>NW_026585644.1:14287138-14336735 GCF_907164565.1 Psammomys obesus
ACACACACACACACACACACACACACACACACACACACACACACACACACACCACATGTCAACAGCACCTTCAGAGAGACCTGCATCAAATCAGTCAGTGCCCTGAACTGTTTGTAGGATGAGGAGATGAAGATGTAGTTGTATATATATGTGCAAAAGTCTTATCATTTGAACATCCAGGAACAAATGCTGACTTGCATGTCATCTTTGCCAGAGATGAGGCCACAGTTTGGACTAAGGAGATATTTGATTGTTTGGAGAGTGTTCTCTTTGCTGCAGTAAACACCAAGAACAAAATGAACTTGGAGAGAAGAGGGTTTGTTTGACTCACAGGTTAAAGCCCATCATGAAGCCAAGGCAGCAGAAAGTCCAGGCAGGAATCTGGAGGCAGGAACTGAACAGCAGAGAGGAACACTGCCTATGGCTTGCTTCCAGCCTCACATTCAGCTGCCTTTGTTATATCCCCCAGACCCACCTACCCAGGGAGTGCCACCACCCAGAGTGCTTGACCCCCCCCTCCCTGTGCCAGTCAACAATCAAGAAAATATCACAGAGATACATGGCAATGGGCCCATATATGGAGGCCGTTCTTCAGTTGATGGTTCCTCCTGCCAGGTGACTCAAGGTTTAGGGCAAGTTGACAGCTGAAGATACATTCAACAGAGAGGAAGAAATGTATCAGCATTTTGGAGAACAGAGACCGAGCATATATGTTATCCTTATATCCTTCTGGGATAAGAGAGGATACTAGATAACAAGAGGATGTCAGGCCTCTTCCTCTTGGACCCAGACAGGATAGAGACCAGGCAGCTGAGGTGTTTAGCCACGTACTCCTGAACTCAGCCTGGCATCACAGGCTGACTCTCTACAGAAAGGGCTGGTATCTGCAGTCACTTTAAAAAATACTTCAGCTCTCGCTGAGGACTCTTGTCTTCTGGCCCTCTACACCCTCCCTCTATTTTGGGACCATGCCCCATTATCACTGAGCAGAGTGACATTCACAGCAGGTACAAGCAACACATGGGGATTCGTTGGCTCCATTGCACTAATTGGATATCTGTGCTTGCCAGGCGGATGGCACAAGTAGGAGGTGTTTGAACACGTGAGCACAGAGTGCTGCTTACAGTCCATCTCCATGTAGTAAAGAGAGTTGGCAGTTCGAGTGCAAGGTACCTGATGATACACAGAAGCCAGCTCCAGACTAGAGGAATGAAGCCTGCGGTAGGAAAACCTGTGAGGAATGAAAGAGAGTGGCTTGCCTCCCACATTCCCACCCTGTAAGATTTATGTAAGAAGCTGCCATTAGCGCTAATGAGAGTTATGCCTGTGACTCTCCCATGAAATGATGGGAGATGAGCCTCATCCGTCACTGTGGAGAGCGTGGGCTCTAAAGCAGGCTTCCAGCAGGCTTGGGCTGCACTGCATGGGTGTAGCCTCCCCTCCAAGTTGGGGAAGACTCAGCAGGCATTGGCCCGGTAGCCTGCTGGGAGAGGGCCTGGGACAGGTTCCCACAGAGTGGTACAAGGAAAATGGTGTGCGCAAGAGCTGAGTAATTTACAGCTCATCCTCAGAACCACCCACCAGCTCACAAAACCCCGTGTTGGAAAGAGAGTGAACAGACCCTATTCTGTGGACCGATTCCTTCCTCATGAGGCCCTGGGAGGGCACACACAGCATTTTAAACAATTCCTTGGGAATGAGCTGTCCTACTTGCCATGCCCCATGACAGGGCTGCATCATGCATGCACCGAGACTCCATTGCCTCTTCCCAAGCCAGTGTTGTAATTCTCACCTTGTCTCCATGACGCCTCACATGTACTCGGAGTGTGTGGCTCTCTGTGAGAGCCCTCTTCTCTCAGAGGTCCAGTTCTCTCTGTGCTTTGTGCTGACAACATCACTCTATCACTGCATTCTACCTCCACATTCTCTCCTGGTGTGTGTCCCTGCCAACAAGTCTAGGGTCCACATCATTACCAGTGGCGGAGCAACTCTCTACTCCCCAGGGCCACTATCAGCTTGTGTCTTTGGGGTGCTTGTATTATGCTGGTCTGCCATTTCTCTGTGATCATGTAATGAGTGTTAGCATGAGTATTATGTCCAAGGAGGAACATGCGTGTACATAGTGCAGGACCTGCAAACATCTGAATATAGGCTATGCAAAGAAATCCTCCTCCTCCGAGGGGACCTCTCCCGTTCCCTTCCTCTGATCCCGACTTTCCCTTGCAAACCACTCACAGATGATGATATCTGTAAAATACACACACTCAGTGACACTACACACAAAGCTCTGCTATCCTGGTGTGTTTTCGTGTAACATCACATCTTGAGATGATTGGTTAGGTTCCTATAATCATATTCATTAAGATCTCATAGTGTCCCATGAGATGAATGCAACACAATTTCTTCACCGATCTCCCATGGATGAATGTCTGCGTTATTTCCCAAAATCCTGCTCTTAGCAGTAAAACATCAATAAATGTCACAGACACAGCCACACTCCTTCTAGGCTTACCATGTGACAAGAGCCACTTAAGCTCATTCTACTCTTCCCATAGACCTTAGGGATAGAAATGCAGTGATTATGACTGACAGACAGAACAGGGAGCTGTTTAGGATATGCACCGAACGTAGAAAGAATGAAGACTGGCCTGCATCCCCAGCATGCAGGCTCTCTTCAGATGTAGCAGCTGAGGTGGAGTGGCTATGCAAGGCAGACTTTCCCTGAGTTATGTGGTGTGTCAAGGGCTGTGCCACATTCGTATAGTACCATCACCTATTTGATGGTTGTCAGTGAACAGGACATCAAATCCCACTGTAGTACCATGAGCATCTTTCCTCACATGAAATCCAGAATGTCTTCTGAACCCTTTGCCCATTTCCACTTAATCTTCCTGTCCAATTAAATTTATAATTAGTTGTGTTGTGTTTGATATGATTGGGTCTTGTGTGGCCCAGGCTAGCCTCTAACTTAATGTGTAGTTAAGGATGACCTTAATCTCCTAATCTTTCTGTCTCTACCTATATGTGCTATAGTGTTATATGTGCTCAGCTCAGTATCTCACAGCATCTGCCCACATCTGTGGTATTCCAGCCTCACTGTTTCTTATTTGGTTTTTCACAGGTACAGAATTAGAACCACATCCACCCCAGGACTTAGGCTTTTTTGTTTTGCTTTGTTTTGTTTTTCAGGACAGGGTCTCTCTGTGTAGTGTTGGCTGTCCTGGAACTCACTCTGTAGACCAGGCTGGCCTCAAACTCAGACATACATCTTCCTTCTTCTTTCCAAGTGCTGGGATAAAGGTGTGTACCACCGCTGCCCAGCTGGCCTCTTTTTACATTAACTTGAAAGGGAAAAATTAGTCTTCTATATTCTATATTCTCCATGTTCAAAAAGTAATGGTCACTTCAGACATAACAGGTGGTTAATAAATAACAAGCAAGGGTTCCTTTCTACCCAAGTGTTTTACATGGCTCTCTGCATTTGTAAAGGCTTTGTATGGGATGTGGCCAACATGGTTTTTATCCTGTACATTACAGTATGTCCAAAAGAAAACTAGACTATGTACCTTGCACTCCATTCCTTGCCCAACAAGGATAATTCTAGAAGCTTCTGGACAATTTGGATACATGATAGACTTCATAGGTGCAAAGAGAAAGACTGTGTTTACCTACACATTAGTATTCTTTGACAGACATGTTGTACAATACTTTTTATACTGAACCAAGTTACATGTTTCTATTTTTTAAACTTATATTGATTCTTTATTAATATCACATCATGTATTCTAATCTCACTCATCTCCCATCGCTTCATATCTATCCTCTGCCATTGCAACCTCCCCTCAAAAGAAAATAAGATTTAAAAATCTTGTCATGGAAGTTATACTGTGTGCCTCAGTGTTTCACACAGTGTACCCTTTCGTCCACACATTTTTACTTGCAGGTGTTCATTTCAGTGAGTTGTTGGTCTATTTCAAGGCCTCTGGCTTCTGTGACACTATCTATACTGGATCCTCACTGGACTCCTTTTGGATATCCTGTTGTTGCCATGTGTTATGGAGATCCTGCAGCTTTTGACCTGTAGGACTGGCTCTTCCATGTGTCCCAGCAGAATCATGGATGGGGTAGATGTTGGAGGTGGACAAACTCAAAGCCGTGGATCTGGGCCTGGGACATAGCTGAGTTGGTCAAACCACCAGCTCTGCTGCACAGGCACCACCAGGGTGAGCTCTCCAGCATTTCTCTAGCAAGTTCACCCAATGCCACAGCTGGCAAGGGGCAGGGTCAGCTCTCCTGCTCTCCTGTCCTCTAGGCCGGCTCACCTGTGCCTTTGCCATCAGGTCAACTGCTGCCCAGGTGAGGTGTAGGGCCTACTCTTCTGAGTGCTATAGCCAGTGAGGGGCAGGGACAGCTCTCCTGCTCTCATGACCCCAGGGCCAGCTGTACTAACTGCTACTGGCAGTGAGTGAGAGCTAAGGTTGGGGGGAGGGATATCTCCTTTGTCAAAGCTGCTCCAAGCAGACTAGGGACAGGGCCAAATCTCTCTTAGGACCAGCTTACACACTTCCACTCCCCAACTATCAGGGTCATCTGTGCTAGTTCTCCTAAGTGTGTTGGTTAGTGAAGGGTGGGGCCAACTCAGCACAGTGTCTCAGTTGGCAATTCAGACCAGGGATAACTTCATGACCTTTGGTGGTAGCACAGGCCTGGGACATCAACATAGACCCCAGCTGCCATAGGTCCATGGGCACAGACTTGGCCCCCAGCAGCAGCATGGGAATAGATGTCTTCATGGCCTGAGTGGCAGCTCAGGCCACTAAGATCAGCATGTTCCCCCAAAGCTGCATAGCCCTCAGATATCCACATGGTCTCCTGTGGCAGCCCAGACCATGGATATCCATTTGGCCTTTGGTGGTAACTTGGGACACAGACATTGACACAGACCTCAGCTGCAGCAGTATCAGAGACCCAGACATGGCCCTTGGCGGCAGCCTGGCCCAGGACCTCACATTGGACTACTCATGTTCACCTGCTCCTCACTGCTGTTGAGTTTCCAGTTTCAGCTTTCTCCATAGTGTAGAATCCCTCAGCTTCACTTTCTCTTCCATCTCTCTACCAGGTACTCCATGTTTCCCATGTCTCCACCACACATTTTCCTGTCATAGCAGTGCCAGTGGCAGGTGCTTCAGTGTCTTTCTTCTAACCTCCTCAGGCCGGTGTGGCCAGGGCAGGCAATTGGGCATCATTCTTTGGGCTGCTATGGGGCTAGTCAACTCATGTATGTTTTTCTTCTGGCCTGGCCATTGCAGGCTGGCCAGCCCATGGTCATATGTTTCTATTTTTGGACAGAACTTTGAAAGTCCATTTTGGTTAACTCCATATAAAGGGAACCATTGACAACAGGTAAGAAATCTTAACTAGAAGACAATCGAATGGAATATGGTACTTGCTCTTTCTGCAGGATATACTTCTCTAGAAATACGAATAATACATGATCCCTCCTAGAAAAATGGTACCCAATCTTTCTGTTAAGATCCAAGAAGAGGGTGTAAACTCTTATTAGGGAAAGAATATGAAAACAGTAAACAAGTTGGTATTTAAACTACTAGGCCACAATTTCCCAGCAGGACAGGCTTCTTCCCACCACAGATCTCAGCACTAATGTACCTGTTCTTCTTTGAACTTTTATGTTTTTATTCCTCTTCACATATTCATGTAATTTTGTTTATGCATGTTTTTCTTTATTAGGGAGTCTGTTTTCTCCAGGCTCACACATGTTTCCTGAGGAGCTAGGTCATAGGCTGCATACACAGGACACTTATATGCCTGACTGCCACTCACTCAGCAAGCCCTCACTACTGGTCACCTGCCTTCTACATTCTTTGTTTTCTAAATCCACTGCAGTATGTGACTCTCTGAATTTCTCATCCATCACCAATGATGCATGGGCCCAAGTGACCTTGCCTATTTCTCAACTTTGCTTCTATCCAAACACCCACTGGCTGCAGCTTCATTGTTCTCAAGGGAAAGAAAAGAATATCACAGAGAGCCATTTCTATAACACTCCAGGAAGGACAGGAATGGCAACCTGGCATTCTACTCTCCAGAAGGTTGGTGGCCCATGACCTCAAAAATGCAAGTCCTGAGAAAGGCAAGTTTCTACTGTTTTCTAAGATAAATTCCAGGAAAATCAAAGCTGAAACAAGTTTATGTATTTTTAACTCTTCATAATATTTATAATACCACACTATAGTGAAGTCACAAGAACTCATATAAAGTATTACAAGTGAATTATGATGAACAGTTGAAAAGGACTTAGTGATGATCCTGACAACATGATTAAAAATTATTAGGTTGTTTTCTGGGGGAGGGAACCTATGAGGGTAGTAAAGTAGGCATTCCCATAATCTTTATATTTTGGTTGGCTGAGGCTGGAGGACTGTCATGAGGTCAAAGCCAAGTTGGGCTGTATAGCAAGTACCAGGACAGACTAATAAACCACAGTGTGAGACCCTATTCCCTGTTTCAAAGAAAAAAAATATATATAACCCACAAAAAAAAATAAACAAGAGACTCTTGTTAACAGCCTTGAACTGTAGAGTGAGAAGTCATGATTTAACAGCATCCTAGCAGCTTCCCAAGCCCTTGTGCATACACATGATCCATTACACATGCACATATACACATACAGACAACCCCGGATACCTGGCTCTGCAGAGCTGGGTAGAGTGGTTCAGTAGTCAGAGACATGGTTTCAGAGGTCAAATGCCTACCTATGTCTAATCACTCCTGGGCCATTTACTCACCTGTAATCTTTAAGTTTACACTACTGTATACTACTTTGTACACTACTTTGCTTTCATATAAGTCATGATTTACAAATGTGGGTGAGAAGCTGTAATTTCACATGTTATTTTGAGATCAAGTAAGTTGAACAGCACAGTTAAGACCAAGGTTGCCAAAAGTGGGCATTAATGCATGCTTAGCTACTCCTTTTGCATCCGATTAGATGGAACTCATCTCATTTGACCTTGGTTTATAGCCCCTTAACACTCAGCTAAGGCTTTGAAGGGATGTATCTGAGTTAAGGTTTGCTGGAAGCCCAAGACTAAAGACAGGAACACTGCTTACAGCATCTTCTCAAACCAGAGAAATGCCAATTTATAAATCTGGAGCGAAGTCAGAATCCTTCTGGACAAGTGATCCCTGTTTAAGTTGCCACCATTCACAATTCTCCGGAAACAGCTACTGATTTTACTTTCAGTCATATCTTTAGCATGGAAATGGCATGCCCAGTGAGTTTCCTACTTGGACTCTGTACAGTGAATTGGATTTCTTCTGCACCAGCTGCAGGGCACCACATGTGTTTACGTCTCAGCAATCACAGTGGTAAATAGCACATGAGAGGACAGAAAAAAAACGCTGTTAGTCTACGTGCCATTCCACGGAACTTTTATGTTTCCTGCAAGAACAAGCCCAAGGTCCTTACGTGGAGATGTGTAAAGAAGGTAGGTGCTGTAGGCAGACAAGGCTGGGGACTGGAGGACTGCCTGCTGAAGTGAAAGCCATAGGATTGGGTTATAAACAATATGGCTGCTTAACAGGAAGTGCTTATCCCTTCGCTGACTGAGGTGGGGCTGAAAGTAAAGCTCCGGGGGAATCTACAGTAGTGTGGACCCTAAGGGTACATGGAGGAACCAACAGTTGATTCATTTCTAGGATTGGGAGGATGCATGTATTATTATTATTATTATTATTATTATTATTATTATTATTATTATTATTGTTATTACCTTTACAATTCTTTTTAATTTAATTTTTAATTTAAATTTATTTTTTATAGTTTATTCACTTTACATCTCTATTGTAGCCTCCTTTCTCTTCTCCTCCCATTCCTACACTTCCTCAATCTTCCCCCCTATTAGGAGAGCACATCTCTCCCACCACCTGACCCCAGCCTACCAAGTGTCATTAAGACTGCTTGCATCCTTTTCCTCTGTGGCCTGGCAATGCTCCCTCTTATCACCAGGGGAAAGTGATCAAAGATTGGGCAACAGAGTCCTAAATAACTAGGAGGACCCTAGGGAGAAAGCTTAATACTCACTCAGAAGGGTAAATAGAATATACATTAATCTTTATAGAAATTTTAATCAAAACTACCTGGAAACACTGTTTTACACTCATTAGGATGGACGTGGTTGTAGAGATGCTGAAAACCGTACAGTGTTCATGCGAGTGTAAAATGGCATCCCCATTACAAAAATCCTGGAGTTTCCTCACAAACTTAAGCCATTTGATCTATGTGGTCCACACTTCCACTTACAGAAACCGTTCCTGAAGTGTCCAAAGCAATGATCTGAACCTGTGTTTCTCCTCTCTGAGTTACAGCAGTGGCAGCCTTGATAGGTGAAGGGCAGAGAAGCCCAGGCATGTCCAGTGATAAGAGGATACTAAAAGATCATTCAGCCTTACAAAGAAAGGGATTTCAGATATACGGCATGTAATACACCAAAGGCACTACATGAAGCAAAACAGGACAGTCACTGATGTACTGATGCATTATGGCCCCACCCATACAAATGAACTGAGAGCCTCAAATCCTAGGGACAGGAGGAGTCATGGTGGCTGCTTGGGAGGAAATGTTTGGTGGGTATCAGGCTGAGATTTGTAGATATATGGAGCTCAGAAAGTAGATGCTGGTGGTAGCCATATAAGTATGTGAATATTTTCAGGATCCCTGAGTGTGTCCAGACACGGCTAACATAAACTTTTATGCTACGTTGTGTTATTTCACCATAGCTCATTTTTCTGACAAAAGCAGCTCAGCTAAAACCTGGAATTCTGTAAAGCTGACAGCAAGCAGGGTCTCATGCTGATCAGAAAGATCCATCAACAAGGAAGGACTGTGACATCCTTCCCATACGTTGAGGTTCTAAATAAAAACACCCCTCCTTAAACACTGGACAGAACTGGACAGAACACCCTGGACAGAACTGAAAATGGAAACAGATCCAACTTCTCAGGAGTGAGCACTAAGGAGCCATGAAGAGTGGACAAGGCCTATATACGGCATCGTGAAACCTCCATGTGATGCTCCTCCTGGATCAGGCAGTACGCCCAGGTCCTGGTCTAACCACAGGAAACATTCCCCAACTTCACCCTGAGTTTTGTTGTTGACATTAAAGTATGCCTGATTTAGCAAATGAACCCCCCCATCCACAAACATACTTTCATGCTTGTTCACATTAACGACTTTTAAGGCAAATGTACAGATCCTTTGTATGCCAGGCATAAAAAGGCAGGTGTATCATTACCTTTACGTGGCTCCTGGAATATCCATATGTCTGTAGGGGCCAGCGGGAGCCTTTCTTTCGTTGACAAGGTGAGAGACAGAAACACTGGACTGGACTCAGTAACTACATCTTCCCTTCTACCAGATGTGGTCACTCTAGAGGAGAATAGAAAGGCAGGATAATGAGCTGATAGTCACAATAAAACAATCATCCTACATAAGGGATGTGATTACCAGGGTGGACTGCTGTTTGCATTGCATTTGTAATGAGCAGGGAGCTAATAACGGGTCATCATCCCCCCACACGGGCATCCTGTGGGGGGATGATGACATTGACCCCCATATCACAACCAATTTCTGATCAATCATTCCTTATAGAAAAATCCCTTTAGGAAATAAGTTAAATTAATGTTGCAATGTGAAGATAGTATAAAACTATCATATTCCAATAAAACTAGCTAAAAATTATTTGTAATTGGCTTAAAAAGCATTGAGAGAGTGTGATGGCTCATAGGGCTAATTGGAGAAGCATAGTTTCTATTTTATTATCCTCACTTCAGAGGACAGTAAACCTGTCTGTCTGTTGTTGCATCCACTAAAATATTTTGCAAGAGCTTGTTATTTGCTGCTTTAAAAGAAAGACAAAAAGTAAGTGTCCTGGTTTAATTTCTGATGCTTTGATACAATACTCTGACCAAAGCAATTTACAGGCAGAACTTACTTTCGCTAACAATCCCAAATTGCAGTCCTTCCTTTTAGACAGCTAGTCTCATGATATCATGGTAAACAGCAATGAGAAACTAGTACACAGACACACAGACCCCACATGCACACCCATGCTGCCTGACTGCTAGCTGCCTCTTATGCTTAGTTATATTTTTTTCCCACTCTTACAGTTCAGGGCCAACCCAGGAAATGGTGCCACATTCAGCGTGGGTCTTCCTATATCCATTAACAATTTCAACAATACTCTTCAGATAAACCCACCATCGATCTGATCCAGATAATTCCTCATCAAGACTTTCTTCCCAGGTGACTTCAGGTTGTGGCAAGCTGACAGTTAAAATGAAGAAACTCAGTAACATCTTAAGCAATGTTCTAAACCCCTTATTTGTTGGAAGTATAAAATAGCTTCCAAGCATTTCACTTGAAATGGGCTTATTTGTAACCACTGCTTAATACTCATAAAATGGCCACAATTACTAATATGTGGAACATGAGCTATTACCAAAATGGCTTATAGGCATTCAACACTTGATGAAATTAGATGCTGACTTTGTCATACAGAGAGCACTGAGGAACAAATTTAAATATATTTTAAAAGTAAATCAACATGGAGCAAACAAGCAGTTGAGTACACAGTAGAGGGCTGGGTGTTAGTGTTCTGCTGTGATTAAAATCATGTTTTTTTAAATAAAATGTTATTAATGTCTCACACCTCTGAATAAATGTAAGTAGGTCTCACTTCTGGTGGTCAAAGGACTCCCCCTCTATCACAATAAGCTTTTTATTACAATTTCTGAGTTCATCTTGTGGGAAGAGACTGTCTTCCTATCCCTGCCATCCTTGGGAGGTAGCAGGAAACCTGGGTGTGCCACACAGGGCTGCAGGCTGTGGCCCTCTAGAGCAAGTGTTCTGGGAGTCATAGGACCAAGGGTTTCATTAAAGTGATTCTGTCTGCAAAAGAAAATTTTGTGGATAAAAATGGAAAGCCTATCTGGAGCCCCAAACTGAGCCTTTGTTTGCCAGGAGGGGCTTCGCAGTGATTTTCAGCTCCTTGTGGGAGTTGTGATAGAGCATCAAGACTGTTGCCTTCCATCCTCAGGTGACCCACAGGGCAGCCTTTTCATGCTCTCTGAGCACACAGGCATGGAGGCACACCCTCCTAAGAAAAAGAGCTGTGGAGAGGAGGAGCTGTGTGTGGCCAGGGTGAAGCCACTTCTGCAATCCTTCCTTTTTCCAATCCAAATCTTCATCTGCCCTGTTCTAAGAAGTAGAACCCACCAAGCAATGATGTGAGAATTCCTTCTTTGGGGAGACATAAACCAACACCAAATCCTTTCTCAGGAGGTCCCAGTGCCAAACCAAAGTACCATTCAACCAAAGTTCTCCCTGGAGAACTGTCCTAGTTTGCCTTCTATTGCTGTGGTAGATACAATGGCCACAGGAACTTGGAAGGAAAGGATTTATTTCATCTTTCTCTTGACATTCTGTGATCAGGGGGAGCCAAGGCAAAAACCTGGAGTCAAGGACTAAAGCAGAAACCATGGAGGGTTGATACTGGCTTGTTCACTTTGCTCTCTCATACAATCCAGGACCACCTTCCCAGGGGTGGTAGCACCCACTGTGATCTGGACCCTAATGCATCAATCAACAATCAACACAATGCCCTACAGACTTGAATGTATACCAGTTTGATAAAGGTATTCTCTCCACTGAGGTTTCCTCTTCCCAGATGACCCTAAGGGTGCAAAGTTGACAGAAAATAATTTGAACAAGAGCCAATGAGTTTTATTGGGCAGAGCATGGGTGACCCCAAAGAAGCTATAGTGAAAGGTCTTCACCCATCATTGATAATAGCTTCTCCTAGCCACACAGAGCTGCAGATGAGCTCCCCCAAGGAGCCACCTCCTGAGGCCTGAGGCCATGTGGAATTAGCACAGAATTGCATACAAATGACTGGGAGGAGGGCTTGGAAAATTAAGTGAAGGCTCAATGACTTTCTTCTAGCCCCTCCTTCTAATGAGGGAATGCCAACAACCAACAAGACAGATGGCAGTGAGTGCCTGCAAGTAGGCAAAAGTGATCTGATGAAGATGGAGGCTGATTTACTCAGAGGACAACATTCTATAACAAATGGATTGTACTGTACCCGCCCAGAAGAGCTCTTGATGCTTTTTCTGTGTGTGTTTGTGTGTGTACATAAATCTGCATATTAACATCCACATAACTACACACCATGCTTTGATTAATATCTTCCACTATGTAAAAACTCACAGAAAAATTGTCAGGATCCTATAAGGTGCCACCTTTGCCCAGGTGTTCTGTATTGGTAAAGAGATTATGTGAGGGGTCTGGTTGCCACACATGCTATGAGCTAGCTTCTGATGGATTCTGGGATGAGCTCTAAATACAGTATTTAGCAGGCAGGAGAAACAAGCAGTATAGCAGACTGTCCCCCACTATTTCCCTTGCTGTGTTCCCTGGCTTCCCAGAAGAGAATCTGGGCACTTTTCTCGAAGGACTTTGCCATTTTTTGTAAACATATTTTACACATTTGTGTTTTGAAGTATTCTGATATGACTGAGGAGGATTCAGATGCAGTTAGAAGAGATGCCACAGGGATCTCACTTGTTCCCTCTGCATCCCTTGGACCTTGCAAAACCACAGGGCATCCTCCACCCAGAGTAGCACTGGGTCAGCCTGCCCCTCCTCAGACTTAAGTTTTATATGTATATGTGTGTACCTCTATATGTGCCATAGTTTGGCTGCTGAGAATCTGTCAGTGTATGTGTGGGGTGGGTTGTTGTTGTTGTGTGTTGTCAAGTATTGTATTCAATGTGGAGACGCTGTAGACTTGGGGAATTGGGTCCTGGTGGGACATCCTTAGATCATGGTGACCTTGAAGAGAGCTGAGATATACTGGCCTTTTTTGATGGAGCTTGCCCTTCCTCCTGTTCCTCTCCATTGCATCTGGCTCCCGACCAGAGGCATAGAGCAGTGTTCTGCTGGGGATTTAGCTGAACTTAGATCTGGGAGTCAATAATCACCTCTTCCCTTTTAAGTTATTGATTTAGAGGATTTTTGTTCTACAGAGTTGGGAAGCTGGCAGACATCTGGCTAACACTGTGTGTCCAATTTTACAGCACTATGTCATGTGTGTGGGCGGGGCTTGCACTGGCACTATCAACAAGCAGAAAACCAGCCATTCAAAGACATTGGGCTACTTTTTCTTTCATTGCAAGGCTGCCTCTTGGCTCCCATCACCTCTGCCCCTCCTCCCAGTCCCTGAAAAGATACCCATATTTCTGTATTTTGTTATGCCAAGAATGTTTTAAATGGAATCTTATACTACACGATGTTAGAAGTAGCTTTTCTTGTTTAGCTTTCCACCCACCCACCCTCTGGAGATTCCCCAGGTTGCTTCATTCGTTGACAGTTTGTTCTTTTCCATGGCCAAAAAGCATTTGGTGACACATTGTCTGTGGTTAGTCCTTCATCCTCTGAAGGACATCTGGGTAATTCTAGTCTGGGGTTCTCCAAAACAAAGCTCATGCAGGCATTTGCACGTAAGTTTGTGGGTGAACGTAAGTTTCCATTTGGGGGTGATATTCCAGGCCAATAAGTAGGAGGCTGCAGCGGGCTACATAGAAACAGTAAGTCTGATTTTTTTTAAAGGAACTGCTGAAAGATTTTCCACCGAGGCTGTGCCAAGTCACGCACCATCAGTGCATCAGTCTCTTTGCCTCTGGCCAAGTGTGGGGCTATGGCCATTTATCTCGTCAGTTGTTCTGTTGGTATGTGGGTGCCTCCTTGGGTTAAACCCACACTTCCCTTATAGATTGTGGGACTGAAGATTGCATGATCTGTCATCTTAGGTGACATGTGGGTCTATGCCTTTGTCTGTTTTCTGACTGAGATTCTAAACAGTTGCATTCAAAAGCTGGCTGTGTGTTATCTACTCAGTCCTGGTTAATACCAAGATTTTCAAATACTGTGTGAGTCTTTTGCTTTTCCTTTCCTCACCTTAGCAGGGCTCTCTGTTGAGGAAAAGTTGTATTTTTGATGAAGTCTAATCTATTAACTTCTCACCTGTGTTTCATGAGTGCTGCTTTGTATTTAACTTTATGTGTGTCATGCTAGTAGCTGCTGCCTAACTTACTTCTGGCCCCGCACAATGACGGCCTCCCCATAGGTACTCTGCCCACTCACTCCTGGTTTGCCAGGAAGATTGACTACTTTCCCCCTGGGCTGAGAAGACAGCTCAGTTGGTTAAATACTTGCTTTGCAAGCAAGAAGATCTGAGTCTGGCCCAGTATCATGAAGCTGTACCTCATGGCTCATGCCTGTAATCCCAGTGCTCAGGAAGTGGAGACAGGAAGATTTCATCAGCTTGAGGTTCAGTCAGTCTAGACAAATCACGGAGTTCCAGGCTGTGTCAACAACACACAGTTCCCCAGGAAGCCTCCTGGGGAATGATACCTGAAGTGGAGCTCTGGCCCTCACATGCGCGCATACACACACACACACACACACACACACACACACACACACACACTCCCCCATATACTTAAAATACATACATGAACACACACATGTACACAAATACAACTTCTATTCCTAGCACTGGGGATTAGTAACAATAACAGTAGTACTTTGCATTCTGTAAAATGACTTTAAATATGTTGTTATTATATGCTCTCTCTGTCCTCTGTGTGGGGGCAGGGAAGGGTAGATAAGAACACTCCTTTTCTTTTCAGAAAAGCCTCCAGAGTTAAGGTCAAGTGATCAAGAGAGTGGGGAACTTGTAGTCACTGCTCTTTATGGATGCCCAAGGGTCCTTCAGCACATGAAGGTGACCAAGAATGAGTCAAAGTGCTGATACAGAAAAGGAGCAAAGCCGTAGAACTCACACTGAAATTACAGCACAATTAATCATGGCTTCTTTGCACTCAGGGACAGTGGGGCCATGCTGAATGCCGCAGGAAGGATGCTGGGTGCTACAGGGAGGGTCCTGGATTCTATAGGGGGATGTTGGGAGCTTCAGGGAGGATGCTGAGTACTATAGGAAGATGGCAGCTACCCTGTCTTATGATTGCAGTCATCTTTCTCTCCTTTGGAAGATCTGTAGATCCACAAAAACCTGACAGGACTTTTCAGGCTGCCCTGAGTCAAGACTGTTGCTCAGCAGAGGGGGCACTGCTATATTCCTGGCATCTCTGATTCTCATCCTGAGTGAAAGCGTGAAAGCGGATGCTGCAGAGGAATGCTGTCCTCTAGGCATGTCACGACTCTTGCCCTCCTGAACTATTAGCAGCTGTGATTTCCCTAATGAGACATGTGTAAGACTGAACCCATTAATGTTCTGTGTAGATGGCTTACATGGCTGTATCCTTTCTTGAGTATATATAGGCAGTCAGCAATTGGTGGTTGCTGGGAGAGGCTGGAGGAGATTTCAGAAATGTGGCTCTACAAAGTGGATTTTGAGTTATTCATATAACATGTGATAAAGTGGTAACCCTAAGTAAAAGCCTAGGTTTAAGTCAGTGAGTTATTGATGATTAAGATTATTTAAAACTTCAAACAAGGAACATGAATGGAGATAACTTAGAACCCCTGCACAGAAGTAGCCCAAGGCAGCTCAGTATCCAAGAGAGTTCCCCAATAATAGGACCAGGGACCATCTCTGACATAAACTCATGGGCTGGCTCTTTGATCACCTCCACCTGAGGGGGGAGCAGCCTTACCAGTCCACAGAGGAAGACAAAGAAGCCAGTCCTTATGAGACCTGATAGACTAGGGTTAGATGGAAGGGGAGGAAGACCTCCTCTATTAATTGGACTGGGGGAGGGTCATAGGAGAAGAAGAGGGAGGGAAGGTGGGGTTGGGAGGAGGAGGGGGCTACAGCTGGGATACAAAGTAAATAAACTGTAATTAATAAAAATAAAATTTAAATTTAAAAATCTTAGTTTTTATTAGTAACCATGATTAATAAGAAATAATTACTCCCCATTCTGAAAAGAGATGTGTGCTGTTTAATTTACTTGAAATTAGCTATGTGGACAATAAACAACATAAAAAAATTATCGATTACTGAATGTTTTGTTCCTTAGGTTTGTTATATTCTGATATAGACAAACTTGGTTATCACCTATCTGTGGCTTCACTATATCCTATAGTGAAAAATAGAGAACGAAGTCTAAAATGTTTGCTGTGGGGGCTTCAGAAAACAAGACTGTTTATTTCCTTCCTCCTTTTTTTTCTTCCCTTCTTCCTTCCCACAGTCCTTTCTTTTTCCCCTTTTAAGACTTGTTTCCTAAGGATGAGGTAGAGAAGAACACTTCTCTCCAGGCTGACACTTGCAAGTCCGTTGTCATCTGTAATGTAACTGGGGTTTTCGTCCTCGGTCTTTAAGCTCAGTGCATAGCACAAAGTTGGCTTGTGATAGGTCTTCACCTCACAAATCTTCTTCATATAAAACAACCAAAGGGACTGTAGAGATGGTTCAGTGGTGAAGGTGCTTGCTATGCCAATGAGGATAAGAGATTGACCCCCCCCCAAAAAAAAATCCATGTTAAGAAAATGCTGGAAAGCTAGGTGTGGTGGCACACACTTGCAGTCCCAGTTCTGGCGAGGCAGAGGCAAGGTGATCTCTGAAACTTGTTCACCATCCAGAGTAAGAAAATCTGCTCAGGAGAAACCCTGCCTCAAAAAAGCCAAGGTGGATGGTATTTGAGGTTGTTCTCTGGTTTTCACATGCATGCCCAGGCAAGTGAATGTACACCTTCATCATGGGAGTGTGGGCGCACATGCCATATCTGTAAACAACCACACTGAACATGTGTCTATAACCTAGAGAGATGGGGCAGATAATTTTGGGTCAGACTGGCTCCTGACTATTTGTGTGTTTAAGTAGTGTGGTTTATAAATCGGTGGCTTAAATAGTATCAGGTTATATGATAAAAAAATAATTAGACCTTTAGACTGACTATGGAGCCCCTGGGCTGAGGGACAGCCCAATGAGTGGCTGCATGAGCACTGTGTGTGGGCTCCAGGGGCAGTCACAGCCACAGGAGAGCCACAGCTCCAACGGAGGACCAAGTCAGTGCTGTTTGAGCGGGAGACATATCTAGGCTACTCAGTTTTAAGTGTCTTTGAAACAGCTATTTTAGCACCTTTGTTAACATGGCAACAGTCAGGAAACCACCTCTTGCAGCAACCCAAGCCAGGAACTCATCTCTCCTGCTGGTGTGCTCTGCTCCCAAGGAGCCAGCATGTATCAGCTGCCAAACTCGATTATTCACAGATGGATGAGCCTGGAGGGAGGCTGCAGCCCTCCACAGGCTTTCACCAGAGAGAGAAAGCATGAGCTGTATTCTCCTTCTTCCTCCTGCTCACCTGATGGACTTACCCTACCTGGGACCTAGGACACAATCCTATGAGTCCCAGAACTTAAGAGAGCCTATCACCAGTTGCACCAATTGTAGCTGCTTTAGCCAATTGCAAAGAATGACAGAACATGCTGGTTTTAGACAGTGTAATATGTATTCTTATTGTTTTCAGGTCCCAGAGGGAAAGACTTTCAAGTGTGTTAGCTACTTCTTTTGGATTTTTATCTCCAAATTTTTGAACAAATGAGTGCATCTCTGTGGATCTCCAAGGATGGAGTACTTAGCATCCACTACAGGGAATAGAGGGCGCTTGCCCTTCTGAGGCCTTCTGAGCTTGCCTCTCAATCCATGCCTTGCATAGCCCTATTGGACAGCATGCAGATGCTAGGGAACACTCCAGAGTCCTAACAGAGGGCACACTGCTGGCAGATGAGTCATGCCTGCATTAGACCATTCTTCTCATCTGTATCTGTTCTCCTTCCACAGTCAGTAACCCCCTGCCTTACCATGTCCTCAGGGTGAATTCACCCATGAACTTTCTCAGAATTAAGCAACTGTCTGCTATAACAAGCAGACACTTCCATCCGGAAGCCACCTCAAGAGTCCTTGATCCTTGATCCTTGGCCAGCACTACACTGGGAACATGTTTGGCTAACACTCAGGATCCCTGCCCAAGGTCATACAGCCTGTGACTGCCAGCTCCCAGTCTGCCACTGTTTGTTTTACTGACTTTTCATAGCTTCCTAAGGAAGAGATCTTGGGGGATCATGTTTTCAAGTGATTTTTAAATATTAGAGTATTTTTACTTGCCACCTAAACAATAGGAATGTAAGCAAAAAGGACAGATTTGGCAGAAACCCTCAGACATCAGAAGCTCCCACATCTTCTCATATTCTTCCTGTAGATGCTCAATTTGGAGCTTTCCTTACACCCATGCTCAGGACTATTAGAATCTTCTGTTTGCCTCTCATCTTTTTTGATTCTCCCAAGCAGGAAATTGGCATGATTCAATGGTCCTTCATCGTGTAAGAGCAAGTGCTCTTAACCCCTGGGGCCAGAAACTTGTGTTTTCTACTGAAGACAGGGGATGTTTACAAGTCTACACGGCTTTCAGCCTTCCACCAATTCTCCAGGTTAAAGTCCAACATCACTCCTCTTCTGTAGAGCTAGAGCTGTGAGCTGTGCTTTTTTAGGACACAAGTCCAACATTTCAAACAGTTCATGACCAAAACCAACTTAGGGATAATGGGGTTTATTTCATTTTACAGTTTATAATCCATCATCTTGGAAGTTGGGGCAGGAACCTGAAGGCAGGAGCTTATACAGGGACCATGGGGGAGTTCTGCTTACTGGCTTCCTCAGTCTGCTTTGTGTTTTAAAACCACAGGACCACCTGCCCGGCTATGGTACCACCCACAGTTGGCTGGGCCTTCTCATATCAATCACTAATTAAGAAAATGCCCTACAGAGTTGCTTTAGGCAAACCTAAAGGCATTTTTCTCAGTTGAGAGTCCTTCTTCCCAAATGACTCTAGCTTGTGTCAAGTTGACATAAAAATATCCAGGACAATTAATTCCTTGTCAGCTTTACACATTGATATGACACTATTAAACAATAACCATTTCTTTTTTGTTCACCACCCAGATCTCATATTAACATCAGAATATGAACACAGTATAATTATAAAAGCCCCTCAGTCTTTGAACTTGTAAATGCTTTAAAAGTTTAGTATTTTTATAGCTCTCCTTCAAAGTTCAAAGTCTCTCTAAAACTCCAAAGTCTCTGAACTGTGGGGGCCTGTAAATTTAAAAAAAAAAAAAAGTCAAATACTTTCTTATCCAAGAAAGAAAAATCAGAGAGCAGACACAATCAAATAAAATCAATCAGAACCCAAATCCAACAGTGCAAATAGTTCAGTATTTGACATCTGAGACAACTCACAATCTTTCAGGCTTCAAAGGGCCTTGCCAGTGACACTTCTTAAGCCCTGTTATGTAGCTTGTCTCGAAGGCTCAGGTCACTCCACACCTGCGCAGTCCTACCATGCTGCTAGCATTTTCAAAATGCTCACTCTCCACTTCAACTTCATCCTCACCAGTAGCCTTCCATGGCCTCCTCCCAGTGATTGAGCCTGCTACATAGTGCCATGCCTCGACTTCTCAACATGACCCCTTCAATCCTGGAACTTCTATTTCAACCAAAGCTTCACTATCACCAGTGGTCACTCTTTAGGGACATGGTGCCAAGCCTCAGATGCTCTCCTTGACTCCTTCATACCTTCAAAAGCTGCATCACCTGGTCACATTACCAAGCTCAGTTGACAGTACAGCCCTGGCCCCCTCTGAAGCACTGACTCTGAGGAAAAACTTTTCAGAAGATCTGCCTCAGTGATGCTGCTATCTTTGTTAATCATAGCTGATTCTTCAACTCCAGCTGACCCAGTATCAATTGTCTCATCAAAGCAGAGGTTTTACTTCAGGAACAATTGTCCTAGCAAAGCAAAGGTTTCACTTTAGTGGTTTCTAATTCAGAATATCAGACAACTCCATTATAACTTTTAAGGAACCCTGATTTTTTTTTCTGAATTTCATAAGACAAGTCCCATCATCTACACTGCTCCTATAATTACCTATGTTCCCACAAAAGATCATTAAGCTCTGTACACTCAATGGCTCTTCTAGCCCAAAGTTCCAATGTTACCATAATCCTCCCTAAAACACATGTTCAGGCTTGTCACATAAATACCCCATTTCTGGTACCAATTTTGATCTTAGATTTTTTTTATTGCTGTGGCAAAACACCATTACCAAAAGCAAATTGGGGAGGGTTCAGTTCATTTCATCTCACAGTTTATATTCTGTCATCCAAGAAAATCAGGACAGGAACTCAAAGTAGGAACATGGAGGCAGAACCGAAGCAGAGGCCATGGAAGAGAGCTGCTCACTGGCTTCCTCCTCATGGTTTGCCTATCTGTTCTCATTTACAGGATTTTCCCAGACATGGTTCCACACACAATTGTCTGGCCCTTCCCACATCAGCCACTAATTAGAGAAACCTAACACAGAGTCCCTCTTCCCAATTGATTCCACCATGTGTCACTTTGACATAAAACTAACAAGCACATCATGTATTGGGCAGATCCTGATGTAGCTCTCCCAAACCTAAAACATGTTAAAACAGCCAAACATCAGTTACACTAATTAATGTGGAGATAGGTGTTTTTTAATAATAATGTTCATTTGAAGATAAAGCTGAAAGAACAGGGCCAGAGTAAGCAGAAGTTTCATCTCTTAAGTGCCTGGGTGTTCTTGCAAAAGTCACTCAGCATCTATTTAAATACACAGGCACAATAAAGGTCTCTGATCGGCATTATTGATGAATTATTCTGAAGGCCAAATGAGACAAAAATTATGAAATTGTGTTAGGAAGTATGAGCACATGTTAATAGAATGTAGGAATGGTCAAAATATATACCAGTAGTATTAACAACAACTCCAGTTGGAAAAGAAGACATAGGCTGAAGTTCTTAAAAAAGAGAGTATTCTGAGAACTTTCTAAGTTATGCCATGGCAGTAAAAATGGGAACATCTGTCCAAGCCTCACAAATTCTAGTTGTGCAGAAGCTGATATGTATTTCTAAAAAGCTTAAAGAGAAAAGTAGTTCTTTCACTGTAAAAATGCACACAGCTGACATCCACGCCTGTGATTTTTGAATGCATGCAGCTATGGAATGTAGCTCAGTGAGTGGTGCTGTGCTGGACCTGGGTTCAACATCCAGTACCCACCCCCAAATGCATACAGCAATGTGAGCTCCTGGCTTGTAGAATGACTGGGCAGAGCTCTGTGAGTGGAGTTTCTCATCACTGATCCACTCAGTCAGGCATATTGCCACAGATTTGTAGGTTTCGTGATAAGCTGGTCACTAGGGATAAGAGGTAGAGGAAAGTGGTACTGTTGACTGATTGGTTCCCTAAACCACTGGGCAGTACTGTAGGGAAGCACAGAAGGTAAAGACAGAGAGACAGAGACGGAGATTGAGAGACTCCTCTGCTTGGGGAGTGTTTAATAAAATGTAGATTTCACCTTGAGACCCAAGCTGAATCGGCTACAACAAAAGAAGAAAAGAAGCCAGGTGGTGGTGGCACATGCCTTTGATCAGAGGCAGGTGGATCTCAATTCCAGGCCAGCCTGGTCTACAGAGTAAGTTCCAGGACACCCAAGGCTACACAAAGAAACCCAATCTCACCCACCCTCCCAAAGGAAAAAAAGAAGTGGCTTAAACTTTGACCTCATAATGACTCTGAAGTACATGTTCTAGAGAATAGGCTTGAAGCTGTCTATTTCCCTTTGGCTGGCTCACAGAGGGATTGACGGGGAACAAGCCTGGAGAAGGCAGACACCCACAGCTAGGAAGGCAGGAGGTGAAGGGATTCTACCCACCATGTTATTTTGACCAGGTGCCTTACAGAAACAGCTGAACAGAGGAAAGATTTATTTGGGTTGTGGCTTGAGAAGTGCAGCACCTGAAGTCAGCACGTGGCAACTTGGTGTGGCTGGTCAAAGTGCATCAGGGGCAGGAAGCAAAGAACTCTTAACTAAGTAGCCAGGCTTTAGCTCTCAGACCCATCCATGTAGTGCTAGGTCTTTCATCCAGGTCCCACTTCCAAAATTGTCCACAACCTCCCTACATGGTGCAAACACCAAACACATGAGCCTGTGGGGACACTTTACTTCCAAAATACAGCACTTAGCAAGAACTGGAACACTGGAGAGTGGCAGGTCACAAAAGTAGGACACTGTGGTTTTTCAGTTTGACTTTCAGGTGAAATCTGTGGTGGGTTTGTGGATGTGTGGGTTTCGGCACAGGGCTGGAAAGTCATATTCCTTTCTCAAAACTTGCCAGGCATTACCTTGATAAATAAGGTAGTTGTGCAAATGGAACAGTATTTCACTCAGTATTGAGTTGGCTCTCACGTGAGGCTTTGATTGTAGCTCCTACATTAAAAGACAAATACGTATTTTTGATGGGTTCTGCTTCTTATTATTTCTTTGAGGTTCTGTTGTCTTAGAATCTAATTGATTGCCTTCTCCAAAAGTAACAGTATCATTTCTTGGGCCTTGTTTACCCCTGGATCCTGGCAGTTCTTAGCAGTATACCTCACTTCAAAGGCTTCTCTGCCTCTAAATCCAGCTGTCTGAGATTGTCCGGAATGCCCCAAAGGTATCCCCAAATCTTCAGCCTACAAGAATTCATTAACATTTGGATTCTGAAGATGTTTTTACCCTTTTGTGGGTCACCATGCTGCTGTAACTTCCCTTGATAATGGAAAACAGCACGAACGTGCTGAGAGCGTGGTCCACGCACATTCACCTGTGCACACAGTTCCAACAAACTTAGCCACCCATGGTCACCTGTTTCTTTGGGTGAGACTCTTTACTTGAGGCTGCAGAACTAGGAGGAGCTCATGAGATGGGGAGCAGGTGCTGAGGCGTGGTCCACCTGGGAGAAGGTGAATGGCTATAGTTCATCTTGAGGAAAACGGGGAGACGTGTTATATGCCAAGCAGTGCAGTTCAGATTGAAGTAATGCAGCAGAAGGGAGGAGCAACGCTTCACTAGGAAGGATCACCACATTAGTGACCACATAAGCCTCAAAGGCAGCTGGGACCGTGTCATGAATTACAACACAAAGCTATAAAAACCTAGAGAACTAAATAACCTGTGGGTTTACAGAACAATAAAAATCAACCATAAAAAAACAGTGAAGTAGGGAGCTACAGCAGAACTGTGGTAATTGCAAAGCCACAGAATAAAGTACAAATTTCTAGTCCAAAAGAAAGCACTGGAACGCTGGGTTTGGTAAGACAGTGAGGACCATGAACTTTAACTTGGTGCTCCAGGCTCCCATTATCCCAGCAGAGTGACAGTAGCCAAGTCTGCACAGATGAAAGTGATGCAGAGATTTGGTGGGTTTTGGCTTACTTCAGCATTTCTGGGAACCTGAGGTCCCATGGCAAACATCTGTTCTCAAAACAGAGTGCTGGGGGACCTATGTTCAGGGCACTGCAAAAACAACAGTGAATGCAGCCAACTTCTCTCTGCCCAAGGCTGTGATTTCTGTAGGACAAACAGAAGACTCCAGAAAGCCTGGAAGTCATACAGAACCATAGGGAACATAGGCCTAGGGATTTAAGAGGCTGTAAGTCTGCTCAGGAAAGGCAAAGAAGGGGAAGAAACTAATCTTGAAATGACTTTGGGGCTCACTAATCAGGGACCGAGACCTAAGAGGCTGCCTCTCTTCTCACATAAATGCCCCTGGCAAAGAGCTGAAGATACTCATCTATTTAAAAAGCTATTTCTATGGTTCTTAGAACACCAGTAGTTTATACTGATATGGAAGCCTGGCTTTGAAAAACAGAACAATTGATACATCCCAGGAACTTACAAAAAAATTGTGGAGAACTCATACCATGTAGCTTACGGGAAAAAAAAAATCTGCAGAATTAGTCATAGAAAAATCACCAATCAAATAAGTAGCAACAAGGAAAATAAAACAACAAACAAGCAAAACATTGCAACAAAGAACCAAGAAAAGCAAGCCTCAGGGAGGGGAGAATTTGTACCAAAATAGTTATAAAATACTTTAAAAATCATCAGAGACTCACTTATAAGCGGATATTAGCCATATAATACAGGATAACCATTCTAAAATCCACAGACCCAGAGAAGCTAAATAACAAGGAGGACACTAGGGAGGATGCTTAATTCTCTTTCAGAAGGTCAAATAAAATAGACACAGGAAGTGATTGAAGAGAGGGAACAGGATGGGAGCCTACCACAGATGTCCACTGAAAAACTCCACCCAGCAGAGGATTGGAGTAGTTGCTGAGACTCACAGGCAAACTTTGGCAGAGTGCAAGGAGTCTTATGGAAGAGTTGGGGGATAGAAGAACTCAGAGGATACAGGAGCTCCACAAGGAGACCAACAAAGCCAACAAATCTGGGCCGGGGGGCCCCTGTAGAGAACTGATGCACAAACCAAGGAGCATGCATGGAGAGGACCTAGACTCCCTGCTCAGATGTAGCTCACAGGCAGCTCAGTCTCCATGTGGGATTCCCTAGTAAGAGGAAAAGAGACAGTTTCTGACATGAACTCTGTTCTTTAATCACTTCCCCCTGGTGGGGTTCACTTGCCAGGCCACAGAGGAAGAGGATCCAGGCAGTCCTGATGAGACTTGACAGGCTGGGGTCAGATGGTAGGGGAGGAGGGCTCCCCCTTTTTTTGGACCAGAGAAGGGGATAGGAGAAAAGAGGGAGGGAGAAGCCTACAATCAGGATATAAAGTGAATAAATTATAAAAAATAAATTAATTAATTTAAGAAATCATCAGAGACAAAAAAGAAAAGTATGATGATGCTGAAAGAATCAGACTAACTTTGTAACCTATGTTTCTTTTAATTGCCTTATAATTTATATTTTCAAGTTTTAGGCCCATGTTAATTAAAGCCTCTTAGTGATTCTCCAGGGAGCCAAGGAATGTAAAAGTTCCTGACATTACCCATCTGTGAGGGCAGAGATAAGGAAGAGAACAAGCAGAGATCTCTACTAAATGGAGAGAAAATCACTGGCTGGCGCCGGTGAGATGGGCTTTGTTTGGAAACTGGGCCAAAAGGCCCCAATCCTTCTCCTGACCTTTGATCCAAAGCCTGTAACCCCCACTCCTCAGAACAGACATGGGATGAGTTAATCACTTTCCCCACCTTTAACTGTGGATGGCAGGAAATTCCAAACTGACTTGAAGATCAGATATTTACAACAGGGCTGACTGGACCTAAGGGTGACCAGAACTAACCAATTTTAAAAGTTAAACACCTCATCCAATTGCCAAGATAGGAACCCCAGGAGATTCCTGCCTTGTGTCTTTTAAAAACCTAAGGTCTTTGTCTCCCGGTGCCACTCCTAGCTGACCAGCAGGGGTGACCCCATTGCGCAATGGTCAAGAGGAACCTCTTGCGTTTTTTGCATCGATGGATGATTAGTTTCCTGAGTTCTCTTCATACCTTCTTATATTTAGGCTCTTGTTGGGCCTAACAATGCTGATAAAAAAATAAAAATAAAAATAAAAACACAGCCAAAAAATCAAAATCAAAACCAAAACCAAAACAAAGCAAACCTTTCTAATGAGGCTCACATTTGGGACTTAGTAGTGATAGGAATGAGTTCAGTGTGGAAAAGAAACCACCATTCCAAATGCAGCGTCCAGACAAGTCAAGACTTTACTCTTGACCTAGAGGTTGTCTGCTCATGGAAGCGGAGGAGTAGGCACACAGAAACAGGAAGTGCACTTGGTTTTTATTCTAAAGCAGGTGGTAACTATGTCTCTTCTCTGTTGACTGGGGTCTGACAAAAGCCTTTTGCCACTGGCTAGTTATCCAAGAATGCAGCAGAGCCTTTGTCCAGACAAAGCTTTTACCATGGTGTGTGTGTGTTAAAAACATTTGCATAAAAGTTTTACAATGTGGGAGAGACTAAAAAATTTTAATTCCTTCTAATAAACACAGATTTTATAGTATTTGATTGAACAGACTCATTCAATATTTCTTATAGTAGAGAATAAATTTAAATCGGTTATCAATATGTTCAAAGAAATAAAAAAAAAGTTTGGGTAAAAAAATTCAAGGGGATGATAGAAATGACAATTTACCAAGTAATGAGGTCATTATAGAAACCCTTTTTGTAGGTGCATAAAAATCCCAACTGTAGTGTCTGGAGTTAAAAAGCTACAGCGAAATTAAACAGTCCTTAGGAGGGCTCAAGGGCAGACTGCATAGTTTGAGAATCAGAAAGAATGAAGAAGAAAGGAAAGGATGGAGGAAGGAAAAAAAAGGAGGAAGGGAAGGATGGAGAGAAAAGGAAATGAGCCTTGAAAATGAGTCTGTAAAGCTTAACTGTGTTTACTATTAGGTGTTCAGTGGGAATCTAGATGGGGAGAGAAAAAGAGAAAAAGAAAGGATAGAAACAAAAATACCAGAAGAAATAGCTGAAAATTTATTTTCTCGTTTATTTATTTATTCACTTTACATACCAATTGCAGCCTCTCCCTCCTCTCCTCCCAGTCTCACTCTCTCTCATTCCCCATTCTCCTCTCCCCTTCTTCTCAGAGAAGGTAACCCCAACCCCATTTCATGTCCATCAGAACTAAGCTTGTCCTCATCCACTGAGGCCAGACAAGGCTGCCCAGTTAGAGGAAAGCGATCCAATAGCAGGCAACTGCATCCATGTCAGGGACAGGCCCC
Organism: Psammomys obesus; assembly: GCF_907164565.1. Taxonomy (NCBI): domain Eukaryota; kingdom Metazoa; phylum Chordata; class Mammalia; order Rodentia; family Muridae; genus Psammomys; species Psammomys obesus. The sequence goes on from NW_026585644.1 coordinate 14,313,838, forward strand.
ACTCCAGTTGCTAAGGAACCCACGTGAAGACCAGGGCTGAAATTTTTCTTAATTGAGTTCTATGTTAAAGAATATTAACAAAGCAAAATCAGAATATGCACAAGGTGTCCCATGCCCAGATACATCAGGGCCAACCTGAGAGTTGAAAATAAAGAAAATCACAAAGGAAAATGTCTCCCTAGAGGGTAGACCATGTGATCACAGCTGACTCTATGAAGGCCATTTGGGCAAGGTCTTTAGCCTCAAGTTCGCCAACTAGCCAAATTCTCCTTAAAAATGAAGGCTACGACAAGGGGGCTGATCAGGGCTTCTGAAAAGTTTCACCCCAAAGATTTGTATTTGCCTTTGTGTATATAGGTATATAAAATGGGTATAGAAGTCAATCTTTACTGATAGGAACTCATAAATAAATTTATTATAAAATGGTTCTTTGGCACGCTTGCAATGCTGCCATCTATTAAAAACTAAAGCAGTTTTGCATACTAGCAGGGTGGATGTGCTTATTTATTTTCACATAAAGAATTAAATCCTAACTGAATATTTGATACCATGGAAGATGGGGCATCTTCAGTATTTTCCAGAGTCCATGGATATTTTGAATTTATAATTAATTCTGAGAATACCATTTCACATGAATATGTAGCAGAAAATGGTAGACATATTTTAGGGCCATTTCAAAAATCATTGGAAGTTCTGTCCTAATCCCAAGCCAAAATTCATTTAGCAGATTTTGATGAAATGTAAGTCAGAAATTTTAAAATCTATTACTCCAATACAATATAATCCAAAGTTATCTTAATTTGCTACTTACAGGCTGAGGAATGACAGAAAAACATCAAGAGTCTTTGTTTTCGGTAATTAAGTCATTGTTTCTGTAAGAGCAGAAGACTTTATATGTGCAGTAAAACCACCATTGTTCACAACACACAATGATCTGGGGTTTAAGCCAGGTGTTCTGGGTAGCATCTGTTGCTATTGTGTGGCATGATAGCGTGCACTGTGTACTGTGCCCACATTGTGTGTGCTGTATGTTCGGAACCAAGGCTGTAGTGAAGTCATGTGGCAAAACATGGGCCAGCATTGGCATGACTGTAGCCATTATACATTCATTCAACTTTGAATTTTGTAATCATTGGTCATTGTACATTCAGCAAGTATTTACTGTTATCAGTTCTTGTGTGACTCCTACATTTAGCTAAATGACCCCATGTGGAACTGAGACCCACAGTTTAAGAAGCTGTGGTGTAGACTAGTAACAGAGACATTACCTAGCATGTAGGAGTGGCAGAGCAGTTACCTAGCATGCAGAAATGGCAGAGCAGTTGCATGGCATGCACAGGGCTTTGGAGTTGATCCCTAACTACAACAAAACACCTTGGCATATCCTAAGTAAACAAACACAGAGGATGACTTCCTGGAAAGCCTGCCCTACTAGAAACAACAAAAGGGGATCTTTATGCTTAATTGGAAGGACGTAAAACCACACGGGTAGGATGACTGCACAGATATTATGAAAGACAGTATAAATATATGTTGTTTGTAATAATCTCATTCTGCTATATGTTTAAAAGAGGGCAGAAAAAATCCATACATTTTAAAATCTTGGACTAGATCAATATCTCAGTGGTTAAAAGCACTGATTGCTTTCCCAGAGGACCTGTTTTTAAGTCCGAGTACCCACGTGGCTGTCCACAACTATTCCTAACTCCAGTTCAAGGGGATCCGACACCCTCTGCTGACATGCAGGCACCATGCGCCTATGTGGTGCCCACGCACACATGCAGAAAACAATCCTAAATATAAAATAAAGTAACATAAATTTAAAAAATACTTTCAATTATGCTCATGTGTTGTTGGACACAAACATTACAAAGGGGCCAGAGTGAATATTAGTATTTAGAAGCAAAATTTTTAATCTCCTTTTGAAGTTGTTAGTATTAATATGAATTATGTGATTTTTAATTAACTTTTGGTTATATTTTCCAGGACAGCTGAGAGAAAATTTTAACAAGGAAAATATAATCTAAATTGAAAAGGAACTAAAAAGATATACTAGAAGAATCAATGCAACAGGCAAGACAACAAAGAAAAAGTTATCAAAAAAGACACAGAATGTAAAACCTAAGATTTAAAGTTTAAATAATTAATAAATTAATAATTATTAATAAAATTAATAATTTCAATAAATCTAAGATTAAACAACTCAATCAATAGACTGAAATAGCAGATTAAAAATAGATCTCACTAATTTTATCTAAATATATATACTTTGGGTTGAAAGATGAAAATAATCTGAAGGTTAAAGCCTGGAAACAGCATTCTTTGCAAGCAATAACCATCCAGAAGAGTCTTTTCTAGCAATAAAGAAATAAATGGAGGGCTGCAGAGATAGCTCAGAGGTTAAGAGCACTGACTGCTCTTCCAGAGGACCTGAGTTCAATTCCCAGCACCCACATGGCAGCTCATAAGTGTCTGTAACTCCAAGATCTGACACCCTCATAGAGATACGCATGCAGGCAAAACATCAATGCACAATAAATAAATAAATAAATAAATAAATAAATAAATAAATAATATTCTTTAAATAAAAAGATCTTTAACAAAAGAAATAGATGGAAGAAGAAGTATTTTGTTATAATAAAAAAAGACATTGTTGTTGGATGAGTCAGGATTGTCTCATAATCATAAATGCTATCAAACATGAAGTAGGTAGCGGCATCCCAAATATGTAAAGCAAAATCAGACACAAGGGAAAGAAGACCCAGAAACAATGGCTGCTCTTAACAATGGACAAATAAAGACATAAACCTCCCTGTAACACAAATAGGCACAGCCAAACAAACCTTGCTGAGTCACAGCAAAACCCACATTCTCCACAAGCGCTTACAAGGTTTCTGCTGGATGACAGTAAATCAAATCTCCAGGAGCCTCACAGGGTTAGAAGCACACCGGCTATGTTCTTTTATGGCAATGAATTTAAAAAGAAACCAGAAACAGAGAGAAATAAAGAAAATAAAATATATAAATGCATGAAAGCAAAGTGAAGCTCTCCTAAATAAGCCAAGGTGAGGGGGAGGGACAAACTAGAAACTGTACGAAACAAAAATGAAAATGCTATAGAGGTAAAGGCATCCAGGATGAAGCAGTGCTTAGATGGACATTTATAACAAATCATATAAAAGGTCAACTGCTACTTCCCCTCTCAAAAATTAAAATAACTTAAGATCCAAAACCAACTAACCAAGAGTGACAACAGTAACAAAAAGAACACGTACACACACACACACACACACACACACACAAATACACACAAAGATTAAATGAATTCAAATGTAAAAGAAAGGGAAAAGCAACCTTGGAGCCTAAAAACAGTTTACCTTAGCAACTTTTCTCATTGTAGTGAGAAAAATCTGGGAGAAACAACCTAAGGAGGAAGCATCTATGTTAGCTCATGGTTTCAGGGCATTTCTGTCCATCATGGGGGAAGGTGATGCAAAGAGCCTCATCTGTCAGTGGAAGTTTGAAGCAGGGACTTTCATGTGTTCTCGGTCAGGAAGCAGAAAGCTGGGTCAGACCTGGAGTGACTCGCCACCTTCAGAGTCCCAGCTTTTGTGACTTACACCCCAAGACCAGCACCACATCCCACACTCTCCACAGCTGCCCAATAGCTCCAATAGCTGGGGATCCAGTGTCTAAGACATGAGCCTGGGGCACATTCCAGGTCGGACAAGAAACACCAAGAGCAAAAGAGCAGGACAGAGAGCATTAGCAAGCCCCAGTTTCTGGAAATGATTAAAACTTCTTAGCTACACTGCTCAAGGGAAAAAGAGAAGAAGCTGAAAATTACCAAAACCACAGAGGAATGAGAAGACATCACTGCTTCTTTAGTGAAAAAAAAAAAAAAAAGGGACCATGATGGAATAATGTAAACCACTGTATCTCAATGAGATACATGCTAGAGATGGAATAGAAAGTTCCTAGAGGCCAGAAGCTACAGAAACTTACTCAAGAAGGAGGTAATTTCAGAAACATTCAACACTCATCCACAGCAAAGATATCTAAATTATATTCTAATAACTTCTAATGACAAAAGACCCAGAAGTTGGTCTATATGCAAGGCATGCATATGTGAAATAGCAAAAATATATTTTCTCTAAACGTGACTAAGTAACTAAGCTTCACAAATTCTTCTAAAATTTTAGAGAAGAGGAAATACATCTGAATTATTCTATGAATCAGTATTGCCCTGTTACTAAAATGTATGGACAGGGAGACTAGGAGAGAACAAAGTACAGACAAATAACCCTTATGAATAGTAAGATAACCCTCATGAATATGAAAATAACCCTTACAATATAAGACAACCCTTATGAATATCAAAAGGCATTCAAACAAATACTAACAACCAAATTCAGCAATATACGAAAATGGTTATACACTATATGACCACGTGGGATTTTTCTCTGGAATGTAAGAGGAATTCTCCATCTAAAAATGTAATTATCTAGTAGATCACAGCAGTAGTATGAAGGCCATACAGATATGTGAGCATTCCAGTCAAAGAGATTGAAAACTGTAGAAAGGAACCTTCTCAACATGAAAGTGTACATGAAAATCTCACAGATTACACCACTGTCAGTCGTGAACAATAAATGTTTTCCCAAGATCTCGCATGAACAAGGATGCCTACTCTCTTCCCCTCTACTCAGCCACTGTGCATATAAAATAAAGTATATCCGATTGAAGAGAAGTAAAATATTTCTGTTATCAGGTCACACATTGGTATACAGAGAATTCTTACAACTAGAACTCAAAAATTAGCTTGGCAAATTTGGAGCCCACAAAAAAGAACAATATAATAAAATAAGCAGTATTTCTGCTCACAGCTTCTAGGACTGAAGCATTATGTTGCAATTCCAAGCTGAAAGGGTGGCATGAGGGATGGGGCTTCAGTTAGGTCATGAAGGGGGGACTCTATCAAGCAGCTTGAGGAAAGTCCCCTTAATTCCTTACTCCACATCAAGACACGGGGAGAAGATAATCATTCACTGTGACAGGCCCTCACTGGACACCAGATATGTCAATGCCTTGATACTGAACTTCACAGCTCCCAGATGTGTAAAGAATAATTTATGTCATTTGTAATCCATTAATTTAATAATATATAATAAAATATTAATATATAATAAAATAATAAAAATATAATACCTGGAATAGACTGAGAAAAGTAAAACTAAAAATATCAAAACCAAAAATTGCAATAAAAAATTTCTGTTCATATTACCAATGTAGAATATAAGGTCACTGAGAGTAAACTGAAGAAAAAGGGTGTGAGTATTTACCATAAAACTATAAAATATTGGGGTTTATTTGTTTGTTTTTTCAAGACAGGGTTTCCCTGGTAACTCTGGCTGTCCTAGAACTTACTTTGTAGACCAGGCTGGCCTTGAACTCACAGAGTTCTGTCTCTTAAATGCCAGGATTAAAGGCATGCCCTGTATAAAATATTATTTTAATAAATAAAACTGCCCTGTATAAAATATGGTTTTATAATGTAAATAAATGTAAAAATTTACATAAATGTAGAAAATTCTCATGTTCATCGATCAAAAGACTTAATATTAATACAGCAATATCCCTTATTGTTCTGAAGATTCTATCAAAAATACCTGATAGATACATCCATGAAATTATTAAGTCAGTTCTAAAACTTCCGTGGTAATGGGAGGAGCTGCGATAACCAAAACAATCTTGAAAAAGAAAGAAGTTGGAATCAGTCTTTGGTATTTATAAGACTGCTATTAAATAAATAATTAATTAATTTAAAAAAATGCATGCTGTAGCAGGAGGAATTTGGGAAAGACTAATGAGAGAAGCTTGTCACACACAGACAAAACCCTCGTTGGTTTCTCTTTCGTAAAAGCCCAGAATGGACAAATCCACAGGGCAAAGCTCTTAGCAGTTTTCGATTGTCAAAGAAACTAATGTGGATAGCTGTTCAGCTGAACAGCTCTGTGGATATTCTCAGTCACTGAATTGGGTTTTTAGTCACTTGAAGACAAAAGAATCTTGCCCCCAAATGTGGTAACATATTAATAAGAGCATTGTGTGAAAATGCTTTTCAGAACATAAAAATCAGAGGACATACAGTGAGGGTACAGATTTCCACAAATAATGCACAACGATTTTGTTCTAATACTGGTCACAGTACCGTCAACCTGGAAGGATCTAGAATTACTGTGAATACAAGCACCTGGGCATATCCGGGAGGATTGCCTGGACTGGGTTAAGTGAGGGAAGGAGACCCACTTTAAAGGTGACCCTGCACTCGCTGTCCCAGGGGCTGAGGTCCCGCACTGAATAATGAGGAGAAAAGCTGAGTTTAAGGATTTATTCCTTTTGCTTGCTGACTGCGGATACAGGGTGACAAGCACCCCCAGCTCCCGCTTCCATGGCCTCATGGTCTGCACCCTCAAACCATGAGCCACCATAAATTCTCAAGTTGCTTTTGTCAGATATTTGTCTCAACAATGAGCAAAAGTAACAAATGCAGTGCTTTTCACAAAGCACAAGCTCATGATAGGTCAGATTTTTTTTTTTTCTTATCTTTCCAAAAATGTGTGAACCTCACCCAATTCCTCTGAAGGGAAAGGACCCATTTCACAATTAGGAGTGAAGCCAATGAAAGTCTGACATGATGCAGAATCTCTACCCCATATCCCTAGGCAACCTCACTGCCTAACACCACCAGCCTGAGAAGTATGATGTAGGAACTTTGCTCATGAGAGCTGAGAGCCCAGAACCATACTAGGAGCTGTGAACTTGCATGCCCAGAACAAGCCCGGCATTGCCACAGGAATAACACAGCAGGCCCATTCATATGTCTTCACACAACACCTTCAAGCCGGTTGGAATTCTGCTTTGAAGCAATATCTACCCTATCTAAATGTTGCTGTTTTTCTCAAACTGTCCCTGTGCATGCCAGCCCCTGCTTATCTCTTCCTTGTATGGCAATTGGCTGAAGGATGAGAGTTCCAGCCATCTCCACTTCCTGATGGTCAGTATCTTAGCATCAGGGTACCCCATAGTTCAGGGAATCACTGCTTAGGGGGATTTGACAAGCTGTTGCCAGCACCATCAACATTTTTCTCAAGGTGGGACACCCCCCCCCCATGTGACTTAATGATGTAAGCTGATCTGGCTCAGAATTTCGGCTCAGAATTTCACTCTTTCTCAAGGCTTGATAGGCTTTAGGAAAGGCTTGCAGCAGAATGTGGAATCTCAGCCTTCTTAGAGTTGAGTGGCAAGAGCCAGACAGGAGAAATGGGACACATTAGAAGCAAACAGGATGATCAGAAAAGAAATCATCAGCCTCAGTGTCCAGCAAGGGGCAGACAACCGGAGGAGCTCTGATGAGCTCATTTTTACTATGGTTACATCCCATAGTTGGAGGAAGTCACATGGTCATCGAGAGCAGAATGTGGCCAAAATCAGTAAGCAGTCCTTTCACTCTCTCAAAAATGAAGACCAGTGATACAGCAATCTACATTATACCTGGTGCAAATGCTGTGGTTATCAGCAGCCATACATCCAAGCCTGCTTGGCCAATAGGCAGGCTTAGCTCTTCCCACACCTTCAGTCACCGCTGGTCACCTTCCCTCGTTACGGTAGGAAGATCTGCTGACTGAGTCTCAGGCCCCTGCCCAGCACTGCGCATACACTGACAATTCTCTTCTGGGTCCACAGTTTTAGACTCCCTCAGTGGAGCCCTTGGCATACCTCCATCCCTGTCTGCCCACATACTACAGTGATGAGGGGACAAGTCTCACAGAACTGCTACGACCTAGTTACTCTCCTCAGCTCTTGTGTCAGTGGGCTGACCATCTCAGGGATCTAGCACAGCATTCCCAAGTGGCACCAGCTTTTCTGTCCCATGCAGAGTCATTCCTGGCTTGCTCACAGCTTGAGATGGCCTGGTGCTTCTTCATCTCACGAGCGCATGTTCACAGCAGAACCTACCTCAGAGGCAGCCTTCCCCATCACATCCATGACCATCTCCTCCTTGGAATTAGAATTTCTTCACACCGTTTTCTACTTCTCTAAGACCACCTGATACAGCCTACCTTTGTTATAGTTAGTGATAGTTATCATCTTTAGTCCTACATTTTCCAGGGTTCCTGGCAGAATTGGTTATATTCATTACAGAGTCCCCAGGCGTCACTTGGGCTCAGAACAGCATCAGTAAGCATTAGCAGAGTTGAGTCTGATCCAGATGGCCCATTAGCCGAAACAGTACAACATCCAAGCATCTCCGCATACGCCCCAGAGCACCGACTTAGTCCTACCTACAAGATGTTCCCACCTAAAAAGAGGGAACCTATAATGATAAGTACACAAATGCCTTGAGAAACAGGGGACATACTGTGCTTGGGGGACATACATTGCTGTCTTCATCATAGAGAAAAATTGGGAACCCCATATATGTTCATCCATAGGGTCCCATGAAACAAGAAACAGAGTGACTATCATGCCGTTGAACATTGTGAGAGATCTTCTTTGTTTGCACCAAGAGATTAAAAAAAAAAAAAGACTAGCCTGAGAGACAGGGAGGGAAGTGGGGGAGCAACATCAGGAGGAGGGAGGGGCAAGAGAATGGACATTAGTGCTGCTTGCTCTTTTCTTTGGTATTGTTGTGAATAAGTACCTTTGAACCTCCCTGTCCTTCAGGGTTACACACTACGTGTCATCCTCAGAATGTGCTGGGGTTCCCCAGCTTCCCCATTCCTACGTGGGCATGTTGGTCCTAGACAGAAGTAGAGGTCGCATTAGCCTGCAGCCTGTACTTCTTATGGCAAATTTGAGTGTACGATTGTTACCGGTTTTGTTGGACCCTTTTGTAGGTTTCTTAAAAAGTGAAGAATTGGAGGATTATGCCGGCATAATTGTATTTCTTGGGGTCTTGACAGCTGAGAAAGGACTGTTATGGAGAGAACCAACTGCCCCATGATTGGATTTGAAGCCTGCCTCACAGGAAGGGATCTATACCGGCTTCTGTAAATTCTATCAAAACCTCATGGTGGTGAGGTTGTAAATTCTAGGGAGGAACCTTTATTCCGTTGTTCAGTTGAATTGACACAGTGTTGAATTGTCTTCTAAATGTATGTCATGTGTTCCCATACACAATTACTGCTCTCAGCCTCAATCAGAACTGTACTCAATCAACCCCCTCTGTGTTGCTTAGCTCTTACTCAACCTGACACAAGCTGGAGACATTGTGAGGGGACCTCAACTGAGAAAAATGTCTCCATCAGATTTGGCTTGTATAGGCAAATCTGTGTGACATTTTCTTCACTAATGATTGGTATGTGAGGGCCCACCCCACTGTGGGAGGTGCCACTCCTAGGCAGCTAGTCCTGTGTTGTTTAAGAAAGCAAGCTGAGTGAGACACTGAGAGTAAGCCAGAAAGCAGTCTTCCTCATGGCTTCTGCCTCAGTTCCTGCCTCCATGTTCCAGGCCTGCTTGAGTTCCTGCCTTAGCTTTCCTCAACATATTGTTGACTTGAGAGATGTAAGCTCAGTAAACCATATTCCCCTTTCCCATGCTTTTGGTCATGGCCTTTATTTATCACAACAATAGAAACCTAACTAAGACACCCTCTTTGGGGTTAACTGCAATGAACTTTTGGCTATACAAGATCCCAGTAATAAATGACCATCCATAATAAGTATATAAATGAGTATTCAGCCCCAAACAAGACAATTATTGCATCTCTTCCAAGACTTGAGAAATATCAAGGAGGCGGTGGTAGAGAGAATGTAAGAGATGGAAGGAGGAAGGAAAAGGGCTATGAAGTTCCACCTCTGAGCAAACACAAGACACTGCAAGCATGAACTTCTAACTACTGCTTATGGCTTCACTGGTCTGCCTAAGAATGGGCCCACCAGCAGTCAGGAAAGGGTGGGGGAGGGCCTCAGAGGCCCCCAGCCCTCCTTGCTGAAGGATTCTCTATGGATAGGTTCAGGGAAAGAGTGATCCATTGCTTTCAGTTGTACACTCACTAGTAACCCTGCCAGGCTCCAGTGGATAGTCTTAATCTAATAATTACCTGGCTAACTGGCCCTTGTTAAACTAAGTGAGTCATGAAACAAAATGAAAAGTCATGAATTTGGGAAAGAGACAGGTAGGGATGAGAAGAAGATAAATATGGGAGGGATGTAAGAGAAAATTGGGGGAGAGTAACCAGAATGCAATGTGTGTGTGTGTGTGTGTGTGTGTGTGTGTGTGTGTGTGTGAAATTGTCAAAGAATCAACTTATTTTTTTAAAAAAAAGACTCCTCTGACTTGATAAAGAAGCGGGCTGAAGATCAGGGAGCAGTGTTTGTGGGGTGCTTGGCATCACCATGTGTTCAGCACAACAGCGCGGAAGTGACAGGCGCAGGACAATGTGCAGACGGAACATGTCAGCAGTGTGCTCAACCACATCTGGGGAGTTCAAGCTATCTGCAGCCTTATGTGTGCCGAGACTGAAAATCAAAACATAATTGCATTATCTTGATCATTATTACTTTTAGTAACTTACATTTTATATTCATACATCCAGTTAGGGTGCTGAGTGAAAGGCAAGAGACAAAAGCAGAGGAAAAGAAACATGCAAAGTTAATATCAGGTCTCATGCCAACAGCAGAGGAGCTCATGCTGCTGCTATCGTCCTATTTTCTTTGGGAAAATTTTCCATGACTGGTGAAGGACTGCCTGTCCAGGTGAACAGGCAAAGTGAAGCTGCCCTGTCCAGGCTTTGAGGTTAGAACTACCAGGAGCAGGTCAAGACAGACTTCTAAGGGGCCATGGTGACCAACGGTATTACAACAGCTTTTAGCAAATTGGCGGCTCTGTCAGTTAGCAGAAAGCCCATGTGGCTGAGGCGAGAGTGACTTTTCAAAGACATAGAGCAATGTGTGAAATGAGCACGTGGTCCTAGGCAAGAGATGATATACAGTTCTGGTCTTGGTGTGGCCAACCACAGTGTGTCATGCTAACAGCTGGTGGAGTCTTTATGATAGAAACATATTCATCTCCTCTCCCAGGCTCCAGGCTCGTCAGAGGCACCACAAACTAATCAAGTCAAAGGAGGGAAGAGAAGACTACAGAGGTCACAAGGAATCTACAGTGGTTTTAGACAGGAATCGTATCCCTGAGGGCTTCTTACCCTGGCCTTTTCCATTGCTGTAGCATGCTGCTCTGTGACCATGGCAGTTACTTAACCCCTCTGAGATTGCATTTCTTCTCCTATAATACTGAGGAACACATATCACTAGCCGTTATGAAATGGAAATAAAACATGAGGTAATACATTCAAAAGCAGCCAGCAGGGTGGTTAGTGAGGGGTAAGCAGTGAGTGGATAGCTTCTGCTGTAAATTCATAACATGAGAACTCATATAAGAGAGGCCCCTGTTCTGAAGGCCATGTGTGCAGAATACCTGCTTGCTTCAGTGTGGGCAACACAGAAGGTGACAGAAGAGAACCACGAAGTCATGAGACAGCGTTCCTCAGAAACTGCTTGCACATAGTAGGCTGAGTCAGGGAGAGGATCCTTTAGGAGAGGCCATCAATGAGTGTCCAGTCTAAGCATGAGTGACCAGTGAATGGACTCAGGACAGGTTACTGACCAGGAGTCCTGAGCAGGGTAGCAGGCTTACTTCTCGCAGTAGGTACTAGATATAAAAATGTCCCCATCACAGGTAAGGAGAAGGACCACTGTTGTAGCATGGCCAGCCCACATTTAAAGGGCTGAACTTCAGCAGGGAAGTGACAGTAGATTCTAAACCATTCCTGACAGTAGTTCACTGCAGCAGCCCGGTGAGGCCACAGCACCCCGCACTTCAAAGAAACGTAGTTTCACAATGAGGATGAGCAAAAGCATGAGGGCACGGTGCCTGTGCTATTTCTTGAGAATCCAAGGAAGCATTGTGCTGTTTGACACAGGTGGGCCTGTACCTGGAAGTGGCTTTCTAGTTTCCCCATGAAATATCAGAGAAATAGATTTGCTACTGTTAGAAAGCCATGAGAGAGAGAGAGATGTGCTGAGTAATGAGGATGACAGACAGCTGGGTGTTTTCTGTGAGATGCAGAGGTGGAATCAGACTTCTCTCTCTCTCTCTCTCTCTCTCTCTGCAAAAGAGAAGGTGTCCTCCTCATCACACATGGAAGCTTATCTAGGCTTCCCACAAGGATCATATGTTGTTCCTCAAACAAGAAGTAGTGCTGGGGGCCCTGGACACAAAGATTGGCTTTTGCAACAATACCAAATAGGGAACATGGTCTTCGAGTCCTAGCTCTTGTTGAACATTGAACATACAGGATGGACATCTTCCCAGGCTAGACGGATGAGCAGCAAGCATTTTCCTTCCAGGGGTCCTTATGGCTTGTGGCTATTTGTCTGTGCTGTGGATACTCCATCATGCCAATGGCTTCCTTCTTTTCTTCTTTCCTTCCAACCTACATACCTACCATCCTTCCTTCCTTTTCTTCACTTCCCTGTATATGGAAGTGCAGGAGATAGGTAGTGAGGTCCTTCTTCCATCTCTGTGCACTCAAATGCCTCACGCACTGGGAAGACTTCTGCTTCTCCACTCTCTGTCCCTATTTCTGTGCCATCCCTCCTGCTGCTCCTGTGGGAGGCACTCTCTGGAGAAAGACCACGGATCATGAGATGTTCTGAGGTAAAATCTGAGGTCACTATGGTGTTCATACCAGGGCCCCGATCAATAAGAAGATTGTTCCTGAGAGCAGTGGCCATCTGTCTTAAACATTCCATGGCTTAGCAGTGAAGCCCACTCAAGAACAACATTTTTAGCTATTGATACTGCTGAAGTTTAACAGCCAGAGCTTCAAGAAATGTTCCTCCTAATAAGCAACACGGTGAGAGCAATGCTCGAAATCTCACTCCAGAAGAAGCAGGATTCCACAGTGATGGGTGCTACTCTAAGCGACAGATGTCAGAAGACATCCTGACCAAAGCTGTCCCAGTGGAAACCAAACCAAGCATGTCAGTCTCCCTTGCGGCGCCTGCCTAGCGAGGACCCTTCTCTGCCTATGCTGGAAATGCCAGGCCACACGTTGCGGTTGCCGAGCCCAAAGCACCAGAGATAGCTCCTTTGTGCACAGTCCTTCACATATGGCTAGACAAAACTGGTTTTGAAGCTCTCATATTTAAATATATCCCCAAGCTACACTTCTATGTGCCTCCCAACGAGACTTCTGCACTCTGGAGGCTTTGTGCTCGCAGCAGAAGAGTGCTCCGTGAATGCTCCCATCTGTGCCAGACTCCGAGGCTGAGCTAAGTCTGCACTCACAGAGATGGGAGGGAGCTGGATCCTGGGCAGGCTTCCAATAACTCAACATTGGACAGAGGTACCTGCAGGCCTCATTTAGTCCCTTTTGGTGATAAAATTATATTTTTACTGCCACAAATATTTTATGCTTTTTAAATAATCTGGACATTAAAAAAAAATAAATTTGTACAATCCAAGAATCAGGCTACATGGTATTGGTCCTGGCAGTCGCACAAACAACCAAGGCAGAGTTCAAATGAATGGTTGCAGTAGGTTATTCTGAGCCACCAGTCTTGCTCATTCTAGACTGCAGGTAGCTGTTCTCTCAGGGAATATCTAGTGATGTGTGGAAACACATTGGTGTCTCAAATGTGGAGAAAAGAAAATTGCTTCTGGTACTCAGGGGACAGAGGCTGGGATCCGAGGACACCCTGGGAAGGACTGGCAGTTCATTTGGCTATTAGCTTATACAGGGGAGGCCTTTGCAAAAACCATGGTTTATCCTCTTGTTTGCTGCAATGGGGACATGTGGCCATGCCAAGCCATAGAGGGAGCAGGGTTCGTAATGTTTTTGCTTGCATCATTGCCTATCAGAGATGTCAACAGCTGCTAAAGTTAGATGGCCAGGCCTGAAGTGACCTCCTGGGAGCCAGGCAGCCTGCTGACAAGCTGAGATGTCTGTTTCCTCCCACAGCAAAGCCCAGCCCAGCAGGGACCTCAGATCTCCTCAGAGCACCAGTAGGCCAAACAATAAAAGCATTGGTGACTTGGAAACAAAGCCAAGACTGCACAGAGCAGACCCAGTGGCTTTTCCCAAAGGTGGGGAGCCCGGCTCCTTTGTTCACATTCACCCACCACAGAGAAGTGATTTCTTTAGCTACAGCGACCACTCCCTAGTGTAAGTTACTAAATCATAGGTGCGGGCTTGTCAGCTGCTGACCTTCCTGCAGGGGCAGATTCAGTAGCTTCTCAGCAGACCATCTCGGTTTTCAGCAAGATGAAAGCTCTAGATTTAGCCCTTCAGAGGGCGGGCAGGTTCCTTTTGACCTCTTTGTCTTTATTCAGTTTGAAAAGCATAAAAGGAAGTCTGGAAGACAGAACATTGGGAAACCATTCCCTAAACCCTAACAGCTTCTGAGAGGGCCATGGTAAGTAGATCACAAATGGAATCTCAGGAGACACTACCCAGAAAAACAGGGTTGTCACAGAACATTCCCTGCACTCACCTCTGCAGCTCTTGCCTGTTAAATGTCACAAGGACTTACTCACAACTGGTCTCAGATCCTGTTTGTCATTCACTGTTGAGGGGAGGTGGCTAAGCTGCCACCTGCTAATCCAGACTGATTTTGTCTCATTTAAAGACTGATGGAAACACCATAACACAACGGAGGCAACATGGCTATTATCTCTGAGCAGTTCTTAGTCTATGCAGAACTGAAAGCCCATGAGGTTAGGAGAGAAGACTTAGAGTTGGAGAAAGTCTGAGACTGAGTTGGTGATGTATCCGTGAAGGACCTAGGTGCCTAGTCAGCCAGATCCAGGCCCTTTGCCACCCAGGAGAATAAATAACACATGGTTATTATTATTTTTTTAAGAGCAAGAACTACATATTATTGTTTTAAGTGATATGAAGTTAAAATACAAAGTATGTGATATGTCAAAGCTGTCAGTCACAAAATCCATAGATGGCAATACAAGAAGGTTGTTTTCTTGTACATACATACAAATATTTTTTTTCTTTATTATTATTTTTTTATTTTTTATTAATTACACTTTATTCACTTTGTATCCCCCCATAAGCCCCTACCTCCTCCCCTCCCGGTTCCACCCTCCCTCCCCCTTTTTCACGCATGCGCCTCCCCAAGTCCACTGATAGGGGAGGTCCTCCTCTCCTTTCTTCTGATCTTAGTCTATCAGATCTGATCAGGAATGGCTGCACTGTCATCTTCTGTGGCCTGGTAAGGCTGCTCCCCCCTCAGGGGGTGATCAAAGAGCAGGCCAATCAGATTATGTCAGAGGCAGTCCCTCTTCCCATTACTATGTAACCCACTTGGAAACTGAACTGCCATGGGCTATATCTGATAACACATGATTATTGCTCCAGGAGATGTAATGTAAGAGAAATGTAAGGGTTGGGAGCTGGGAGGGAAAGGGGAAATATTCCTTCCTCGTCTTTACCTCACCTCACAGCCATCCCTACCTCACTCTCACCTTACCTCATGCTTACCTTTACCTCACCTTATTCTCACTCCTCCCTTTCCTCATCCTGACCTTCCCCTCACCATCACCTCAGCACACCTTCTCCTTCCCCTCACCTTCAGCTACATCTCACCTCACCCTTACCACATCCTCATGCTCATCTTCACCCTACCTCACCCTCAACTCCCCTTCATCAGCACCCTCACCTCCAGTGTTGCCTCATTTTACTTCACCTCACCCTCACCTTCTCCGCCATCTTTACCTTCGTTCTCACCCTCACATCACCTGACCCTCACCCCACCCTCACTCCACCTCACCAACACCTTCACCTCTCCCTCCCCTCACTCTAATTGTATTCTTACCCTACCTCACTTTCACCTCATCCTGATTTTCCCTCACCCTTTGCTCACTCCACCTCATTCTTGTTTTTGCCCCACCCTCATTTCACCTCAACTCATCCTCTCCTCACTCTACCTCACCTCATCCCACCACCACCTTGCCCTTACCTCAGCCTCACTGTACCTCACTCTTACCTCACTCTTACCTCACCCTCACATCCCCTCTCCCCTCCATCTCCCTTTCTCCACCCTTGACGGTTGATGTTGCCCTCTGAGTACATTTGTACACAATGGTCTCTTCACCAAGGTCCTGGTTGAAACCTCTTGCCAGGGTTGTGCACATAGTCTGTGACCTCCTACCTTCACTCAAACATATGGATCCATTAGAGGTTGACCTAATTTTATCTAGTTGCCACATTTGCTAACTAACAAGGGAATGAGCTATAGGAGGGTGCATTGGCTTACTGGAAGTCAGCACCCAGGATCCACATCCCCACTCACACCAGGGAGTGCTTGCTGCCTGAGTATACAGTATGTTTCTGAACTTGAGAGGTGCAAGGATTCCTCCAGCTGGCTGACCAGCAAAGGCCCTTCAAAGGAATAGACCATAGAATCATTGCAATTTTTAAAAATTACCAGTAAGATTCATTAGGTATTTTACACAGAATGATGCATGTCTGTTTGTGGGTAGGCTTTGAAAGCAAGTGAGCTCCATATTAAAAGTGTTTTCAGAATTCACACATTTGTAGTAATTATCCTTTCACCCACTGGCAAGCATGGCCAGTGAGCTCCTCTGTAGGATCACCAAGTGCGTGGCATGCTGGCTTCAGTGTCAAGGCTCAGTCTCTCCTCTCGTGTGTGATATTCCCGTGGCCACATGCTGGCTGTCTAAGCTCTCTAAGACCCATTTTTAACATATGTGGAATGAAATTTTAATACTACAATAGCTGTGAGCTCTGCTAGGCAATAAATCCATCCATTCATCCACTCGTCCATCCTTCCTTCCATCTACTCATTGATAGGGGTGTTTTAAAGATTAAGGGAGACAATGCATTTAGCGCCCTTCCTGTAATCTGGCCCGTAAATCCCGGGGTGGCAGCTATTACTGCTGCGCCTCCTGTGAAAGGACCACCAGCCGCCACCTTCTTGAAAGGCAGGGTCTATGATTAGTTTCTCCCGTTCCGAACACTTCAGTGGTTCTTGATTGCTGAGCAAATTAAGCACCCGTTCGTCATCCTGCTGGCATGCCCTTTCTTGGCTCACATTATCTCAGAAGCCTCCCTTATCCCCCATAGCCGCTGTCATTTTCTTTCTCAGATCCCTTCAGCCCAGCACTTTTCACTGCTATGCAAATGCATTTCCTTGTTTCTGTGCCTGCTGTATAAAGGCCTCCCTTTAAATGAAATGTATACTTTTTTTTTTTTTTTGGCAAGGATCCACGGGTGTAGTTGGCGCCCAATAAGTGCTTGAATAACAGTAAGATTTATGGTTTACCGTGAATTCGAAGGCCATTGAGGAAATGCATAGTTTATTTTTTTTGGAAGTTAAATTTTTATTGATTAGATGTCTGCATGGTTTAAGATTAGACAGTGTGCTGGGATTTATTATGAAAAGTCTTTTTCTTTGCTAATTGCTCATCTGCCTAATTCTCAGTCATTCTAAATATGTATACATTGCTGGTTTCTTTGTAGATCCTTCTAGAGCCTTTGTGACTATGTAACAAAAGAATACCCAAGCTCCCCTTTTATCATGTAAGAGGCAGTCTGTGTGTCCTTTTCATCTGCCAGTGCATCCCAGGGATGCGTAGATGAAGTTAATTAGATCTCTATAGTATATAATGACTTCATAGAAATCTAATTAATTTAACCCCTAAATCACTGACTCAGGATAGGAAGTCACTTATGCAAGGTCACCTCAGAGCCAAGCTCTCATCCTTATCCTGCTCAAATGACAGCTGATACTAGTTACAATATGTACGGCCAGCCTCCAATGGAAGATGGCCTGAGAGTCTCAAAGTCCCACACATGGCAGATGCAAGCAGCTTAACAGTGATATATTCCTATCACACAGTGTCGCAGCCCACCTCACGCTCTATGATGGTGACCACTCCGGCTGGGAAATCTGGCAAGCAATGCTCCTGTGTTTGGTGCTAATTGAGAATTCCTCTGCAGAACAGTCTCTGTTGCTATGGACACCATCCCCAAGAGGAGGTTTAGAAATTCTTCCACATGTCTGCATGTGCCAGAGAAAGCCTGCCTACTTCCTCTTTAATTCTCAAAGAAATCTCTGTGTGTGGGTGGAAAAGAAATCACCCAACACTGCAATAATCCAGCAACAAAACAAATACATTTACAATGCCCTTTCCAAGGACCCAAATTTGAAAAACTAATCTCACCCAGTCACTTAAAACAAGGTCATCCCTGCTTCTGCCAGGGCTTCTGTGTGTACTGGGGCCCAGTGCTTGTCCTGAGAGCTAGGTGACATGGCTGCTGTGACGGTATACATCTGAGGAGTGCCATCCCTCCCAGTCCCACTTTTTAGAGACACAGAAGTTAGCCCAGTTGCAGGAATAGCAGTGGCAGAGTGGCTACAGGGCAGAGAGGAGATGGTTCCCGAACTACTTGGCCACCGTTAGCAAAAGGACATGGTGTCATCTGATGTACTGAGTACTGCCATCTTAGATTGAAAGGAACATCAAAACAGGCTCCTATTGTCCTTTGTGCATGCTCCATTGGCCCCACCTTCCCAAGTGGATCCTTCGGGCTTGCTCAACAATGGCAGCACTATCTTGAGGGCCCCACATCTCTGGCTCATTGCTATATGGTCCTTCCTTCTTCATAAAGACTTCTGGGATGGGCAACAAGCTCTTTTGATTAAAAGGAACTCAAGCAGAGGCTCAAGTGAGTTCCAATGTGAAGGTCTCATCTAGGAGTCAGGTGAGGAAATGGGGGAATACACCTTCACATTACTGTTGGGCAAACAGAACTACGACTATGGGAGAGTGTTCCTCCACTGCCCCATGCTTTTGGGCTCCAGAAGAGCAGACCCCAAATATCAGATCGCGGTTACACCTGACACATTTTTGAACTTGTCAGTACTTTGTGACAATTGTTTTAAGAGAGCATGACTGTCACTAACATGATAACACTGTTGATTATAAAACCAACTTTGCTGTTCAAGTTACATCCTCACAGTGGGTACCCAGCAGTTGGGACACATGGTTGATATGCTCAGAATGCATGGCATAGTGAGGAAACAGTGCTAACTAGAAAACAAAGAAAACGGAAGCATTTTCCATGGGTGCTGAGTCCAAGTTTGAAGTTTGAAATGATTCCTGTTTTGAATAATACCAAAGTACTAAACTCAACTACTTTATTGAAGATGGAATCACTTAGTCAAAATGTAAAGAATAGTGAAGTATCTGGGGCAGGCTGCATGGGTAATGCTTGGCTTGTGGGACTTCCCTGTGATGCGTGTCAACAGAAACTCTGAATAACCATAAGATGTGTCCCTCACAGCCTCATCCCCTGAGGAGCTCTGTGGACTCTGGGGTCCTCAGTAGCAGGGGGCCACAGGCCACTGAGACTGTGGTAGAGCTGGGTCTGCCCTTTGCCACAGAGAGGCTCCTCCTCCCATCCTCAGCAGTCATCTTCCTGAAGGAGAAATCTTCCCACCCAGAGAGGGATCCCAGGTCACTCAGCCCATTATAAACACTTCAATGGGAGACATTATCGTTATTATCCAAGATAATAGATTGGATCTTAGCTGCAACCTTTTTTATTACTGGAAAATGAGGCTCTCATCTTCTCATATTCTGTAATGACATCTACTTTTATTTATTGATGATTTTATTTTATACCTAAGACAAGAATGATCCAATCTTCAGAAAATGTAATTTAGCAGGGTAGATTTTTTTTTTTCAAAAGCTCTTGTGCGGTGCCATCTGAAGTGAGTAAGTATTTTGACCTGGAACAGGAAAGATCTATGGCTGTCATGGAAGGCAGCACCTCCGGGAGCTGTGACCACACAAGATGCACGGTACAGTGCTGTGGACTAGGGTCAGAGGTGTCCCAAAGAGCTTTCTTGTCCAACACAGGGCACAGCTGCCAGTGCTTTAGAGGAAAGTAAATGCTTGCATAGGCAGTGTCCAGTCCTCCCTATCCTGTCCCTAATGCAAACAAGAAAACTTTGTTTGCACTCTGAAATCTCTCCTCTCTGCATCTATGACACACATTGCTTTCTTTTTGGGTTCAATATATTCTTAGGTTTGAATGTTTTTCCCCCTTATGGCAAAATGCTAGCTAAAAAAAATCACAAATGAGTATAAGGATGGACTATGTTGATGACAATTACAGATAACATTTTTCTGATAGAGTTCTCAGAGAGAAGGCCTGGCATACTATAAGACCTTCCTATAAACATCTTTTGCACTTTTTCACATTTGTAAAATGAATAGGTGCTGAGGGAAGAGAGAACAGTATGAGGCCCTTGTTGGCTCTGAGCACCCCAACACGTTGACGCTTGAAGTAGCATAGCATAAAAATAGAACCGGTGTGCTTGCTGGCTGGGGTTTGCACAGGTGAGCAGGATGTATTTCAGTAGAGTCAATACAACAAACTCCAGGGTAAAGTACACGATTTGTCTTTGTGTCCAAGGGGTAATGACCAGCCATGATAACTAGGAACAATTTTGGGTTAAACCAAAGTTAAACATTTTCCAGCTTGGAGACAATGCTAATAGGTATCAGATCTGACCAGCTTAAAGGAGCTCAGTCTCGCAGAGAAGTATTCCACATGGCCTGGCTCACAGAGATAGGGGTTTCCACACCAAACCAATGGAAAGAGCCCAGAGTAGGGACAGCATATATTCCTCCCATCTTGGATGCCTTTCAGCTTCTAGAGAAAGTGCAAGGAGTGTTCATTGTCACTGGCTGTGCTCTTTAAACTGGGCCATATGCTGAGTCTGCCTTCTATAAATAGGGCCCTAACTGCAACAAATTCATCTCCAAGGCTGAAGCCTGCTGTGCCCATAACTGCATGATTTAAACAGCTCTGCCCACACATCAGGCAGCCCACTCACTCTCTTGAAAAGCAAAGCCCAAGTATGAGCACTTGATGCACAGGACACTTGAGAGGCATTTTGAATTCAATATGCCAAAAGCTTGATTACGTTTCTGCCTCCAAGTCTGTCCCTGTGTCCTGTGGCTAATGGTACCCACTGCTATCCTATACTTCATGTTCCAGCAGCTCAGTAGCCAAGAGCAAAGCACTGAGCAGACAGAACAGGGATGAATTTCAGTGTGTCTTGTTCCTTGGTGGCTTTTCTTAGGTTAGTGAATAACCCAGAGCACAAAGGACGTTGTCCATAGGGCTCATGATCATTTCTACCTCACACAACTATTGTAAGAACTGCCTTATAACAAGAGATATATGCATGGAAAACCATCTGAGAGTCCTGCACAGGGCTCACACAACAAATCAAGCAAGCTGCCAGCACCCTAATGAAGTCTGAGGCTGGGTTCAGGTTCTGGCATCAATGGCAACCACCCCAACAGGGCATGTTACTGTAGTCTGGTTGTGACTGTGAACTTGAGTCACTTTTCCATCCATGGCACATGGCATTCTTGCCTTCTGCCTAACAGCAGCCTATTAGTCTCACCACCACGGTGAGGGACAGGATGAGGATAGGATCCAGGGAGACAGTGCAAAGAAGTCTGGCATCAGTGCTCAGCCTGAATTTCTCCCTCACTCCTGTCCCAACTGCTTAGGACTGCATGTCATAGTGATGGCACATGAGCCATCATGAGTATGAGGTACAGCTCTGCTGTGTTCACCCTCACAGCATCCCTGCAGAGCAAGGAGCCACTAGTCCACACAGACCACACACCTTCTGGGATCCCTGTCTTGAGATGGATGGCCCAGCCCCTCTAATGGTACAGCCCCAACAGCTCAGGAGACCAGTGAGCTCCTTAGTGACAGACTAGTTGGGATGGAGAGGATCCACTATGGATATCAGGCTGAGACAAGCTAAAGATGTGTAGAGTGTCATAACTCAAGTTGGCCAAAGTGGACTTTAAGCATCAAAAGACAAAATGAACAGACCATGAAATATACCTTCTTTTCTAATATTTTTCCAAAGAACAAAACAAAAAAAACTCATAGAGAAAAATATATTTTTAAGTGTCAATTACAATTTCTCCCAGAACATGAAAAGCCCCAAAATGTATGGGTATCATCTAAAACAGGTATCTGGATTAAATTTTTGATTAATAATTTATTAGATGAGGGCTGTCTAAGTGAAGAATTGTTTTTCAATTTTGGTTTGTCTCTCTGTCTCATTTTCTTGTTCACAGAAAAATAAAGTCAGCCGTGTGTAAAAATATAATTTCAAGCAGGAAGAGTCACAAATATTATGCACACAGACACACCAGAAATCCAGACCAATAGAAGCTCTGTTCTCTGGTGCTAGGCAACCAGGACCCTCCATGGGCTGCAGGTTTCCAGTCAATGGACACTACTGGCTAGAGGAAGTGCAGATTTTAATGTCTTGTCCCAAGTGCATGAAAATATGCTCTCTGATCCTTTACTACTATAGGAACACAACAAAACCTACAAAGAAATCTTTCTTTGACCTCTTATTTGTTTTAGCTGCTTCTCGTTCCTTAAAAATAAAAGCCCACCCTATGTGTGTCTCAGCTTGCAGAGAGAAGAGAAACCGTGGGTGGGAGCATCCTGAGACCAGCTGGAGACCTACAACAGGGTAGGCTCCTGGCAGGATCTGGGAGTGACTCTAGTTGAGACTCCTAGTAGTGGGGCCATGGCAGATGAAGATGGGACTGCTAGTAGAGGAAGGGGAGCACCAACGAACCAGAAAAAAAATGACCCAAAATTTATAGAAGACCAACAGAGCCAACTAACCAGGGCTTGGGGGTGTGTGTGCATGTGTGTGGGTGTGTGTATGGGTGTGTGTGTGTGGCGGGGGGACAGGGCCAACTAACCAGGGCTCGGGGGGTTGTGCATGTATGTGTGT
>NW_026585644.1:14336745-14348798 GCF_907164565.1 Psammomys obesus
ACAGGGCCAACTAACCAGGGCTCGGGGGGTTGTGCATGTATGTGTGTGAGGGGGGTGAGACCTGTGGAGACTGAAGCACCAAACAAGGACCATACCCTGGACCTAGGCCCCCTACATAGATGTAGCTGATGGGCAGTTCCATCTTCATGTAGGTCCCCTGGTAAGAGGAGTGGGGCTATTTCTGACATAGACTCTGTTGCCTGCTTTTCACTCACTGCCTCGCCAGGCCACAGGGGAAGAGGATGTGCTCAGTCCTGAAGCAACTTGATATGCTGGGGTGGGTTGATGGTGGAGGCTCCTATTGTCTGAGAGGAGAGGAGGGAGGGGGCTATGATCAGTAATAAAGTAAATAAATATCTACATATATAAATAAATAATAAAATAAAAATAAATCCCACACTTGTCTGATGATCAGCTTTCAAGCCACTTCAGTGTTTGTTTTTGTTTTTTTGTTTGTTTTAAATAAGTTCATGGCAATGGGTTTTACCAGAGTTACCAAGAATCTCCATGTTTTCAAATCACAGTGGCTGTTGTTCTGTGCTCATCCGCTCAGCCTTAGAAGAACCTCCCTTGTTTCCACCTCTCTTTCGTTTTTCCCTTTTTCCTGTCGAATCAATGTCTGTCCTCTTCCTGGGCCCCTCTTCTAGTCTGTTTCATGCCCCCATGGCTTCTGTGGTCCCTGTACTTATGTGAGTACCCTGCAGACAAGTGGGGCCCTGAAGACAAGTGGGAGCATAGGAGGCATCTTTGTGGTATTGCTAGATCTCCTACTAGGAGGGGCAGTAGCAGTGCCTAGTCTTTAGAGGAGGGACAGACCTTCAAAACATCCCTTAGAGGATGCAAGGATCTCTCTAATCACTGTGCCACCTGGCTAAGGGTTGTGAGGTGTCCTGGAAGGGTTGCAACCTCAAGGGTGGCATTTCTCTTAGCCATGGACTGACTGTCAGGATGGACTCAACTATGAGCCATGGCTCATCCTCCTACTGGACAGGAAATGGAGGTACCAACACTACAGAGCACCTGTGGAGCACCTGGTGTCTGCCAGTATCCAGAAGAAGGCTCTAACATTTTGTTGCAAGGAACCCATAAGAGGAGTCGGCTTGCCTGTGGATACCATCTTCTTACCAGTCATCTATGTAAAATTTATTTTAAAGTGTTCAGAACAGGAGGTCATGTTCAACGTGCCCTTTAGTAACCTGGCTTTGCTATTCTAAGTCCTTACCTGCGTTGTCTGTGCACATGCATGCACACACATTAGGTGCTGCTGCTGGAGTGGATGTGACCTTCTGGGAGCATGTCATTCACCCACAGTTGTCATTCACCTACAGTTGTCACGTCACCAGGATAGAGGAGTTCTGCCTAACCACATAAGGGTGTGCTCTAGGCTGTTCTTTGATGTGTGTGAACACTGACCAGAGCTTGTGTGTTGGCTCCTTAGAAAGGAAGCCTGTCACTGTCAAAGCACATCTAGTAAGCAAGCAGGAGGAATGAATGATGGAAGGCTAGAGAAAGAGTGGACATTTGGACTGTCATGGGACAGATCACAAGGAGGGGCAGAGAGGACTAGAGGACCACCTAGATTCCTCCTGATCTCCAAGTACAGTCAGTGATGCCCACTTTTCATGAAGGTTGTGGGACCATTTCACTGTATGGATGTATCAGAAAACAAACAGCAGCCAGACAGGGTCCCCTCTGGACCTTGCCATAAACTGTCCACAGAAATAGGAAACTGCAGGGGAATTGTATTGTTTCCTAATGAATTTTTAGGGGTTAAAGATCAACCAGTGCTCTGAATGGCAGGAGCAAAAGCCAGCCATGGCCTCCCTGCCTTTAGAACTTAAAGCTGAAGTATTCCTTCCCAAAGCCAAAACTGTCCCACCCTAGGACACTAGACCACAGCCTAAATGAAGCAAGAAAGACCGCTGCTTTATGTACAAGTAATAGCCCAGAGGGGATAGAAAACACACAGTGATTAAATTTGCTTCCCATAGTTTATTAAAGAAAAATATTGCACATTTAATTCATTTCCAAACCTTCCCCAAACATTCATCCAAAACTGATAATACTAACAAAAACAGAGAATCCAATGGTTTTAGAGTTTCTTCTGTAAAGAGCTCATGCTGCATGATACATCATATTCAGGGAGTTAGAGAAAGCAGGGGCACTTTCCATGGTTAAAAGTGTCACTACTCTGTTAAAATGCAGATTCTGATAAGGTCTGGATTCTGCATCACACTGCTGCCTGGCAACCCTGGACCACACTGAGGTACCTGCTGTGAAGGAAGCATCTTCTCGGAGAAGCCCCCTCTCAGAAGCATCTTAATGCTGTTGACCACTGTTGAACCACAAAAGAGCTCTTTGCACATCACCTCATTTGGATTATGACAAGTGATTTCATCACAAGAATTAAAAATGTGGGTTCAAAAAGAAGCCCTGAACTACACACCCCACAAACAACCCCCTGAACCCAGCCTAGTTATGAAGCCTCGCCTTCTGTGAAGCATGAACACTAACAATCAGCTTGGTAGGGAAGGGGTAATGGCAAGAGAAGCATGAATGAGAATGCCTAATAGAGCATCCGACTCCAGCATGTGATACACTAAGTGTTCAGGGAATCTTGGCCTTGTTGCCTATTCTGTGGTTACTATGGTCACAACCTGGGAATACTGATGCTCTGGAGACCAGGCCTGTTGTCTTGTTGTGGTAACATTACCTGTTACCTCCTAAGCTTGGCACCAAATGAAGAACAAGAGTAAAACAGACTGATGGAGACCTACAATGGTTTCATGTTGATAAAGTAGAACTAGAGGGAACTCCATACAAGATCTTGGTCTGTGCCTCTACCTTTCATGTTCCTCATCATCTGCTTTGTTTTTCTGGAGGCCCTTAAACCTCTCCAGAAGACAAAAAAAAAAAAAAAAAAAAAACCAGAGTCAAGGAGGATTCTGGGGCTGAGGGACCCACCAGGTATGAATTCCCAAGGGTAGATATTTGTCAGCTATCCCTTGTTGTATTATTATTAGTATCTAAGACACAACACATAGTAGAAGTTCAAATGTTTGTTTTTAATAAGTAAGTTCAAGGGATCTCCATGGCTAAACTTCCCCCATGGATGAAGTTCCTCCAATGTGTTGATAAGTTCCTATGGCAGAGACATGGAGACATGCTCATATTACTGTGAGCCCATCTATAGCGAGCAAGGAGGTAGTACAGAGAACACAACTTTGTCAAACCTTTAAATGTCGTGAATGTCTATTTGATATGCTGAAGTGTTCCTTCCCAAAGCCAAAACTGTTCCACCCTAGGACACTAGACCAAGGCTCCCAGGGCCACTGCTCTAAATGAAGCAAGAAAGACCATTTCTTTTTAATTTGCAGAA
Source organism: Psammomys obesus (assembly GCF_907164565.1). Classification (NCBI taxonomy): domain Eukaryota; kingdom Metazoa; phylum Chordata; class Mammalia; order Rodentia; family Muridae; genus Psammomys; species Psammomys obesus. The sequence continues at coordinate 14,340,125 of NW_026585644.1, forward strand.
TACATATGAGATATCTACCAAGTGCCAGGCTGGAGTGATGAGCTGAATGGAGGGTAGCAAATAGGCCCACTGCCCTTTCCTGATTGGAACCCACAGTACTTCAGCATGGTGTCCAAAGTACATGCTACCATGCTCACATGCTTACATGAGGCTTCGAGAGAGGGATTGGAGGTCTAGTCGGTCAATCAGGAGAAGAGCTTAAGTCTCTACACTGCTATGTGGAAACTCTTGGGCTTAGCCTTCTGAGGCCTTCTGTTCTCCCAAAATTTGTATGGCTGAGGTAGAAGCCCCTGAAAGGACAAGGACTTTGGTACCATGCTCACTCCCCTCAGTCAAATCCTTGTCTCTTTCCTGCATCATCTGCTCTTGACCCCTTTCGGAACTCAGCTATGGCAAGGCTTGAATTCTCAGGCTTATAATCATTGAGATCATAGAAAGTCAAACTCTTGCCATTGTCTATGACAACAAAGTGAAAATGTGGTATTTGCTTTCAATCCCAGAGAAATTTGGTTTACATAATAAGGACAAAAATCTTTCTCTCCCTCCCCCTCCTCTTTACCCTCTCCCTCTCTCTCTGTTCCTCTCTGTCTCTCTCTCTGTATGTGTATGTGTGTGTGCATATATGTGTCTATCTGTGTGTGTAAGCTTCTTGTCACATCCTTGTACAGACCTTCAGGTAAACCCCAGAGTCTCCTCTGAACCCAGAAAATGGCCACCCGACTCATCTCCCCTCCTGAAAATCTTCCACCATGACTCCAAAAGACATTCAGCAATTATTCTCTGCAAACAGAGATAAGAGCGCCACACTGCATTAGATATTTTTGAATAAAATTCAGTGGTGAAGAATCAAGCAAAAACAAAGCAGGTAAAATTGATTGTAATAGAGAAAGATGACTGTGGAATGAATGGATTTGGGTCATATGGCCACAGGACCTCTGTACCCTTGCCCTTGCTCAAATGGACAGTGGACTGCAGAATAAAGCCTGATGGGAGTTCGAGAGCCATATTCAGAGGTTTCCAGGCTGAGCCCAAGATCTGCCTCCAGTTTGGGACAGAGTACCATTACTGCTGTATTCCTAGGTGATCACACCAAGCGAAGTGAACAAGAAAGCTATGCCCAAGGGCAGAGCATCAGGATAAACTGAGGTAAAGAGGAACATAAGATAAGGTATGAGATAACAGGGAAGCTGATGATATGAAGGAGATGGTGACAATCCTCAGAATTGTTAAAGAACCCGTGTCAGTTACAGATGGGACCTGAGGGGTTGAAATGAGGACCAGCAGATGGCTCAGCAAGTAAATGCACTTGCTGCCAATTGCACTTGATGATTTGAGTTCAGGTCTTAGGATCTACATGGTGGGAGGAAAGAAATGATTCCTGTAAGTGAACTATAGGCTATGTGAACACACATGCTGAATAAATCAATATGTAATAAAGATAAAGTAATAAACACATGCTTCTTATATTTTATGCATCCTGTGGTTCTTTTGCTTATGTTTGGAATACGCACTTGACTGATAGGCACAGGCATGTACACAGCACATAGTCTCGTGTATATGATAGGGTCAAGTACTTGCTTGTTGTCAGGAGCTTCCTTGCGTGTTTGTATTTAAGCAAATCATGTTAATGATTCCCAAAGTAATATAGAAAGTTATAATAGAAGTCATGGGGCAAAACTGCTCCCTTACACTAGTTTGAGCCCACATGACAGAGAAGCCTGCTGGGTCTAGTGGCACCCGCCTTTAATACCAGTGCTGAAGAGGCAGTGGCAGATAGCCCTCTGTGAGTTTGAGGCCACCCTGATTTCTATATAGTGAACTCCAGGACATCCAGGGCTACATAGTGAGAACCTGTCTTGCAAAAACAAAACAAACAAGCAAAAAAAATGAGAAACTCTGACAGGATCCTGTGAGCAATGTACGTCAAACCATCACAAGGTAGTAACATAGGAAAATTTTAAATTCAAACACATACTGAAGCTAGGTGTGGTAGTACACACCTGTGATCCCAGCACGCAGGGAGGCAGAGACAGGCAGATTATACTGTGAGTTCAAGGACAGCCTGGTCTACAAAGTGAATCCAGGAAAGCCAAGGCTACACAGAGAAACCCTGTCTTGAAAACAAAACAAAACAAAACAAAAAAAAAAAAAACAAAACAAAGCGAACAACAACAACAACAACAACAAAAAAAAACCAAATCAAACACATATTGATATATATTAACGGGGAAATGGAAAAGGTAACCATATCATACTGAAATCTTAACTGGAGATATGCAAAATAACAGGTGTGCAAACACTGAGATGAATGATTGCTTCAAAACATTCATGAGGGTATAGGCAGCAACAGGAAGGTTGCTATATCAATATCAGTGGTCCAAGAAACTTTTCCGTTATCTAGGGGATGTAAAGCCAATCACAGAGATGCTCGTCACAAATAACAGTGGTCTGTGGGTATGCTTATACTGTGCTATCTCTCAGCAATGCTTGGAAGCTGATCAAAATTCAAAACTTGTAGTCACAGAGAACCTCAGTTTCCTAAGTACTGACTAAAAGTCTGCATTCAATCACTTCAGCTATTTGCTCAAAGTTTATTTTTTCAAATGAAATAGGAATTTCTCTGACAATGGGTTAAACATTAAACAACAATTACTGTCAAGTCTCTCTGTCTCTCTGTCTCTGTCTCTGTCTCTCTCTCTCTTTCTCTCCTCCCCTCTCTAGCTTCCTCTGTAACATCTTGACTGAGTTTGTAGCACTGAATGTCTGTGACAACAGAGGGGATAGAGGGAGCTCTGTCAGGAGAACTGAGGGCAGCACTTATGGGCAGGCAGAGCCTCCACCAGGGTACACACTTGCCTTCCTAAGCTACAACCATCTCCTCTGGGGAGTTGAGCACTGTCATATGTGGAAGAGTTGCTGCTGGGGTGAGTCTGAGCTCCTGAGCTATCAGTGAAGAATGCGGTTGGTTGAGACGGAGCTGACTTACAAGTCAGAACCAACAGGAGATATTCCCTGTGTGTTTCTTCAGTGGTATGAAACAGGTATTGGCATGGTCATATTAAAATGGTGTGGGGACAATTATAGTAGCAAATACTGATTACAATGATATATTGCTTTAAAAATTACATGGTGCTTTTGATCTACGTGACGAGGGACTCGGAGTCCTGTGTTTGCCATTCCTAAGTGGCACCCTGTGAGAAAGTGGTGTGGGGTGGCAACTCATAAATATCTCATTGTATTTGGGAGTCATTACCACTGAGCAATTAAGGGAAAGTAAAAATTCAGGTTTTGTGTAATGACTATATTAAAAATTTATCTCAACATGGACTACTGGATTAAGTGCTTGAATTTCAAAATGTGTTTCAAGGATTAAACTATCATTTCTTCGTACTGCAATAGGAATGGGATGGTCTGTTCTACCTTTAGGCCTTAGGCCGTGTCCTTGGCTCAAGGCCAGCTTGGGCATCATCTCTGCTTACCACTTATTTGCCCTTTGTTAGTGACAAGAGCCAGTATTCCATTTAGCACAGAACACCGATTTCACTTTCTGTGTTGGAAGTAATATGGGCATGTTCATATTCTCGCATACACAGCCTTAACCCAATAGTGAGTCATGACTCTTAAGTTTCCGAGTTAAAACGTGCTACTGTTTGAACACATTGACTGCAAGGTGAAAACACGGTATTTGCTTTCAATCCCAGGGAAATATGGTTTTTGTAATAAACACAAAACCCAAACCATCCCCTGGTTGTGTGAGTGTGTGTGCATGTGTGTGTGTGTATGTGTGTGTGTGTACTAAGTATCATATTTATAGTTAAGGAAAACAGACCAATCCAGGAGATCTGGCTCATTACAGACCCTGCGGGATGGGCTAGGACTATACATTCCCCTGGGCCAGAGGTTCAGGTCCAGATGGCTTACATTTCTCTTCAGAGCAAGACATAATAATTTGTATTAATTGATTGTCAACTAGAATCATCTGGAGGACGAAACTCTAGGCATGTGTACAGGGGAGGTGTTCTAGAATGGGTGAACTGAGGAGGGAAGACCTACCTTAAATGTGGGCAACAGCAATCTCTGAACGGGGATGCTGGGCTGAATGAAAAGGAGAACATGAGCTGGGTACCACCCTTTATCCATCTCTGCCTCCCTACTGCAGATACAATGTCACCATTTGCTTCATGCTGCTGCTGCCGCTACCATAACCTCCCCATCGTGATGGACCTCCCCTCAAGCTGTACCCTTCCTTCCTCACGTTGTCTTTTACCTTACCCTTTATCATAGCGTGAGAAAAGCAAGCAATACATATTTTTTTTCAGTAGTCAAATGGGCTAGATACTATTTTCTATGAGGAATGTGGCCTAACTGCAGGGCTTTCACCATCTCCCACCACCCCGGAAATGATTCTTCCTCACTCCTATAGCCCTACTGGCCACCTGAGCTTTTTCCACTCCTCCTCGTTTCCTGTGTGGTTCACGGTCATCATCTCCCTGCAAGCTCTGAGACATGGCGGCTGCCACTTATTTCAGAAAGCAAGCTTGTTCTCATCTCTTCTTCATACTGTGTTTAGCAGCAGAAAAAAAAAAGCTGTAAAGCTACTATGGGTCTTTCTGCATCTGAAACCTAAATTATAACACCTAAAAGTAGGCTGTTGAGCATAAAGGAACAGGTGTGGGCTGAGAGGAGACTTCTACCTCACAAAGCCAGAGGAAAGCAAGTGCCCCGGACAAACTTTTTCATCCCTTGTTCAGACGATCAATTGTGGATATCAAAAGACTGCACCAGGCTAGACAGTGCCCGCCGAGGATAAAAATGTGCATCTTTTATGCGCGCATCCACGTGTGTTATCCTCCCCTTGGTACAATAGAGAGCTATGGGATAGCAGCTCTAAGTATCCATAATAACTACCTTTGCTGAGTGCTTACCACGTGACCTGAGTTTTAATTTCATGAACACAGCTAGAAAATCCAACTGGAAGTCAGCGATTCTGAGTGTTAACCCCATAGTGCCCAGGTGGCATTAGGTGTCACGGACAAGCCAGGCTGCCTGACAAGGCCACCTGTGGAGGTTTTGTCTCCATGGAGGTCAAGGTACAACTTCTGATGAAGACTGACTGATTTGTGAAATTTTAGTATTTTATAATTCACCTTTTTAAGAGCTACTTAATATCTAAGGTAACTGAGCTTAACAGCCCTTTGTAGCACACCCCTGCCACCCGCCGTGTAATAGTCAAGTACAGTTTCTGATTTGATTATGGTTTTTATAAAGTTTCCTGCACTTATTTTTTAAGCTTTAGGCATATTCTGAATCTCAGACAATGTCCTTGTCTGTCTGAAACGCGGTGGTGACTTGCTATCGCAGGGTCCCCCATGTTCAAACCCAGCATCCTTTCCTGGACATGTGACTTAAAATGAGCCTACGTGTCTGGGGGCTCTGATACAGAGCCGGATGATGCAGAATTTGTCCAGGACTCTTCATCTTTTAGTGAGGACCAAGCAGGGTCCTACTTGTCTTCTTCAGTGGTCTTACTTTGAACTGCTGTGGGTACCTTCAACCTTGTCATGGTTCTGCCTGGATTTTCCCATGACTCCTACATCATTTATTGCCCGAAGTCAACCGTGCCCAAATCGCTTAGTGTTTCAGGCAGTTAGCACCAGCACCAGCTCCATACTGAAGAGGTTTGAGCACGAGCTCTGCCTCTTCCTATAGGTGCCATCTAGGTCTTTTCCTGCCTCAGTTTACTCATCTGCAGTGGTGTAATACATTAAGTGGCAGGAAGTTCACCACTGGACTTGGCCACACATGCCCTGAGCAGGGAGCTATTGTCACTCCAGCATGCTTATTTATGTCTGCTACTTTGCTAAGGACTGAGGAAAATGAACTGTTTCCTTCTGGATGGCTAGAGCACACACATAGCATCTGTGTGACACATTAGATTTTATAGAATAACTCATTCATAAGGTCTCACGTTTGTAAAATATTCCAGTCCTTTAGGTGAAATAGAAGAATGATGGGGATACTGACTGACCTCTGACACCAACTTCTAAGACTCAAACACCTTTTTCCATTGTGTGGGACACACCCTTGTTCCTCCTCTCTGCCATTGAGAAAGACTCTGGACTCAGTACATAACTTAATGGGCTTCTGTGTCACCTGAAGGTCCTGTCAGATACCCTCACCTCTTGATTGAATCTCCACAGACTAGAAAATGTAAGAGACAAACTGTCAGTATTAGTTGAGGTTTTCTTAACTGGACCATCGAGTTGAAACCAGTAGAAACACAAAGAATGTCACCCTTACCTTCCTGCCTAATGTTCTTCACACTAGCCAGAGACAGCCTATGACTTTACCATTCCCCATCACTCCCATTTGTCCTAATTCCCAGCACTGTGAGTGCTCACTTGGTTAGGTGTGGTTTTTGCCAGAGCAGATCCTTGCTCTGTATCTGTGTAACTGACATCAACCAAAAAAGAACAGCTCTTTGAAATTTTTTTTTTCTATCCCAGCTTACCCTTTCAGTGAGAATTCCTTGTGGTACTTTCTAAAACTACAATGACGTCAGTTCATGTCCTCCGCTGAACTATGAACCCCATGGAGCAGGAGATGTGAACATTCGGCTTTCTGGTAGCCTGATGCAAGGAGCTGTGCTCAAACCCAGGAAGGTGTTTGACCAGTACTGGTCAAATGAATGAAAGCAGCAGTAGGAAGCCACTTTATGTGAGCACCCAAGCTTAACAAAGAAGACGGGATGGGAAACAATTAGAAATGTAAAATATTTCAGGCTTTGAAATAAGTCACCAGGAATATTGTAAATAGCCTTTTTAGCACATTTCTTTTTGAGTTGCAAATAATGAAAGGACAAAATGGGAGAACAGATGACACGGCTAATGGCGTAAAGCAACCTAAACAATACAAACAGCATAAAGCATAAAGACGAGCACAATTGCATTTCTGTTCGCTTTTCAAAAAGTGTAAAGAGACATAGGCATTCTAGTCTCAGTGTCAGAAACCTGGAGTCAGTGGCAAGACTGGCTGGTTTACATGCATCAGCAAAGTGTATTCATTCTGAGGCTATTGTTATCTATTTCCCCTGTCCACAGTGGCTGAGCCAGGTTTGGAAGATTCTCATGTAATGAGTGAACACCAAGGGCCTGGTAGTCTGGACCTGTACTCAGCTTCCCACTGGCTATGTAGCCCGGATGTGTACACTACTGTTTATCAGAGAAGTAAATCACCTGCTGGACAGGTGATTAAATTTCACGGCACTTATGACAGCAGGTGATTTTAAGATTTATTGACAGCTCAATAAACAAGGATGCTCTTTATCCATAATTCTCCATTTCGTGTATCCATACAAAAATGTTTATATGTGCACATATATGCATATGTGTAGAGCACAGAGGACAACCTCAGACACTGCTCACTTTGTTATTTTTAAAACAGGGGCTTCCCAGGTAGTCTAGGCTGCATAGTCAGTGAACTCTAGAGACCTGCTTACGTCTTTCTCTCCAGTTGGAGGTTATGAACACATGACATTATGACACATGGCTCAACCTAAAAAAACAAGCATTTTACCAACTGAGACATCACCTTCCCAACGCCCATAAAACACATTTAATGTTTGCTGTGAATTTATGCCTTCCTATTGGTCCATCTGGGCAGACTATGGAGTTATTAGAGTTTTGCTGGGCCCTCACTGCAAGTGTTGGCATGTTCATCACTATTCAGCACCTATGAGGTCTTGGCCCCGAGGAAGGTGTGGGATTTCCATGTGGTGCAGTTATCAAGACACCCCTTCCCTACTCTTGGTGCCATAGGATTGGCCAGAAATGGGTGAGCCTAAGGAGGCAGCACAGAGAAAATATTGGGATAAGAAAAATCCAGCAAGAAATGGGCTCCCAACCTCATCTGAGCCCAGGGGTGTGTACTTGGGTGCTGAATTTCTGCTGGGCCTCCCTTCCACTAAAGGGATCCACAGGCAAGGCCTGGCCTGTGCTTGCTGCTGGAAAAGCATCCTAGAAACAAGTCTATGTGATGCATTGGACCCACTACAATACTTGTGTGCTGAGGACTCTTGGAGCGTGGAATAGCTAGAGAAGCAGTGTTTATTGACTCCTGGAGTTTTATTCCTTTGAGTTTCATCGATTTACAGCCAGCACACACTACTGTCTTCATATCGTGTAATCAAAGATGTTTCTGCATATTTTAGACCAGCAATACTTTTTCAAAGTGAGAACCTCCAGGGCTTCTCTATTCAGCACATTTCCTGGGTTTATATATTTCTAAAGAAATGAATTTCCACATGTCAGTAACTGAAACCAGTAAATTCGCCTTTAAATTCTCTGTTAAGATTGGCCTTTGCTTTCCATACATGTAAGCACACAAGCAGACAAACCACATGGAAATCTCTTCTTCTGAGCCCGGTGGTGTAGGACTATCAGCTCAGCTACTTAGAAGCCTGAGACAAATGGAGTCAAAGCCTGTCTAGTCTCAAAGAGTAAGTGCACAGCCAGTCTTGGAAATTTAGCAAGGCCCTGCGCCTCAAGGCAAAATGCAAGAACAAAGGGGTTGGCGAGAAAGCTCAGTTGTAGAATGCTGGCCCGGCAGGTTCAGTTCCTAGTACCACAACACACACACACACACACACACACACACACACACACACACACACACA
>NW_026585644.1:14348808-14362717 GCF_907164565.1 Psammomys obesus
ACACACACACACACACACACACACACACACACACACACACACACACATTGCCCTCTTCTCTCCTGGACAGAGCACTTCCTTATGGAAGACAATGCTCTCCATTTAAATGCAAGAGAAGTAATATCTAGAAATAGTTTACGTGTTCATGTAACGAAGGCCATAAGATGGCCTCAAGCATATTCTACAGCTCTAGGTAGTTGCATGTGAACATACACACTGCCACCAGTTCCCTCGCAGAGCATTCCACCATATGGAATGCCCCAAGCTCAAGATGCTCCTCCATAGCTGCCGGTACGAGCCCCTATTCAGTCCCCCAACACCATCAGTTAGGTCTTTTCCCTGAATTGCATATACCTGGAATAATAATTTTTTTATTTTTAATACAGTCTCATGTCGCCAAACTGTTTCTGTAGCCAAAGCTGTCCTTGAACTCCAAATCTTGCTTCTAGTTCCCAAGTGCTGGGTCACAAGTGTGTGTCACTACATCTGGTTGTGCCTGGATTCTTCTGTCAATACAGCTTTTAGGAGTCTGAGTTGTACTGTTTCCCAAGTAAATTCTAAAGAACTGCTAGACCCTTAAGCAATGCACAAGGTGAAGGCAAATTCAGAGACTCCCGTTTTCTGATGTCTCTGACCAGAAGGTCCCTCACACAGGAGCACTTCCTCAAGCACACAGGCCAACTCACACTTGCTTGGTGTTGTATGCAGAAACTTGAGGCAATAGAATCAATTATTAGCTCCATGCAATTAAGCAAATCACTAATTCCAGCCAAGTCTCTCTAAAATGAATATATTAACAGCACTGCCTAACACATTTGCTGTGATGATTGAATGAAATAGCCCATGTAAAATTATTTTTAACTGGACCCCTCCCCCCAATCAAATTCTTTCTTGAAGTAAAGAGTGAGACACGTAGACACCGGTTGATTCCATGCCACTCACTGTGTTACATCAACAAAAGCTTTCATTTTTAAACCCTTAGCTCCACATTAAAACTACAGTATTCGTGACACCTAACTTGTAGAATAGTACAATAGTATGATCTAATATACCCATCTATGCATGACATTGGTTTACTGCTGTTGTAATAAAACCCACAACATTAGTTATTATACAGAGAAATAAAAAAAATATATGTATAGATGATAGAAAAGAAACAGACAGTTCTGCAGCAATTCTAATCAAAGAGGAGACACAGATATCTCCCTAATTCAGTACCACAGGCTGAAATGTGAACTATTAACAGCTCTGCAGCAAGAAGAGAAAGAGGGGTGTCCTTATCTCACTCTTATTCAAGGGGCTCCAGTTAACACTGGGAGTTAATCAAACAACATATTCACATGAATATTGAAAGAGAATATGCTTTGTTTGCATATGAAATTATCTCATACCGGGGAACCAGAAGGAACTCTTCCCAAGAATATTAAAAGGGATAAGGAACTCCACGAGGTGGCGCTACCGAAGAAATAGCAGAGGATTGCCCAGTACTCATTGTTTTTGTCTTCACACTGACAGAGATGTGGGACAGAACCCTGCCTCACTCTGAAGACAGCCAGGAATACACAGACAGAATACACATCATCCATGAGAGGAAAGATGGGATTGGCCTGGAGGTGACTAACGATGTCCAAGCTTCATGTACAAGGTTACTTGCCTATAGTCTGTCTCTAAATAGGCTAACTGGAGACGTGGGTGTCTGATAGTACATCTTAAACTTCACAACAAATAAGCTGTGATTGTTGTTAGACAGAGGTCGTGTCCTTGCTGATATTAGGGCACAGCTGAGAGGACTTTGTGTAAAGCCACTATTACCGAATCAGTATGAGATCGGCAGAAGGGGGGGGAGATCATTTGGAATGATTAAAACTTAGAAATAGCCAGTTCTACATGGAAAATATCATATGATAGAGGTGAAGTACATTGTAGACGTAGAGGTAGCTTTTCTCAAGGAAACATTCTATTTGAGTAAACAGAGGAAATAATAATACCAGACCAACTTGGGATGACATGTACAGGTAAATACTTCATATTTAGTAAATAGCCAGTATAGTGCTTTAAGGTCCTAGAAGTGCTTTGGGGAAGTGGTGGGTGTGATGATTACTTAGGACAAGGAAGAATTCCCAGATGCCATAAGAAAGAAGCAGCTCACAGAATGAATAGATTTGGCTACCCAAAAAGTAAGTATCCCTATGTGAGAAAAGGCCCCAGATGCTAAGACACTTTGTAAGCAGAGCAAGTAGATGAGGAGGAAACTCTTGCAATGTGAAAACTATCCCCGATCCCAACAGAGAAAGCCTGAAATTTGACAATTAAAAACAATATCCAGTAGATCAAGGGTCGAGAAAAGCTCACAGAGGTAGAAATAAAATAGAAGAATCTCATAAAGGATGTCTGGGCTTATCAGCAGCCAGTTGCCGCTCACGTTCCAAGCTGACAGTTTCGCCAACGAAACCCACAAGAATTCAGAAGGCTGTTAGCACTCAGCACAACTACTAAGCACTGGGCGGGCAGGACACCGGACAGTGAGCACTGACATCACTGATTAGAGTTCCAAGCAGCACTCCCCGCCCTGCCGCCTCTCCTGGAGAAAGGAGGCATACCACACCCCATGATCTCTCCTGCAGAAAGAAGGGCGGGTGTCCAGGCACAGGAGCACAGTGCTGTTTGTGATGGTGCCTTTGGAGTAGAAATGGTCAGAATTCATCCACAGTGAACCAACAAGGGAAGAGTACCACAAATCAGAGTTAAAACACACTGTGGAATCTTCACCATCTCTTTACGGGGTGTGTGTGGGGGAGAGAGAGAGAGAGAGAGACAGAGAGAGAGAGAGATTATGCTAGTGTGAGCCAGAGAGGCACCTGTGATATGTGATGGAGGGAAGAGGAAGTTTCCCAGAACAACCTCATAGCTTAATCCCATTGTTCAAGATACAAAGGGGTTTTGTGTCGACACAGGCACTTCGGTGGAAGCAAACTCGAACTTCCGGACAGAGGAGTAAGTGAGACAAGCTCTTGATGCAGATTTCTTTTTTTTTTTTCTGCCTCATTCGCTCTAATCCCGCTTTTGAAATCTCAAAGAGAAATTCAGGCGAAGAGACACGTGGCTGTCTTCTCATGACTCCAGACAGAAATGTCAGCCTCAGAAACACTCACAGAAACAGTTGATGTGTACATACACACTCATATATATGTATGTACATACACACATATGTTTAAGGTTTCACTGTGTACATTGTATATGCTGCTGTGCTGCACAGGATATTCCTCGCAAATACATGTTGGGTGCTGAACACCGCACACTCACCTCCTTACTGTTTCCTTTCATTCCTCTCCCCTGAGTCTTTGTTTCACTAGGAAGTTTGGCTGCTATTTTCAGGCAATATGATACACTTGATTTTATGTATCTATAGAAAATCTAGGAACCACAAATGACAGAAACCATGACATCTGTGTTTCTGACATTAACTTAATCCACTTAATGATTATCTCTAGTTACATCCATTTGTCTACAAATGATACAATTTCACTTTTCCTTTATATCTGAAATTTTCCATTGTGCACATTTAACACATTTTCTTTATCCATTCCTCTGTTGTTGGACACCTAGGCTGAGGGACAGTTGCATTTTTACAGGGGACTGTATTATTGTCTCTAAATGTTTTATAAAGCTTCATTTCAAGAGGTGCGATTTGTATTGCAATGGCTTTGAGGGAGCTTTTGGTACAGCCTGTGACTGGAGGAATGATATTTGGGGTATCCTCCTTCCTAACCACATGAACTTTTGTAACCTCATGAACACCTGCAAAAGATGATGCACCATAGAGCCTGCAGTCTACATGCAGCCCTGGGATAAAGACCCAAAGAGACCAGCCTATTAGCCCCATGACGCAGGCTACTTAGAGGATTCTACGAAAAGGCCACTGGGCATGCGGAGTCACATCAACAAAAGAGTGTAACAGTCAGAGCTTCGGATATTCACGATCCCGGGAGACATTGCCTCATCTCTGTAAAATTGCTTGGTTATGAAGGATGGCTTTTACTGATGAAAGGTCCACGAGAGAGTTTACTCACGGATGAGGTCTACAATGATGCTCACCATTAGCTTTTGGCTATGTAGATACACCCATGGCAAATCATACTCTATAGATCTGAGTTTAGCTTGTGAGGTATGGGTGAGGAAAGAATGGACAGAATATTTTCATGACAAACTGCCTTGCTGATATTGAGGCAGTGGAAAGGATTTGTGAAAGCAGTGGCATGAGAAGTCCCTATGCTTCCTTGACTTGAAGGTTCTTCTAATCCACTCTTTGGGAAAGAGAATGTGCCATGAGCACCCAGGAGCCCTTCCCTGGCAGCTGTTTTATACACCATGTCCCTGCAGTAAGCACAGGACCTCCAGAGGACTCTAAGAAAAGTCTGTTCTTTGCCAGAGCCCCAGGCCCCTTAGGAGCCCATCTAGTGCAGATTACCAGGACAGAGTCCAGCTTTTCAGGGCATCTGCCACACTCTAAGTGTTCACCGCCCCCTGCTGGAGATTTCCAGGCTTTCTTGGTAACTCAGACTTTAAGGAACTCACTGTCCTTCCTATCTTAAGAAAATTCAGCCTCTCTTTTTTTGCAGCAATTTTCTTTCCTCATATTGACTGATAATTGATAATTACTGGAAAATGTAAGAATGGGGAGGAGACATGCTCTTCCCTCTAATGTGTTCTTGTGCAAAACCTCTGAGACAGAGGATGTGCACACAAGGAGTGCTTCTTATGCAGACAGCTGTGGGCTAATGTCACCCTCATGATGCACACCTCCAAACATGCTTCTGAAAGGTCATGCAGATCACAGCCTCAGCCCCTCAATAACAACAACAACAACAACAAAAAAGGTGTTGACTTGTGGGAGGCCCGTTGTTAGCACAGGGAGAGTACTAACTCCTCACAGCTCCTATCAGACCAGACAGCTCCACTTACAAATTAGGGGACTGAGGATCCAGGCATTTGATAAAATAGTGAATTCATCAAGAAACAGAACACAAACTCAATGGAGGCAACAAAGTCACCCTTGCTCTTACAAATCTCTTTTGTTTCTACGTCTAAGTAGTTTTTCTTTGTGTGGGTTAGAACTTGAGGGAATCAACGTCTTCTCGTTGTAAACTCAGAAAAACAAATGTCTTTTCTCGGTAAAATGATGCAAAAGCAAGCGTGTATGTGTGGGTCAAGGTTGTGAAACTAGAAAGGGGACTGTGAAAGGGGAGAAAGAGGTTGTAAGACAGGGTTAGGGATGGAGAAAAAGACAAAAAGCTATTAATGCATGAGACAAGAGATTAAAGTTGGGATTAGTATGGGGGAGGAAGCAGCAAGAGAGGGCTGAGATGGGGGAGGTGGGGGCAGAGAGATATAAAACAAAGTATTCCTGAAAGTCATTGTTAAAGCCTGTTATTTTGTGTACTTAAAAAAAAAAAAAAAAAAAAAAAGACTGCAAAACCCCAAAGTCCTTCAGTTCAGATCTTCATGTGTGCTTGCCTGAGTTTTAAAACAAAACAAACACTGATCAGGGATCAGGGATCCTGCAAGCCACAGTCAATAGTTGAATGGTTCTCTTGTATATATAGGCCTGGTTCAGAGTGACCCTAGAGGAGCGGTTGTGGTTTGTGACCCCTTTGTCAAACCTTTATATCCAAAATATTTATATTATGATACATGACAGTAGCAAAATTGCAGTAAAGAAGTAGCTACAAAATAATTTTATGGTTAGTGGGGAGAGCTCCCCACAGCGTGAGGAACTATATTAAAGGGTGGCAACATTCGGAAGGTCAAAAACCACTGCCCTAGAGGGAAGACCTGGCCCAGCCTGGATTTGAGGTCTGGCCTTGGGGTTTTCCAGCTCTTGCCCTGGCTGTCTCCTCTGCACAGGACTTAGGAGCACACATAGTTATTATACTTGTACAAACATAGGACCAATTATTCTGGAGCAAAGCAATAAAAAGACATGGAATGATTTGGCAAGCATTTGTAATTCAATATTTAAAATGAAATTTCCATTTTCTATAGTCACTGAACCTACTCTCCTCATTGATTATAGCATATCTAGTCCTTCTTTCCAAAGAGCTAAACATACTCTTCACCTTTTCTTAAAGCTTCTCCGGTCTTATGCCAGGAATGGTGGTGCACATCTTTAATCTCACACTTGGGAGGCAGAGGCAGCTGGATTTCTGAGTTAAGTTCAGCCTGGTCTCCAGAATGAGCTCCAGGACAGGCAGAGCTACACAGAGAAACCCTGACTCAGAAAACAAAACTCCCACATCCCCCAGCCTCTAGTGTTCCCAGTTCAGTAAATCTTGTCACTGTCCCTTCAGTTGCTATCAGCAGGATGGTCATTCTCTTCATTCTCTCTGATGTCTCAGTACCCAGTGAACTGTCCTTTCTCATTGTTTATACCTTATCTAAGACCCTCCCTGCCTGTCCCCGCTGCTGTAGACCTGAAGAACTTGCCCTATCCTTCAGGCCACTTGAGTCCACTTCCCAAGATGAGCTGGAACGTTGAGAGTAGAAAATAAATGCAGGGCTTGGAGGGTATCGCTCAGCAGTATAGTTCTTGCCTAGTGACTGCAGGTCCTGTTGAATCCCCAGTATACCACAGAACAAAATACTTGGTTGGGTCTCACAGAACAGGCCTGGAAGCCCAGCTGCTGAGATGTTGATGCAGGAAGTTTGAAATTTCAAAGCCGGCTAACACTACATGTGAACCGAATAGGTAACTCACTGAGAGCCTATCTTAAAGAAAGCATGTTAAAAAGCTGCAGTAGAGCATGTTGCTAGCGTGTGAAAGGTCTTGGGTTTAATCCCAGGCTACAAACTAAAACCAATAAACCATCAAACAAAAAGGAAAATTAAAAAAAAAAAAAAAAAAAAGGAAAGAAAGTGAATGGACCATGCTTCCCAACACAGCATAAACTGAAGGCTCCTGTCCTTGCAAAGTCTGTGGAGGAAGAGCCAGCTCCTGCAGGGACATTTGAGGTGACACCTTTGGGAGGAAACGGGGCTTACGTAAGGTCACGAGGATGGAAACTTTGATGGGATTAATGTCCTGCAAGTAAAGAAAGAGACAAGAGCTCTCTCTACCACTTGTGGGTACATCAGGAAGGCTGAAAGTCAGGAAATGGCCCTCAACAGACCAAAACTCTTGGGTTTCTGATATCCATGACTGAGAAATGAGTGCCTGCCTGTGTTTGTCATAGCAGTCTGGCAGGGCTGGGACACAAGCTTCTTTGACCCACAGTGGAACTCCTTAACACAAACTGCAGGTCCTTCTACCTCCCCAGCACAAGCCATGGCTGTACCTCTTCATAGCTGCCCTCATGCTCAGCTTCAGTCTTGGCTGCCTCAGCTCCCAGGCCACCCCTACGCAGTGTGAACCTTCCCACCTCCAGACAGGCCTCTCCTTGTGATTCATAAGCATTGAGTCCCATCAGTAAACAGCTAAGTTGTCTTAACCACCTGTCTTGTAAGCATCCCTGAGTAGGAACTGCATATGTTGAATGAAGATGGGAATTAGTGGAAGAATCAACATACACAGAAAAGGGAAAGATGATGGATGGGTAAATGAAAGGATGGGCAGGGAAGCATACTGGGCATCCTGTTCTCTAGACAAATCCTGATCACCATATAATGGGGATGACCTGGCTTCCCCAGAATGGAGGAAAGCCTGGAGAGAACAGGCTCAAGGTGTCTAGAAAAAGGTTAATGTCCTCCCGTTCTAGGGACTCTAATCACTATGTTGTCTGAGTTCCTGTTCCTCTTTTTCCTTTAAGGCCCTCCAGCCCGTGCTTCTATTTGAAGAGACAACTGAGCAGAAATTATAATGTGTTCATTTCAGAGCAGGGGAAGGACCTTTGTTTGGCAGACTGCCTCTGTGGTTTCAAGGGGTTAGAGTGTCACCAAAGAGTGAGGAATTTAAATTCTTCCGCTCCTCACCAACAAGATTGTGTCTGATATCCGGAAACGGCTCAATTCTTCAAGCCGGCGCCGAGAATCTTCTTGACAGGCAAACTTATTCCCAGTACTCAGCAGCAGTTGCAGAGAGATGGTGGAGCTCCCCTCCCCTCCCCTCCCCTCCCCGAGAGGATGGAGTAAGTCAATCACCGCAGCCCGGCCTAACCCAATTTCTTTGTTGGTTTAAAATCAATATGTTCTCTTTCTCTATTCATTTTTGATTATGAAGCCCTCAATTTCAGCAAATCTATATAATTTTTTACCTCAATGTTCCTCAGCGGTCAAAGAAATCAGCCTTACCTTGCTCATTCCAAAGGTGGACTGTTGGGCTCACAGCCCTCTTCACTAGTGTCCGGGTGAGCACTGGCACACCCTTGTTCCCACAGAGGTTTATGCCTTTTTCTATTGCTGCTGTGCCCAGAAGGAGCTCAGAGCCAGTGAGGAGGGTGGCCTGCTGCATGTGAAGAAGATCTGGGGTTGGCATAGCAGAGCAGAGCTGTTGATCTGCTTGAGCTGAGGGTCTTTGGGAAGACCACCAGAGTGTGCAAAGGCACCAGGGTCCACGACTCAGAACTGGGAACTCAGCTGTAGTCCCAGAATGCTTTCTTCATTAGCAGATGTCTCTAACCTTTTGGCGTTACTACGTGATGCTAGCTGTCATCTAGAAAGTTCACACACACCCTCCGAGCTTATGTACTAATTAAGTTTACAGATGTTTCTTGGGATAAACTCATAGCTACCCTGGGTAGCTGTCCTGTAGGCTATAGGCTAGATGTGTCTGATTTCACAGTAGCCCTAATAAGCCAAGAAGCCTAAAAGAGATAAGCTACAAACACAGCTTAAATAGGGTCCGAGAGAGACAATAACCAGCATGAGGGAGGTTTCCTGACGTGGCTGAAGAGCAAGTGGGGCAGAGAACACACTGAGAGATGCTCATCTCTCCATCTTGCTGGCCAATAGCATCATTTTGCAGGAATAAAATGAGTTGTTCTCTGGTTTCAGGAATTAGCTCAGTACAGGCCACTTGCTAAGGCTCTGGGCCCTCCTGTGACATTCCCTGTGCCCCTCCAGAAAGTAATTTTCTTGATTAAAATCACTTGTAGTCTCAGTAAAGAAGCATATTTGAATGTTCTCACGTTGCTGGTTTACTTTTGCTTTTTGGGGGTTTTTACTATTTTAAACCTTATATATGTTATTGCAAAAAAAAAAATTCCTTGTAAATAAATTGAAGCACCACGCACTAAAGTTAACCAGACCCAAGGTCTACACAACACAGAGAGCTTCTGTGCAGTTCAGATAGGCATTCTGAGTAGAATGCCACGGAGCTTCACTTTAAATTTTACACTCTTGGCCACAGAAGATGACAATGCAGCCACTCCTGATGAGATCTGATAGACTAAGATCAGAAGGAAGGAGAGGATGACCTCCCCTATCAGTGGACTTGGGGAGGGGCACTCGTAAAGAAGGGGGAGGGAGGGTGGGATCGGGAGGGGAGGAGGTAGGGGTTTATGGGGGAATACAAAGTGAATAAAGTTCAAAAAATTAATAAAAGTTCAAAAAAATTTACACTCTCAGTGTTGACTATTTCATGTACTCATCTACCACCAAAACCACATAAATCCATGACAAATTAGCACTAGAAAAACAATTAGCTTTATATCCTTTCAGGTCTTGTGCCTATTACCTGAGTGTAGGCCTTTCTTATCTCCTTACATTTGCTCTTTCTTCTTTTCTTCATGTTTTACCGTATCTGTGAACATTTGCTTTCATTTATACTGTTTTTAAAGGTTGATGATGATGATGATGATATGTGTGCTCATGAGTACAGGTGAGTGCAGGGTCCAGATATGCACAGTCCGGATGAGGGTGTTGTAACTCCTTGGCTTATAGGTGATGGGGAACTACAGATGCGGTGCTGGGAACCAGCCTCGTGTTCTCTGCAAGAGCAGTACATGCTCTTAATCACTGAGCCCTTTCTGTTCTGCTTTTAAGGGCAGCATTTCAGAACATGGATCCACGCTCAGTCAAAATGTGTGTAGTGCAAATTGGGAAGTTCAGGACAAAAGCTAAACCAGAAAAGGGTCACTCACGGTGGGAATGAGAAAGGTGCTCATTACTCCATAGCATCTAATCATCTCATCTGATATATGTGTATTTGAAATCTGTAATTCATGGCTTCAGAGAGAGAAAAGTTATTGGCATATGTTCAAGGGTGTTACAATTAAATATAACATATTCTCAGCTTAAACAAGATGTTTTAGCGGCATGCTGTCAGACAACTGAGCATTTAATTCAGGTTATAAAGCAGGAAACTATGGGCTAGGGAGACAGCCCGGTGTCTGTAGTGCTTGTAACATGAGGACTCGAATTCTAATACCCAGTACCCACATAAAAAAGCTCAGTATGACAGTGTATACCAGGAAGCCCTGTGCTAGAGAGCGGGCAGAGGCAGGAGGATTGCTGGTGTTTGCTAACCAGCAAAGCTAGCCAAAAAGATAGAAGTGCTAAGTTCTCTGAGGGACTCTGTGCAGAAAGGGATAAGACATAGGACAGCCTCCTCTGGCTTCCCCATGCATATAGGTGCTATATACAACCCCATCCAACATACACCCACTACACACACTCAGGGACTATATATTTGGAAAACAGTTTAGTCCATTTCTAGAAAAACCCATCAAGTAATATATATTTACCATATTTTTGTGGACATTCACTCATTTAAAATTTATTTTTATTTCAGCTATTTATTATCCATAGCTACTTATCATTTATCTATCTATCCATTTATCTATCCCTATTATATATCTATCATAATTTATCAAGCTTAGTTTAAAGCAAAGTAGTGGATCAGTGTTTTGTTTTTTTTTGTTTTTACTATTCTGAATTAAACAATCTTATGTTGTCATTAATAAATAATCTCGTAAAATTTATGGACTTCTGTGCAGAACTTTTGTTTCTTTAAAAATATCCCAGATCTCAGAAAAGGCTACTCAAATTCTAATACTTCTTGCTGCACTATGGTTGTCTGGCTGTTTGTGCGAGACTACAGTATTGAGCAGTGTGAGAAAATGAGGAACAGTGTGAATCTGTGGAATTTCTCCTCAGGGAGGGGTCAGTTACTATTGTTCCGGCACCCTCCATTGCATTCCTTTCTGTGTAACACATGCGCTTCTGCACATGCGTGAAAATGCGTGTGCTATGCAACTGATCACACACACAGCTCATCCCAGTCTTTCAGCGGGTCACCATTCACAGAGTTTTGCTTGTCAACACGTTTTCATTGACCTTACCCCTCAGTTAAGGTCTGGTTGTGCACTGTGGTCCCAATGACATAGCCCAGGGTGCCTTGTCCCTACCTTCCAATACCAATGTAGAGAATATATTGCCATTTCCACCTTTATACACAGCCCGCCTCACATAGGGAACATGTCAGGAGTTAAAGGTTCTGAATCTGGGTTTTTCTGTTACTTACTGCTAGCTATTATCACTACAACTGACCATTTGTTCCTCAAAACATGAGACCAGTCAGATTTCTAAGATCAGGAGGAAAGATGGCTCACTTAAAATCTATTTATAAAATCTCCAGGACTAATCATAGTTTTGGAAAATTACAAATATTCATTCATTGAAGATGCATTTGAAATTTCAAAGGCAGCACTCTTTGGATTTCAGCAGCACTCTTGTGGGCTATATACTTCAATAGGGTGAGTTACAGAACCAAGAGCAAGATTGTTAGCCAGACACCAAGAGAGTGGTGACCAGAGCAACATGATCCCAGAAATCTCCTCTATAGGCCACAAGGAAACACTGCAGAATTGTAGACAAAGGGACCAAGACAATTCTGAGAATTAAAAACTGACAGTTAAATGAACAAAAACTTTAACCCTGTCTTCATCTGTGATTTTGAAATTCTGCTAAGAAGTTTAATGGTTTCCCTATAGTTACTATAATACAAAAAAAAAATGCCTTAAAAGTGATATTTTTGCTTACTTTTCTTCCAAGATGAAAGTTAATATATTATAGTTTCTTTTTGCTTAGGATGATGTGATGTCATCACTGTGCCTTTCTCTTTCCCTCTTTTCCGTTTTGAGGAAGAGTCTCACCCTGTAAGCCAAGATGCCCTAGAACTCACTATATAGCCCCAAGCTGGCATCATACTTAAAGCAGTCCTCCAGTGTAATGGAATCTTTACGTTCTTTTAAAACTCAGTTATGTTACATCAATATGTTTTTGTATTAATCCAAATGTGGGATTTTAGTTTGGGCTTTAATTTGGGGATGCTGATGATCCTCAGTAGGGTACTGGACAATGGGATCTTGTTACATTTGCTACAGGAAAGATTATGAGAGTAAAAATGGCAGGCATCCCAGTTACGGAGCTGAAAACATCCTCTCCTCTCCTCTCCCAACTGTGTGTCTAGCAGCCAGAATACTATTTAGAGGGTCACCCTTAGCCCCCATGTTGGCAGCTCCCATGGCAGGCCCCTTCCAAGGGAAGGCAAGATAGACAAGCCATAATCAGCAGGCATCACCTTTTCCCTTTTTCATCTGATAGCCAAAGCAAACTTGACAATCTGCATGAAGGCTTGCCCCTACTTCATCTTTCTGAAAAAAAAAAAAAAAAAAAAAAAAAAAAAAAGAAAAAACTGACTTATTTACCACCAGTTCATTGTTCCTGCATAAACTGCTCTGTTTATACAGTGAGTAGGAAGGTGAGAAAATGAATGCTCAGACCTTGACCCCCTCCTTTAATACTGTGATCCTGGGTAAAGTGGGAAATAACTTCACAGGCTGGCGTGGGAGTCTGAAGACAGCTTATGTTCCGCCTCTGAAGGGAAACTCATTTTGATCCCCAAACACCTGACTTTCCAACCAACTTTTAGAATGCCACCTGCTCAGAAGTTGGAAATGGCCTGTGTGCATATGCTTACCTTTCGTGGAGAACTTTCTCCAGGGCCAAAGCAGCGAGGCAGTTTCCAATGCACTTTACAAAGTTAACTGTTAACGACTTTCTCAAGTTACTCGGCATCTTGCTGCTCTAGTTGGTTTAAGATCACATTCACACCTTCAACACCAGATACCTCGCTTCTTTTGTTGTGCAAACCAGCAGAATATTGCAATGAATGACATCATTTATTAGATAATTATTCCAAAAGGCCTCCTTTACAGAAACAAGAAAATGGATTAAATAGAAAATAACTGATCCTAAGGACTAGTTAGTTGCCTTCATGTGTCTAGAGTACAGATGTCTATGTGCACAGTATATATATGTGTGTACCACGTGAACGCATAGGTGTACATGTATACACAGTGTGTGTGACTGGGGGCATGTGTGTGCTTATAAGCACAGGACCTGGAAGGGTACAACCTGGATAGCACAACCCCATGCCTGGAAATTTCCTGGCTCACTTTTGAAAACCAGCATACCAGAGACTCCACGAATGTGTATTCACAGATAGTGCATGTGCTTCGGGGGTGGGGAGGGATTATTATGCATAAATAAAACCACAGTCCCAGCTACCACATGGGGCCTGGAAAGTCTTGGGAATGTATGAAATGGAGGTGGCTGGCTGTCTAGAAGCAGCTCTTGCCTGTCTGAGATGGAGGCCTGAGGGGCACTGCAGATAAAAGATGTGTCATTAACACAATCCTGTCTTCACAGCTTCCTTCCTGTTGTTTCTGAACCTGTGTCGTCATGACACCCTGGTGGGATAAAAAGGGTCTCCATGGGCAGGATGTGCATCGCAGTCAGGAAGGGTATAGCACATCTTAAAAATGAAAAGGATAGGAAATGATACAGGAAACAAGGGAAGGCATCTGTTTTCTACTAGCTAAGAAAACAAACAAACAAACAAACAAAAAACCACACAGGTATGCATGAACACACACACACACACACACACACACACACACACACACACACACAC
>NW_026585644.1:14362727-14485758 GCF_907164565.1 Psammomys obesus
ACACACACACACACACACACACACACACACACACACACACACACACTGCTAGATGAACAGGCATGATATGGTGGCTTCAAGCAGATTTAAAAATTAATTGTGCAATCTATTATAAATGTATGGAACCTTATGTGAGATTTTGGTAAATATGTAAATTACCTACTTAAAAAAACAAATTTAAAACTGTGAATCATTTAAGAGGGCTCAGAAAGGCAGAGGGTGACACTGTAAGGTTTTTTAGACAATAATCACTTCAAAACACAATGTCTGAGTGGATTGTGTCCTCTCTAGGAAGTGAGGGTCCAACACGACGTGTACTGACCCTGCATTTGCTGATGCTGGGGGTATCTGTAAGTATATGTTCCGAGATCCCAATGGCAGTGCTCTGGTACCACAGCCTAAGGGCCTGACTACCTGTGAGGCCGGCTGCCATGGCACTGTGTGTGCCACACAGACTGCAAAGTCTGCCTTAAGCAAGCAAATTGGGGCTGTGCCTTATGGTTTTCCAAGTCATCTTTATGAAATGCCCTAAGATTTGGTTTAGGAATGTGTGCTTTTTGCCTTCAGAGGCTGCAGGAAAGAGGTTTGCTTGGCTGATGCCACCGTAAGGACATGTGTTCTCTGCAAGAGACACACACAGTGTAGCTTGCTACTGGGCAGAGGAGCACTGGGGACAATAGGACTGGACTGGATAGAGCACGCCAATCTCTGCCTGGCATTTCTGTCTACTTCCTGACCACCCGGAGACACAAGGAATAACACAGGCTGTCTCCTGTGGCTACGGGAAAATCCAGCTTGCTGAGAAGCTACTTTGGGGATTCAAAAATGAATTTAAAAAAAAATCATTCTGGAGTTAGCAGTGCAGCTTCACAGCGAGGATTTTTCTTGTTGCTTTGTGCTTGCTCCTAATTCTCCTGCTGCAATGTTCCAGGCTCTTCTGTGAGCTGATGTCCCCGTTTAAGCGGGGAGCAGCTCCACATGGGATCACTCAGGAATGCCTTTCCCTGGCAGCCTCTATGACAGAGAAGCTGTAGTGTCTGCTGTGACCTTGAGCGTCCTCCACCAGCTCTGAATATAAGTCACTTTGTCAGTGTGCTGTGTGAAGAAAGGGAAAGGACTTTCAGAGCGTGTGCTGCTTCTCATCTGAAATCATCTCCTGGTCTCACCATGGCTTCGGATGGCATTTTTTTTTTCAGTACTAAGGCTCAGTGACAACTGGGCTGCCGCAGTGATTAGCATTCAAAGCCACCCAGAGCTGCAGCTGAGCTCCAGTGGCTGGCAGGCTCGAAAAGACCCTGTGCCTTGCAACCTGCTCAGACAGAGGCGTTTTGGAGACCAGCATTCCATGACCAAATCCTCCTAATGCAGAGCTAATTTGCAGCGATGATGAATGCCACAATCAGACGGCCTTTCAGCCTGATGCTCTCCAGTCTGCATCTGAGAAAGCCTGAAGGGGCTGGGATGCATTCACAGAGAAGCCACTGTGAGCGACAAACAGTTCATGCACCCTGAGTCAGCGCCTCACACCATGCAGATCCATCCCTGGCCCTGGAGACCTGTCTCAGGGCAGAAGTGTTTCACTGGGAAGTGAAGGGGGGTAGAGGACAGGTGTGTGTCGGGTGGGGTGGGGTGGGGTGCTATCTCTATCAGCAGCCACTTCCATTGTGTCCCAAACATGACTTTTCCTTGTGGAAGGGTGTTAGCATCACGGGGGAGGGTGGATAGGGAGATGGTGGAGTTATTACAGTGCTTTCCACACAAACACGAGAAATGGAGTTCCATCCTGGGGAACCGTGGGAGGAAAAGCTGGGCGCGGTCATGTGCACTTGTAATGTCAGTGTTCAGGAGGTAGAGACAGGCAGATTCCTGTGCTTCCTGACACTGGGCCAAGGAAAACCAGGAATCCGCCAGGCCACTGAGGGCCCCAGTCTCAAAAGCAAGGCAGATGGCTCCTGAACAATATTCAAGGTTAACGGCTAGTCTCTACACGCATGCACACACACATAGATGCATACCCCAATACAACTCTCTCTCTCTAACACACACACACACACACACACACACACACACACACACACACGGTGGGGGGGTGGGGAGGGAGATTGGTTCATCAGAACCTAAAGCAAGCTGTCAGGCCGGTCACATAGTCTGACATTGAAATTCCAGCATCTGACCTGCAAAGTGGCTCCAAAGGGATTTTATACCTCCCCACCTGCAGGCCCGGAGCAGCAAGGCTCTCAGAGGGTGTCAGAGTGCCGACAAGCTGTCAACCTTCTTATGATGGCTGAAACGGCAGCCAAAGGCACAGGAAGGCAGGGTGTCTGTGTCCCAGACAAGGACAGCTGGGGCCCATGGCACACAGACCATCCACCTGGGAGTCCCTGCACTAGACAGCAGCTCACTGTCACTCTGAGACACGGGTCCATCTGGCGCCATGTCTCCCGGTTACCAGGATTTCCAAGTTTGAATTTTAATACATGTTGCCTTTTGCTTTCCCTTGATTCTGGATCCAGCTGAGCCCGTGGCTTTGAAAGTTAGTCAAAGAAGTTGCTAGAGACAGGGAGCCGTGGCCTCTGACTGGGGAAGGCAGTAGGCGTGCCTTGCCCTCCAGGGGCCCTCTGTGCTATCTCACTTCCATCTGAGTGTATGATCTGAACTTCAGGGGTGGGTTAAGTGACAGCTAGTGTTGATAGCTAGTAGCACAGGAGGAAGAGGGTGGGAAAGAGCAGGTGTCTCCCTAGGTCCTAGAGAGGTGGGAGTTGGGGGTAGTACTCAGTGTTTAGAGAATCTGATGGTCTATAGCTCTGTTTCTTTCTTCCAGATTCTGTAGAACAATAGGTACATTTAGATGTCATATAAGAGAGGGTTCTAGGTGAAGATAAGGTTGAAAACACAGGGGTAGACAATGCCAAGCTACTTTTTCCATAACACAAGTCTTAAAGCAGCATATGTGTGAGTGGTGTGTTTGTGGGGTACATGCTCACAAGTACATATGTGGGTACAAGTGTGCCTGGCACGCTTGTGGAGGTCAAAGGAAGACCTCAAGGGTCAGTCCTCTGGTACCTTTATATTTTGTTTGAGTCAGGGTCTCTCATTGGCCTAGAGCTTTGCCAAGCAGGCTAGCTGGCCAGTAAACTTCCAGGGATCTGTCCATCTTCTCAGATCTCGCCACTTCTGGAGTTCCAGGCATATGCACCACACTGGGCTTTTTTACGTGGATTCTGGTGACCTAATCTCAGATCTCCATACTTGCAGGGCAAACACTATCAACCGAGCTCTATCTCTGTATCCTATAATGTGTTGGTTAGCTTCTTGTCTTTATTTTTGTCAGCTTAAGCTAGGGTCATGTGGGAAGAAAGAACCTCAACTGAGAAAATGCCTCCATAAAACTGGTCTGCAGGCAGGTGTTTAGAGCATTTTCTTGATTAATGATTGAAGGAAAAGGGCCCGGCATACTGTGGGTGGTGCTACCCCTAGGCTGTTGGTCCTGGCCTCACCACTCCATTTACTTCCTGTCAGTCTGCTGATGGAAGAGGGAGACAGGATGTTCTCTGCAGTGAGCTGGGAGGGGCAAACACAGGACTCTGCGCAAATATGTATAGCAGAAGTGAGAGTGAAGCCCCAACTATCTGGACATTTCATGTGGCCACTATCACCACATGGGGATTTATTCCTTACTTCTTTCTTATCTCTGATTTTAACAGTTCAGATCAACTCGGGTCTGTACGTCAATAGTCACTGTCAAACTGGATTCGTTTTTTTTTTTTTTATTTAAATAAATTGAGACTCCGCTCTTAAGATATCACTCAATTATCAAGTAAGTGAATATTGTAATACACAATCTCTTAATGAAGATTTTGTAAATCAAGCTGCAAAATTAGAGAGTTTTAGGGATCAGAGCATTGGTGAGATGTGGAGCTACTGGGAAGGCAACCATGGTTATTGCTAACATGTTAGTAGCCAAGAAGATGCCTTCCATCCTTCTATTTCCTCTCTATTTCTCCCCTTCCTTCTTCTTTCTTCCCTCCTCTCCCCTTCTTTTCTATCTCTTCTCTTTCCCTCTTTTCCACCTCTATAGCCTCCTCCCATACTCCTCCCTTCCCTTTCTTTTCCTCCTATCCCTCTCTTTTTTCTCTCTCTCTCCTTCCTCTTTTCATACACCCTTCTATCCTTATCCTGTGTGGCTATCACCACCAAATTTAGATTTTTCATTATTTCTTAACTCAAATTTTAACCATTCAGGTCAACTGGAGTCTGTACATCAACAACTAATACCAAACAGGATTCTGAAGACATCTCTGTGGCCTGATGATGAGGGAACAACAGTGACCCCCTTTTCAAGGCCAGAATTCAAGTCCAGGCTCTGCATTCAGGAGCTCTGTAGTTTCTATGGGTAAAGCTGAACTGCTCACAACTATCAACTCAGAGGACGTAAGGCACACATTAGGGAACTTGCATGAAAACACTTCTGGGTTTCTTATAAAGTTTGTTTTGACTAAGAGACACATTTGCAAGTTTCAAATGTAAAAAAAAAAGCAAGTGATAAATGAATGAAGAAAAACAATGAGAAATTTCTCTCTGGATCCCGAATTATCTGAAGAAGCACACACAAACATTTCTACTTGCTTCTTGTCATCCCTAGATGCTTTATGCAAATATAAGCAAATATACACATGTGTGCAGCCATAGCCTGACTTCTGCATCGTGCATTTTTCTTTGACAAAATGTCCTTGAAATCCTCCTGCAGTGGCTCACAGAGCACCGCTTCATTTCTGACACAGCTGCGAAGTAAGTGAAGGCACTTTGATTGGAAAAGCTGAGCACACAGCACGGATATAAATCAGTATGGCTCTGCCTCAGTCTTTTATGGTAGAGCCAGTGAGTCTTGGTTCTTCATGAATAGTAATGAGAGGGGCCTGGGCTGTATGCAGCCACTGAGCCCCATGGTTCAGGTGCTGCTGTGTGGAATGCTAACAGCCCTGTGACATGGTACCTTCCCACTATTTCAAACACAAAACCGATGTGAGAAGTGAGTGTGTCAGCTCCTCTTACTGTGGGTGCTCTGAGCATTTCTTGATCTTAGGTCTGCCCAGATCACATCTCCATCTCTATCGCTCATTCCCTGGCCTCACTGAGACCTTCAGCTGCTCCTGCTGTATTCTGTCTGGTGAGTATTCTCTCTCATCCCTCTCTTGGCCTGTAGCTCAGCTATAAACCCTCCATGTTATTCAACTACATCTGAACTCACAGAGTACCTTTGCTTGGCTCCCACAAGATTGACTCACATTCCCGATTCTCTAGCACCTTTCTGGAAGACGGAAAGCCCAGTACTTGTCCGGAAGAGTCTTCTATGGAGCTGCTTCCAGAGACATTTATAGTCCCCTGCTTTGGTCCCTCACTGCACCTGTCAATTTAGATACTTCACTTTTCTTTCCAGGGTGTGGGTTGCTTTTTAATATATACATTGAAAAGAAACCCCCTTTCAATAGTTCAACACCAACAGCTCTCCAGCAGAATTCTAGTTCCATTTTCCTGTCTAGTATCTCGTATGTAGTGCTAGCTTGAAGACACCAAACAAATGCACAGCATACATGTGTGTGTGAGAGGGAGAGAGAGAAAGAAAGGGAGACTTGGAATCATTTATTTAAAGATGGTTTATTGTAAAAGAAGGGCAGCATCTATTTAATTTAGGCTAACTTCCCTCTCTTTATATACTGCTCTGAGAGGCAGTGAGTTAAGAAATTCAAGAAATAGGGAACCTGCAGTTAGTGGATCATCATGTATGGGTCTTAGGACCTGCGTTATGCAGGTGCTCAAGACCAAGTTTAGAAAGTGATGTTTCCAGGAGGCTGCGCATGAAGGGGCGCATGTGAGTCAAGCCCCTACATTAAGGGGTGCATTGTGCTTCCTTGGAATTAAGAACTCAGGGACAAGAGAGGAAAATACTGCGGAGCAGGGTAGGAGTGAGAAGCGTGGCTCCCTTGACCCTTGACCCCTAGCTACAGACACCCATTACAAAGACTGTAAGAGTTTCCTATTCTTCACAGGAGTAGTATTTACCAGCGGTCATTCTAACAGCTTCTCCTAGTGAGGGACTCAGTAGCAGCTGTCTAGACTGCCATTGTGAAGTCATGCATTCATTGCCGAGACCAAACATCCACGTGCCATGCAGAGCAAGCCACATGCTAATGACTGGAGCACAGAGAAGCCTTGTCCTTTCCTGCAGGAGCTCCAGGCTCTGCACAGGTCTCCTTAGTGTGGGAACACTGGCATAACAGAAGTAAGACGGAGAGAGAGATCTGGTATAGGCTGCTCACTCCATGAGCAGGCTTTCCCCGGAGCTGTTTCTTTGCAAGATGCTAAGGTGACCAGATTCACCTCCCAAACAGCCTTCCAAGAGCTCTGGGTCCCAGGTGGTGACCGACTCGGTTGGTTCTCCTCCATCCACTCTTATCTCAAAGACAGCATCAAAGGCCAAGACTGCATACCACAGTCTGTGTTTCATGACTCAACTTTGTGCTCTCTAGACTTTCTCACTTCTTAACAATAAATGACTGTTATCCTTGAGTGGGGGAAAAATGAGGCTCAAATTTGATGAAGCAAAAATAGTAGTAGCTGATCCCTGGTCTAACCTCTTGACACAGCTCCCCATGTGTCAGGAGGTCATGCTGCTCTATGTCTGAAAGCTCCTTAGTCCTGCAGCAGGGTGACAGCAGTGTGCCCTGGAGGGTGTTTCCCAGACTCCGGCACTGCACAGAGTTGTTAAGAAGTAATCCAGGATGGGTTGCATGCAGACCCCTCTCGGCAAGGAAGTCAGCTGGTGATCTGAGTTTCCACTAAAAATCTGTGCTTCAAATTCTTATCCCCACTGAAAATAGCCTTTGAAAATAGCCTGCAGTAGCACATAAAGTTTCCTGAGATTAACCCTTTTCCAAAGCTCGTGATACAGGAGCGTTTGAAACAACTCTTCTTTTGCATCTAGTATTTAATTTTCTTTGCATGCTCCTGCTTGTTTTCCTAGTATGTAGTATTTGGGAAAACAGGCTGAGTGAATTGTGTCGTATGGAGTCACACGATGATGTGATGGTGTCCTGCACATTAGCTCAGTTCCTGCACTGTCCTGAGGCCACTTGCACAGGTATTGCTAGTTTTCCGAGGCTTGTCCTCTTTCACAGTGTTGAGTGTGGCTCGTGCAGCCATTCTCCTCCCTGGGTACCAGAGTCACAGGGCCTAGCTTCTCTTGGTGTGAAGGTTAATCCTGTCACTTAAGAAGATTTGGCATCACCTAGGAGACACACCCCTGGGGCATATCTGTGACTGTGTGTCCAGAGAGGTTTAACTGTGCAAGGAGGATATCCCAAGGTTCCAGCTGGAATGGCATGGGAGAAAGGGAAAGCCAGCTGACCTCCTTCATCCTTTGCTTTCTGACTGCAGACTAAATACAACTTCTGCCTCCCTTCTGCCGAGGTACAGCCCTGTATTCCTCTGAACTGGGATGAAAATAAATGGCTTTCTTGCCTTTCGTCAGTCATTTTCACAGCAGTGGGACGTGCACCTGGGGGATCATAAGGTGGTGGGCAGAGTGGCGTTGTCATGGAAACACTAGAAGCCTCCTCTGCCGGTTTCCTGGAGCTCACTGGGTCTCCACAGACTGTGGGATTTCTAGTAGCTGCTGGGTCCTGAGTTGCATGCCTTTCAGCCAGAAAGAGCTTGTGATGGATACCCCCCAACACCCCTTAACTGTAGCGTCTATAAGAAAGAGTGGCACGAGGCTCCCACCTCAGAAACCAGCAGAATCACCAGCATTTCCAATGTTCCATCCTTGCACATCCAGACACACACCTGCCATCATTTTGCAAATAGAGTTTTTTTGGGCTCAGCCCTGTCTGGTTGGTATAGTATCATCTGTAGCTCATTCTTGTACAATGGCAGTGACTCCTGACCTCAGAAACTGCAGGCACAACCCCTAAAATGTTTAATTTTTACTTGTGTTATTTTATTTTCCATTATTATAGCAAACAGCAGAAGTGCCAACTCAATAAAAAGGAAAGGCTTAATTTAGTTCAAAGTCTGGAGGTGTCAGTGTGTGACTGACTGGCCCTTGGCTTTGGCTCTATAATGAGGTATCCTGTCTTGATGGGAGCAAGTGGAATAGAAAGTGCATTTACTGCACAGCCAGAATATGATAAAGGAAGAGGATGGGATTGGGTTCCTCTCCTGTAACAGTATACACTTGTACTAAGATGCTTACTGTTCAAGTGAAGCATATGAATTACACATATGCACATACAGGGGAACACCACCTGCAGACACACTTTCATGAAAGTAGAAATGGTACACACACACACACACACACACACACACACACACACACACTCTGAAAGCCTCAACACATACTTGTACTCACTGGACTTCTTTATTACCCACTCCTAGTGACCCAGTTTATGAAAGTTCTACCTGCCTACTACACTGGCCTGGGGCTTCCAACACATATGCCTTTGGGAGACATTTAAGATCTGAGTCACAGCACTGGCGCCTAAGCAACACAGTCTGCCACCCTGAGCTGTGACACAATCACCCACAGACTGTTATCTTGTTTATAATCAAATGAACACTGACATTTTGTTTCTGGACTGGTGGGAGGATTATGGTAGCCTAGACTACAGGAGGGGCAGACCCTTCTCAAAACACCAAGCCAACCCAATAACAGTGTCACCTCACCCCACAATTCCTAAAATCACAGCATGACTATCAGTGTCTTCTGCCCTTTCTGCAGTTCCACACATGGCCTTCACCTTCAGTCACCACCAAAGTCAGCATGGGAGGCAGCTCACAGGTACTGAGGACCGAATGGCATTTCCTCATGTAAAATACAGGCAATTGTGATTTTGGCTATCACTGATTTTTGACTGGAACTTGAAGCTAGGGGCCCTGACACCCAGGATAGTGTGCTAACACAGGGCCTGCTTAACTAGCCACATGAAATCATAGGGAAGGTCATGAGAGAGTAGAGGCTTTAAGAAGCCCAAGGACATTTTCTCTTCTTTGAGCAAGCTCAACTTTCTCTGGAGAGGTTGTGGAGAAAGGGGAACACTCCTCCACTGCTGGTGGGAATGTAAACTTGTACAACCACTCTGGAAAACAATCTGGCGCTTTCTCAGACGACTAGGAATAGCGCTTCCTCAAGATCCAGCTATACCACTCCTAGGCATATACCCAAAAGAGTCTCAAGTACACAATAAGGACATTTGCTCAGCCATGTTTGTAGCAGCCTTATTTGTAATAGCCAGAAGCTGGAAACAGCCCAGATGCCCCTCAGTGGAGGAATGGATGCACAAATTGTGGTATATCTACACAATGGAATATTACTCAGCAATAAAAAACAAGGAAATCATGAAATTTGCAGGTAAATGGTGGGATCTGGAAAAGATCATCCTGAGTGAGCTATCCCAGAAGGAGAAAGACACACACGGTATATACTCACTCATATAGACATATAATATAGGATAAACCTACTAAAATCTATACACCTAAAGAAACTAATCAAGAGGGAGGACTCTTGCTAAAATGCTCAATTCCTATCCAGAAAGGCAAAGAGGATAGGCATCAGAAGAAGGAGAAAAGAGAGAACAAGTTAGGAGCCTGACACAGAGGACCTCTGAAAGGCTCTGCCCTGCAGACTATCAATACAGATGCTGAGACTTACGGGCAACCTTTGGGCAGAGTGCAGGGAATCTTAGGAAAGAAGTGGGAAACAGTAAGATCTGGAAAGGACAGGAACTCCATAAGGAGAGCAACAGAACCAAAAAATCTGAGCACAGGGGTCTTTCCTGAGACTGATACTCCAACCAAGGACTGTGCATGGAGATAACCTAAGACCCCTGCACAGATGTAGCCCATGGCAGTTCAGTATCCAAGTGGGCTCCATTGTAATAGGAACTGACATGAACTGATTGGCCTGCTCTTTAATTACCTCCCCCTGAGGGGGAAGCAGCATTACCAGGCCACAGAAGACAATGCAG
The DNA here is from genome assembly GCF_907164565.1 of Psammomys obesus. Taxonomy (NCBI): domain Eukaryota; kingdom Metazoa; phylum Chordata; class Mammalia; order Rodentia; family Muridae; genus Psammomys; species Psammomys obesus. The sequence goes on from NW_026585644.1 coordinate 14,372,750, forward strand.
CCACTCCTGATGAGACCTAATTGACTAGGATCAGAAGGAAGGAAAAGAAGACCTCCCCTATCAGTGGACTTGGGGAGAGGCATGCATGCAGAGGGTGGAGGAAGGGAGGGATTGGGATGGGAGGAGGGAGGGAACCACAGGGGGCATACAAAGTGAATAAAGTGTAATTAAAAAAAAAAAAAGCCCAAGGACATTTTCTCTTCTTTGAGCAAGCTCAACTTCCTCTCCCTACACATAAATATACACATACATACATATACATATAAGCATGTAAGTATATACATGCAAGCAAAATACATCTTGCAGAATCAGAAGGATGCCCTGGCTGAGAGCCTGTAGAAGGCCAAGTTTATCAGCACATACATGGATAATTCTTTCAAAAGTAGTTTCTACCTCTTCATTTTTGATGCTTTGTTTACTTCCAATGAGCTTTGTGTTGAACACCTTTAATTAAACTACATTGATAGTCCTCATTTAAATGGGAACATTTATTCAATGTTAAAAATATCAATTTAATAAAGACTCATTAAAAAATTACTTTGATAAAAATAGTCCACTAAATAGTCTCATTACTAAAACTCAATGAGATCCAACAAAACCAGGAAGCTTATATACATGAAACATAAAACTCAGAAATATAACCGTTCTTAAAGCTAAGTATGAGTTAACATGCAACTTGAATAGGGCTTTGTTAGTGTGTGTGTGTGTGTGTGTGTGTGTGTGTGTGTGCATGCGCACATGCATGTACTCACGTTTTGAACTTGTAAGAAAATGTACAATTAAACCTAATGTCTTTCCCAAGCTGAACCAATGAGCACACTGGGTTTCTTCAGGGGAAATGAGTGGGGTGTAGAAGGGAAAAATAATGGGAACGACCGAGGCCTATTACTGCAGTTCACAAAGCTCTTAAAGACAGCGGCCCCACCAGGCTGCAGCATATGGGAGTCAACAGCAGGCTCTCATTTCCAGAGCGGGATAGAGTTCCATTACCAGACAGGCAAATGGGATAGTTGGCAGACAAACAAATTACTACTGCACTGTGAACCTGAACAGGCAGACCAGGGCTCTCCACACAGAGCATCTGAACAGTTGAGGTTTTACCATCCTTTCCTTTTCTGTCACAGAGCTTCATGAGCTCAGGAGGGCAGTACCAGAGGCTCTGCCTGCCGGTGGCTGCACACGCCCAGAGGCTGAGGTCCTCTAGGCCTCTGACTCTGACACCTGGCAATGATTCCCTTCTGCATTCTCACTGCCATCCCACCTGATCCGAGCCTCTAACCAGAATTTGTGAACTCAAAACGAGACCTCTTCTGCTTTCAGTGTGGAACCTGTTTGCAGAACAGGTTCTGATTTCAAAGGAAACACAGTCTCATTCTCTCACCATTGTGGCCCAGGGACTCCCCCACAGCACCTACAGGGTATTTTGTGCACCCATCATGTCACCTATGGTTTAACTTCAGTATCAGGAACAACACAGCACCATCCAAATTAGCAGCAAATGCCTGGTGAGTATGAAATGCCTGTGCCAGGAAACAGAGAATGTAATATCTGCCTCCACAGGCTTCAAGGGGCAACCCACAGCATCAAATGGGAAAGGACTTGGTACCTGAGTTCACTCTCCAGGTCCTCTTTGGACCAGCGCTACTGGCTGCCACCACAGGACTTTGGAGATGCTAGCTGGATTTTTTTTCACCAGTTCTTCCTAGTGTTCATTTCCTAAGGAACACAACAATAAGGACACAGTTACTGACCGGAGGCAGAGACGGCCTGACCCGTGCAGTGACACTTTAAAAAGCTGTGTTGAAAGACAGGCATCCACATTCGAAGGAGGTGTGTGGATGGTTTGGCCCACAGTCCTTGATGCGAGGCTCAGTGGGTAAAAGGCACTTACCACCAAGCCTGATGACCAGAGGTAGATACCTACTGAGGAGAGAACTGACCTCTACAGGTTGTCCTCTGACCTCCACATGTGCACTGTGGTAACCTCTACACAAACAAATAAATACATTCATGTAAAGAATCAGTTCAGTTAATTCACGTTGAAGTCTGAATTATCTGCCAGTTTCAAATAACATGTCCTGTTTGAGGCTAAAGCTAAGTGTACGTAATAATGCTTACAATGACAAATTCCAGGTAGTCTATGCAATGATTATCTTCCTCGCTACTTTGATGAAATTAGGAAACCATGCAGTAGGTGAGAAATACTTTATATGTTAATTTCTTGGAAACTAGGTTCTTTTTTTCCCCCCCACTCATACAAAATATAGTCTGCCAAGGCCCAGGAGACTTCCACATGTCACTCCATTTTATCCTTAACACAACAACAAAAAACACTATCTTTGTGAGTAGAAATTCAGAATATATTTTATTAACTTTCTGCAATATTGTCATGGTTATGATCTTTAAATACCTAGATTATTTCAAAAATATTGTCAAAGAGAGAATTCATTTAAAAAAAATGAGAGAAAGCTAGAGAATCAGAGGGAGGGAGCCGGAGAACTAGCTAGGTGCCTGCATGGCTGTTGAAGCCATTGTTTCTAATGCTAAGCTCCAATTCAGAGGCCTCATTAAATCCAGTCTATGGCAATAACAGCCGAGGTGTTAATGGGCGGCAGTGAAGTGTGTCAGGGAATGAAGAGACCCTCAGGGCTCTCCAGTTTACATCAGCCACACACAGCAGTCTTACCATAAATCCTCTAAAAGACGCTACGCCCCACTTCTCACAGGATACCTGGAGATAAAGTCAGTGCTCAGCTGCAGGAGTGGGGGGCTAACGCCCGGCCTCCTACACAGTACACACGGTCTGCAAAACGCCACCAGAGCAAATTCTCCTCCTTTCCCCAGCGAGGGTACAGTAAACAAACAGGCAAAGGGCACATCAACCTGGAAATGCTATGAGGAGCTCAGAAAGCATCCGCTTGCCCACCGCCCAAACCAGGCTGGAAATTGCAATGATAAACGGTGTCAGTATTCTGCTTCTTAAGTCTAGAACCATTATTCTGCCAGATTCTGGAACATGCTTAAACATGTAAAAGTTTTCGTACTTTAGTATGGATTTCTCTTATCTACAGTGTGTAACATTCTCATGCACGCACACAAACACAGATGCTTACACACTAACAAAGCACACACACTCTCATATATTTGTATATATGTATATATGTATAAGTACATATACACATACGCATGATTTCACAGCTACATGCGTATTCTCACATATATCCAGATACATACTAACATACCCCCTTATACAGAGGCGCATATAGTCTCACATGCACACTCACATATACATGCTTGAATAGACACACACGTGCACAATTTACACACATTCACACAATACTCATGTGTACATGCATGTTCACATAGCAAACACGTGCATACATGGACACACACTTGCACGTTCCCACATGTGCAAGTGATGCACTTACCATCCATCACAATGCACTCACACACACACATATACTCTTGAACACACTCATGTATGTATGCATACATGCACATGCATACATCATGTGCACACACTGTTCCTGTTTCCTCAACACTGGCTGCTGCTTTATTTATAGTGCATTTGCACATGTAACTTTCATATGACAGCGGCAAATGTCCTGACTGCTGACAGTCAGTCATTCCTTTTAGGTGCCAGCTACACAGGCATTCCTCTAAAACAACTAGCACCTTCTCTATCCTCAGTAGTGGACACTGAATCCTGCAGCTCAGGATTCAGAGCCTCAGTCTCCCAAGACAAGTGGGGCCAGAGTGCAAGTCCTTCCTGTTCATGCTGCTGGCTCTCAGCAAGGAAAGGGTTATCTCTGCAGTCTGGCTCCTTTAACTCCTGTACCATTGGTACCTGCTCTGAAGGTCAGATTATGGGAAGAAAGTAATCAGCAAACAAATTCCAGGCCCTGATCTTTAAATGACATCACTGTTCTTTCCATGGGTGCTGTCGGGTCACAGGACCTGGCTGAGTCAGCAGTGGTGGGAAGCCTTCTGAACAGCAGAATCACTGAAATTCACCTTCTCTACCCAATACACATGGTACTGGGCTAAATTTAAGATTTATCCTTTAGCACCTGTCTTTGTCAGGGTTACCATTGCTGTGATGAAACATCCTGAGCAAAGCAACTTGGGGAGGAAAAGGTTTATTCAGCTTCTGCTTCCACATCACTGTCCATCATCATAGGAAGTCAGAACAGAAACTCAAGCAGACAGGAACCTGGAGGCAGGAGCTGATGCAGAACCAACGGAGGGGTGCTGCCTACTGGCTTTCTCTCATTGATTGCTCAGCCTGTTTTCTTACAGAAAAAATGTCCAGGGATGGCACCACCCACAATGGGCCAGGCCCTCCCCCATCCATCACTAATTAAGAAAATCCCCTACAGGCTTTCCTATAGCAGGATCTCATGGAGGTATTTTCTCAACCGAGGCTCCCTTCTCTCTGATGCTCTTGCTTGTACCATGTTGACATGAAACTAGCCAGAGCAGCACCCCAGACCTTTTCAAAGAATTTTCAATGCCGTGCTGTGTACTTGGCCTGCATGGTTGGCTTTGAAGCTGTCCCCTGAAGGAAGTTGTGTTGCTGGTTCGAAGCATTTTTTTCTGTTTAGTTGTCTTGGGCACACTTGATGTTCTGAGCATTGGTTGAATGGCATTAGGAATTGCTTCCTGCTTCACAGTACTTCTAAGGGGCCCTGCTAATGAAAGGACTGATAAGGCCCTTCCAGTTTCAGGCCTGGAAGGTGTCCTCTGCACCGTCTCAACTCCTGGGACCCTTCAGCATGTGCCAGTACCTGATTTTGTGCACATCGGGTCCTGCAGGCCTGGCTTGCCTGAGGTTTCTCATGACACAGATGCCTTTTCTACAAGATACTTCGGCTTCACTGAAGTGTGCGGGGCTAACACCACAGCACCATTTCCACTTCAGCAGAAAATTTAAATTTTATAAATTAAAATTTTTTTCTTCTTGATTGTAGGAGCCAGAGGATCAAGGACACTACAAAAATCCGCTACAGAATCAACACACATTGATTCATTTGAGACTGAACCAACAATCAGGGAGCCTGCATGAATCTAACCTAGGTCCTCTGCATATATGTGTAGCTGGGTGTTTTTTGTGGGCCTCTTAACAGAGGGAGCAGGGGCTGTTTCTGACAATTTTACCTGTTTTGGGGACCCTTGTCCTCCTACTGTGTTGCCTTGTCCAGCCTTGATACGCCTAGTCTTACTGCAAATTGATATGGCATGTTTGGTTGATACCTCTTGGAGAGTCCTGTCCTTTTCTGGGGAAAATGGAGGAGGAGTGGAGAAGGAGGGTGGTAGGGGGAGGGGCTGGGAGGAGAGGAGGGCGGGGAGGCTGTTTTCAGGAAGTAATATATGAGAGAATAAATTAATAAGAAAAAAATCAAATCTCCACTCTTCCAAGTTCTGCATGAGCTAGGCTAAAACATGAGAGACATGTTTTGACAGTACATCTTCCTCAGGCTTGCAACATTGAACAATAAGAGCCAGACAACTGCCTGCCATTCCTTGTGCAGCAGAGGGAAGAGCAGGCTTCTCAGCCTCAGTGGACTGAGGCTCAGTTAATAATGAGATCTCATGAGACACAGTCTAAGGACTCTGTCCTGAGCATGGTTTGCTTTCCTAGACTGGCGTCTCAGCACCATCTGGACCTGAAAGGCAATTTCCAAAAGGACTTCCTTATAGTTTAGTTGTCACGTCTGGAGTCCAGATGGTGGCGAGAAAGCAGTGTATCCCAGCTGCCTGTGGTGGGCAGCCCGGGCTGAATGAACATCCCTGTGACTTGGATGCGCATCTCTGCCTCTTCGTCCTGTGTTCCTGCTGATAGAAGGACCATACTCTAGGGTAGGATGAAGGACCTGTACTAATAATCTATGCGAACTCTCGGATTCACCATCTTCCCTGCAGGAATAGGGCTGTGTTTCCCTTCATGCCATATGTTAGGAGCCCGACTCCCATGCGTACTTACACTCTGTTTTAGAACAGCTTGTGAGAAGATAATTCAATTTCTTATGTCTATGAAATTCAAAGTATGTCCACTTCCAGATTTTCAAAAGAGAGGAGAAGAAACCTTTACAGAAAATAATGACTATAATAAGCCAGGAAGGCACATTACAACAGAAGCAGAGATGACGACGTCAGAAAAAGTAGAGCAGTAGCAAAACTTTTCTTACCATGTCTAAACACAACACACCTTTTTGTATGTGGTTAGAGTCCGAATCAATTACAGATTTGTTCATAGAATCCAATATTTTGAGTGCTGGTGTGCATTTGGGCAGTTCAGAGAGTCCAAGCCTCCTTGCCCTGTGTAGATTTTCCTATCATATTGCCCTAGTTTTGTTCTTGTTGCCGTTACAAAATATCCCACAAAAGCAACTTAGGGGAGGAAAAGGCTGAGTTCAGCTCACACTTTCATGCTGAGACTATCATAGCAAGGAATTCACAGTGGCAGGAGCTTGAAGCAGTGACTCACATCATAGCTGAGCTCAAGCAGGCTTGTCTGTCGTCACTTCGCTTTCTCTTTGTCTGAGTCCAGGACTCACTCCACTGGTAGAACATGCTCCAGGAGTTTTGTGAGAATTCTGAGGGCTTGTGAGAACACTCAAAAATAAAATTTAAAATTTTTTAAAAAATTTAAAAGAAAGGACAAGAGTCTTGTGACCTTAGTTTCTTCAAAACAAAGAATTGTTTTGGGAATGTGTTTGCGTGCTCCTCCCAGGTGTAGAAGATAAGAGTAAATTTACTTCAGATCATTCATTATTGCTTGCTACTGTTATCCAGTGTGTAAACTATCCTTTATATGCCTCTCTGGAAAAACATGTTTTTGCCATGTGTGGCTTGTCCTCGTGATTGTACACAGCGTGAACTCATGAGACTTAAGTGGTTGCATTGCTCTTAACACTCAGCATATGTTTTGTCTGAGGCTCTGAATGAAGTTGGCTGTTGCATGAGACTTTAGTCCACCTCATTTATAGGCTCCGTTATCTCAGGTGCCCACCCCTGCCTCTAGAGTGGTGACAGTACATGAAATTACACTACCCACATTCTGGGTAGGTCTTTGTAACTCAGTTAATCCAATTAAGAAAATTCCTCACAGAAATGCCACAGGACAACCTAATGTAGAAGATTCCCTACCTGGGCTTTCTTCAAAGGAGATTCTAGATTGTATCAAGTTGACGGAACTTAGCATATCACTACAGTATCTCTAGACCCTGGGCAGGATTGGTGCTAATAATGAAACCCTAATTTATTGAGGGACCCCTGTTCTAACTGATAACACGAAGGGTATCAATTCTCAAAGTTTGCAGTGTGGAGTTATCTACAGATAAAGACATCCCATGTATAACCTGCCCTGTAGCTTAAGATGAGTCCCTCAGTTGAAACCTGTATTCACAGTCTCCATCTTGTGGCAATCTCAGTACTGATGCATAAAAGGCCTCCTGAATCCGCAGTGGTGTGGCCAGAGGCACCAGTACCTTAGTGCCTAGGATGGGATATCAAGGGCTTTATCCTGTCTACTGGGAACATTAGAGGCAAGACAAGTGAACTCTCAAGCAGGTTTTAGCAGGTCTACATGGAATACCCTTGTCAGGATTTTGGCAGCATGTATGCTAATTCTAAATATGCATATGCTGATTTAACAATTTTAGCTCCTGGTGTCTACCAAATATGTTTTAGTCACACGTATGCATAAATGCATGTTAAAAATTGTCATTACAATATTGCACATCATCAAAAATCTTGAGTGATGAAACTGATTCAGTGATTCTCACTTAAACATGAATCTAGAATTGATCCTTGTGTATGACAAGCGAGATGTCAAGACCAGTGCAGCACAAGGCATACCTCATTGAAGCACAGGACACAAACCTGAGGTCTAGCCCTACTCCTCATGCTTCCGGGAGTAAAACACACATGCACTGCATGCCAGTGAGGGTGTATGTAGTAGAACCACTGTCCAACAGAAGTCATCCTCAGAAAGAAGTGAGGTTACAGGAAATGGGGAGCATGCCTGCCTTTTCCTGTAGATATCCTACTTTACATTTTTATTATGAAAACAAGTTCATGTCTCTTTGTGTAACACACTAAAATGATAATATCTTATATCCATTGCTTGTTTCAAAGGTATGCATTTCAATTGCTATAAAGAGTGATTGATGAATTTAGCTTAAAAACTTATACTCCCAAAGTTATGATAATTACATGGCATACAAACCATTCACTGCCACAAGGTGTAGTTTAAGATTGGGCCTAGGGCCTATTGTTATGTACACACCAGGAAACTTTACACCAAGGAAATCACAGTGAGGCTCTACTAGAGCATTATTGCTTACTCTTCCAGATTAAACAAAATGACATTGGTGACTGCAAACAGATAATGAAAGCTAAGGATGATCAGTTTGGGGACTACCCCCACCCTCTGCTCTGGGTGCTGCAGCAATGGGAGGACACTAGACACTTGGTCCTCATGGAGACTGTCCATGGAAAGTAAGGTTTTTATCTCCAAGACACTGCGCTAGCAAGGGACATGATCAAGAACGTAATAACTATTGGTGCAGAATGTGAGAGGTAAGGATAATTGTAGTCAAAGAGGACTATCTTGAGCTTTGCCCATCCCATCTGAAGGATTGTGTCTGGTTGTGTAAGTGTAGAGGGGATGAATTTTCATATGAAGGCTATTGACCACTGTGTCAGCATTTGACCCTGGAAGTGGTCTATCGACATGCTAACCTTTCCAATTTCCAGTGCCGTTTGACAGTTGGTGGACCAAGTGGCTGCTCCTCTCCTTGAATCTACAGCTTCACAAGAAGTAATTACCACACTCCCCCAAACAAAATAAAACCCCCAAACAACAAGAACAAGAACAACAAAACCAAGCCAGAAGACCGACACTGTTTGTCTTCCTTTCTTTTCTTGGAAGGAAAAGATTTGGTTAACACTATGATGATCCCTTTCACTGCTGTTCCCATCACCTCTACATTTGTTCTTTAACTGTCTCTTATTCTTCCATACCCTTAGAAATATCTCTGTGCCATTGTTGGTGTCATGTCACATACCTGTCATCAGTACACAATTACAGCAATAACTATTACCACATTATATTTCTTACACTTGTATCACAATTTAAATTTTAAGGTGATTTTATACACAAACTTGTGGATAGAATCCTGCCAGTTATACAGATGAGGAAACTGAGTCAGATCTTCAGAGTGTTAAACCAGTGTATGTCAACTCTTGAAACTTCACATCAGAAGTCCATTCCTTTTAGTGTTTAAACAATGTAGTTTCTATGGTTCTTAGAGTATAACCAGTTCTGGGACAGCTAGGATATGGAATCATTACAAAGAGGATAGTTAAATTATTGTGGGGTAGTTATTGATTCATATTCACTCTCTCTCTTTCTCTCTGTCCCCTCCCTCTCTGAATTCTCTTAAGAAAAGAAACCAGAGAGATAATTCAATGGACTCAGGGATATTTGGGAGCAGTGAGTAGAAGAGACATAATTTGCTTTCCATTTGGCTATTTCCATTTGGTTCTTGGGGAAGGAGCTGTATTTTGGTAATTACTGTCTCCCTAACAAAGCATAATGGAAAAGCAGGGGAGTCAAGTTTAGCCACATTGACCTGCCTGAGAGAATCACAGGCTACTGGATAAAGAATGCACAGCCTAACACCCTGTAGACTTGACTATAGCTGAGGAGGGACTGAGGGAAGCCATCATATTCTTAGTTGGAAATACTGTGGCAGAGGCTTGCTTAATGCCATGCTCACACAGAGGTGAACAGATTCTCCCTGGAGCTGCAAAGGTTTGCAAATAAGTGGGAGATAGAACTCTAGGGGTCACCCATCAGTAAATATTTTAAGAGAGGAAGCTATAAGTAGCATGATGTACCGGACAGTAAGCCTGGGGGGAAAGTATAGTTCATACTGTGGGCAGAGGGTCATCCAGGGGAGGGGGGGCCAAGTAGACACTTTAGGAAAGGAAAAAGCCTTCAACAATGTATACAATGACTCTATAGAGAGGACTCCGTGGGTAAGTGCTGTGTCTGCAAGAGGACCTGAGCTTTATCCCTAGAACCCATATGAAAATGTCGTGGCAGCTTAGTCTCCAAGAGGGTTCCCTAGTAAGGGGAACGGGGGCTGTTTATGTCTCTGACATGAATTCAGTGGCTGGCTCTTTGATCACCTCCCCTTAAGGGGGTGTGGGCAGCCCTACCAGGCCACAGAGGAAGACAATGAAACCCGATAGGCTAGGGCCAGATGGAAGGGGAGGAGGACCTCCCTTATAAGAGGACTCGGGAGGTGCATAGGGAGAGAAGAGGGAGGGAATGTGGGATTGGTATGGGACAAGGTTGGGGACTACAGCTGGGATACAAAGTGAAAAAATTATAATAAATAAATAAATAAATAAATAAATAAATAAATAAATAAATTTTAAAAAGAAAAAGAAAATGTCAGGTAGGGTAGCATGTACTTGTAGACTCTGGGGGCTGGAGACAGAGAGACCCAGGCAGCACAGAATATCCAGCCTAGCATAATAGGTAAGTTCCAGGCCAATAGGAAATTGTCTCAAAATACAAAGTGGAACCACCCAAGGAATAACACCCAAGGTTAATTAACTCCTGGCCTCCACATACATGAGGGTACATAAATGTGTCCCAGCCTGTACTCTATAATATGAAAAGCAAAAAACAACAGACTGAATGTAAGTGGAGATTAAAGACCTTTCTTTACATGTTGAGTTCATCAAGTATTCTAGCCCGTAGGGTGCAGTGCTTTTATTAAAATAAAGCTTGCTTGCACTCTAGCAATGCTACTCAACATGACGTGACTCAGATAAACTGCACGGTGTGCAGAAAACCCATTCTTTGGTCTGGTACCCAACTGTGAGCTGGATTGAGCCCATTCTTTATGACACCCTCATTTCTCATTGGTGAGTATAGAGCTTGGTCATGTTATTCATCATCTCTGCCTGCCAGATTTGTGTGCACATCCATCCAGAGAGACTGGACCCCAACAGACAGGATCTGCAGTTATGACACAGTGAATCTCAACTTGCCAGTACAAGTTTTAGCCCAGTGGCCCATTATGGCCCCATGCCCCCTTGATCTAGGAAATAAAGATCCCTGTTTTTGTTTGTTTGTTTGTTTTTGTTTTTCCTGCTTTCACTTTTTTCACAACCCTTTCACTTTTTACACTATTTTTTTTTTTTGCAAAGCATCACAGATTTAAAAAACTTTATACTTACCAGGTTTCTGTGATGTGATCTAATAAACAAACTCTTAAATTTGAATTCTAAAATGTTGCCAAATTATAAATGAATATCAGTGTATCCTGTCCAGCAGGTGAGTGGAATGACTGATAAGCATGGAGTCATCCTCCCCAAAAGGAGGTTCGATTGTTTTCCCCTGTAAGTGTGAGGGTGTGAATTGAGCTTCTCTGAGCAAATACAGTGTCTACAGGAGAGAAACCTACCCTGAGACAATACAACCCTGAGAAAACACAGGCAGTGTGTGTGTGGGGGGGTATGGAAGCTGGTCTAGTTTTGGATGCTCTTTTTGACTATGTGTTCTCAGACATATGCTCCAATTATGGTCATCTCTTGTCAAGTCCAAATACCAAGTCTAAATACACCAGCTGTATTAGTCAGAGTTCTCCAGAGGAACAGAGCTGAGAGAATGAATATGTTATATATGTATGTATATATGTTTATATACACATACATAATGAATAATTAAATATATTTGAAGGGGGATATATTAAGAGTGGCTTATAGGTGTTGTTGGGCTAGTCAAACAATGGGTGTCTCTCCATGGGAAGGTGAAGGAAGAAGAAGTTGGTCCCTCCATAAGGCTGATGTCTTAGCTGGCCATTGGTCTATGTTCCAAAAACATAGGTTCTAACAGTAGTGAGGCAATGATTCAGCTGCAGAATTGATGAACCTGCCTGTGAGAGCGAGGACAAGCATCGGAGAGCAAGAACTGTTTTTATGCCATGTGATGTGGGCTTCCACAGGAAGGTGCGGCCCAGATTTAGGGTGGGTCTTCTCAACTCAAACGATTGGGATTTAGGGTGGCTCTTTTTACCTCAGATTATACAATTGAGAAAATTTTCCAGAGATGTTTCGGATCTGCTTGGGTCTTTTAGTTGATTCCAGATATGGTCAAGTGGGCAACCAAGATGAGCCACCACACCAGCTTTGGGAGGCTGGAAGGTTATGTACTATGGATGTCTGAAAATGTCTTCTCTGGCATCGAGTTTGGTCTTTATGAATAAAGAGAGTTGATGAACACAACCGAAAGCTGCATATTCATTCTAAGAATGCGCTTTACAAGGAAAGGAAGTGTACCATGACAGCTCTGAAAAGCCTGCTTTTACCTAAGTAGTTTTTGTTGTTGTTTGGTTTTTGTTTTTGTTTTGTTTTGTTTTTTTGTTTGTTTCTGATCCCCTTCTTGAGACATGGCCAGAGGACTTTGTGCTTTTTCCGTATGTATGTGTTTGTGTTCCATGTGTGTATGAACATGGGTGTAGGCCAGAGATCCATATCTAGTGTCTCCCTCAATCACTCATCACCTTCTCTTTTGAGACAAGGTCTCCCATTGAATCTGATCCCTCTAACCTGACCAAACAGCTCGGTGGATTCTCTTGTCCTGCCTCCTGAGCCCTGGGTTTACAGGTGTGAGCTGCCATACTGAGGTTTTGCATGAGGACTGGGGGATCTGAGCTGAGGTCCTTGTGCCTACATGGCAAGCATTTTAAAACAGAGGCACAACCTCCACCTCTGTTTACTCCTTTTTATTTTGTATGTATTATTATTAAGCCTGTGTGTATGTTTGTGTGTGTCTGGTCCCTGTGGAGGCCAGAAGAGGGTGTCAGATTCCCAGGAACTGGAGTAATTGCCCCTTGGGTGCTGGGAACTGAATCCAGATCTTCTACAGGAGCGGCAAATACTCTTAACTGCTGAACCATCTCTTCAGCCCTAATGAACTTTCAAAGGTGTGACCCACGTGCCCTTACTGTACTTTAGCAATGGTGTCTGTGCTTGGCCTGTCTTTTTGGGCCGCAGGCAGAAGGTGAGGCGGCCATGCACCATGGGGTAAAGCAAATGACAGAGGAGAGCACTGGTGTTTGGCCACGCTTCACTTCCACATAAGCATTTCCTAAGTCCACCCTTGAGGGGCTTCTCCAGGAGCAGCTCCCCCAGCTCCCCCAGGAGCTGCACAGACTGTACCTCCTGAAAATGTCATCTGCTGGGACTGCAATTACGGTCCTCCAGCAATCACGGGCACAATGCAGAATGGGTGGAATTCAGGTGAGCGAGAGAACCCGCAATCAAGCCAGGGAAGAGAGAACAAAGCCATTTTCTTCCATTTGCCGTCAACACAACCATCAGGCCTTAATTACAAGGCAAGTGTGGGGCTGGCGCTGAAAGCCTCATTATTACACAGTTCAGCTCCAAATCAGCTCTGCATTGATGAGTGGCACCCAGAGGAAGGCAGTGCAGCCCCAGTGAAAAAGAGCAGGCCCCAAACGTGGTGATGAGTGGCAGAGAGCATGCTCTGGGGAATTAAAAATAATTCTGCAAGGAGGGGAGGGCCGTATACCTAAGAGCCAGCTAAAAATACACTGTGAAAGTCCCACATCCGTGTTTGCGGCATTCATCATCAAACTCAACACAGACAGACTCACTGTAGCCAGAGCTGCTGCTCACTGTGACAAGAGCTCATCTTGAACCCGGCCTTCTGTTCTAGCACCCCAAAAGATACGTCAAATTTGTACGTGTAGAGTATGTGCTTGGTTGCTGTTCCTAATTTGTGTGTGCCTGCATGTGCTATTTCTGTTGTGCCTCTGTGTGTGCAGGTGCACATGGCCTGTGTACATTAAGTACACACACGTTTATGTGTACGAGGGCTCAAACTACACCTTTCTCATTATTTTGAGACAGTTTCTCATTGGCCCGGGACTCACCAAAGAGGTTAGGCAGTGTGCCTGACCATTGTGAGATGCAGAGGCCTCCCTGCCTTTGCTTTTCCAGAACTGGGATTACAAGAATGTGACCCCATACCTGGCTCGTTTATTTATTTATTTTCATGGATCCTGAGGGATTGAACTCAAGTCTTCACACTTGCAAGGCAAGCACTTTAGTCACTGAGCCGTCATCCCAATCCTATTTCTAATTCTTTATGAGAAACCAGAAAGTATCCTTTAAAAAGCCCTTGGATTCTTTCTCATGTATATAGCAATATGTATATATTAATTATTTATAATTTGTCTATACTGAACAAATATTATATACTATACATTTGCTTATTTCCACATTAAAACATCAAATTTGAGTCTAAAATATCCCTTGGAGAACTAATCTGATAATGTTTACATGCAAGCTTAATCATCTTTGAATCTAGCCTGTTTATAGTATATGTTATAGGACTGGGGGATCTAGCTCAGAGGTAGAGAGCATGCTCAAGGCTGAGTTCATGCCTCAGTACTGAAAACAAACAAACAAACAAACAAACAAACAAACAAACAAACAAACAAACTGTTTCCGGATAGGAACCCCACATGTAGATGCATCCTTTGTGTATCAAAACACCTGTATTCATGCTTGAACTAAACTCCACAAATATTTAGTCTTCATGTACTAACAGACTCATGATAGACACCAAGCTCACAACTGTTCTGTTTAGAGTTCTGAATGTGGACTGTGCTGTGGCCCTGGAGGGGGCATTTGAGGTGCGGTCAGTGGGGTGGGGATCCCCACTGTTCCCGTCTGGGATTGCCTCTGAGTGGGCTTGGCTTTGTGACACAGGTTTGCCCTCAGGCAGCTGGGAGTCATAGAGTGCTCACCGTGTTGAGACACAACCCACGACATTACAAGACATCACCAGATCGCATAATCACTTTACCTATTTAAGTGGCCTAGAAAATGAGCTGTGGTTAGCATGCTGGACCAGATCTCCTGAGAGCCATACACTGTACTGACAAGCAGGGGGCAGACCAGACCTCAGAGGAAGCCTGAGTTCTTTGTATTCTCTCCCTGTCCTGTGTCTTTCTGGTCTTTTGTGGTCCCATAATGGGGATCTGTCTCACAGATGATAATGTTTTCTGAGCCTGGTGCTTATTTATGGATGAAAGGACTCAGAGATACTGAGAGAAGATGCTGCCTTCTTTCTGACAGGCTAGCCAGATGCGGCTTGAGCTTGTGTGTGTGTATGTGGTGTGAGTTTTCAATGGTCCTACCACATCTGAACAGCTGCAAACCTCGTGCCTTGGAAACCTCCGCTCCACTGTTTAATTTTTCTCCACTCCACCTCCTAAGTGTTAGGATTACAGACAGATTCTACCATGCCTGACGTCTCTGGATCATTTACACCTGACTGTAGGGTACTGTTCACAGCCAAGGCTCTGGTTCATCGTTTCCAAGCTTTCTAGAAAGCAGTTTCCAGGCTACTTTTCCTAGGGCATTCCTGCTCTTCTGTGCATGCTCCACTAGGCGGAATGATGACCTTGGCAAAGCCAGATTGCACAGAGATGCTTCTAATCTTCTAGTTAGAGTTTCAACAGCCTCCGCTGCCCCTATGGAGCTTCTGGGACCTTGCTCCTACCAAGACTGCAGGTAGCCTTGCTGCAAGAACAGAGTCCCATAGAGAAGTTCTTGGAGTGTGACTCCAGGCCTTCAGATGGCCTTGCACCTTTGAGGGGTGACCAGGGTCTTCCCTTGCCCAGCAACATGCACTTCAGCTGTGTCAGCTAAAACCACTTTTGCAGTGTGGCAAGGCAGAACAGGAGAATGCAACACAAAAGCACTTTCTAAATGTGAAACCCTGGCTTTCTCTGATAATTGCTATAGAAGGCATGGTTGTTTTTCATAAATACATATCACTTCTATTAACACGTAATGGGTTTTTAATTATTTTAATGAATAAATAAGCAAATAAATAATGTTTAATAATGATATCTCCATTTACATTTTTAAAGTGGAGCTTTGCCATCATAAACAAAGTCACTCTGACGGCCTCAGAGTACAAAGACCATGAATGGTCCTGGTATCTGAACTTTAGGGCAGGCAGTTTGTAGCTCCCCCACACAAGCACACACTGAGTGCTCTTTTGTGTGTGTGCCTCAGGGCCCTTGCACAGGCTGCTGCTTCTGACAGCAACAGCCCATCCACACCTAAAGACTGTTCCCCTCTGCTATTAGCTTTGATGCTGTTCTGATATACTTCTTTATTCACGGTATCAATTTTTAATTTTCAAATATTTCTTTAGCCTCCACTCCCATCTTTCTCATGGTGAGGAAGATCTTTGAAATTCAGAACTCATCTACCTTATTCCCTGTGGCATCTCCACAGGACCTAGCACGCAGGAAGCACTCATTGTCTGATAGTAAATCGGGAGATGAATGGATTAAAGGGGCTTTCATATCTCAGAACAGACCTTTCCATAAATACTCGATGCTGCCTTTTCCATATCGACATGCAGGGCAGATTCCATTGTCATTGCTCTAAGGACACTCCTTTGTGGTGGCTGGACGAGCGACACGTTCACTGTGGGTACTTTCAGAAACCGTGGAGTGGGCCTGGAGTTCATGGGATGGCCCATGTGTGCATTGTAGGGAGGGTGATATCAGGACTCTGTGGAGCTGAGGGCTAAGGTCCAGGTCAGTGGACACAGTGACGCCAGCCTCTGGATTTGTGAAGCAAATGCTATTGGGTTTTCATCAGGAACAGAGACCCAGGAAAAATGTCAGCGCCACATCTCCTATGAAGGCTGGAGAGCTTCCTGCCAGGCTTCTAAATCTAAACAAACAGAGCAGCAAATGAAGCACCACAGAGTGGCCAAGCAAGGCTGCACACTGCAGCATCTGCAAAAGGGATGACTTTTCCTCTCCCAGGAGAGGAGACCTCTAGGAGAAGGGAAGTGCTAGTGATGGCAGGCTGGCTGGGGCCAGGGCAGAGAAAGGCAGACTGCAGCTCCAAGGGGCACAGCATGGGTTTCCAGAATGAAAGCTGGCTGTGTGTCTACACAGGTGAGAACGCAGAGAACACACCAGGGTCAGACTACACAGAGACAGCGTACAGAGTCAGACCCCCTTTCCACTCCTCATCCTTCAGTGGTGGACAGCAGGAAAAGAGATGGGGGTTCATGAGGTTGGGGACATGGTCACTGTGCTTCTGCAACCGTTTAGCTTACTTCACAAGTACTTACTGAAGAGCCTCTGTGTGTTACAGGGTAGACAGCAGTAGGCAACCCTAAAATTTTTTTTTGCTTTATCCTCTGTCCTGTCTTTCCCACAGAAATCTCTAGAATCAAAGGGCTGACCGGAATTATCTTCTGTTCAACTAAATACAAACGTAATCGTCATATGGTCTAAGTTTCAGCAGAAACACCTGCAAAGCACACACACACTGAGGGTGTGGTCTAATAACTTGGCCTGAAGTAAATCCCCCATTCTGTACATAAACAAACAGACAAACAGATGAAACCAAAACACTGCAAGATCAGGAAAGTAACACTTCAAACTTGGGTCAAGCCTCCCAGATGCCCTGTGTTTTTCAATTTACTGTTTTCCTCACCATTGCCTGGTAGTTTGGGGTTTGCCACATAGTACTGCTACTTGCTACCTCGACCCCCAGAAAGAGCCTCGCCATTACAACAAGCAACAGAAACCTGAACACAAATCCCAAGTGTCCATGGTAGAGAGGGCACCTGTTGGAACTGGCACTGGATGGGGCTGTCACGTGTTCAATTTGCGTTCAATAGCTTTGTTTGCCATTCTTCTGGCTGTTTTTATTCTGCCTTTCAGACTTTGAACTGATACTCTAGAGTGAAAGCATGGAGAGATGCCCACAATGTTCTCCTGTGAAGAAAGGCTCTTCCTGGGACCAGGGCCTGGAATCCAGACAGCTTGCCTTTGCTGCAACAGGGGAAGTGGGTGCCACTGGCTGGGCATTGCCATGGCAACAAGCCCTGCCTGTCAAAGCTGGTGGCCTGTCAAAGCCTGCTTGTTAGAGCTGGAGCTTCCATGGCTGTCTACTCCCTGGACCTTCAGGCATTACGTTCAGTTCTAGGTTAGAAAGTCATTTTGTCTCTGTGGACCTTGGAGTAGAAGGTATCACCTTGGCTAGATGACATTGCTAATTGTGAATCATGAAATGCTTTAGTATTTTGAGAGCTCACAGGGTCTGGTGTTGGAAGTGTCAGGTGTGGTCTCCTGTAAACACCATACAAAGTCAGCCACCGCTCTAATCTTCTGGCATTTCAGCTTCATTATCCGAGGTACAGATGCTCTTTGGTCTCTACATCCCCGTCTCTGTGATATGGAACAGGCTATCAGGCTGTTGAAGACTGGGGCAACCTCTTACTTTGGCCTTCCTAAGGGCCATATGCACCCAATGACAAGAAGTTTATAAGGTATAAATTACTAACTATTCCTTCCTCAATACTTACAGGTCCTAAAACAGACCCAGAGGACTAGTTATCAAACATTTTGAGAGGCTGTACCCTTGCCCATGTCTTAGTCTGCCCGTGAGTTTTAGCCTGGTGGAGCTACTAATATGAATAAAGAGCATCCAGGCCCAGAACCCAGAAAATGCCGATACCCTGTGGTCCTTGCCATCCTGTCTCTGGTGTCACCCTGTGAACCCACCATGCCCAGCTGAAGGCTACAGAAAATAATTACAGATGAGTCTTTATCAGGTTCTTCAACCCCCTATAGGTAGGTTGACTTGAGCTCTATAATTATGGTTGTCTTATTTTGTCTTTGTGTGTGTGCGTGTGTCTCCTGATGGAAAAGACTCAGAACCCCCACAAAAGCCAGAACCTTGGGTGTGGAAATTAAGAAAGAATGGAATATGGGAGCACATAGTCAGTCTATTCACTGAGACCCAATCATGCTCCAGGTCTATTTCTATAAAACACTGTATCCAAAGCCTACTGAAGGATGGTTCTTTCAGTTCTGCAGAGGAGCACACCTCTGGGGCTGTGGGTCCACTAGTGAGAAGAAAGATCTCCGATATATCC
Organism: Psammomys obesus; assembly: GCF_907164565.1. Classification (NCBI taxonomy): domain Eukaryota; kingdom Metazoa; phylum Chordata; class Mammalia; order Rodentia; family Muridae; genus Psammomys; species Psammomys obesus. The sequence goes on from NW_026585644.1 coordinate 14,391,786, forward strand.
AGTTCTATGCCTGGCTGATGACTGCCCTACCCCAAGGTGCTAGAAGTACCCTAAGGTGAATACTATTGTGCTCAGTGGGGTAGCTAACCTGAGTCCCCCAAGGTATACACTGATCCCCTCATAGTCCTAGAAAGGAAGCCATCACCACCTACCTGCGGTCACAGACAATGTACTCTCATACCAGTAACAGTTAGGGCATGGCAGAAATTGAAGATCATTCCTGGGAAACCAGTAGAACCCAGGGAGTCATGTTGAACATAGAAACTCCAGATCCAGGCAGCAAATTTACTATCCAAATGAAAGCTACACCTAGGATCATCTGGCCCACTGGTCCAAACTGATTCATTTCAGTATCTCCAGAATATGAACCCCCTAAGATAGCAAGCCCTGAACTTCTATTTTCCCAAGAATTCCTTTGGTAACCTCAAAGATAAAGGTCTAGGAGAAAGTGGAAGCCAACCCTTTAGTGTTCAAGACGCTTGAAAGAGTGTGTCAGTTTCTTAACCATTCTTAAACTGGCTATGCTGTCCTGGACTACTGGCTATGCCTGGCCCCTAACCCCCTATCACATTGTGATAAGAATTCATGAAATATAAGCTCCAATTCCAACACTAATATGCTATAAATGGTACAGACTGAAGTTCACCCTGGGGTATCTCCAAGGGAACAGGGCCTGCTTAATGTCACCAAGACATACCCTAGATAGCAGATTTGTGTAGCCATATAGAGCAGGTTAATTCCAAGAATGGCAGTTGCACGTACTTCCTGGCCCCACAGACTACCTGGCTTGCTCACACTAATGGCTTAACCGAGTGTGCAGCTTCTGAGTTGTTTACATTGAAGGAGACCCTACGTTTTAGCATCCTTGTGTATGTTATACTACAGGTATTCATCCATAATGGAGAAGAGGACAGGGCACACTTAAATCTAGATTCTGAGCTTCCCTGTGCACTGTGAGCCATCCGCATTCTCATTTTCCTCTTGGTGGAGGCAGGCATTGTAGGCTCCTCTGTAGTTGGAACTTTGGCCCTAATTATGGGGGATTTAAAACTTTAAGAAACTCAATAGACATAGACTTGGGCCATCTGGAAAATTCTTCTTTCCATCTGGAAGCCCAGTTAGATTCCTTTGCCAGGATTGTTCATCAGCATCAAAGAGGATTGGACCTCCTCTTTAGGAGTCAAGGAGGTCTCTGAATGGCGCTGGAAGAAACTGACTGTTTCTATGCTAACCAGTCAGGATAATTAGAAAAAGTTTAGCTGTGGTCAGAAATAGCCTTCAAGAGAGAGAAGAGAGATGTTGAGAGTCTGACAACTGGACCCAACCTTAGTTTTCCTGGTCCCCTGGTTAACTCCTCTACTTACAGCTACGGCTGGTCCATTAATCCTTTTGATTCTACTTCTCACTATAGGATCCTGATAGCTCAGTACCTACTGAGCTATGTAAAATAGAGAAGTTGTGTTAAACTACTAGTGCTAAGGAGATTATATAATCCCGTGCTCCCAAGAGAGCCCACAACTTGACTCATGCTCAGAGACCCAGGGGGAATTGTAGGAGGCCTCAGACCTTAAGGCCCAGATCTTAGCACAACTGATGCCATAACGCAAGTATCACTCAGGACTTGGAAACCAGCATGTAGGCAACAACACCTGCCAACACAAGAACAAAGACCTAACCCAATCCATCAAAATCATAGTTCTGCACAAGCCCCTAAATAAACTATTTTTTTCTGTAGTTCTGATTCTGGCTAACTGTTCTGGCTAACTGAGGCGTGTCAACCCATGATGTGGTTTTGTGCTTAGAAGCCCACACCAAGGAAGACACAGATTGTACTTGGGCCCTGAACACCCACTATAGTCACTGGCCAGCTTATAAAGACTTTTCATTGGTTCAAACCCCTGTCTGAATCGTCTTCTCTGGTGGATGCTTCACACAGTTTATGGTATAAATCTGGGTGTGCTATTTGTACCTGATAAATTCTAAAAAGAAAAAAAAAGTACAAAAGAACAAGTCTTAAAAAATAACTTCTCTAATATCTTCTTATAAGTGAGTATATACCATGTGTGTCTTTCTTGGTCTGGGTTACTTTACTCAGGATAATCTTTTCTAGTTCCATCCACTTGCCTGCAAATTTCATGATTTCCTTGTTTTTAATTGCTGAGTAGTAGTCCGTTGTGATGAACATGGTTGAGCAAATGTCCTTGTTTTATGATGGAACATCTTTTGGATATATTGCCCAGGAGGGGTATAGCTGGGTCTTGAGGTAGAACTATTCCCAATTTTCTGAGACAGCACCAGATTGACTTCTAGAGAGGTTGTACAAGTTTTCAGAAAGACGCACATGGTATGTATTCACTTATAAGTGGGTATTAGATCTACAGCACAAGATAACCATACTAGAATCCACAGATCCAAAAAAAGCTAAGTAACAAGGAGGGCCCAAGGGATGGTGCCCAAATGTCACCCAGAAGGGGAAATAGAGTAGACAGAAGAAGTTGATGAAGAGAGGGAACTAGACAGGAAATGGAATGGGGAGGGAAACAAGAGTGTGAATCAGATGTGGGGAGAACGGGGGTAGGGTGGAGTGGGAGGTGAGAGGGATGAGAACAAGAAGGGAAATTGGGGACTGGATCTCTTTGTCAAACTGGAGTCCCGAGACAGGGTAGGCTCCTGGGAGGATATGGGTATGACTCAAGCTGAGACTCAAGAGGGGACACAAAGACTGAAGTGGCCATCTCCTAGCCAGGCAGGGCTACTGGAAGGAGTGGAACAACAACCCACCTACAAAACCTTTGATCCAAAAATTACCCTGCTTACAAAAAGTGCAGGGATAAAGAGGAAACAAAGATTGAAGGAATGTCCAATCAATAATTGACCCAACTTGAGAGCCACCCCATAGTAAAGAGCTAGCCACTGATAATAATAATGACACTCTGCAGATCGAGACAAATCCTGGGACTTGCAGCCAAGCAATGGGCAGAGCTTTGGGTCCTGTGGAAATGTTGGAGGAAAGATGGAAGTGCCTAGAGGGTACAGGAACCTCACAAGAAGACCAACAGACACAACTAACCCAGATCCATGGGGGCTTACAGAGACTGAGACATCAACTAAGGAGCATGCATGGTCTTGCCTAGGCCCCCTGCACAGATGTGGCTGATGGGCTGCTTTGTCTTCCTGTGGTCACCTGGCAAGTGGAGGTGTGTGTGTTGGGGGAGATGTTTGCTTCCCCTGACAGGGCTGCCTTGCCTGGCCTCAGGCCTTGCCTGCTCAGTACTGATGTGATTTGATGTGCTAGGGAGGGTTGATACGGGGTGAGAGGGTACTCCTCTTTTCTGGAAGGAAAGGGAGAGGGGAAGGGGAAAAGAGGAGAAGGGTGGATTGGGAAGAGAGGAGGGAGGGGGCACCCTTGGGCTATAAAGTAAAAAAAAAAAAACCTGAAATGTAAAAAGAACAACAACAACAAAAATAACTTCTCAGCATTCTGCTGCTCGTTACTTAATTCTGTGATTTCCTCAGATTTGGAGTGCTCCAAGGTTGAACAGATCAATAGCAGCAGGTCAGCATGCCTCGAACTCTGCGCTGTGTGGATGTGGCTTTAGAAATGTGAAGCAGAACACGCTCTCTCTGGATCCTATTTGAACTCGTGTAATTTCTCAGAATACAAAATAGTTCAAGGTTGTATTTCATAGTCAAGGCTGAAAATACTTAATGCCCTCTATATATGGTATGAGTCTAGCAAAAATTATGTTTTTTCTTCTTTAAGGCAGTGAAATGATCTTAGCTATGGTTCTGTTGTTTTGTGTATTAATACTGTTCCCTGTAGTGATAAGATTATTCACCTAGTGGTTCTCATTTTGTAGGTACTCATCCTTGTTTTCTTTTAGAACATGACAGAATCTTTTTGATGCCAGAATTCTATCATCCTGGAAGTGAGATTTGGGGAATATCTCCCTTTGAAGCACTGTGAACAGGGGTGGGAGAAGGGGGACAACCTTTCTTCTGGAGCTCCATTTGCTACTCTCCAGAAGAATGGGATTGTGTCCGCAATGGCCATTTTTGAGGGGTCAGTGAACGGAATCCTCCCTGTCTATGCTGGGGATGGGGGGTCAGAGAGAAGTAGTTGCCCACCCACTGTATGGGAAAACTGTACTTACGCAGCATTCCAAAGGAGCCATGAGGAGCATCTAGCCTCATCATACCCACGCAACTGAGAGCCAAGTCAATAGATTCAATGTGAGCACATGTCTACTGTAATACGGACCATCATTACCCTCTAACATTCCATGCTACAGAATTAGTGCTAGAAGGGTTTTTTTCCTGCCGGTCTTCAGACCTGGCTAACAAAACTACCTCTGTCAGATGGCACAGTCAATGACATACAATGTTACTGGAGAGGAACCCTCATACAAGAATAAGAGGAAAGATCATACTCTGTATCACGTATCTGATGGCATCCGAAAGCAGCCATGGCTTGCACAATCATGATTCAAGGCAGAGAGGAGCCTGGAGTGATGGTTCTGTATTTAGCACTAGCCCCCTGCTTGAGAAATTTGCTGGAAACAAAGTTGTTAGTATGATCTGAGAGTCTAAGCTGAGAGTTATGCAAAGGTACCTGACTGAGGCCCTCCAGCCAGATTGTAGGGCCCACTAGGAAGGAACTGCAGTGATATGAGAGGATTTCAGTTAAGGCTGTTTTCTGGTAGGAATGCAACAGGAATAGTGTAGTTCCCATGGCAACTGAACCACAGCTTTGATTACAAGAGGAATGGAGGTATACAGAGTGAGGCACCCTGTCCTGAACCCTGACCCTCAAGAGAAGTGTGAAAAGCAAACATATGCCTAGAGAAGGTCACACAGCAGCAATCTCAGAGTAAAGTGAAAATGCATCCTTTATGGTATTCCCAAGTCAAGCAAAGTAAAACAAGACAGGCATACAGCCAGAGAGATTTGAGCAATACCTCTGAAATGACGCCCAATAAAACAGACACATGGGGCTATATGAAAGGAATCAAGTCATCATGAAAACAATGGAGCCAACAAAATTTAATTTTAAGAGATAAAGAAAGTGGAGGCCAGGTATGATGGCACGTGAATGTAATTCTAGTCCTTGTAAAATAGAGGCAGAAGGATGACACATTGAGACCGGCCTGGGCTACATAGTCATATCCTGTATTAGATACATAAGTAAGAAAGTAAATCATACATTTTACATACATATGTAAATACATAAAAACATGATACTGAAAACCACAGAAACTTGAAACATAGTTGATAGGCTTAATGGCAATATCTTCATGAACCAAATGGAAATTTAGAGAATTGGAAATGGATCAGAAAAAGAAAAAAGCAATAATTGGTATATAGATAGGACCACTGAGATGGCTCAGTAGGTAAAACTGTTTACCACCATATCAGAGGATATGGGTTCAATCGCCTGGACCCCCAGGGTGGAAGGAGAGAGATGACTCCTGCAGTTCTCCTACACCCTCCATATGCACCTGTTGAGAATGTACACCCACACTCACATCATCCCCCACACCCAAGTGAACAAGTAGGTGTGATTAAAATCCAGGCAGATATAATGACATGAACCACATAAAAGACTATATGATAGCAATGAAGCAAATGCACACAAGGACCCCAGAGAACACTAGGAGCAAAACAGTCTTTGAAAAGATCTAGGCTAAGAACTTTCCAAATGGTAATGGAAGCCAAGTGCCAAGAAGGAAGTTTTTACAAACAACAGAACCACTGTGGTTAATATCTCAGCAAAACTGGAATTCAGATGACGATGATATTTTATATTAAAAATATTTATAGAGAGGTTTGCTAAAAAAATGTTCTTTCGAATTGAAAGCGAAGGGAGGGCTTCTTCAGATACAAGAATAATGAAGAACTGAACTAAGGGAAATCATCAAAGATTTTCTATTAAAGAGGAAAATTATGGGTGTAACTCAGAGAATCGTGAAGGAATGGAGTACCACCCAAATTGGACAGGAAGGCGATCATCTGACAAACAATATGAGTATCTCATGAGGTTTAATGTATGTGAGGGAAATAACCAGGTACTATAAATGAGCATCTGTGCTCTTGGATGCCTCCCATCTCTCCGAGTCACACACAGATGAGAGTGGCTGTAGGCGAAGCCTTGGAGAGCTGCTGATCCTGGGAAGCAGCTGAGCCACGTTCAACGTTATGTGTTAATCAGCCTAGAGTGCAGGCTATTATCTTAGCATGGCAGATAAAGAGGGGCAAAGAATGTGTAGCCAAATGGAAACATACAATCTAACAAACAAACTTAAGTTAGGAGTCATAGAGGGGTGGCAGACAATAACGATTATCAACTGACTAAATGATGACATTCAAGACCCACGGCTGAGGGCTGAGGGCTGAGCTAAATATAAAGCTATTTAGAGTGGCTTGTTCTTATATTCCCAGCACTAGGGATACAGAGACAGGAACTTCCATTCTAGTCTACTTGGTGAGTTCCAGGCCAATGAGGGACTCTATCTCAAAAAAACAAGGTCGTTAGTATCTAATAAATGAGAACGGAAGTTGTCCTGTGGCTTCTACATGTGCTGACATATACACAGATGCACTTGTTTGCACACACACGGCTCCTACCTAAATTTAAAAGTATAAAGGCATGGGGAGTAAGTAAAAGATGAAGGAAATAAACATGGTATAAACTAACCAAGCATCATGTGTAGAATTATTAGAAATACTGCCTCTTGGGCTTGGCCCTAGAGCTTGTGAGCTGTGAGACTGCTTTAGGCCCATCAGAGCTGGCCTAGCAATTTTAATAGATACTCAGGAGAATCCGTGATCTAGGCTGAACTGCCATTTTATAGATGAGAAAACTGAGGCCACTATTCATTCAATACTTAGATGAGAACTCCTGCCAGTTAATTGATGTGTGGCGTCATAAGTCAGAGTTGTGCATGGGTGGAAATGATCTGCAATGAGTTAGAAAAGGTCTCTCAAGCATACATGATAAAATGCTGTAGACCTCAGGAGGAAAAGATCGGCTCAAAGAGAGAAGGGTAGGTTTGGTCGTCATGGAATCATGGCTTATTTGATTGGTTTACTGAGGAAGATGTAGGCTTGGAAAGGTTATGCAGTGGGAGGGAGGCAGGACAATGAGATCCTGACAACACTGTCCCTGATCATAAGGTAGCGTGGGTCGGCTTTATCATAACGTGCTCATCTCTCTTTGAAAAAGCAAATATGCTTCTTGATAGGAAATATCTGCAAATTTCAATTTCTAAAGAGTCTTAAGAAAGACTGTGTCTATCACAAGATTGGGACAGGGACTTCCTCTGGCCCTTTCTAGCCTGTGAAGCTAAACTCTGAAATCTCCCTTGCAGTAAGAGCAAACTACTGACTGCAATTGGATTATGGAAGAATCAGGAGTAATCTAGCTAGCTCAGAAATAATGATGGTCCATGAGCTTTCATCATCATTCATTTTCTGAGCCAGGGGAAGATGCTAGAGCACATGGCAGAGTCTGGAAGAGGCTGCCCGGGCCAGTGCTATCTCCTTCTGTCCTACAACAACTCGGATCCCCATAGAGATATGCTTTGCTGTAGGGTGTTGAACAACAGATGCTCTGAGTTCAGCAGTTACATATTGGGTAGGTTGGGCTCCTGTTCATACATTGGTTTTGTTTACTTATAACATCTATTGTGCTCTGTGACTCAGTGACCCTTTTCTCTCTAAAGCACCCCATTGTCTTCTCTTCCAGGGACTAGCTGGCTGAGCCAGTCGCCTGCTTTGTCACTTCCTTCCTTGTGTGCTGAAGGAGGGGATGGTGCAGTCAAGCTTCTCAACTTCTTCCAGAGAGAGGGAAGCATGCCAAGGACCATTGAGAGGGACTTCAGAAAGCAAAGCAATGACAAAAGCTCAGTGTAGTCCTAAATTTTACTCATAACTCAAACATACAGATTTGGGAGTAGGGAGAGGGAGGTGCCTAGCAAGAAACCACATAGTTTCCTGGGTGTATGTCTTTATTTAGATAAAGCCCTGACCTCTGTGTTCAGCTTAACTGTTCACAGAGTGTTTCTACACAAGTGCCATTTGATACCTAGGGAGATGTCATGAACTATCTTTATCACCCATTTAAATACATGGTACAGACTGATCTGAAATGGCCATGGCTTCCTAAGACCACAGAGTTTCTATAACAAGTTTAGTGGTTGAAACCAACATGTATTTATTATCTGACAACTCTGGAGGGCAAAAATCCAAAAAAAAAAAAAAAAAAAAAAAACCAATATAAAAATTTTGAAGTGTTGGCAAGGCTGCCTTTCTGTGAAGTCCCAGGAGAGAGTATCTACCCTTGCCTTTCCACACTGTGGGAGTCACTAGCATCCTTGGCTCCTGGCCTGTTTGGCACACCACTTCAATTTGTTTCCATGACTACAGATCTCCTTCTTTGAGAATGTCCTTCCACTGGGCCTCTCTTACAATCGAAGACATCATTCCCATCACTGCATTCTTAAATTTATCATACCCACAAATTCCTCTATCATGTAGCTGGCATGTTTTCCTAGTCAAGAACTCCAGCCTGGACCACACTCTATTCACAATACTATGGAGGAAGTAAGACTTCCAAGGCTGGATCTTTCTTTTATATAATACACTTCCTCTGAAGAGGGAGTTTCCCAAATTCCAAAATGTCTGGGAAAGTAAGGAAGCCCTCTGTCCATACCTGCACAGTTCTGGTATGAAGCAACCTCAGATTCTTGACCTGGAGGATGTAGGAGATATCAGCTAGCATATCAACATGGGACTGCAGTTGAATGTGGCAGTTTGGACCAAAAAGAATCTTACCTATAGCAGTGACCTAGAGTCAAGTGGTTTGCATGTTACCTGAGAGAGATCATACCAGCTACGAATGGACAAAATGATGTGAAATCTCAAAAAGATCTGATTTTGAATCACAGTGGTTTGGGGTTAGATTTAACAGCTATCTGATGCCATTGCAATGGGACTTGAAGTTATGAGAGGTTCTACCCTTCCCACAGTTCCCAGAACCCCAGGTAAAGTCGCCGTCTCCTGTTGAGCTCAGTTTTTCTACCTTCAGCATTACTGAAGCTTTCATTTAACAACCTTCTAAATCCCATGTCTTCTATTTTGTAATTAGCAACTGACTTATTTTTATTTCTTGTGGTTGTAAGAATTGGACCTCTAGCCTATGTTAGACATGTGCTCTACCGTTGAACTGATCCACAGCCTAGTTCTTAGGCTTTTTAAGTCTCTATTTAATGACATTTTAGGCTAAAGTCTTTACACTGAAATTTATCATTAATGACAAAATGTTCCTCAGCTGCTCTTCCAAGCCTTCTATTTAATGGCACCTAGACATGACTGCAATAGCAGATACCAGCTTTTCACCGAAAGCTAATAGATAGAGTAAAATTCCTATAAAAGAAACAGAAAAGATCATCATATAACAGCTGATTTTCTTGTTAGGTTAGCTTTTGTTTTCCTTTACTATGTGAAAAATTATTTTTTTAGCTCTTAGCTAAGCCCCCTTTTCAGGGACAACAAAGCTTTTTAAGTTTGTTGTTTCTGTCTACCTAACGAAGCCTCAGTCGTCCTTCAACCTATAGTCCAGTAGCTTACTGTATAGCATTCACCTTGCTTTGTACATACTGACTGTATGTTTCTGTAGGGGGCTAGATCAGAAGAAGCCCACACCTCGACCTCACTAGTAACTCACTCACTAGTGAGACTATATCTGTGGATCTTTCTATCCTTGTATCTAACTCCATGTCTATAATAGAGCACAATCTCTTTAATCAAATTCACACAACACTGAGAAAAAAAGAAGAAAGCATCTTAGTTTATTTACCCTCCACTGCAAACTGCAGATGATTCATCTGCAATATGTCCTTTCTCCAGTCCACTCTTTCTAAGATCAGCAACAGAATTGCCTTGTAAGGGTATATATTCTCATAGCTCATATACATATAATGTCTAATCAACTAGTCATTGTATTGCAGACCAGTGTCCTTCTTGCAGTCTATTTAAGGTACAAATTCATGCTGTTATCCTTTAGAGTGAAGAGTTGTTTGGTGTTCCTGAAAGTAAAAGGCTGTGCTGTACGTCACAGTGAAATCAGGTTTGTCAGGTATGCTTCCTTCAGTGACTTGAAGGAAGAGCTTCTGGTAATTAGTTCAATGTCAATGAACCAACAGCATGTACTGGGCAGGGTGTTGTTAGGCAGAAATCCACATAGCACTGGGAATGCCTTAGGTGGTTTATGAAAATGGTGGCCAGACGCTTATAGCAAGTGAGATTGCATTTTCCCTAGGAACAGTGGCTCTCAGTATACTGAGCATGCAGAGCCAATTGTAAGGCACATTTACTATAGATTGCATGCTATTATGCACCCAAATTATATTTATAAACCCACACAAAATAAGGCCTGTTCTTGCCACAACTAAAGCCATGGGTTAGAAGAAGTTTTGACCCTTCACTCTCCTTCAAGAAGAGAAAAACATTTTGAAATATTGTGGTAAATTGGCTGCGTAAGCCTACCTATGTCAATATATTTCTAAAATTTTTGTTAGTGCTGAGGATGGAGACCGTGGAACTATATCACAGATACAGGTCAGGCTTCTCCTTTAAGTTTGAGGGTCAGATACTACACAAGGTGATGTCTTGAAACCTATATTAAACACAAGATCCGGCAATCTGTTCATCTCCTAACTATATATCTTTTGTAAGGAAGACTTGAACCCAAGTTTGCAAGTACTGAAATGTGAGTCCAGGCGTGAAATGTTTCTGTGGCTGGAGATACAGTTAAGTGTTAGAACACTTTCCTAGTTTGTGTGAAGAGTTCAGGTTCTACCATAGTGCGCGTGCACACACACACACACACACACACACACACACACACACACACACTCCCCACCACTGAAGCATGATTATTTTATGCTTGTGTATGGGAAAGCAGGGAAAGTGCCTGCCCCAGCCCAGGCATGCAGTGGGCCTCTGGTCCTGCCTCTCCCTCATCCCATACACAGGGGACGCTGTGTCATCACAGCAGCTATGACTCCAGCATCCCTCTAACAGAAACGAAATTACTGAGCCTCAATTTCATCCCCCAATAAAGTTTATGAATACATCATATCTTTTCTCTTTCAAAGTATAGGAAGAAAGTTTCTAAAATGAGAGAACTATCTTCAAATATGACATTATTTTCAAAAATTGTGTCTCAAATTCTATGAAAGAACAATTTCAATCTCTAAGAACAATTTATATTGACACTTGATTTTGAGACCTGTCACAGTTGGAAAGACACCACACAAAGACACGTTCATCTAAAATAGCAGTGAGCCTCCATTCTGATTACTTTAAGTAAAGACGCTTGCTTTTCATGTCTATCTTTAAGCTGGCCTCAGTCTTACTGAAATTTAGCTATAGCCTTCTGAAATGCCATGGTCGATTACTCATACAGTAGGATGTATGTGTGTATGTGTGTGTGTTTTATATATGTTTTATATATGTATATATACATGTGTGTCAATCAATATAAATATTCACCTGTATGCATTTAACAAATTGACTCAAAACTATAGGCTTTGATTTAATTTTTGATAATTTTGAATTTACATAGCAATTTTGTTAGCAATTTTTAAAATGCATAAATGCAAGCATTTTAAATAGTCTTCACATCACTCATCAAAAGTTTTTAAGGGTACAAAACAGTATCCCTTTCAAAATGTCCCTTTTGAAATGAGTCTTTCTCATTAATTATTACTACTTAATTTTACTTTGAGGCAGGGTTAAATATATTTTTCCAAAAATATCTGCTGTTTCTGTACTCTGCTGGTGTCATCTATTAACAGCAATTTGGGGGCATGTGTCTTTTCACAAAAGAAAATGCACAGGTCAACTTGAAGGCTGACAGCTATCTCACACCCTTACATATGATAAAGGTCAGACCTGTGGATGGAACTTGTGATTTCTAGTTGTGTCCTGTTTTGTTTGAAAGTACAAAATACTGCAGAGGAGCTCATACAGCTGATATGGGGCCTAACCAGTAGCCAGAATACAAAGATGACAAAGCCAGGGGAAAAATGAAGGTTCTGTGGTTAAACTCTCCTTTTTGTTTGTTTGTTTTGTTTTCCTCAGGACACCTCACCAGACACCTTGATGACACTGACAAAAGAGAAACATTTATACCGTTATATATTACATAAGTACACAGCTGGGATTAGTGCTGATTAGGAATACTGTTGCAGCATTAATTTAGGTGTTTGCTCTTTCCTTCCTCAATTCTGACCTTCCCCTTATTCTTACTTGGCACTAATGATCACAGATCACTGGTGCCATAGACTGTGCCAATCTAGTTATCGTCTGACTACACTAGGTTCTCATAGTTGTGGTCATTGCCCTGCCCAGAGCAATACATTTGAAACACAAAGATCTTGGATCTGGCCCATGAACCACAAGTAGCCCTTTCTTTATTCAAGCCTCTCAAGTCTAACAAACCCAGTTTTAGACCTTGGCAGAGTTGTTTGATGTGCTATACTCAAGGTGAGGCAGTGTGTGGCCTGAAGATGCAGAGGTCCATGGAAAGTATCCCTGTCTATCTCCTAGGTGGGTTAGCTAAAATGAGCCTGTCTCTTTCATGAAGGGTTAGGGTTAGGTCTAGGGTTAGGATTAGGTTTAGGGTTAGATGTAGCAAAATTTCTCTAGATGTCTTGTACAACACTGTAGAATCCCTTGAACAGGACTTCCTGTATGGTGGAAAACTTCCTGTACAACACTGCAGAACTTCCTGTACAACAATTTAGATCTTCCTAGATAACTGTAGGGCTTTCTGTACAGCAATGTATAACTGCCTAGGTAGCTTTGGAACTTTCTGTACGATACTGCATGGCTTTCTATGTAGCTGTAGAACTTCTTACATAGTTTCAGAACTTGCTGTGTAATTTCAGAACTTCCTGTGTAGCTGGAGAATTTCCTGTGTCACTACAGAACTTACAATGTAGTTCCTAGAACTTCCTGTGTAGCAGTAGAACTTCCCATATAGTTGCAGAACTTAACATTTAGTTGAAAAACTTCCCAAGTAACTGCAGTACTTCCTGTGTAGCTGCAGAACTTTCTATGTAGCTAAAGAACTCCCTGTGTAGCAGCAGAACTTCCCATGTAGTAGTTACAGAAATTACCATTTAGGTGAAGAACTTCCCAAGGAACTGCAGAACTGCCACACTTCCTGTGTGGCTGCAGAACTTCCTGTACAATAGTACAGGAAGGTGCACTGCACAACTTCAGAACTTGTACAGCGCTGAAGCACTTCCTGTATATAGCTGCAGTGGTGTAGTGCTTTTGGCCCAACTATAGAGTTCCCTGCATAGTACTGCAGAATGCCCTATAGAAGCCATCTAGTTCTCAGGAGCACAGACAACAGCAGGCCCATGTCCTAGCCTTGCTTGAGTTATCTGGTTCTGAGTTGTCTCTTCTTGCCTTAAAGTAGTAAGTTACTTATATTTAGAGGAACAGAACTTTATTTATTAATGGAAGCCTGCAGCCCTGCCTTTCACAGGCTTCTAAGGTAAGGCCCACACTAATCTCCGCTGTGAATCAAGCTGTGTGCTTGGTCCCTGGATCTGTTTCCACAGCTCCTACTCTTTAGCTACTCTTGCTTTACCCTCACTCACCGATGGTCAAGATTAGTGTAATAATCTTGAGAATGACCTTGTCACTCTAGCTTTTCTTCTTATCACTTAAGTTTTAGCATTAAAATAATAATCTCTTCCCCACAGAGCATGCTCATCACTCCAGCATGCAAGCCGCAACTCCTCTCCAGTCCCTGCTCTTGATGAACAAGCAACTGCTCTTGAACTTTATTTCATCGACACTAATCAAAGTTTGGTGTGAGTATCTGATTGGTATATGTTGACTGGGAATGTAAAGTTTTTATAAAAGAGCCACAAGAAAGCTAAGGAGGAAAAAAAATATCCCAGTGTGGCTATCCCAGTATCTATGATCTTTCTCTATTACAGGGACAGCCAAGAGCTGATGCCCTGTAGGTTACAATGAAGGAAGGGGCTGAAAGTGGAGGCCAGATGTTCTGTTTGGTCTCTTGGAACACAAAACATTTTTATTGGTTTGTTGTTGTTGCTGTTCTCAACCTACTTTATTTTGGAAGTACTGAGGATTAAACCTAGGTCCTCACACATGCTAGGGAAGCACTCTACCACCAACCACCAACTCTGACCCTTCCCCCAAAATGAATACTTTCATTTTTTTGGTTCACATATTAACAAATAGATTTCTGTTATAAAAGGGTAAGGGGGAAATTAAAGTAGGAAGGTTAAATAGGAGATGGGATAGCAGGTTAAGGTGGGAGCATGGGGAGGAATACCTAACACTAAAGGCCATATGGAAACCCCTACAGTAGAAGCTTCCTAAAATATATACATATATAAAAGGAGTTTAAAAGGAGTCACCATATAAAGGGGGACTATACCCCAACTAGACACCATAGCATACCAAATAAAACTCTGTTACAGAATGGGTTATAACTTTTTGAGTCCTTAGCCAAAGGGTGCAAATATCACAGGCTATTGCCAATGCTATTTGTTATGCTCCAGAATCTATTGGTAATATTATTTTTTTTCTTTTTTTTTTTTTTTTACATTATACAACATGGAGAAATAAAGCTGGTGCTCCACTGAAAGTTCTGCCCCTACTGACTAGTATTGCTAATGCTGGAAGGTGCTATGATTGTTACTAGAGAAGAAAAATAATGACCAGTCTCACTCCACTACAAAGCTCATGAGATACAATAATGACTAGATATGTGTACTAGTGCAATGTTGGCATGAACATTAAGAAATAACCAACCACTTTTCAAAATCTGATTAAAGTCTGTCCCAGGTGATCAAGCCAATACTTGACACTGTAACCAAGCTTCTTCCCCCTGTCCTTCTGCCTCACCTATTCTGTTCCTGTACTCCTGAGATGAGAAGCCAAGCTCCACTGTGCCTCAGTGGACACCCACACTGTGATCGGCCTCCATTCCATGCCAAACAGTCCCACCTACCACAGTGAGCCTGACCTGCCTTGTGGTCCTGCCAGAAGTCCTCTCAGGTCCCTCATCTGCAGCTCTCTTCTCTCTGTGAAACTGGAATCCTGCTCTTGTTTAATCCCTGACATCTTTTCCTGTTAAGGTTGACTGTCCTGTCCTCTGTGACCTCCTGCTGCTCATGCTGAGTAAATGCTGGCTGTACCCTGCTCTTGTTTAGAGCATGCTCTGTTGTAGAATGATTTCTAAATGAGAGACAATCATCTGATTATCCTACTTAACTGTCAGAGCTCTTCTGGACTCAGAAGGCCACTTATGCAACGGAGATAGGATCTTCTCTTGATTTCTAGATGCCACTTTCCTGTTCTCCTTCCTCCTACAGATGTAGCTCTTTTACTAGCTCTCAGCCACCTCTACTATGGCCTGGCAGCAGAGGCTGCAGAGCTCAGCCTCCAGACCCTCACTTTCATCCACTCCATGTTTGTCTCCAATATCCACTTCTACACAGATGACTCGTGAAGGCATCTTTCCACTATGAAATTCACCTCTGAACTCTGACTCCTGTGGATTTACTTTCTGCTTGGCATGTCCATTGAGATTCCTAAGGATTTAATCTGGTTTTGATCATAGCAGAATACCGCATGCTTCCTAGAAATGATTGAACTGCCAAACATGGAGGATGGTAGAATTCGAGAGCCCAGGCATGGGTGGGGTTTAGAGAATGGTGCTTCCTGATGAGGTCTTCCATGGGAGCCATTTCCTCACCTCCTCACAAGCTTGTTCCACACTGATGCTTTTTTTCCATGTTGTGCTTTGCTCTATGTGGAGAGGCAATTGCCTTCTAAAAAAAAAAAAAAACACTCCTCTGGGGATAGGATTGAAAATATACTCCTCAACATTGTTTTGAAACAATGTGTGCAGTTTGCACATGAAGTAAAAACTCATCATGTATTTTTTAAAAAATAATTGTTCCTAGATTATCGAAATAACCAACCAATATGTCTAGGTTATCAAAATACCAAGCCAAATGCCCCTGAGTAGTAGAAACAGCTGTCTCTGGATACTTAAATCATTTGCAGTCAGGAAAGGAGAAACAGCAATACAGGGACATCAGTTTAACACACAGGCGCTGTAGGCAGGGCACTGTGTTCAGCGAGAATCTGTATCTATTTGTGTCTGTACCTGCTATATAGACAGCAGGACCTCCCACACACACACACAGGTTGGACAATGCCTTAGACAGCTCCAACGACACACAGCCCAAAGGGAATCTGAACCCTGTGTGTCTATCCCACAGCTTTCATCCACCTGCTATAATTTGAAGCCTTACCTGGAATAAAATTGTGGACCAGTAGGAGAGGCAGTGGGAATAGTATATGTACAGAAGGGTATGTAGGAGCAAAGCACCATATATATGATACTTACATACACACACACACACACACACACACACTATACATACATACATATACATATATATATATATGTAGCCCATGGCTTTATATAATTAATATATACTAATAAAAATACAAGACCATGTTTGCTAATTTATAATGTATAAATTCTCCCTCTGGAGAAAAAAAACAGCTTGTTCTAAGTCCCTGCTTTGATTAAGCAGAGAGCTGTAGGGAATTTTCACATGCCTGTTTAACTGTTCATTTACATTTAAGTGCTGACTGCAAACCAGTCCCTTCTCTTTCACTTTCAGGATGCTGAGCATCTTCCTGACTTGTCAGTTGATGGAACCTTGCATTTCACTTGGCTACCCTTTTCCATGGTAAAGGGTGCACACTCAGTTTAGAAATCAGCCGCCAGTCAACTTTCATTTCTGAGTGAACCAGTTGTAGAGCTGAAAAAGATACCCAGAAGCCCAAAGAGCTGGGTCAATGATAAGTAGACACATCTCTCATCAGCAGCTACTTCTCCTGCCCTCAGCACTTCAAAGGTACCATGCTATTTTGCCAGCTATTTTCCCTAACACTGATTTCATCCTGAGACTAAAGCACCAGAAAGTATGCTATCCAGTATGTGTGGCCCTTCCTGGAGGATTTACCTAGGAGCAGAATCCAGAAGGACAACTCTAGTGTGTGAAGAAGAGTCTCTTTTTTGAGGAGCTATTAATGTGTCTCACTGAATTGTGAGGGTAATGGTAGGAACTTCTTTGTGTATCCATGGCCTCCAACAAGATGCATGTTTGAGATGTTGCATGACAGGAAC
This sequence comes from Psammomys obesus, assembly GCF_907164565.1. Classification (NCBI taxonomy): domain Eukaryota; kingdom Metazoa; phylum Chordata; class Mammalia; order Rodentia; family Muridae; genus Psammomys; species Psammomys obesus. The sequence goes on from NW_026585644.1 coordinate 14,409,049, forward strand.
AGTCAGCTCCTGCCAAGCTGGGGAAAGTCCCCTTCCAGCAGCAGCTGCAGGAGGAAGGGCTCCACAGGTAGTAAATCTGACATCCTAAAGTGGCCTATGGCTGTCACTCAGCAGGCAGCTCGCTGTGCTGAGGGACTCCACCATGGAAGCCATCATCCCTGACTGACCTTTGAGTCATAGCTATTTGCATAATGTCAAGACTTGTGGAAGAAGGGAACCTGGTAAACTCTTCCTGGGATCTTCCTGTGTACAGAAATGACAGCCATGGCCAGAGGGTGGAGGTGGGAGGTCAGGCTTCACTGAGCATTACTACAAAATAAACTTTCTATGCACGGACATGCCCCAGGGGTTCTGGGTAACCCCCTCCCACTTCTCCCCACCCAAGGCACTGGAGAAGTTACTGCCATGCTGGTGGAGGCATCACCCAGCATAGAGCTGTCAAGCGTACAGATATAGCAAGAGGAACCCAAGCTGCCTCCTTTAGAGCCTTCCCACCCGAAGCCCAGCTTTGTTACTTCCTCTGCCTTCTGTTTTGGTTCTTCCAGAGCTAGTGAGTCAGAGCGAGAGAGAAATACAGCAGCCAAATATTCGAGGATGAGAGGAAATGCCACGCCACAAGGGAGGATATGAGAAACCTTCACTGCCATCTCTATGTTCTTCCGACCATTTGGTTTGTTTTCATTTGCCTGCCTGTCTGTCTATCATCTACTAATTTATAAGACTTACAAGGCTGAGTGAGTCAAGCCATCCCAGGCTTGTTGGGAAAATGGTACACACAAAAATAGATGGTGGCACCTTTTTGTTTTGTTTTGTTTTGATATACGGTCTCAACATATAGCCCAGGCTCACCTTTTTTCTGCCTCAGCCTTTCAGTTGCTGGAATTGCAAGGATATGCCACCATGCCCAGATAGTGACAACTGTTTTCAAGATGGCTGAGTTTCTATGCACTTGCTCTAACCACTCCCTGCTGCTTACCGTAGTCATAGTATGTCTGTTTTGTCTGGTTCTCCACATTCTGATTTTGTTAGATCTGAAAAGTCAGCAGAACAAGCTACTGGTCACAGCAGTCCTCAGAGTGACATGCATCTTATGCCGGAGCCAATAATTGTGAAAACTGATTCTGCAGACTTTCCACAGTTTTGAGAATGTTCTTAGGATAGAGAACACAGTGTATAACATTCAATAAAACCCGTAGTTCTGTGGGTTCTCTTTGTGACAGGGAAAGGGAAGACTGCCCTCAGCCTGGGACTTGATGGGTTTGAGAGAGGGACCTCTTGGGTGAGAGAAGGGGAGATTAGAAGGAAGCAGCTATAACTGCTAGAAAGGAAAAGATGGGCATTTATGGGGGGGCTGTAATGGTGGAAAACAGCCCACCCCCTGGAGTCAGTGTGGCAGCCTCCCCGAGCACACAAGCCTCCAGCCTCCACTAGCTGCACACTGTGGTCCCAACGTCAGTGCTCTCTGGAAGTTCACTGGGCTTGGAGTCAGAGCCACGACCTGCTCTTCAGTTGACCCAAGTACGTGCAGTTGCAAAAGGGGGTGAAATGGCCCACTAAGGGCTGTTATTAATGCCATGAATACCACATGAGCTTATCCTGTCATGACTATGTCTAGAGCCAGACAGTGTACCCACATGGGAAGGACACTTGGAGTTTTTCATGTGACTGATGGACAGTAGTTTTCCCTAGGCAATGTGAAAGACTTTCAGGCTCTTTGCTTAAGGACACGTCTCTGAAGGTGAAGCAGGAAGTGTGTCCTAAGTGGTAGGGAGGGGTGATGTCAGCATGAGGAGAAACCACCACATTCAGTAGAGGGAGACATGGTCAGTGGTAAAGAGAAGTGTGCCTAGTAGTGGTGAGGAAGGATGTGATCATCAGTGCAGAAAGGTGTGATCAGTGTTTGGTCAGGACACAGTTAGTGGTGATGAGGGGCATGGGCAGGGATAAGGAGGGCCATGCTCAGGGCTGAGGAGGGTACACAGACGAAAACTCAGATTCTCCATCTACTACTGCCACCTGGTACTGTGATTCCAGTTTCCTTAAGTTTTGTCACATTTCCCTTGTCTCTACTCTGCCTCTGGACCAATATATTTCTCTTTGATCTCTGCTTCCTGTTACTGCTGGGCCTGCAGAGTGCCTCTGTGCTGCAAAATGTAAAGTTGGATATAGCATAAAGAGTCCCTGGGCTGATAGGTTCGGAGAGGCCACAATGGGTATTCTCTAGATCTCTCCTTTTAGGCACTTCTTGAATAGTGTAGATGGTTAGCAAATACTTTTTCTTTAAAAGAATAGGGATTTGGGGGTTTTATTTTGTTTGTTTGTTTGTTTTTTGGTCCCAATTTCAGTGGCTTCACTCCTTGGGGTGTGGTAGGTGGAGCTGAGAAGCTCCTGTCATGGTGGCTGAGAAGTGGAGAGCTAACATTCACTGAACGTGGCCCATCCAGTGGCCCTATGGAGTGACAGTACCCTCACACTCAGAGCAAGTCTATTATTTAACCCTCCCTGAAAGCCCTTAGACACATCTAAAGGTGCTTTACTAATTTTCTAGTCATTGCTTGATACAACCTAGTTGGCAATGGACATTCACTACCACAAGCCCAGAGGCCATTCTTTTCAGGCTGACATTCAGTAACATTTTTGAGTGAGTGAGTTAATAGTTAGCTTTTTGAAGTCTCATGTTTTATACCTGGGGAGCCTTGGAGAAAGGACTTGTTCTCTGGAGCTGAGCCTTTTCAGGGTCTTATGAACAGCTAGTACCAGTCAAGGTTCAACTTAATCTAACTCCAGGTTCAGTTCATTCCCCTGGGCATCTCTCCTTCCAATTATTTGATTGACTTAAAACTCAAACTGAAAGATTAGAAAAACCCTTTGCACAGTAGCATGGAGCCTGCAATCTTCTACTCTGAGTCACTCACACCAATACGTAGACTCAACCTAAGAGCACACCAGGGATGGACTGGATGAAGAAAGTACAGGGTGCATAGCAAGATGCTATTCATCCTGAACAAGTTAGACAGCCTGTCTTAGTGACAAAATAGATTGAGTTGGAGGATACTATGCCAAGTGAAATAAGCCATGCACACAGTCAGTAGCACTTACTTATGTTGGAGTTTGGATTAGGTTGGCTTGAGTTCCCCTAGGGTACGTGTTTTGGTCAACACTGTTAACCTGCTGGAGCCTTTATCTTAAAGTAGGGCATTGGGGGAGGGGGGGAATGATTGCATCACTTGGAGTACAAGCCTAAGGAAAAAAAAATTAATGCTTTTCCTTCAGGTTACAGCTCTCTCCTACGAGAGAGTAGGAAAGTAAGTAAACCTGATCCACAAGCCTCTCATGATTCCTGCCTGATTAGTTTTCCCCCCATCTCTCAGGCTTTTTCTGAAACCCATCTGCCATGAAGACTTCAGCAGAGGCTGATACATGGGCCCACTGTTCTTGAACTTTAACTTTTAATTCTGTGAGATAAATAAACCTATTTTTTAAAGAAGGAATCCAGACTCTATTATTTTGCTACAGCAACAAAAATGGACTCAGACAATGTAAAGTAAAAAACAAACCCAGATACAGGAAGTAAATTATCAAAGACTGGGGTTGGGAATGGGGGTTGAGAAAAGACCTCAGAAATAAGGGAAGAAGAAATTTGATTTCTCTTAGATCAATTGTATACAACAATGAATATTGCTAAGAGAGCTTTACACATTTCAATATTGGTGAGAGATTGGAGCTTAATATTCTCATCATAAAAAGTTAAATACTCAAGATGATAGTAAGTAATTTTATTTAATTATCCTACATCATTAAAATTACTGCATCACTGGTCACCTCATCAGTAAATACAACTACAGTTTGTCGATCTAAACACATTTTTAAACAAATCAGACAAAAAACTGCAGTTGTCTTAGCGCTCTAATGTATTTCCTTTGCAGAAGATCTTCTAACTAAATGCAACCCCATTTGTTAGTTCTAGCGTTGTGTCCTGAGTGTTTGGAGTTCTTTTCAGAAAGTCCTTGTCAGCTTCTCAGAAGATGAACTAGAAATGGCCAACATTAAAACAAAAAGTTTAGAAAAGTGACCATGCATCCAACCTTTGACATCAGGGAACTGCAAATCCAAACAATAACTACATCACCTCTTACTCCAGTCAAAATGGCTACCAGTAACTAAACAACAAATGCTGGTGAGAATGGGGGCTGGGGGTTGGAGGAGGGGACCTTACACACTGATGCTCAGAGGGTCCTCTGGTGTAGACACTGTGGAAATCAGTATGGAGATTCCTCTCAGAACTGAAAGAAGCGCTCTGCAGTCTAGCTATACCATCCCCCAAAGACTTCTGAGTCAGCACAGCACAGAGGTGGCGGCACGGCCATGACTACTGTATCATCATTCCCATCAACTAAAAGAGGGTATGAGCCTAGTGTCCATCGACAAATTGGTGCATAAACACACAGAAGATTTTTATTCAGCATGAAAAGGACGTTATGTCATTTATTCCTGGATGGAATCTGAGCATATTTGGCATATTAAGACACACCTCCACAATGCAAACAAACAAAAAACAGACTCAGAAAAAATGCTATATTGTCTTATATCTAACCTAGTTTTTTTTTTTCCATGTGTGTACACATTCATGCATGTGTGGGCACCATGAAAACAAAATGGAGACTATGAAAGGGTAGAAAAGGGGCTAGCAGGAAATGGGGTAGAAGATAATGGAGGTGAATATGATCAAAGTGTGTTATTTATTTGAATGAAAAAATGCCATAACTGAACCCATTAATTTGTATAATGAATGCACATTGATAAAAAAATGGGGGGAAATGAAAGCAAAGGAAAAATAGAAGTTGCTGGATAGGGTCGTGCTGGGTGCGGGAGCAGCTGCCTCCTACCACTGACTTCTAAAAGCAGAACGAGATGGGGGCAGAGAGGGGACAAGAGGCAGTGGCAGCTCCCTCAGTGATGACAGTACCAATGCCCTGCAGGTTGCAATGTAGGAAACACAGCTGATGAGCTGGTGGGTCTCAGCAGCTCTGGGGTCCTTCCTTGCATCTCTGAGTTGCTCCCTGTGGGTCCTGAGGGGTTCTGTGTCCCAGAGTCCTAGGGCGGGCTGGGATGGCTTCAGAGCCGGTACACATTGTTGTGCCCATGACACAGAAAGAGAAAAGTGGTGGTCTCCGATAGGCATAAATGAACAAGCAGAATCCAACCTGTCTTGTGAGGCTGATTTGAGTCAAAAGCAGAACAAACAGCAGCAGGTGCCCAGAAGGGACATGAACACAGGATGGAGCAGGGACACCCTGTAGAATAGAAGTCTATGGCAGGCTGCAAAGAGGACCTAGAACACACAGCCCTTTGGTGCACTAAGGCAATGGTATTTTGTCCTATCAAATAGTATTTGGAAGGCTGGAGAGATGGCTCAGTGGTTAAGAGCACTGGTTGCTCTTCCAAAGGACTTGGGTTCGATTCCTAGCACCCACATCACTCATAACTGCCCACAACTTCCAGGGATATGCCTTCTTGAGACTTCTTCAGACATGCATAGAGGCAAAACATCCATCCACATGTATTTATATATTCATACACACATATATATGTAACATTTTTGAAAGAAGGAAAATAGTATTTGGAACAAAAGGAGTGATAGTCACTGCAGAGAAACAGGCTCATTATGCATAGGTTTTTGTGCCGTGTTTCCTTTGCACGAGGCCGTGTCAGGGTGAGGAGGGACAGAGAACACAAATTCACAGACGGCAGGCTTGAGGCTCCTGCCTGAGCCTGTGCTTATTTTATGTAATAAAACCTGAACTCAATTTGCTATGGAAATCTCTTCTGTAAGTTTTAAATGGCAACTTGCCCATATATATCAGGTCAAAAAGCTGCATTTGTGACACGTGGGGACATATCTGTCTCCTTAATGCACACTTGTCTTTCCATTCCCTGCAAATGAGAACTGCGTGTGTAGAAAGTAAAGAGAATATAATTCACGCATGTGACTGTTGTCTAGGCCATTCCAATTAAAAATAATAGTGTTGGATGGGTTTGTAATTTCACAGTTGTCTTGGCTTCCTGCTCTGAAGAAATAAAAGGAAGAGGCCCCACTAAGGGTCTGCAGATCAAGGCACTAAAGACAGAGCCTCCTGGCCTGAAGCCCAGGATCACTGCCACACAGGTGTCTCAGGTGACGTGTTTACAGTGGGGCAGACATTGAAAAGTTTGAGAAATCATTTTAGGTTCCCCACATGTGTCTCAGCTGGTCACTATGCCAGGAAGAGACTTCAGAGGAAAAGGAACTGAAGAGGTTGGTGGGAAAATTTTGTGCTTCCCCCGTACACACTCCTGGGACGTCACTCCTCAAGTTTTGGCTTTGCACGTTTTTCTACTGTTTCTGTGTGGTCCTTTTCAGGAATTAGTGGGTGTAACAGGGTTGTAGAATGTCCTAGCTGGGTTCTCAGGACTTCTACAACTCCAAGCTAAGCAAGAAAGCAACAACCCTCACTGACTTGCTCAGAGAATGAATTTAGTCTGTTTTGGAAAGTGAGTTTTATTAGTTAATTTGCATGTGGCTGTGACCAATACCTGCCAAGAAGCACCTTAAAGGAGGAAGCATCTGTTTGATTTGCAGTTTGAAAGGACATAGTCTGTCATGGCAAGAAGGGCATGAGGACAGATGTGTGACATGGCGCATCACATCGTGTCTGCCACCAGGAAGCAGAGAAAGCAGACAGGAAGTAACTGACTTCCTCCAGAAAGGCTCCACCTTATAAAGGTTCTACAACTGTCTGGAGCAACCCCAGAGACTGCGTGTCTAAACACATGAGCCTGTGAGGGACACTTCATATTCAAACTGCCACATAGACTTTGAGTACTTGTCTTAATGTGGCAATGCGGTGATGGTTCTGCTGCACCCTCTCTCTGAGGCTTCTTTCTCAGACTCTCTGGACTCAGGCTCTGGCTCCCTCTATCTGCAGTCCTGACTGCCTGGCTCTTTCTCTAGGCATCAGCCCTCTCTGTATCTTCCTCATCCCTCTGCCTCTTTCTGGGCCTGATATCTGCCTATTAATGCATTTGTTAGAATATACTATACTCTTTTCTTCCTACTTGGTTCTGGCAACTTGTAGGACCATCCTGGTTTGTGTCACTCCTGTTTTGGGTTTCCCCATCCTTAGTCTTGACCTCATTGGTGCTTTCTCCACATTAACTTACTTCTTAGGTCCTCTGGCCAGTTGGGTGCTTCTTATTTTATAGCATAGCCTTCTGCTATCCTCTGACTGACTACTGTGTCCGTCCTGACCACCAAACCCACACTAGACTTATTGCAGCCCTGGTAATAGACTTAAACCTCAGGTAACTGGCTTATTTCCATGGTGACATTATACACCAATATCCTTCATCATCTTTATAATGAGCATCCCTCACTTGCTTACCATCCATCCTTTTAAAAACTTGTTTTGCTAGCCTGTAGTCACTGTACAAAGTAATAGGTTTCCCCCATCTTTGTCTGAGTATGTCATTTCTTTAGCTATATTTTCCCCTAAGACTATTTCTTACAACTTCTCCACTAATTTTCTTCCTCCTCACAAACAGTCTCCTTCTGGTTGCATGGTACAAGCATGTGTGTGTGTGTGTATGTGTGTGTGTGTGTGTGTGTGTGTGTGTGCGCATGTATATGTATGTGTGTGCATGTGTAAATATAGGTTCCACTTCTGAGAGAAAACATAATTATTTGTCTTTGTCTTTCTGTGTCTGGCTTATTTCACTTAACATGATGATGTGCAGTTCCATGCACCCTGTTGCAAATGAAATAGTTTTATCTTTTGCTTATTTCTATAGTTATTCACATAGCTTTTCTTCCATACTTACCATGTTGTGCCCTTTTCTTTATCCTGTCTTGGAGGGGGATCTAGAATTACAGCAAGCAGCAGTATGGGTGGGACGTTGTGAGACCAGCCCTGTGTGACTATGACCACACCTCTTTGCCACATTGATCCTGGTTACTAGCCAACAAAAAATTGGGTGATATATAGGTGTTCCTACTTGGATGTTAGTTTTCCTGCTAATTCATGATACAGGCATGTCAATTCAGTACCAAGAAGAAAGGCACTTGGTATTCCCAGGGCACAGCTATCCCAGCTCCTTACTGTGGTATTCAGAACCACATGTAACACATGCCAGGTAAGAAGCCGTCAAGTTTATGCATATGCCTGCATACATTCAGAGGGGGTAAAGGAGGCAGAACTTAGCACAGAATGCTACTATTTCTTACTTGGTGAACATTTTGTTTTCAGAATTATATTCCTTTATATTATTCATTCTTGCAGGAATATATATTCTTGCGAGTATGGTGATTTCAATTTTCCTGTCAAGAAGAAACATTAATGAAATTTTAAAGAAACAGAGTGTTAAAGAGTGCCTGCAGCCACTGAAAATGAGATGAGAGTGTAGGTAGGAATGCCTTCATCCTATATGGGAAAGGTGGGCAGTGCCCTTGTGGTATTAACATGGAAGTGTCTGGGGATGTGGTGCTAATTGGGACAGTGAGGGTGGAGGGGGTTCTTATCTGTTCTCATCATTGACGCTATCCTTCCTAGGGGATGCATTGGCAGTCCAAACTACAGCTAAACCACACACACACAAAATTTAATAATGAGAAAGGGAGAGAGAAACAACCTTAATGAGGGAGGTAGCTGAGAGTCAGTCAACTAGTTGTTTTACATATGAGAGTCAGAGGGGGACGTTGACTAACCAGAGATAAGGCAAGGGTACGTGGGTCTGCTCCCTTTCCAAGAGCTTGAGGCAACCCTACTAGTAGCATCTTGAGCCTCCAGCTGTGGATTTTCTCCTGCTGCTTGGCAGCCATCTAGATGTGGGGACAGAGACAGAGGGGAAAACAAGGGATAACGTTGTCCAAGCACAAGGTAGGGACTCTAGTTCTCTTTGACATTTGAACATGTAATGCAAAAAGTTCTTCCGTGATGCTTGAGTTTTACAGACCAAAGCAAGGCGCTCCGGAGTCTATTCCAGAACCCCTCAGCAAACCTCATTTCAACATATTCCTACCCTTCTACCATGTCTAGGGGATGTATTATATTACAAGGTTCTTTTAAATACAAATCAGCTTCCAGCAAGATAGTCTTGTTTAGTTACATATAAGTAATGCCAAGAGGGAAGATCAGGTGTCCCCAAGTCCTGCCAGCTACAGTGGCCTCAGTACTGACTCACATTGTCTCACATTGCTATGTGAAGCCAAGGACTGATGCAAATGTATTTAGACCATTTTCTTCACTGTAGCTGACGTGCTCAGTATATATAGACTAATGGATAGGTGGATGGATGGGTGGAGAAGAAGAGGAAAGGAGAAAGGACGTGATAACAGGGAGATGGGAAGAATAATATTTGCAGTCTGTTCTCCAATTGCTTTAAGTTTAAACCATATTTTATTCATTTGTATGGTGTGTGCATATGTATGTGTGCGTGCTCATTGTATGCATGCCACAGTGTACATGTAACGGTTGATGTACAATTTGTGAGAGTTGTTTCTCGCTTTTAATGCCTAGGATTGAACTCAAGTCATCAGGATTGGTGGCAAGCACCCCCTTTACCCATCTCACTGGCCTTTTTTCCTGTAGTAATTAAGTGAGAGCACATTGCTAAGCAGTCTGACATGAACAAAACTTCCCTAAGAATGACGCTAAAAGTAGAGATCAGATACATCTTCACATCTTTGTCAACCACATAGTCCCCCCAAAAGTAAGTCCATTACTCATCTCCTAAGTGAGTTAGCAAGCAAGATGAGCAGGTTACATGGACCACTCTTATCAATAATGTAACAGGACTAGTTCAATGATGGTTCATGCCAAGACGCCTCAAGAGAGCCTGTGGGCTGGTATCTTCTCTTTGTGTCACGTAAACTTTGATAATTAATCTAGAAGACCACTTCCTGCGTGAGTCCTTGTCTCCTTTACTTGCTATTTTACTTAGACTTTGTCTTTAAGATGACAGTGTCCAGCACGGCATCTGTACATCCTACACTCTGGAGGAAAGCCAATTTTTGACACATGGACAAGTATGAATTCACAGTGTAATATAAATATGGTCATAGAAGGTTCATTTAAGCCCTTAGATCAAAGCAGGGTACCTGTACAGATGGTACCTAAATGCTTGCAATGTGGGGAGAAGGTGAGCAGCTAAGGTAGGCCTAGAGGAACAGAGCTAAGGACAAATCCAACAGGACCAAGGGGAGGGAAAGAAGGGTCCACAGAGAGGCTACCCAGGCAAGAAGAAGCACAGAGAGGCCCCAAAAGTTGGAAGATAAAATGGAAGGGACAGGCAAGTTGAGGATGAGGACTTGAGATTGTGCTAAGCAAAACCTATATGCTATTTCAGTTCCTTAAACATGAGAGTTAAGCACCAAGCTTTTGGCGAAGGCTAATCCTATTTAAAAGCTCTGAAAGAGCTCACTATTCAAAGACATTCTCAGTGAGTTCTTTTGCAAACAGAATGATTCTTCTGTGAAATAAATAATCTTCTATACAAACTTATCTTTGTAAGGCTTAAATCAGACCATGGCCTCGCATGGCATATCTCTTAATATAGATTCACAAACACCTAAACGCACACTTTAACAGACTCAATACAATTCTAAGATCTAGCTGTGGATAACCCTCATGTAAATATATACCCTTCCTTGGGAACCAGTTACATGTATAACTAACAGCAGGAAAGAAACCTCAGACAATGTGTTTGTCTCACTTGATAGCAAATGAGCACAATTGTGATCCTTCAGGAAGAGTCTGGTATGTCTTGGCCCATCTCTCAGATTGGATTGGTTCATAGGAGTATGTGAGATGTCCTTGTAGAATGCAGAGACACTGTATAATTGTCTTAGATTTTTCTGTATGTTTTGTTTCAGATTCAGGAGGGAGGAATCTAAGTTGGATTCTGCACACCTCATGGTGACCGGTAAATTATGTCTAGTGTAGAAAATTTACTCATCACAAAAATTATCCATTCAGATGGCAAGTCTTGTCAGCAAGGCTCACATAAGGGCAAGGCAACCCATGAACCAGCAGACTCCAGCTTTTTGAACAGCAGATACACTGAAAAGTAGGTTAAATACAATACAATCTAGCTGTGATCATTTTGAGTATGTTTTTCTTCAGTAAGGTGTGCTCAGGGTGCACGTAGGAAAATGTTTAAGCCTGCCAAAAGATGTTATGATAATGATCACTGGATATGGTGCCATATACATCAAACCCCAGCATGCTCTTGCCAGGAGAAGGGAAGGTGAGATAGAATCCCCAGATGCTTGTGGGTTAGTGTATCCAGTACAGACTAACCAGACAGACTAAGGAAACAAGAGAGACTCTCTGAAAACCACGTAGAAGGTGACAAGTGTCAATCAAGGTTTTCATCCAACTGCTATGTACACACATTCCTTCTTACCTTCCTACAGAGAAGAAAGAGAGGGAAAGAGAGAAAGAAGATAGGGAAGAGAAAGAGACAAAGACAGAGAGATAGACAGGTAGATACAAAGACACAGAGACACAGGAAAACAGAGACAGACAGACAGACACAGACACAACAAAGAGAAACATAGACAAATAGTCACAGACACTTGCCCAAGCCTACACACAAGAGAATATGTTTAGAAAATGCTATCTGTCTCTGCTAGGAAAGGCTCTTTCCAAAGACTAACTGATATTCTGGTTTGTGTGTTCATTTGAAAATTTAAATAATGAACTTTTGAGAGATTCTTGGTTGATTGATATGCAAGATAATGTAAACAGAAACCTCCATTCCCTGGTGATTTACACAGCACTAGTAATCCCTCCCCTCCAATCTCCTCTTTGTTCTTACAACACAATGCAGTAGGCAGAACAGACCCCACCCCCATATCCTATGTGAGGCTGTGGATGTCAGAGGAAAAGCAACCTTGATGGAGAGCAGGTGTGTGTGAGAGACAGAGACAGAGAGACAGAGACAGAGAAGACTTGCTACAAGAAGCCAAGTTTCTCAGACCATGGCTCTAGCCCCAGAGTCAGCTCACCAGATGCAAGATGGCCAAAAGGAAGATTGGCATCAGAAACACAGAACAGCCTACAAAGACAATGCATTTGGCAAGCCTGTGCAGCCACTTAGTGAGCATTTCCTGGGAGCTGTGGCCTGCAGCACCAAGCTCTCCAGAAAACAGAACTCATAGTTCTGACTTTTTTTTTTCCTTCAGACAACCAGGTTATCGAGGGGAGTTGAGATGAACCCTCTTGCAGTATTGTCTTGCAATGCTTGTTAGGAGAAAGATGAGAAAGAAACCATCTTTGCCTTTAGCAGCTGTGCGCAAGATTGCATCTGACTGTTCAGTCTGGAAAACAATGATAAGGGAGTCAGTGGCTGTTGGAGCTGAGGCCGTCAGTGAGCCACAGAGTCCATGGCAGAAGATGCATTTGAGTTACAGGCCTAGCCTTGCTACTGAGTCCTGTGAGTCCCAAAGGGAGTCAGTTTTGATCTGCACTCTTACTTGTTCTATGTTCTATGTTCACTAGAACCTTGTGCTTCTTCTTCAGAAGATAATAGTTGGGGTCAGTTGATTAAACCAGTAGTCTAATGATTATATCCATTAATACTATTATATATCTTTTAAATAAACTTTTAGATATTTCTATTTTATTTTATATTCACGTGCCTAAATGTTTGTCTATGCATCACATATATACATGAGGCCATGGTGGCCAGAAGACAGTGCTGGATTCCTTAGAACTGCAGTTACAGTCAGTTGTGAGCTATCTGATGTAGGTGCTGGAATCAGAGCTTGGTCCTTTGCAAGAGCACAAAGTATACTTAACCACTGCATCCTCTCTCCAGCGCTTGCTCTTATATATAGTGAGTCTAATTCTAAAGGTAACTACAGGTGTGATGTCAGGACAACCTTGGGCTATCCTGCATGGAAGGCACTTTCCATGTGGGCTGAGATGTCTTCAAAAACTCAAGTCAGTAGGGATTGTCCTAGCTGTGGGGTCTTGTGAAGCACTTTGGCTTCTGTGTGCCCCGGTTTCCCCATCACGGGGCTTTGTGAACCTAATATAAGGTGATAGTACATTTTTTATCTCAAGATGTGGAACACAATGCTGTTCCAGACACAGGTTTCAACTGTGCTGATGGTTGTGACATCAAGAAACTGTCCGGAGTGATCTAATGTGTCAACTAAATCTCCAAGATTCAGTTGTCTTTAGTAGGTTTGTTTCCCTTAGACACTTGAAACCAATTTTAAACATAGCAGTAGTGACTATGAAGAAGCTAAGAGCTTATTCTTTTTTTTTTCCTGAGATTTAATTTTTAAAAAATTTATTGCAGTTTATTCACTTTGTATCCTTGCCCCCTCCCTTGGCCCCTACCTCATTCCCTCCAAATCCTACCCTCCCTTCCTCTTCTCATCCCATGCCCTTCCCCAAGTCCACTGATAGGGGACATCCTCTTCCCCTTCCATCTGACCCTAGCCTATCATCAGGACTGGCTGCGTTGTATTCCTCTGTGGCCTGATAAGGCTGCTTCCCCCTCTGGGGTAGGTGATCAAAGAGCCAGCCACTGAGTTCAAAGATTACCCAGCAGGGTATTAAAACAAATGCTGAGACTCATAGCCAAATTTTGGGCAGAGTGCTGGGAATTTTATGAAAGAAGGGGGCAATAGAAAGACATGGAGGGGACAGGAGCTCCACAAGGAGAGCAACAAAACCAAAATATCTGGGTCCAGGGGTCTTTTCTGAGACTGATACTCCAACCAAGGACCATTAGTGGAGATAACTTAGAACCTCTGCACAGATGTAGCCCATGGCAGCTCAGTCTCCAAGAGGGTAACCTAGTAAAGGGGACAGGGCTGTCTCTGACAAGGGCTCATTCTTATAGTGATGTCCTTCATGCAGCTGCGGCCCATCCAAGGGAAGCAGAGAAGGGAGCAGATAGAGAAGAGTCCACTCTGTCCACTGAGAGTCCAAATGAATTTAGGAGCAATAACTAAACCAGTTCCCATCTGAGGTTGTGATATTCTAGAGATTTTATGGAGAATCCCATTTTCTAAGATTATGAATCTTTGGGAGATAAAATATCTGCAGAAACTCAGGCTGAACCCATGATATAGTTTTCAACTATTTGCACCCTCTGTATATATGGAGGCCTGCAGCACTGTGCCCCTTAATACCCTATCTTCCCAGAGGATCACTGTTGGGGAAAGCGAGCCCAAGGACATCACAGGTGCTTTTGCTCTGCCACAGAAATGGGAATTTACCTCGTTGGGTTTACTCATGATCTCTAAATTCCCTGTACAGCGTGCATTAACTGCTCCATGGTGCTTCTCTACAGCAGCATGGAATGAGGAGCTCAGAGACACTGCAGTATTGCCAAAAAGCAAGCTCTCTGTGTTTCCACAATAGGAGCACTGTTTATCATTTCTCTCACTGTTCCCAAACCCTCAGGTCACAGGCTGTACTGAGTTGAAGAGCTGCAAGAGGGACCAGACAATATAAACTTGAAAATATTTGCTATTTGCTACTTAAAAATACAGGCTTCTGACTCGAGTTTTTAGTCATCCCCCTAGAAACAGGTCAAAAGAGGCTAAAATTTTGAGAAAACTGTACAACAGAAGATTATAAAACAGTCTAGAACAATAAGCAGCTTTCTTTAACAGCATGAAAGCTGTGTGTGTGTGTGTGTGTGTGTGTGTGTGTGTTGTTTAGATAACAAGGAATAACTGACTATGACCAGGAGCTACTGACAGGTAGCTAAAGCTGTGACTAGAGGCAAAGGCATAGCAATCTTTGTGTCAGCAGTGACAGATGAGGGAAGGGGCTGGCATGTAGAGGTACATAGCAGTTGCTGATGTTCGCATGTGTTTACATGTGTGAGTGGGCAAGCGCATGCAGATATCTCCTAAATGTCCAGTCAGACACATGCACATGTGGGACTGTACCCGGGATCCTGCACATCTAGACATGGTCTGCCTCCCACCACCACAGGACAGGGAGTCTTAAACTTGGCCTTGATTCATGGACAGCTTTCTAAGCACAGGCTGTACTCCTCCCTCTTTCCATTCTGCAACTTAAGATGGGGCCAATAGTTTGCTTTTCAAATGGGCCCAAATGTCACCCCTGGCTGATGACAGGACCCACCTGAGAAAAGTGCATCAGGGAAGTAGCAGGCTATCCTTTATCACTGTAACTTAACTCACACCCCTTACGTTTTCTAAACGGTAGTGGTTTTCATTTGCAAGGCAGTCCCCGCCTTAGGCCTTTTCATGTTGAATTTAGTGTTTGTTTTTGCAGTGCCTGTGAGTTCTATGCCCTCCTCTCTGGCTGGAACACAAGGATCTTTGCTTTCTGCTGCTGTCTACAACTCTGAAGGGTGATGGTGCCCTGTAAGGGACACATACTCTTATGCCAGAGTGGAGAAAGAAAAAACACCCAGCCAAATGTCTGGGGACTATGAAAAATACAATGTTCTCAAAAGGTGGATCGAGGGGTTTTGGTGATCACTGAAACAACGTATGGCTTTAAGAAACACCAATAAAAATATAATAAAATTTTGTAAAAAAAAAATGCCATTTGGGCCAGTGAGATAGTTCAGCAGGTCAAGACAACTGCTGCCAAGCCTGGGGACCTGAGCTCCATTCTCAGGGCCCACATGCTGAAAGGAAAAACAAACTGCTACATGCTGTGCTGTGACCTCTACACATGTTATGGCACACACACCCAAACGCCAATAAACAGACAGATAAGTAAATAAATGAATGAATGAAAAAGTAACACAAAAGAATGTGTAAGAAACATATCCTATTTTTTTTCACATTCGAGGCCACTGAAAAATTCCTGAATGTTCCCCCAAAGGCCTTCTTTTTCAAAATAGAGAATCCATCCCTTGCTGTGAACACCACCCTGTGACAACAGACTCACTGCGTCAGGGAGATCACCTGGCTGCTGTCCTGCCCCAGCTCTGTGGCTGCTCCTGCCACCTCACTTTGTGCCTGGATTCAGAGAGGGCCACCTTCTGAGCACAGGGTAAGTTGACTTTCCTTTCTATGCACTCATGAGAAAAAAAAATACTGAAAAACAGGAGTAAGCCCTGGATAGAAATATGATTTAGAAAGCTGAAGTCATTTAGCTAAGGCCAATATGTTTTAAAATATATAGTCTTATTACCTGATGGTTCTAAAGCATCATATTTAAGAAGCTAAAACCTGGGAATACACACATTCAGGCTGTGTGTACCGTGTGACACCATGTGACAATCAAGCATCCATGGACAATGGGCAGTCAGGTGGAAAGGAGTGGCGCACATACATGGTGAATGTGACTGCCGCTGTGATAGGTGGCCGGAAAACCCTGAGGACAGTGTGTGAAGGGAAACAGCCAGCTACTGAGAATGAAACACTTCTGGATCTCTCTTGTGGAAGCTCAATATGGCCAACCCATAGAAACAGGAAGTAGGGCAGTGGTTGCCAGGTGCTGGGTCCAGGCTCAGAGATGGAGAGTTGTCACTTAGAACACAGAATTCTAGTTAGATACCAGATTATGGAGACAAAGTTAATCATACTGTTATATACCATTGACATTTGCCAAGGCAATGATTTCACAGCGCATACCTGTGGAAAAACAACACCGGACACTCTAAGCACAGACAGTTCTTGCTTGTAAATTATTCTTGAACGTAACTGAGGAATAAAGAGAAAATATGTATATTACCAAAGGGAAAATTGTGAATTAGAAATCTCCAAATTTCTAGGATCAGTGAGACAAACAGCAAATGTGGCTAGTGTTGTCTCTCTCTGATGCAGTGTTAATTATGCTAGTTGATAAGGATGGGATGTCCTTGATGTGATGTCACTGGCTTGATGCACACAGCCATGTTCTTTGTATTTCCTGCACCACCAGTGTCTTTCATAAGGAAAAAGGACTCTGGCTGGGATGCCAAGAAGACAGCCTAACATAGGTAACTCTGTGGAAATGCCTGGGGTAGCTGCTCAGTCACATGACCCCCCACTGAGCTCTCCCCAGGCTGGCTACAGAGGAGAAGAGACTCTCCCGACTAAGCCAGTGTCCTTGGCTCCCTGGCTTTCCGTGGCATGATTTCTTTTCCCATTGTTTTCCAAATCTGCTGGATGGGAAAGCAGGCTTTGTACATGAGAAAGAATGTGATTTGTGATTGGTTGTTTTTTTGCAGCCGACCCCCCTTAACTAAAATGTCCATCCTATTCTATCTTGGTCTCCATGACTTCATCCTTGAAATGGACAGCTTTCCTGAAGTTTAAAGGTATATGCAGCTCTAAGGTTACTACTGGGTGTCAAATGGGGACAAAAGAGTTCAGACCAGAATTTGAAACTGTGGTTATGGTTTCTCACTACTTCCAATATTGGATATTTGTGCTTCCAATATCAGGTGACCAAGGACACATGTTTTCCTCTGAGCTCTGGGAAAAAGCTCTCTGATCCAGCAACAAGTTCTGAAGGGTCTGTCTACCATTCTACCCTACATGCCTCTTCATCACACTGAAGCTAATAGCCACCAGAATTAATTTCATTACCGTTTGTTTGAGCAGATGGATTTATCTCAACCTCCCCAGACAGAAGTTCCTCGGGTTCCTTTCTTTTTCACCTTGTATTTATAGTAACTGGGCGGTGTTTGCCCGTCTACAGAACCACGGCTGAGTCTTCAGGGTCTAATGTGGAGACATTTCTAGGCTGGGTCTGGCTCCTATGAAAAAGGGTGGCTATTTGCTCTGTTCTTTCATTCCATTAACCCTGGGACAATTTTTCAACATTGCTCTTTTGAAACTATATAAAAACTTCAAATATGTTCCTCGTGGGCACCCATCCTTGCTATTTGATTTAAATGCTCTTTTCTGAAATTTCAGCTTAGTACACGAAGTGGGCCCTTTTCTGTCGGCCACTCAGATACCCTGCATACCCCATGCCCATGTCAGCCACTCAACAGCCTTATTCGTTCTTCAACCTGTCCTTGACTAGATTTATCACCCTTCTCCCAGCAGTATGTGTGTGTGCTGTGCTGTGTGTGTGTGTGTGTGTGTGTGTACATGGGTGCATAAGTGTGTATTTCCAAAACATATTTCTAAAGCAATGTCTAGCCTTTTCTTCAGACAGCTTCTTTTGTTGTTCTTGGAAACATCAAAGCAGAGCAGAAGACCACATTTCCATCGTACTTGCACACATACGTCCTTTGATATTTTTGCTCATTTGCATCATAAATCTGATTACAGTCTTTTAGACAAATAGGAAATGAAGAAGGCCTATTATGAATTAGGGAAAAAACTACATCTCCTAATGTTAAATAGAAACAGAATCATTGGGATGGGACTAAGAAGATGATTAGCCAGCCCTCCCCCACCCCCCAGGAAAGGACTACCCATTAGTCCTCCCTCTCCAGTAGGTACGAAATAAAATTATCTTCTATCTCTAAGTCCTCAAAACTTGTATCAAAGCAGAGTTGGCTGAGGAGGACTTTCAGATTTGGCCAATTAGATGGACAGCAGAATTTGATACCTTACATATTCATGCCAGAAGTCAACCGGAAGTAAGGAAGACATTACAGATGGAGAAACTTCCAGAGTTTAGTGAGTTAATGTGTTTATAATGATCTTTTCTACCATTAAAGTTTCTTAACAAGTGGCTTGATGGCTGCATACTTCTGGTGAGAGGAGACAAAATAAACCCATGTCAGGGCATTTGTCCTCCATCATGTAATGTTCTAGAACCCGACAGAACAAATGCTATCTTCCTTCCTTAAAAGAATATAGATTGATTTTCATACTCACAGGGAAACAAAATCAGTGAAATAAGACAAAGTTTTAATACTTTGTGAGTCCATACTATATGATTTTGAGTATAAATATAGCATGAAAAAAATTGGGATTGTCTCAAAGCAAAGTAACGGGAATTCTACCATCTGTTCATGGGACTAGGCCTTCCCTCAGCTAGAGTGTCTCCAGGCTGGGAGTCTGCGTAGGTTGTGTTTTCACTGAGTCATAACACCTAAAATGTGCCTTCTCTATAGGAAGTCCTGAATCAGCTCCGGAACAAAAGAATGAATGGATGGATGGATGAGTGACTGACTGACTGACTGAATAAATGGTGGTGATGTTTCCCTATCTCTCAACTTCTAGAAAATTTTCAGGCTTTCCAAACATTTTCACTCCTAATTATTGGAGCCATAACAAGTCTTGACCTGACATCTTTGTTGCCCAGCTGAAGCTTTCTGTCAACCCAAACCAAATAAATTATTCCCTAAGCATAATTATATTTTATTATGGTTTTAAATTGGTTTATTAGTTTTTTTTTAAGTAGCATACAAAGTAAAGGGTTTCATTTTGGCATTTTCATTATGCTTTGTTTTTACCTAGCGCTGTCCCTATATTCTCTTCACCTCCTGCTAGTTGTCTTCCTCCCGTGCTTGCTTTCTTGTTAATACACTGCATCTCTCTTTCTTTTTCTCCTCTTCCTCTCTTTACTTTCTTAAGGTTTTTTTTCTATTTGCTTGAAATAACCTCTCATAAAAGAATGGGCTTTTGCCTAAATAACATCTAATGTAAAGATTTAGAGAACTTACTAGTTTCAAATATCATTACAATTTGCTTGTGATTTAAAGCGTTTCTAGTACAATTGGCAATAAATGAGGATACTGTTTAAAAAAAAAAGCTATCTTTTTTTCCCTCTCATGGTATCCTTGATAGTTTCAAAACCTATACCATACACACACACGTCCACATGCACACAAGCACACACACATGCATGCACATACACACACATACATTTATACACACACACACACATTAAAATTTAAAATCCACATATGAAGGAAAACATTTCCCACTCTGAGTCTGGCTGTTTTTCCACTGGACCTGATGATCTCTAGTTCTATAAATTCTCTTGCAAGCATCATTTCAGTTTTCTCTTTGTTGCTACATAACATATCATGCATATATGTACCACATCATTTATTTGTTTATTTATTGATGAACATCTATAGTGCCACATTTCCTGTCTATTGTGAACAGTACAGCTAAACATGAATGTCCAATACTTCTGTGGCACACTGATTTGATCTGTTTGCAGTGGTACAGCTGGGTTATATTGTGGTTCTACTTTCAGTGTTCTGAGGAACACCCATTCTGATATCCATGGATTAGTTCACATTCCTACTGCAATTAAGGAAAGGTCCTCTTTCCCACATCTTCTTAGCATCTGTTGTCTTCAGTCTCTTCTTGTTATACTGACTAGAGTGAGGTGGAACTTCCAAAGTATTTTTTATTTCCATTTCCATGGCTAAGGATGTTGGATAATTTCCAAAGATTTCTTGGCCATTTTTGTTTCTTATTTTAAAAACTGTCTATTTTTTTATTAGTTCATTTATTTATTAGAAGATTTGGGGGAGGGGTTCTGTCTTCTTTAATTTTTAAGATTCTTAATATATTCCCCTATATGAGAGACATATAATTAGCAAATGTTTTCTCCCATTGTTATGTTTTCATTCTGGCGATATTATTTCTTTTGCTTTGCAGAAACTTTTTAATTTTATATAATCCCATTTATCAATTCTTGGGATTGTATCCTGTGCTTTTGAAATCAGTTTTTAGAGATTCCTTATATGTTCCTGTATCTCAACTAATTTACCGATATTTTTCTGTAGTCGCTTCAAAGTGTTAGATCTTATGTCAATTTTGAATTTGTTGTCATGGGCGTGGTCTAAATTTCTTCTTCCTGCATGTATTTACTTTCCCTGGTATCAAAAATTAAAGAGGCTGTCATTTTTCAAATGTGTGTTTTTGACATGATTTTCAAAAATTAGGCGGCTGTGTGGGCTTATTATGGGGTCAGCAGTGTATTCCACTGGTCTATGTTTCTGTTTCTGCACCAATCCTATCTTGACATTGTCATCATGGCTATGTATTAATACCTCCAGCATTGTTTTTATGGCTTAGGATCATGTTGGCTATTCAGAGTCTTTGGTGCTTCTTTCATGAGATACCAACACTGAGAGATTCCATGAAGTAAGTCTTGCTATGTGTGTTTTTCTCTTGAAAGACTTGGGCTTAGCAAAGTTAATGTGTAGAAAAAGGCCCAATGGAGAAGGGTCAGAACCTGAACTCAGACTCAAACTGGCCTTAATTTCTTTGACTAAAGAAATTCATCCGAAACTAAATTTGGGCAGTTCCTGGAATTTACCCATTTACTTGTTCTCTGTTTATGGACCTCAGAACATGACAGCAGGAACATGGGAATGGCTGTGCACTCGTGGGACCCGAAGTCTCTGCTTCCTTGGAGTCCCCTTTTGCCCAGAATTCTGCAATGCACAAGTCTATGTCTCTTCATTTATTCCATCTAGGTGGTTCTCCCATGATATCAGTTGAAACATCTCAACCCAATACCCCACACTGACCCCTGAGTGCACAAGGACTGTGTACTGTAAGTCATTTAATGTTGGAATGGAAGTCGCAAAGCTTAGGTCAACTATGAACAAGCTCAGAATCCAACTCTAACTCAGCAGAAGCCAGCAGTGATGTGTTGACTCTGACATGGCTGGCCCCCACAGGTTAGGTTCTAATCCCATAAATATGACCTTAGACCCTGGGTCCTTTGTGATTTCCCCTGGTGTGGACCACCCACTTGTGTGTGTGTGTGTGTGTGTGTGTGTGTGTGTGTGTGTCAACACTATACCTGGACCTCTGAGTGGACAGCAAGGGTGATGTAGTGGAGGGAGCCAGGACCTGAGCATCACTGGAAGGTCATTGTGCAAGCTGTGATCTGGATAGTGACCCGTGGCACTGCCATTGTCTGGGACAGCTTGGTTGCTCAAGAGCTGGGAGGGATGTCACAGAGCTACAAGGCTGAGGGATCCCAACCAATTAGCAACTCATAAAACAAAACAAAAAAAAGATAGCAGAACAAGTGCTACAAAGGGCACAAATATTAGGAAAATATGAAAATAAAATCATGAAATCTAGATAGTCAAACCAGAGCACACAATCCTGTTCCTTCCCCTTCAGAATGCTGTGTAATTGCCTTTCAGTATTTTTGTTTTGTTGCTTTCTGTTTTCTGTTTGAGAATAATGGCATCTACTTTCTGACACTGTCATCAGAACTAAGTGAAATTATATAAACGATATACTTAGTCCAGTCCATAGCACAACAAAGTCAATGAATGGCAGCGTGCACTATTGTTCGGCAGAGTCCTTGACCTCAAGGTGAGGCATTTGATAGAGTCTTAAGAGAACAGAGGAGGAGCCAGGCAATGGTAACCAGGCCTCCAGTGAGGCCACCTTGCTGTGCAGTGTACCTTGCTGTGTCGTGGTGACCTCAAGTGACATGAATGACAGTGTGTGGAAAGCTCCCTGTAGAGGGAACTAGATTCTGACTCTGGGTAGTCACAAGCAGATCCTTCAGTGTCCAGAACAGGGTCCTCCATAGCAAATGCTCAGTGTAGAGGTATGTACACCACAGCACTAAGCCAACTTTTAGTTTAGTCATACAGAGACACAAAAGAGCCTTCTGAGACCCAAGGAAAGTAATTGGTGTCTTTAAGTGTCTTTAGTCATCCACAGATACGTTGGAAAGAAGAAGACAGGTACAGGAGATAGTGGGGTCTGAAACCTGAATTAGACAGGGAAAACTGAAGGGTGGAAGACCTTAAGATGGGTGTCCTGTGCTCACAGTCCCTAGTGGAACTGTAGGGTGAACCTCACTTGTGGGTTTGCTGGCACCACCAATAGGTGTAACATGTACTTCAGCTGTCAACAGCCTTATCATGAAGCCCTCTTAGAGTATTCTAAATAGTCTAGTAATTTTACAAATTTTGTTTCATATAATCCTTGTCACCTTGGAATGTGGATATGAGTGTATAAAAGCATAGGTAATGTAACAAGTTCCAAAGTACAGAAATCCATTTCCCATACACTCTCATGAAGAGTCACTGAGGTTCACAGTTGACTAGGCTTACAGGACCAGCTGGTGCAGCCATGGATTTTAGAGAAGAACTTACTGCTGCCAAGTTCTTAAACCAGGATCATTCTTACCCACTGTAAATTCTTACCCTTATACCCACAGTTAAATATAGCTCTAACACTTCACCAAAGAAGTGCCTTTGTACAGCAGAGAGTGACCATCACAGAAAACAGTAACTGGTCAGAATCAGAGGATAACTGAGCTGGGTGTACCCAGTTCCAACTTATACATCTATAATACAACCCTATATCTAAGATTCTGGGAACATCACAGAAATACCGGTAGAAAGATTGGTCCCAGGACTAGGACCAGGATATCTGCTAAGGGACCCTGTCTCTTACATAGGACAGGGAGGCTGAACCATGAAATTTCAACAAGGCTGGTTCAAGTCCAATGCAAGATGACATGCCAGTGTGGATGGGGAAAATATCATGAGGCCCCAATCCTAGACAAAGAACTACAGGCAATGAATGACTTTTGAAAACGAGAGAATTAGTCTTCCCTAGGGATGAGCCTTCTAGTTGGTTATCCAATAACACCAAGTGGTCGTTTGTAAAAACATATACATATGAGGAACACAAACTCATCAGGTTGTATGTATGTATTTGTGTGTTCCTGTGTGTGTGTGTGTGTGTGTGTGTGTGTGTGTGTGTGTGTGTAGAAATAATAATTGAGGGGGAAGAAAACAATAGAGATAGAAGGAGGCCTTAGAGGTAGAGAAAGGGTACAGAGTGAGTAGGGAGCAGGATATGACTAGTGAAATTCTAGATCAAAATATGTCATACATGTGTGAGAAATATACTGAAACACATGAGTTTGTGCAATTAATAAATTATAATAAAATGAAAAATGATACAGAAACTTAAGGGGAAAAATCAGAGCAATGGATATAATTATTATTAACTGAAGAACCTCGTCTGGGAAATTTCTTATGGAGGTTTTATCAGATAAGGAAAAATTGATCAGGAAGATGAATTAGAAAGATTGAATATAAATTTATTATTTTAAAAGCAAGATGTATAGCATTAGACAAAATACAAATTACAAAAATTATTCATGAATTTCTTATGAAAACTAGCTACCGCCATAACCAAAATCACCTTCCAACAGTAATGCCTAACAACCAGGAAAGAGGATGCTAGCCTTTCTGGTGCAAGCAAGTTGACAAGTGCAAAAAAAAGCTAATTAAGTTCACTTGAGAAAATCTACGGAAAAATACTTGCAATCCGCAGGTAACAATCTGCTCTTCTGGTTCTGTTCTCTGCTTTGGAAGTAACACACATGAGTTGTTAATCCTGGCTCTCACAGTGACTTAACAATACCCTTGCCCCAAATCAAGCATTATATGTTCAGGGAATTCAGACTCATTTAATTATTAGCCTAAGTAAAATATAATTGTGCAATAAATCTGCAGGGAAGGAGGATAAAGCAAACAGCCACTCTTAAGGCAGAGAAAAATGACATTTGAATCAACCCTGTCTTGATCTCATACGCATCTCTCTTCATTGAGGTACTTGGATGTTAGGGAGGATGGAGAGATGTTTATCAGCTGAGCTCTCAGGAGTGAAACATGCTGGACAGAGGGTCAGAGAGTCAGAGGCACTAGTCTCTAGACTAGTCTGTACAAGAATATCATTATGGCTGATGGAGAAGAAACTCCTTCAAAAAATCCAGTATCAGGGGCTGAGGTGAAAGCTCAGCTGGTAAAGTGCTTGCCTTATGATCATGGGAACCCCATGATTTTAAAATACCGGATGTGGAATTATGTTATAATCCCAGAGCTAGGAAGGCAGAGACAGGAAATTCTCTGGGACTCACTGTCCAAACAGTCCTCCTTCGAGCCAAGGCAAGACCCTGCTCGAAGGAGGTGGCTAGAGTTCCCCAGGATAACCCCCAGTGTTGTCCTCTGGTCTCCATATGTGGCACACACCACCATCCCCACACATTTACAAACACACCTACCCCCCACTTCAAAAGTCCAGCAAAGGTATGGTAGACCACACATGTGTTAAATAAAAATAGATGCCAATCAGAGCAGCTGTGCAGTGGTTTCTCCCAGCCTCCTGCTCTCCAAACAAGAGCTAAGTTTGTCATCTCTTATCAAATGAAAAGAATGAAGTAAGGCAATGGAGACTGGCACATGCTCCTAGATCTAACTTCCCCCTGGGTCCGTGGCCATACCACCCTGAACATACCTAATCGCATCTAATTTTCTGTGAATATTGTCTCTGGTTACGTTGCCATAGAGAGCCACTGCTGAGGCAGAGAATGCTGTCCTTGAGACCTGTGCTGACTCTGGTCATACTGACTATCTCACAGTAAAGCCAACATTCATAGCGCCTCATCATCTTGGCTACATAGTCATCTTGCCCTTCTTTCTCTCTTAAGCATCCTTATAGAACCTTCTGCCTGGAAGGGCTTGCTTTCATCAAAAACGTAGAATCCCACAAAGCCCATTACCATTAAGTTAGTCTTTATGGAGTCTCTCAGCTTGAATTAATCTCTTATTACGCCAAAGTCATGATACCTCCTTTCTTCATCTCCATAGGCATTAAGAATTCTCAACATAATATTATAACTCGTGCATGTATATACATACATCTCGATACCCTGAAAGCATGGATATGCATGTGCTTAGAAATCTCTGTGTGTGTGTAAGCACATGCTCACATGTGTCATCTGACTCCTGGTGTCTTGTTCTTGGATTTGGTCTCCAGAACCATGAGAATGAAGGAGTCCTGGGCTGGAGCACCCTGAGCAGACCAGCTCAACAGACGATGTCTCTGTCTAACGTCGTCATAGTATCTGGGACCTCAATCAGACAACACTGTTGATTATTTTCACAATCTCCTTTCGAGTCTCTCCCATGTGTCAGATAGAGGACTGAATAGAGAAGAAAGGGGAAAAAGGATGTGCCAACAGGTCATAGATCTAATTCAAACTTGAAGTTTGCCCAAGAGATGACAGGCAGACACAGAAAAAAATATTACAGCCAATCTTCTTAATTGCGACTCAGCTTAGCCAGGTGATGTGTAAGTGTAGTCACAGAAGGGCACAGAGGACGATAAGCAATTACCTGAAAGCACTTGATAAAGAAAGTGCAGCCTGGCCCTCACCCTAAAGAAAGTGATTCTTGGCTCTGAGCTCCCTGGAATCCCTAACTCAGTTTGGTCGGACACCACGTACTTCTAGGCCAGCATGAGATTGTAAATGTTTGCGAGAGTAAGCCTTGTCCTGTCCATCGCCACTTCACTCATTGCAGAGTTAGTAACACCTGCCCATATTCAAGTCTCATCATTCCTGGTCAGTTAGTTAACATGGAAATGTCAGAATACGTATGTTCTTGGTCATGGCGCAGGCCTCATGGCTGCCTTAGCCCCTCTCTGGTTTGGGTGGCAGCTCTTGTGGTTTAGTAAGGGGGGGGTGCCACACCGGCCCCTCTGTGCACGAGTGTGTAGATGTGAAAGCATGTTGACTTCTTTTCTTTTACAAATTGAAATCGTGCTTATAAATGCATGCCCATGGACCTTTGCCCTCAATGCATTATGCCTCGTGTGAAGGTTTTGATGTGTAGTGAGCCATTCCATTCAGAGGTGAATTTTCTTCATGTTGTTTCAACAGTTTGCACCAGGTCACAAGTGGACACAGTGCCAAGAATTCGGGTTTTAAATTAGCATTTTAAGGAAGGCCCAAGACAGAGCACATTGAGCCTGGATCCATGGAGCTCTCCAACTGCTCCATCAAAGGCTATTACTGCATGTGTGAAGGCAAGTTCATGCATGAGCCGTGGCATTCTGTGGGATGAGATGAGCTGAAAAGCCCCATATTCTTCCACCACCTGGACGTCATTCAGTTACTCACATGTTACTTACTTTCAATATTTTATTAAATTTATTTAGTATGTGTGTGTAAGAGAGCGAGAAAGAGAGTGAGAAAGAGAGAAAGAGAAAGAAAGAGAGAGAGTATGCCATGATGTATACTGAAGAGGTCAAAAGACAACAGTTGGAAATTTGTTCTCTTTTTCCACCTTTTACATGGACCCCAAAAATTGAATTTAGGCTCCCAATGGATAAGTACTATTATGTGCTGGCCTCAGTTTGCTCTTCAGTCTGTTCTTCAGGTCTCAGTCTGCTCCTAAGTTGTGTCTGTCTGAACTTCTCCTAGAGAATTCTGGGAAGCTACCTGATATAATCACCCCAAGACACAACCCAAGGCCTTCATTTCTGTCTTGTTTTCTGGAGCTCATATAGTAAAAACCAAAGCTGGGGGTTGAGACTGGGTGTGAGGCCAAGACCCAGACACCAGGTGATCTGAAGCTTGGTTGTTGTCATGCCTGGCTTGCAGATGATAACTGCCTTGTGTCCTCACCTTCAGGGAGAGCCCTGCTGGCTCAGGCTCCACCCCCAGGCTTATTTCCAACGCTGTCACAGTGACAGCATCCTCACAGGAGGCTTCGGGAGACACAATTCAGGCTGCAACCATGACGCTTTTACGCACTGGTGTGCGATGTCAAATTTCAGAGAAATTCTGAGATTGCAAAAAGCGTCTTCTGCGACACACAGGGACACAGCATGTGCAGTGAATTCTGCAAAGTCACGGGTGTGAATTGTTTTTCTCCTTGCTACGACAAAAGGACTTTTAGTCCATCCCAGCAGACAGGAAGCAGAGCGAAGCCATAACAGAACAGGGCTTGGCAAGACAAAACCCTCAAGGACACCTTTCCAAGTGACCCACTTCCTTCAGCCAGGCTCTGCCTCCAGGCTCCACCACTTCCCGATTGTCTACTTAGAATTTGAGTGCATTCTTGGATTTCACTGTTGGTTAGGTTAGACTACCATCTGGGATGCCTTCACAAACGTGCGTGAGGAGGCAAGCATCTTATTGATTTCTTAGATGTCTCTCTGTCCAGCCAAAGTGGCAGCCATGAATAACCATCATACCTGGCTTGGCTGGTTTCTGGCTTCACGTGTGTACCAGTGCCCAGAGCATCTGTCAACTGAACTCTCTTTGCAAGGTGTTCTTTTGCTCAGACCCTGCTATCCATCTGTCCTAACATGGCCTAACCTTCCCTACCTCTGAGACTCTGCAATCATCAAGAGCGTCATGTTCTTGTGTTCTGCTGGCTGGCCCACCCTGCAGTGTGGCTGTCTTCTGGGAACACTGTCCTCACTACAGGTCTTCCCCTTCTCATTGCCCCAAGATTTGGAAAGTATGAGCCTCCACTCCCCCGTACTCCAAGCCAGCAGTCATTCTGCCTTTTGGTGTGCTTATTTCAGGTTTCTGTGCACAAGGCTCTGCAATTCATCTCTATCTGAATGTTCTTGAACCTATGCTTCTCTTGTGCTTGCTTTCCCTCTGTCAGCCACATGGCCAAGGTCACTACTAATGACTGTTTTCTTGTCACACTCTCATGCATAGGCACATCATTACTCTTCAGTCACATTTCTCCCTCCATTTTGGCTCCCAGATCTGAGCTCCTCAGGACACAAGTATATTATCTTCAGCCCCGATGAACAGGTATATCTGGAAAGAGGGAATCTCAGCTGAGAAAATGCCTCTGTAAGATTAGCCTGTAGGCAGCCTACTGGGCATGTGATTGCTTAATGATTGATGTTGGAGGGCCTGGCCCATTGGGAAGACAGTCCTGGATAGCATAAGAAAGCAGAATGAATACGCCATGGAAAGCAAACCAGTGAGCAATGTTCTTCATGGTTTCTGCTTTCTTTCCTGCTTTTAAGTTCCTGCCTTGAGTTCCTTCCCTGACTTCTCCTAGTGAAGCAGTATGACCTAAGAGCTGTAAGCTAAAAAATAAACCTTTTCCTTCCTAAGTTACTTTTGGTCATGGTGTTTTATCACAGCTGTAGTAACCCGGACTAAGACATATAAGGAAAGATGTTCCATTTCTTGAGGCCAGCCATCTATGCCCTTCTGTCATTCATGCTGTGTCCATAGTAGTACCAACATCCACCACTGTGGGCAGTGTCAGTTTGCCCTAGGTTCAAACATGGTAGGCTGAGCATTCTATCTATATCTGATCCTACTAGCTGCAATATTTAATAGTATCATACACCTGGCCACTGTCTGATGATCCTCTATCCATCTCTGCCATCTTTCTGACTCCTTCTTCTTGCCACAGACTGGTCTGACTTTTGGACCTCTATTATCTCTGGAAACTCAGCAATGAACTTGGTTGTTTCAAATCCTAGTATTTCCTAAATGGCACATTCATGGTTTGTCCCCAGCAACTCTGTCCAGTACACTAGCCTAACCTGGGCTTCTTTGCCTTGCTTCACTCTGAGCTTGCCTTCTGCAGCTGTTCCTCCCCTAGCCCTCTGCTTCTTAGCAAGCAGTATCCCTTTCTCTTTTTCACTCATCAGCCACTGGGAGAGAAAACAAGTAGAGCCTCTATCATTTGGAGTGCTCTCACTACATCTGCCCCTATCCATTTTAACCCTCATCCAGACTGTTCTTGTCTCCATGGCTATGGTTCTGTCCCTCTCCCTCCACTTCTTTCTCACATCTATTCCTTCCCTACATGTGGCCTAGGAGCCCCTTGAAGTACCCATCACAACGTTCTTCCAGGAGTGTTGTCTCTCATGTAACCCCAGGGGAACCCTTCCCTTCCCTACTTCTAGCCACCTACACCTACAGCTTTGAGAACACTAGCGAATTTGCTCTGGCTGTTGCCCCTGTTTCATTTCTCACATCTTTCCCGTTGCTCTCTTCCACTCTAGTCACTGTTTCTGAAATGTTACACATACAGCCTTGCCTCAGGACCTTTGTCTGACTTATTTTCTTCCCACTTGGAATCACCTTCTGAAATCAGTAAAAAGCTGTCTGGGACAACTGGTCACCCAGAGCCCTATAAGGCTCCTTTTTTTGTAATTTTATTTTATTAATTACACTTTATTCACTTTGTATCCCCACATAAACCCCTTCTTCCTCCCCTCCCAGTCCTACCTTCCTTCCCCCTTCTTCACGCATGCCCTCCCCAAGTCCACCAATAAGGGAGGTCCTCTTCTCCTTCCTTCTGATCTTAGTCTATCAGATCACATCAGGAATGGCTGCATTGTCATCTTCTGTGGCCTGGTAAGGCTGCTCTCCCCTCAGGGGGAGGTGATCAAAGAGCAGGCCAATCAGATTATGTCAGAGGCAGTCCCTCTTCCCATTACTATGTAACCCACTTGGACACTAAACTGTTATGGGCTACATCTGTGCAGGGGTTCTAGGTTATCTCCATGTGTGGTACTTGGTTGGAGTATGAGTATCAAAGCAGATGCTGAGACTTATGGCCAACTGTTGGACAGAGTGCATGGAATCTTATGTAAGAAGTGGGAAATAGTAAGATCTGGAGAGGAAGGAACCCCACAAGGAGAGCAACAGAACCAGAAAATTTGAACACAGGGGTCTTCCTAAGGCTTGCTTTTTTATCATCTTCTGGACTCTATCAGGTAGGCTTTTCCCAGGAAACCTCTCTCATCTGACCCCCACAGCACACTCCCTCTGGCCTCCTTGATTCCTCACAGTCTTAGATCACATGTATTAATTACTGAATGTACTTGATGCACGCTCTCAAACATGCACCTGCTAAAATGTGTGTTCCTTAGAGGCAAGTACTGGGTTCAGTTTTATATTCTATTCTTAAGGTTTTGGATACAAGCTTTATGATTATTTTTGAGCAAATGAATAAGTACAACTGATAATATTCAGTCATTAAGAAAGAGTCTAATAGTCAGAAAAATATCAGAGCTCAAAAACAGGAAGTGACTATTGGCAAATCTATCCTTTGGATACAGGAAGCTGGGCATGACTTACATCTTACCGCACCATAGGCTCAATGCCCCTCACATTCCTACAGAATCTAGAGTTAGAGTTTTGCAGCTTTTAACTATGCATCAGAAGGATCACAATATTCCTCCTCCCTAGAAAGTGATCCCCCAAGGATCAGTCCTTGCCCACACTCTGTCGCAGAGCATGTTCCCAGAGAAGGCGGATCTAGCAAGCATCAGTGCTCGGCTGCCCCAGACAGTGCCATAGGAATCCACAGAGCTGCAGAGCAAGCAGTGGCAAGCACTCAGACCAGCCTGCTGAAAGTTTGAAGATCACTATGGTGGGAATCTGGGTTGTGGGTTGTAGGCAGGAAAAGCAAACCTGGAAAAGACAATGGTGTCACTGATCCGTGAGCACCAGGAGGTGAGAATTATATAACACAGCTTTCCATCCACCCACACCTGTGCTTGAAAATCAGAAGTCATTCTTTCTGGTAGTTTAACTCTTCTGCCTCTCATTAAAGTTTTTTTGTTTTGTTTTGTTTTATCTTTTGTTTTTGTTTTTGTTTTTTGTAAATCAAGCTGGCATGATGTTTAGGGTGATAAAGGCTCTTGCAGCCAAGCCTGACCCTGGGACCCCACATGGTGGAAGGAGAGAACTGACTCTTGAAAATTCACCTCTAACATACACAGGCGTACAGTAGTATGCAAGTATACATGCATGCACATATGCACACACACTAAATTAAAAATGAAAACAAAACAAAACAAAAAACCTTAAATGCTATCAAGTCATACTAGAACATTAGCCACGTGATTATGGATGAATGCAAAGAACTGAGACTCAAATATAGATCTTCTTCTGTGTAAATGAAAAGAAGAAAGGCAAGCCTGAGGTAAGACTAAGAAAGGAAAGAAGGGAGGGAGGGCGAGGAACAGAGAGGAGCCTGTTGAATTTCAAGTACTTACAAGTCATTGGAATTTATTTGCAATATGAGTTCTTTCTTCTTCTAAAACCTCAGGACAGGGATAGGGCCACCCTTAATTACCGTGTGAAAAGGGTTCACTTCTATTTTTGGAATCGGATGCATTCTGTTCCAGGAGAGTTTGGTTTGGTTTTTTGTTTCTAAAGTAATTTCTGTGACTAGGGGGAACAGTCTGAGAAAGGAGGTCTCGAGTAATTAAAGCACATTTTAAAAAGAAGCAGTCAATAGTATCACCCCCGCCCCCACCACCCGGTACAGGTGTGCAGACTGTGTGAACTCTCAGGGCGCTATCATGCTTGTCTAGCATATATGTAGATCTTATAAAAGCCTCCTCTCCTGCAAGCCCCCATATCAGTCCTGCACATACTGCCAAGAGGTGGAAAACACAAATGTGTGGGGAAGCCTCAAAGGAGGCTCCTAGCAGAGTCTGCTACAAGGTAGCCATAGCTTGGTCCAGAGGTCTCTTCCTGGGAACCCCCAGAGCCCCTCCCAAGACACACCGGGCAAGGAACAGGGATGCTGATGGCAACAAATGGAGACAGGCGTGCTACCCCATAGATACACTACAATCCTGAGATAGAGCAGTGAGAGAGTTTCCCACACAGGACATGTGGCTGTGGGAACATGCAGGTGTTACCATGGTAGACTTTGGAGCTCTGTCTGAAATGATGACTGAATAGGAGGCTCAAGAGCAGGTGGTCATGCAGATGAGAGTGTGTGTGCTATTACAGATAGGTGTGGCTGACCTGGAGACGGGTCTATACGGTACAGGGGTTCCTTCTAAAGCATTGTGGATCCCCTGGCTTCAGTACTATGATCACTCTTGCTGATAGTACACCAACAAGATACCCCCATGCCCAGCCCCTAGGGAGGGGCTATATGGGTGTGGTTGAGGTGAGCATCACCAGGCTTGGAGAGGGGACATGGCTTCCTTGAGGTCATAGTGGGGATCAAGCTAATATAGCCTAGACCCTGTCTGATAAGATTCAAACATCAGAGTCTATCCGGGAGGTCTCTTTCCCTCTCTCATGTCTTCTCTTTGTTTCCATCTTCACTATAGATATGTTCTGTTTCACATGCTTTCCCCATGCCTGTAAGACAAATTTCAGCAAATCTGACCCAGACATGTTCCTTATGACCGCAAACCAGCTCATCCTTCTGCACTAATCGTCACATACTTAACACATTCCTTCCCAGTTTTGTGCTGTATTCCTCTTGCTCCCAAGTCAAGGGAAACTCTCAGCCACCCCGTTCTGCCTGCACTCCCAGAATCTGTTCCTTCGAAGCCATCCTTAAGGATTCCATCCCCCACTTCCCTGCTATTCACTGCTTCGTCAGGTTGTGCTTGACCCACTGGTTGTGTTTTCCTGTTCAGAGCTTTGAGGCGGGGCTTCCCACACCACAGCCCCCAACACACCACAGATACTTAGCACATGTGATAACGGGAATGCAGTCTAGCAGGAGTCAAAACAACAACTGCTACTGTTCGTCAGCATCTGTCTATAACCATTGTCTGGAAGGCATAGAGAATACAGGGCACGTGACTTGCCTCCCCTCATGCCTCCTCCGAGAGCACCTGCCCAGCACATCTGTCATGAGAAAAAGCGCTTCCCACATAGCACCACTGTGGCTGAGCGAGGTCCAGGCTGCAGGTGCCCACATGAGGTTCCCTGTTCTTCCTATCGGAATCATTCAGCTGTGAGTACATAGATAAAACAGTGTTTGAATTTTACAGATATGGCCACTACTAATTAATGAAGTATTTTTACAACGACAGAGAGATGACTTGACAAATTCAAGAATGGAGTTTTGGCAGACAATTAAGTCAGGGTACAGACATTACTGTCTCTTAACATCTACATCCTTCTGGTCACCTTGACATTGCCATGGTCCTTGTGCCCCTCGGGCTGCTGTACTGTAACAAAGTATAGCATTAGCTGATGACCCAAGAAACAGAATGTTGGGGAGGCTGAATTTCACCTCCACAGTCACTCATCACAGACTGAGAGTTGATACCTCTCCCCCTCTCCTCCTCTCCTCCTCTGCACACACAGATGTGGCTTAGAGTTCAAATGCTGCCCTTATTTCCCTCCCTTCTGACTGCTTCTTGTGTTTATCCCTACCCTTCCAAGAAGCCTTGCCTGCTCTGTCCATCAATATCAGCACGCCTCTCCAGAGTTCCAGGGTTTAGCTAGGCACATGGCATTCACCATTTGGGTTTGTCCTCATCTTATGTGCAAATTCTGACTAATTTGCCAGTATCCTTAATCTCCACTCATCCATTCAGTCTGTACACCTGATGATGCCTTTAGCAAAGCAGTTCTTAAAAGTAAACCTCAGGAAAACTGTTTGTTTGTTTTTTTCATTTGTTTGTTTGCTTGGTTAGTTGGTTAGTTGGTTGGTTGGTTGGTTGGTTGGTTGGTTGGTTGGTTGGTTGGTTTTTGCAGCAGAAAGGACTGCTGCTCTACAGGCTGTAAAAGTGATCTCACATTTAAAAGGAAGGCAAGTCAGAAACACTCAAATAAGACAGGAGTGGAGGAGTGTAAGAGATGTCATTTCTGCATGCATTTGTGGCTTCTCAAACCTTGACTCTGCTGCTCAGTGAACAGGCTGTTCATTTCTTGGAGACTGTGATTGGTAAACTCTTAACTCTGGCTCCATTGACAGAATAGCTGAGGTAGTTTAAATAGTACGTAAAAAGACAAAAAATAATTAATATTAAGGACTGGTCATATCACCACCCTTCCTGGATTATAAAAGGGTGAAGAATGAGTGAGGTCACAGGGTAATGCTAAAACAGAGCTATACACTCTTTACAAGGATAAATTAAGTTATAATAAAAATGAATGATTGTTAAATGTTTAAGAAAAAAAAAACAACCTAGAGCTGTGGCTGATAATTCAATCCAAACATCCCTAATCTGTCCTCAGTAAGTTATTTTTGAAATATTTCATAGAAAAAATAACTTCCAAATACCTTTAGAAGTCTATCCAAAATAACACATGTCAGCAAGATCTTTACTAGTTCAGTTCTATATTTGGCTTTAAAATGTGAAATTAATCAGTCTTAGAGAAAGAAAGGGAGCGCATGAGTCCCTACCTGTACATGGGGCAAGACTGCAGCCATACACAGTTCATCTGTGGCTTGTACATAGTGTGAGCACACAGGTGTGTGTGCTCGTGTTACACACAGCAAACTCCTGCAGGCTCCACATTACCTTGTGGTCTCCAGATTCATTTGACAGATGGGTAAACTGAGTCCCCGAGAGGACATTGATCCCAGATTCCAAGATAGAAAACTAGGTTTTCCCCCCAGCAGCCAGCCCAGGGCCAACAGATGTATCTGTTACTGTCACACGATTTCTTATTCGTTGAAATGCTGGCATAAAAGAAACTTTGACTACTAAAGCTATTGACGGTATTGTGGAGTTTATTGTTTTTCTGCCTGTATTTTTGTTTGTTCAGTGTCATGTGTATTTATAAATCATTCCAGAATGGCATGTTCTTGAAAGCAAATTAGAGAAATTGTATCACTGTATCCTGAAATGTTGCAACAGAAACTCCAAGCACATAGACTTTTTCCTTAAACATAAACATGGTAAGTTCTTGGGAAATAGTCCCTCAAATCCATACCATGATTCTGTAAAATAATGTAGATATTTTAAATAGTTGATGCTTTAAGTTTAAGGATAAATATCATGTACTAACCTAATGTCTTCCTGGTTATAGTTTAATATATGTGTTTCCTATAAAGAGAAACAAGAAGACAGTAGGAAGTTAAAGATGACTTGTCCCTTTAAGCACAGATCAAAGAAAGGAAATACCCACAGGACACCAGGCATTTGCTTCAGGAAGCCAAAGAACTTTCTCTCTTTTAAAAATTAGGTCTCCTACATCAAACCTGCCTGCCTGGTCTGTCCACAAGGATTGCTTCTTACCGAGTTCTGAAGCATCCCTTGGGGCATCTGTGTGCTTCTCCCTGCTCCCAAGTCTGTATCTCTGTGATGGGCATTAGGGGAATCCTTGGGCCATGTCATCACATCCGTACTCCAAGCCAGTGACACAGGAGGCTCCATGGACATTCAAACGTCTTAGCCATTTATTTTTGTTGGCACTTTAACAACAACCATGATGCCGTAGGCCTCCTGCAGGCTCCAGTTCAGACAACTGAGCCCCTGTTTTATGATTTGAAGCTCATGGTAGCATGTACTTTCCCCGTGTTTCAGAGATACTCCTGAACGGGACTGTTGCATATAGTGTGGAGAAATACATCTGTTCATATGTGCAGAGCCCTGCCATGATTCAGTCACTGAACATGGGAGAACAGGGGAAGGAAGAGAAGTGCATATGTGGGTATTGGAGAAGGAACGATTTACTATATGAACAGGGAAGAGAATAAACAACCAAGATTTTTGTCTTGTTTTGTTGAGGAAGCATCACAGAGGAAAAATTTATGGAGTCTGAAAATGGATATCATGTACCACAGAAAAATGATGCTATAGAAATGTATGTATTAATACAGAAAGATGTGGGAAGTAAAGAAGAAAATGTATAGAATGACACAGCTTGATTTAAAACTATACATGTAATTACAAGGGTTTTTTTTTTTAATTACAAGGAATTTTAACCCAACATTAATTGTAATTATAACTGAACTGTTTTTTAGTGCTTTATTATTTAGGTCATTTTAATATGTAATTTTTAGAGTATGTACATACTAACCATGTAAAGAAAACCCATTTTTAAAAGACCCTATTTTTCTAGCAATTTGGTATCAATCAATCCTTTGAATGGCAGCATTCAAAGGAAACCATGGCTGATGAAGGTTTCCAAAGTAAGGGAAAGTGAAGAGACAACTCTCAACAAGTATGATTTTTGAACAACTAATAAATAATTGTGTAGTGAATAGAAAGTACCAAGCCTGAGATATTGAAAGATTTCTTCCTTCCTCACAGGCTTAATGAGAATTAAATTAGTCTCGCTAATAAGAATAGTGCTGTTCAGTTTTGCCCACTCAGGCTTAGAGAAGAAAGCAGAACCCCAGAGGCCTCAGGTGTCTTCCATGGTGTCAGCATGGGCCAGGCAGGACAGTAGGAGCATCTTTCATGCCTCCCGCCCTACAGGTCAGGCAATCAACATGCTCCCAGAATCAGGGAAGACACATGACTGCCAAGCCACAACTTTGTGGAACAGAGGGCTATGGGATCAAACTGGGCTGCAAGTGTGGCCACACACAGTCAACCTGGCTTCTGGAGAAGGTATTATTGATCAGGTTTCTGCCCGAGCAGGACAGACACCTGAGTTGAGGCACAATTAAAGGTCTGAGAATGGGAGCAGCTCTGAGTAAGAAGGCCCTGTATACATGGTCAAGCACCAAAAGGAAAAAAATCCAAATACTATGTGAAACACAGATGTTCTTTATAGATAGTGTTCTCTCCTGGCTTTGAGTTATCTCTGAACAAACCATGATTTTATCATTGTGAATTTAC
Source organism: Psammomys obesus (assembly GCF_907164565.1). NCBI lineage: Eukaryota > Metazoa > Chordata > Mammalia > Rodentia > Muridae > Psammomys > Psammomys obesus. The sequence goes on from NW_026585644.1 coordinate 14,446,283, forward strand.
AAAACAAAGTCAAATGTGTGACTTCAAGGACTGTGTGTGGTTGACTCAACATTGACACAAACATCTATGCATTAAACACAAAGGTTGGTGGGGAAGAAGTCGTCTGGACTCATCTGAACATGGCCATTCCTGTACCAGACATTCTGCAGGGTCTCAGGCAACGCTTAGTACAGTCCTAATGAAACCGTAAGTTTCTATCAGAATGAACTTACCACTCTGTGTGATTCCTCAGTTGTCAATGTACGGAGGGCAAAACCCAGCTGAGAACTGCACACACCCAGACCTCAGCTGCAGCCTCTGTGTGACCCCTGTGCAGGAGAGAGGAAGAGGACATGGTTACTGGAAGTCTTATCCAAGATTCACTGAGCACAGCTAGCTTCCTGGCTACTGGACCTATCTCAGTGAGAAAGTGGAGACTTTCCGCCACATCTGCCTGCCGCGGCTCATCCAAGTCACAGTCTCTGTGACAGGCTCCCTGGCGTCGTTTCTTGAAGGTGTGCTGTGTTTTTTGTTTTTTAATAAAGGCACATTCTCTACTAACATGAAAGAACCAGGTCATGCCTGGGGGTCTCTGGCTTCCTTGTGAGGCCATCAACAAAGGCAAAAGAGTCAGAGGCTGCGTGTCCCAGAGCCAGCCACAGGTTAGGAGGTGATTGTGTCAAGACACATACTGTACAAGGTAGAGGTTTAACCTGGGGCCCCAGGATCAGCTTGCATAATCTAAGGCCATGCCAAGACCATCTCTGTGAGAGGAATAACAGGACTGAAAAGACAAGCAAAGCAACCTGGGAGGGGAGGGATCTCCTGCTCTGCCTTGTGTTCAAAGCTCACATGCAACTCTAGGCCACTCGAAGGAAAGACAATTAATTTTGGAACATTAATCCAACTTTTTCCAACCATTAGCCAGATTCATTCCAGTTTTAGATACTCCGTAGGAGGGAAAAGAAATGTGAAATTTTTCTGTGTTTCTAACTTTGTGCACAATTCTTACATTTGCCATGATGCCCCATATTATTTTTTTGTGTGTATGTGTGTATACACATATGTGTATGCTCTTTAAAATATATTTATTTATTTTATATTTATGAGTGCTCTGTCTTCACACACACCAGAAGAGGAAATCAAAATCCATTACAGATGGTTGTGAACCACCATGTGGCTGCTTGGAACTGAACTTGGGACCTCTGGAAGAGCAGTCAGTGCTCTTAACCATTTCTCCAACCCCTAGGTGAATGCTTTTATATGTGTGGGTGCTCACGAATTGGTGTGTAAATGTATTTGAGTTGCAAGGCCAGAGGTCCACCTCCAGTGTCCTTCTGGAACTTGTCCACTGTATATTTTGAGACTAAGTTTCTCACTGAACCAGGAATTTGCCAAGCAGGCTATGCTGGCTGGTCAGAGAAGCACCAAGTATTGTCTTGTCCCCACCTACCCAGTGCTGTGATTAGTAGCACACAACAACATGCCTGGCTCTTTTAACGTGGCTTCTGGGGACTCAAACTCAGGTCCTCACGTTTGCAAGGCAAGCACTTTGCTAACTGAACCACCTTCCCACTCAACACCATGCCTCCCTTGATAGGCCTTACAGTTCTACCCCAAAGTCACACTTTCTCCCTGTGTGCTGCTTCTGAGGATATCAGCTTCAGAAATTGCTGATCACTCCTTTTCTTCATATACAGTTACTCATTGCTCATTCGTTCATTCCTTTCTCTTTTTTCCCCCCTGAAATAACATTGAAATAACATTTGAATGTTCCTTTTGTGCTTGGATGACTCAATGGGCTAAAGGCATTTGCTGCCAAGCCTGAAGACCTGGCCTGAGTTTGATCCCCACAACTCACTGGTATGGTTGGGAAAAGGAGCCAACTCCCACTAATTATCCTCTGGCCTCACACCAGGGTCATTTTGGGTGCCCCAAGCCCCCCTCCCCAAGATAAACAAACAAACAAATACATGCAATAAAATAAACTTCAGGCAGCTGTGAAGAAGGCAATGCATTTTAGGTGTTGAAAACACTGACTAAACTCAATTATTGAGTCAAGTCTGATGTGCTTTGCAGTTGTCATTGAGTGCTAGGAGCATCCCAGTACACAATGTGTGTGTAAGAGTGTGAGAGAGTTGTGCTGTGTGTGTGAGTTTGTGTGTGGAAGAGAGTTTGGTGCATTGATGATGGTGAAGAATTTGAGGAGCACCAGTGAACAGGGGTCAGTTTCAGTTTTTCTGTAAAACAGGCCTAAAATTACAACTACTTACCTAAGATGGAGAATGTGACAATTTAAAAGCACAAGGTAACATGGACCCTTGTAACACCAGGAGATGGAGTGCGAGCTTTAGAAGTCACCCTGCCAACTAGCTTTGGTTTTTAGTGCTTAGTTCAGTCTGCCTTTGAAAGAGATGTGGTTGTGCTAATCTGTATGGATCCCAACCCTTCTAAACAGACCACATCTGCAAGCCTAGCCAGCCAGGCCAATCTGTTTTCCTGCAGACAATGCCAGCACTGTATGCTGGTGAAGCATTCACCCTTCCCCACAACCTTCAACAATACCTCATAACCTTCACCCTTTCCACAACTTTATTTCCTTTTCTGACTGGCATGGCATACTTCTACAGAACCAGAAGGTCAAGTCAGTGGCCAGAGATCAGAAACAGAGACTATGTGTAATTCCAGTGGCCAAGTGTCACATTCCTGAGTCCTTCCAGGAAGATCTGGGTACCAATCAAGCCAATACTGCAGATGACAGAAGTGAGGTTCTGAGACCCTGGGGAACTGGTCACTGCCACTTAGCTTGTCAGTGTGAACATCGGATTTGAATTCTGATGGTCTATCTTCTGAGCATCCCATCTTTACCACTACACAACCCCCTACACTTCTCAACAGAGACAGACATTTTTGAAAGAATTGAGCAAAGATTAGTTAGTTGTTTGAATCATCTATAGCCATGCTGATGCAGTGGACACAGAAGAGAAAAGAAAATGCCCAAGACCTCATTCCTCACCCCAAACCTCAAACCTGGGACCCCTCTATCAGTTTAGTAGGCTGTGTGATTGTTATCATAAGTGTATTTTTATTTTGTTTTCGTTGCAGTGAGTATTGACCAGTGCTTGTGGCATTACATATGGAATCCTACAGCGAACTGTGTTTTCACCACGCCTTGCTGCTCTGAAGGGTCTTTAAAAATGGTTCATGTTACATACAGCAAGCTAGATGCAGATTCCTGCAGAGCCACATGCAGATGCCCAGACTGAGGATACCCCTGTTCATCAGAGTGCAACCCCCTATAGCTGGGCCCAGCAGTTTGGGGTATACCCCTCTTAAAGTTGCTAGCTTCTTCATTAAAAGTTAGACCATGTCAAGTTTTTTTTTTTTTTCTCTCCTAGAAAAATCACACTTCTACAGACTTTCTACTTTCTGACATAAGCTACTGTCTTGCTTACTAAATTTGTTTTTCTGTAGTCTTCGGTGACCCCAAGGTTCTTGGTCCCAAAAAGGAGGCCAGGAAGGGACTGTAGTTCATGATATGAGGCCTGGCAGGCAGCCAGGGTGCATCTGTCTCAGGCTGACATTCCAGGCCCTGTCCTGCCTCTGCATCTGAGCCTGGAAGCTTGTTCTTTGCAAACTTGTTTATTTATTTTTTTTCATGTTTTCCCAGCTAGTACACTATCTTCCTCCACATTTCAAATATGGTGATTTGGTAGTGGTTCATACATTTTTTAAATGCCATATTTACTGATTTTGACTTCTTTCGGGCTAGTTTTATAGCACTGTGCCAATTTCACATACACCTATGGAAAATTTGGGCTTTGAGAAATAAATGCAAAATATCTACCAATATATGAACACAGAGCAGCTGCCAATGGTGACACCATAAAGCCTTGCCAAATGGCTTCACCTGTGGACTCCAGCAGCCATCCTTCTGCATGATGGTCCCATTGATGCTACCCAGAGGATGAATGCAGGCAAATGCAAGTGTGGTGACCTGGGTCCTAGATGAGTAAGGGTGTAGGCATGATACTTCGCAGCATTTGATCTTGGGTGCCTGTGTGTGACTTTCTTAGTATTGTCTGGGGATGTGAAAAGGGAGAATGCTTTAGATGTAGGTCCAATTATGAGTTGATAGATTCAGAAACCCCCAGCTCTAGCCCTCCTCCCCTGTACGTGACCCCAAATGAACTCTACTCCAACATGCTCTAAGGGCAGATAACAGAGGTGCTGAGAGGGCGTTGGCTTCCTAGAGAAGACATTCCCCAGCTGGATTCAGGATACTGTGGGAACCAGGGTGCATGGTGGTCCTGAGAGTTCACCATAATCACAAAGCTAGGCACACAGTCACAAGCAACAGTATAATGGCCTCAGTGTACAGGGATCACACTGACTGGTGGATGGAGCACACATTTGTTGAGGATCAGCTCGGCAGAGTGGACCTGAGAAGCTCTGCTTTCATTGATGAAGTACTTCCTTATTCATTGGAGTGTAAAGCCTTGTTATGCTGCTCCAAACAAGGGAGCTACGTTTGAGAACCAGTTGTGCTGATCTGGTTTGTGTGGTACAACTTTAAGGAAATAAAATGAGATATGAGGTAAAGAGACCAATGAAGTGAACCATTCAAGCTGAAAAGCATTCAAGCCCAATTCCTCACAATTATGGACGCCAACATCAAGCAAAGAACCCACCAGCTAAAACGTCAGAGCTCACAGCTGTCCACATGCCCCACCCACACGAATGAGTTCCTCCTACACACACACACACACACACACACACACACACAGGAAAGGGAAGATCGGGGAGAGGGGGTGGAGAGGGAGAGTGTGAGCTGCACTGCTGAGACTGATATAGAGGAGTCACCTGGAGATCCATGAAACCACCCAGTAAGCAATTTTAGGCATCCAATTTGACTGGGCAGGGTGATGCCTAGGTATGAATATGTTTTAAACGCACCACAGAAGACTGGGGAGATGGCTTGGTTCATCAAATTTTTTTTCCCACACAAGAATAAGCACCTGAGTTCAGATCCTCAGCAAAGGTATAAAAACTTGGGTTTGGCAGCAAACACCATAGTGCTGGCTACTCAGCCAATCTAGCCTAATCAATGACCTCCAGGTTCAGAGAGAGACCGTGTCTCAAAATAACAGGTGGAGTGGGGACACCAGATGCCCATCTCTGGCCTCCACGTGCATAGTACACACACACACACACACACACACACACACACACACACACACACACACACACAGTTGCCTCATTTGCTCCATGGACTCATACGCCCACACAAGCTCCCTAGGTTGTTTCAGGGTACCGTTTGGGCTGAGAGCCCTTGTTCTGCACCTCTCGCTGAGAGAGCTCTGGAACCTGCAGAGAGTTCCCCATCACAAGAAAAGGAAGCCCAAGGACACTCACACTCTGTGCCCAACATCTGTGACCCTGGGGCATCACTGTGAACCCTTGGAGTTGGATCCATCACAGTGAACCCTTGGATCTCGTCACTGCAACTGACTCACTTCCAGGAGAACTCAAGGAAGCAAAATCCAGAGCATGCATAAGACACCAAAACACCCTAAGAAACACTGCAGCCCTGGCCAGCCTAGAACTTGTGGTAAGCCTCCTGCCTCAGCCTCACAGTGTTGCATTGCAGCACACATGTCTGTTCTTGGGTTTTTATCCAGTTGTAGTAAAACTCTTCTTTCTCCTGACTACACCACCAATGATTTTTTTTTAAATTGAATTTAAATCCCTTTATGATATAAAAAATAGTGTGACCTGGGCTCATGACAGTGAGATGCTAAGCCCATGATTGTACATGCGGTGATAACACTGTAAATCCCCAGGCCCACCATTCTAGAGGACTTTGGGCAGCTCCATCTTCTTCTTATGAAGAGTGAGAGCAGGTAATGCTGGCTGCTGAGAGGCAAGAACTCAGCCCAGGGGAAGGTGGAAAGCTTTGTCCTAAAGAAGCTCATTACAGATGCCAGAACACAAACTAGAGGGTGGTATATTTGCGTCTCCATTAAATAGGAGGAAGCCCTCCGTTTGATGAGTGAGATCTGTGTGGCTGGATGTGTGTGTGTGTGTGTGTGTGTGTGTGTGTGTGTGTGTGTTGCTACCGGCAAGTTTTGGCTACAGGTTAACAGCAGACATGGGGGTTGGGGGGAGGCTGCTGCCCGGCTCTGTACCCCAAACTGTCAAGTTTATGGTCCTAGTACCAACTCCTGCCTGGGAGGAGGGGCCTCCATCCCCCGGTACCATAAAACATTCTCATTGTCACTAAAAGGAGTTGTCTAGATTTTTCTGGAGCACCTGCCAAAATCTGTAAAGCCGTGATTCTAAGACTGCAGAGTTGATGCCCAGCACTCCAGCAAGCCCAGGTCCTTTGTGTGAGTGGCACGGGAGACCCCAGCCTTGCTGATCAGGCCCACCCTGCCCTGCTGCCTTGCTCTCTGCTTCCCCCTGTTGGTGTGGAGTGGAAAGTACGTAGCTGAGTTGAAGGTGAGCCAGGAGATGGTGCGACCAGACAAGCGAAGGCTCTGCTGCTGACCGCACGCAGGAAATTCCTGCAGAGTCACAAGGAGTGGGACTGGGTACAGAGAAGGGGCTGAAGCTGAAGATGCTGTCTCCTAAAGCACTGTGTGTAATTAAGTCCCGGAAGAGCATGTTCACATTAATAATAAAAGTATAAAGTGTTCCTGCATTCCAATATCGTAAAATCTGTTCTCAGAGCCTCACAACCGTAATCCAAGCACTTGAGAGACCAATGCTGAGGTGTGTGTGTGAGAGATGAAGGAGCCAGACTACATTACTGTCACTGAATCTTGTTCTCTCTGAGAACATTTGTGAAGCCTGCTCTCAGGAAAAGCTTAAGGCTGCCTGGGGGAAGACCAAGAAACCAGGAGCCAGATTCACAGCTGAGAAGTCACCCAGGCATGGGGGGTGCAGAGGATATCAGCTCTGCGCAGTGGTGCAGCTCCAGAACCATGTCTGAGATCAGATGCAATGGGCCTTGCTCCATGCTTGCTATGGCAGCCGCCTCATCTCCTGATCCAAAGGGATAAGAAGGAAAACAAGGACAAGGGACCAAAACAGTAGTCATGTGTGTTTTTTAGGAGCTGCTCACCAAAAGATCTCAGGAAGGAAAGGGGAGTTACAGACTTCAGAGCAGTGTCCCTGGAGCCTGGCTGTCAGAGAAATGAGCTTTCACTTCTGACATGCCCACGGATTCTATGCGATGACACGCACTGTCACTCCGAGATGTAGAAATGAGAGGCCGAGAGAGCTGCAGATGAGCATTGCCACCTTCACATGGCTCAGGCTTCTTAGACACAGTTCAGAGTTAAGGGCATGCAGGAATAAAGCATACCCGTATTGAGAAGGTGTGTCTTTTCAGCTGTGGCAGAGCCAACCTCAGCCCTGAGGCTAACCTGACTCTCCTGGGAATCCATGGATGCCCCTGCCCTTAGCCTAGGGGCAGGCAGGAAGGCCAGGGCACAGGTGGCTGACTGGCCACAAAAACTCCTCCTGGCTCACCTTATGTCAAACTTTTTTTTTTTTTGTCTTTTGATGCATAAACCCAGAGAGAAATCTGTAGGACAAGGTTATTAGACAGAACTTAAGCTTCTTAAGGCTTGGTCCAAGAATCCCAGCATGCTGAGCTCACTTCTGTCCATAGCTGTCAGCCTCAGGAGGTGAGAACTACCCACAACCTCTGCTGAGAATCAGACCGTAAAAGAGCAGTGAGATAAACATGGGTGGAGAAATGGGGAAAGGGAAAAATCCAAGCTACATTCTGTTGGGTACCTGCATTTCCAGTGTAAAACATAAAACCAGGGTTGAATCTCAAGCCAGGAGGGGTGAGGGGACTAGGATCTCTCCCAGAGATGGAAGGGGCATACTGGGAGCCACAAGTACTGAAAGCAACCAGCTGCTGCTTTGGTCATGTGATTCTGCTTTTGAAGCTCTTTATTATCCAAGTCTGTCCAGGGATAACATGAGCTCCTATTGTGTTCTCAGACTCACTCAGGCACCAAAGCCCAGTAACAGTCTGGTTGTCCTTGCTGAATATTTCAGACAGGTTTCAATTTTGAAAGAATGGCAGAAGCCATTTGGCAAGAAGCTAGAGCCTATGAGTTCTGTCTTGAGCAAAATTAACCCTCATCCAGAAGTCTAACTTGATGCCCATCTTTATCAGATCAGCTGAGGGCAAGAAGCCTGGCAAATCCCAGCTCAAGACAGTGAATCAAGGATAGAGGAGAGGGAAGGGAAGGAAACAGCCTTCCAAACAGGATTATCTCTGTGTTATAAATGAGAATAAAACTGTTTAAATATGCTTTGCATTTTATCATTATATCTGCTCTTATCAGTAAGGGTGACAGCATCCAAATCACAAGGAAATATAAACAGAGGTTCAGTGACATTGTCTGGCCTTCTGGCATCATTTACCTTGCAAACAAATCAGTTGTTAAGTCCTTGTTATAAAACCTTAGCATGTGCACAGCATCCTGCTGGGTATAATAGGACATCATATCATATCACATTATATCATATCATATCACATCATATCATATCATATCATTTCATATCATACCATACCATACTATATCATCATAATATCTCAGTCCTGAAGAAGCTAACCTTACAGAGAAAGAAGCAAACTGTGAATGAACTAAAGCTCAGTAGGGTATGATGAAAGCAATACCCTTCCCTGGGCATACTCTCCTGATGCTAGGCCATGTAAAGCCATGCTACTTCTTCATTCAGCAGAGCATCTGAGGTTGCCATAGATGAGCTCAGGAAGTAGGAGGCATGGATAGGGTTTTGCAGCAGCAGTGCTCTCAGGGCTGACTTCTGTGTCAGGTGAGAGAGAGAGAGGCATGCTTCAATGGCAGGAGCAATGGCAGCATACCCTGAAGCCCAAGGCACTCTAGGAAAAATTTTTTTGTATTGTTGCTTTTGTTTTTTCAAGACAGGGTTTCTCTGTGTAACCCTGGCTGTCCTAGAACTTGCTCTATAGACCAGGCTGGACTTGAACCTTCTCTGCCTCCCAAATGCTTGCATGCTGGGATTAAAGGCTTGCGCCAACATGGCCAGAACTGCATTTTGCAACTTAATAAGTTGCATGCTGTGAAACCATCAAGCTAGATGAAGTCTTCTGTCATCAGCTCTTGGTGCATCCTATTTAGCAGCAAGGGGAGGGAAACCCTCCTGTCAGGAAAAGAGAGGGGTGGTGAGAAGAGATGCTGTCCCCACAACCATTTTATTTTCAAACTGTGGAAACCCAAATACCCTGAGCCAAGAAATTTAGGAACTGAGAAAGGTGTGTAAAAACTTAAGTGGAGACAGAAAATGCAGAGAAGTTTGCTTTGGAGACCTATAGCTAAGCCACAGCCAGTAGATACTCTGGGTGGTCAGGGTCTGGGGGCCCCACTGTTTAATTTTCTGGAACACAGGGCACCTGATATCTGGGAGGGTCCACTCAAAACAAATGGGAGAAGCGTGCGGACTGCTCATTGATCCACGCTGTGGTTTTTATATGCATTTTAAAAAGAAGAAATGAAATTCATGTTAACAGCTATATCCACTCTGAGTTTCCCCCTTTTGTTCAAGAAATTTGAAAGAAAATAAAATAAAAGCACATCTGTTACTGGTACTGGGATGGCCGTCTGCAATGGGTTGTACGTATTTTCCTCTTTCTAGAAGCACTGTCTGGCTAATGTCACAGGCTCCATCCGGAAAGGGTGATACAGAAGGAGTGAGGAGGCTTGCTTGATATAGTCACTGATTAGGTCTGAGGTACAGATGCAAGGAGACATCTGTGTTGCCTGTGTTGCTGCAGCCAGGGTGCTGTGGATATCCTGGAGAGCCCTTCTTGGTAGAGCAGAGGTTCTGGCTGCACTGGTCTGAGGAAATGCCACATTCAGCAGCATTAGAGAAGTTTTATCTCTTCCCTTGCAGGTGGGCAATGCCAGAATATCCTCATCTTTGGCCCAGTGAGCATCAACAGCCCAGGGGCATCTCAGGAAGAAGGAAATATACCCCTCAATTTATTCAGGGGTAGTGCCAACAGTGGGGGGAGCCTGGGAACCCCTTGCATGTGCTCCTCACAGATCTTAGTTCCTCAGAATCAGCTGCAGCCACCTGTGGTATCCAGGCTTTAATGAGAGAGAGTGCATGTATGCGTGTGTGTGTGGGGGGAGTCAGCAATGCTGTCATCAGGTCATCACAGCTTTTGCCAAACAAACTGCCCTTACCCCAAGCACAGTGATCCCTTGCTTCTCTCCTTTGCAGAAGCACATCTGCAAGTCAGCAGTTGGTATCAGTGTCCTTGACTCAACCTATAGAGTCCTGGTTTCCTGCCTGCTGCAGTTAGGCATCAGTTAGTAGTATCCTACTGTCCCTAGCAATGGTGTGATGACACAAAGCAGAAAGTGGGGGTTTTCTTGGGACAGATGTCCAAGAGGATGGACCCCAGAAAGGTATAAGATAAGACACTTTCAAGTACCTTGTGGGGAGCTGAACTGAACTCAGGACACTGCCCCTATACCCCAGCCCACCCACGCTATTCTCATAATGCAGTACCTTCTGCAGACAACCAGAGAATCTGAGCGAACTTCCTCCAGACAGGTTTTCAAATCCCTAACCTTAAGCACAGGCATTCCTCTTGCCATGCCAGCAGCTCCGTACCACTCAGAATGCTCCAGGGCCTCAGCTCCAGAAGGTGCCAGGGATTGCTCAAGGAAGAACAAATGTGTTGTCTTGCATAGCAGGAACTATCGCCCCCTTCCTCCTTCCTGCTACCATATGAGTGGTTTCCCAGGGAGGGAGGGAGGCTAGAAAGAGTATGGCTGTCTTTGGGAGCCTTCTAAGCATTGAAAAAGAATCCCTGAGTTTGGGGAAAGCATACCATCTCAGGGATACCCACTTCACCCCCAGAATAGTGCTCAGCATTTGTGAGCCCTTCATTCTTTCTCCTTTCCTTTCAATCCCAATGTCCACAACACTCTAAGGACAAGAGGGTGTAGGAAGAAAGTAAGCCAGAGCTCTTTGAACTAACTCCACTGGGACGCACAGAGCAGCAAAGGCTCACAGGCTGTCCTTAACATGCTCCCAAGTATTCATCCCAACCACTATACCTCTGGACTGAATACAAGTCACAATTTGGGTCACAACAAAACCAGAAACACTTTATTTCCCAAACAAGGATGCACATACACTTTTCAGTAACCTTCTGCTGAGTCAATGCAATGAGAAGAACTGAGAGAGACTTTGAATCTCACAGCTAAAGATCTCCCTCCTCTGGAAGTAGTGACCCAGGAGTACAAAGGACAATGAAAACCTAGGCAATAAACAACTCCGTATGGAATCATTCCATAAAGCTTAAGTAGCTGTACTCCTCTGGCACACATCTACTGGAATCATTTTTGAGAACAGGGTATGCTTCTGTTTAAAGACTGTGCCAGCTGCCATAGAGGGAAATGCCATGATAATATGGGACTTTATACATTTTCATACAAAGTAAACACTTGAAATAAATCAGATTCTGTGCTTTAAAAATAAATACCTCGCATCCTGTCATGGCCTCAATTCTGGGAAAGCACAAGAAGGTGTTCAAGGAAGCAAGAGTGTAGGGGAGGCTTTCCCACATAGGTCACACAACTGTGAAACCTAAACACACACTTTCACAGGACAGGAGACGCTTTCTTCGCATCTGCACCAAACTCAGCCAGCTAGGGGCAACCATCTCACTCTGTCACCAGTCCTCCTGTGTTCACTGCAGAGGGCCATGTGCTGCTCTGGGGCAGTGTGTTTTTGCCCATGGAGGCAGCAAGAATCATAGCGATACAGAACAGCCACTGCCTGTGGGAAGTCCTGGCACTGTTCGGCGCAGCTGTGCCAACGGTCTCCCCAAAACATGCCTCTGCTCAGCGAGTGATTCACAAAGGGTTCCTGTGGGTGGGTCCCTGCGGGAGTGAGCCTTGAGCTCAGCTGGAGCTCAGTTGGAGCTGTTGGAAAGGGAGGCCCCATTGGTGATCTGCAAGTGACTGTGTCATGGGTCTCTGTGTGCCCAGAGGGTGTGATGCACTGAGTCTGTCTGGGGAGTGAGGTCTGCTACTTCATTCTAATGCGCAGACACAGGACAGAGCTTTCACACCCCTGCACCCCCAGCTCGGCCCTTACTCAGTAACTGATACACCAGGTTTCCTTCAAGTGAAGAGGCAGTCATTAATGAAGTTGGAAGCTCAAAAATCTCAAGTTAATTTTAACTTAGTTTTCCTCAGCTTTATTTAGAACTGACCAACAGATTTTCCTTAAAAATTACAGCAGGAGGTTCCTGAAGACAGAGAGTAGAGTATTTCCTTTCAGGCATTTTTTTTTCCTTTCAAAGATCCAGTCATAACCTTTCCCCAATGTCATTACAATCTTTGCTTGTCATATTCTCAAGTTATGTTTTGGCTCTAGGTACTGTTTTTTTACTAGCTTACTGATGTACTTTGTCTTTTTAACTAATTAAGGCAGGGGAGAATGTTAATGTTATTTGGTACAGCAATGACTAGAATGGTTCCCAAGCTGGTTAACCTGGCCTGAAGTGAGTTTACCATTAGGAAGTGAGACGCTGAAGCAGGCAGGATGCTGTCAGATTGGGAAACACAGCAAAGCAAGATTTGTACAAATCAGAAATTCAAAAATACTTTTTATGGAAATGTTTCTCCTCTGTATAATAACTACTTAGAATTTACAGAAAGTTGAAGCATGTGTTTTTAACCTGAAGATATTCAAATACATATTTGCAAGGCATATCAAAGTATGGACCAATTATTTTGCTTCTTGAACAGTTACTGGACCTCAGAAAAGTCCAGCCCAACTCTTAGACTTGTATAATCAATTTTAAGTAATGTGAAATTGTCCACAAATCAGTCTTGCTGAAGTTCAGCTAAGCAACATTGCAAAATCTTTCTTCCTAATTCTCATGCTTGAGGAACATACCTTTCTCCTTTGTGTGTATGTGTGTGGCCATATTCTCCCAGTTTGAACAATATACCATAAATAAAACAGTCTCTTCCAAATATTAAAAAAAGTATTAGTTTTCTTATTATAGGAAGTCTTAAAGAATTTTGCTCAAGTCTGGTAACATGTCAGAAGTGGCTCTTTCCTAGGTCACTGGCTTCACACTTGCCTTGACCTGCAGGAACCATCAAGACTAGGACTGATATCATATATGTTGTCTGATACAGCAGAGATAACAGTACCCTTCTTCTTGGCTGTTCTTGGATGCATTGTCCACCCACAGGGACCTCAGTATGTAACCCTTCTCTTTCTGCTCAGAGGGGAACTCTAGGATCTACATTGAATTCATCAGGTGGTGTTCGTGAGACATGCCTGGCTCTGACCCTTGTTTGAACTTTCCTGACTTTTCTTCTTACTGACTTCCCTCTTTCCTTTGTCTACTGGTCTCTCTGCTTGCTTCTGTTTTTCTTTTCTCCTTGCTTCCTTTTTCCTTCCTTCCTCTGTCATTTTTCCTCCCTGTAAAGAAAATTTATTGGATGCAGACATGTTGAAAATTCCCCCTGGTTTTCTGGATACCCATTATGCCACATACATAGGTGGACAGATTAATTTTTCATCACTTCATTAGCAAGTCTTCATCTCACACTTGAGCATTATTAGGTGCTGCACATTTCTCTCAGCAATTTGTTTTGGATGAAGAATAAAACAAGATTTGAAGGTTATATAAATATGGCCATTCTAAAAGTTTTTCTTAACTAGAAGGTCAAATAAGGAAACATCGTAGAGACTTAAACCAATCTCAAATATCAAGTTTATGCATATTTAACCAAGAAGAAGCATTTGAACCTGTATTAGGTGCTAAGTTAAATCCTATTGACATAGTTTGGTCTTCCATCAATGAGGCATGAGTATGCACAGGCTCCTCTTTCTACTCCAAAGTGTATGTTCACAATGGAGTAACGTACCTTCCTTGGTTGCTGTGTCAACATGAATGTGCTTCACTAGCACCGTGGGTCATTCTCACATGGAAAAGGGATACACTTCACAACATTCTCTCCACAAAGCAGAAACATAGACATTACACAGTGAAGTAGAAAGCCATTCTGCAAACATGTCAGCTAACTGAAGAACCAAAGGTTAGGATAAAAGAGGAATTAGCTAACCAATCAGGCAGGAACTGTTGTCTAACTATTCAGAATGTTTTGAACCAATAGATAAAATCTTTGCAGAAATGATGCTGTCTGCTCTCCACTGTGAGTCTGGATATCTGTGTGCAGGGAGCTTGGAAGCGTGGGACCACTTGCTTAGAAATGAGGAGGAGGAGGAGGGGCTGCCAGACTTCAAGACAAAATTGACTGAGATGTCAAATTACAGCGACTGTGCCTGCCACTAAATATGCTGATATATGCACATCCTCGTGGCTGGTGTCTGCTCACAATGAACAATGAGTTCTTTCCGTCCTGGAAAGATCGACAGCTCTATGTGTTCAAATGACTGGGAGTGAACAGAAAGTAGAAACTGGATCGAATGCTTGAACTCTTAAAGAATTGAAACGGGATCTTTGTCTCGCCTGAAACTTTGCTGAAATAAAGGTTGAAAATTAAATAACAGACATGGTGAAACTCAAGCAGGCTCTGATGTGTAAACCAAGTCCTTGAGGGGCCAGTTGACTGTTTCAGGGCTGCTTGTTTAGACCCTCTGTCATCTTCAGAATTAAACCTCTTCATTTCCATCCACTCAACTTACATTTCCTTGATATCTACTATTACATGGCTCACCAGGCTCACTCTCAGGTGCATATTAAAAAAAACACAACAACAACAACAACAAAACAACAATGAATGACAATCTTCATTACTGGAGTTTAAGGAGCGAGCTTTTTTTGTACTTCAGAAACATGTCCTGTGAACTCTCGTCTTTATGGACACCTTCATAAGGTAATTCTTCATATTCAGAAATTCACAGGTATCAAACAAACCATGGCTTCAGGCTAACCCCTATATGCTGTCATTATGGCTCAGAATACCTGAGCTACAAATCGTTTCTTCCCATTGGGCACCTGAACTTCCTCACTGGGCCCACTTCCCATTCCCCCTCCACCCATAAGAACGACTTATAGAATTACCCTTTATAGGGAACAATGTTCTCAAATATTGAAAATTAGATGTTGCTGTTTCCTGAAGAGAATCACAACTCTTAGCCAGATGCAGGCTGGGAAGAAAGACTTTGGTGCCTGAGTCTGCCTTAACACAGCTGAAGGGATGTACTCAGGTGAGGAAGGAAAACACAACCCACAAAGACAGCACTCATCAAGCTATCCTGAATGATAATCTAGAAGAGACATATGCCCACAAGAGGTCACCAGGAGGCCACCAACTCTCCTAGCAACAGCCACAAGCCAAATATGGCTGCTGTGAAGAGAGTCACAGGTCTTGACTGTGAGAGTAACGTAAGTCGGCGACAATAAAAATGATAGCTGCTATCTTGTATGTTAGAGCAGTGTGTAAGAGACCATACTCCCTGTCAGGAACCAGTGTTTATCAAGTATTGCTGGTCACCAAGGATAGCATCACTCAACCTGCTGCATCATAGTGGCCTGCCTGGCCCACAGTCACCCAAAGAACAGGAGTCAAAGGCACTCTCGGTCTCTTGAAGAGTGTTTTATTCCAGAACATTTGACTTGGAGTTACTGAGAGGCGATGAACAAAGAAGATGATGCAAGATGGAAGACTAAGGTACTGCAGCCATGCCAGGACTGACAGCCTTATGAACAAGGAGCTGCCATCATACCCAAATGAAAAAAGCCTGAGCCAAGTGTACTATTGAAGTCTGAGAGCAGTCTAATCTAAGATAGCTCCCCTGTTGGTACGAAGACAGGAGAATCTATATTGTGCAGGTATTTCTGTCATAACACTGTGACTTAGAGGAATGTGGTCAAGTTCAGCAGCCTGAGACCTGCTACTGGGATTAGAAGGGAGGGATTCCTAATGTCGGTCACAGTCCTAGGAGAAGAACAATGCTAGCTGAGCTGTGAGGGGAGAGCATCCCTTGTGCCCCAGTCTTACCCACACTGCTATCTAATTATACTTTCTATACTGCATCCTTTTCTCTTGCTTTCAGTGTAACCCCTGCATTATTGTCCTTTTCCCCTAACTCTTCACTTCTTTTCAGCTCACCCCTGGTAACTAAGGTCTGGGGAGTAGGCTCCCTCTCTGAATCTATTTCTGCTGCCCAAAAGCCCCGGCACACTAACCCCAGGACCCGAGCAGTCTCAACAGTACACAAACGGATGGCATGACAATTGACAATGTTCCAATAAAACTTTATACACAGAAAGTGGGCTGGGGCTGGTGAACATCTCCATTTCCCTCTCATTCAGGGTCTGAAACCAAAGGCATGACCAATCATTTGGAGGAAAGGATTAGTCTCTGAGGATGTCGTACATAGCATAGAGTTGATGTGGTCAGTGTAACCTGAAGTATTCTGAGAACTGATTGAAAATGAAAAATGACAATTGGCAATTGTTTTATGAGTCAGGGAAATGATAGTGTGTTTGCTCTATTTAGTCAAATAAAAAAATATAAAAATTTGTGCTTTTTTTTTTTTTTTGAAACAGGGTCATGTGTAATCTAGGCCATATGCTGCCAAAGATGACCTTGAACTTGTGACCCTTCTGCCTTGCTCTCCGGAGTGCTAGGGTTACAACCATGTGCCACGATGCTTAGTTTTATATGAAGCTGATGGTGAAACCCAGAGCTGCACATACATTAGGCGGACACTTTCTCCCAGGAACCACACACCCCCTACAAAGTTTTTTCTGTGACTTTTGAAGTTTGGACCTGCCTTGGAAATCAGGTGAAATTGACCGTGACTGCAGCATATCTCTGTCACAAATGTCTTCACACCAACCCAAACTTATCCCCTTTTAGCAGAGTCAGGCAAGGCGACAAGGATGCTGTAGACTGGATTCCCAGGAAGCATCTGAAGCAAGTAGCTGAAGAAGTTCCCAGTCCGTGTACTGCACTGTCCCGCTAAGCTGCTTATTTCCTTCACGTTCAATAGCTGAAATGAATCTTTCCAAGCAACTGTTGGTTTAAATACACAGATATGAAGGATCTATTTTCCAGATATAGATATCTAAAGATCTATTCTCCATAAAAACTTTAACCCAGCTCAATCCCACTACAGCAAATATAGGAGCAGCTTAAAACAAAAATCACAAAATAGGAGGTACATTTTATCCCTCAGAAGCAGGTGTGTCAGCTCAGACTATGCTCTCAGAACCTCTGTGGTGGGAAAGATGAATGGAGATGACATTCTAAGGTGGGAGATGAAATCCAGAGCCTAGTGGTGTTGCACAATCACTATGCACTAAGCTCCATTCCATCCCAAAGATGTCAAGCTGATGGCTATTCTTGGAGAGTGGATTCACCATACCCAACTTCAAGTTCAAGGACATTCCTTTCAGATTCCTGAAGGTGACATTACTGAATCTGGAGCAAGAAGACAAGAGGTTTCTTTTTCTGTGTGACCCTGAATCTGGACCTGGATCAGGAAGGCCTGCAGCTTCTTTCAGGCCAGCAGCTTTATTTTCTGCATAACCCTGGGTCTGGGTCATCTGAGTTATTCATCTGTCCATGCTTTCCACTACCTACTTTTTGATCTGGACAGAGTAAGTGTTGAGGACAGAGATGGCCCTCCCCTTCTATAAGCCTTTAAGATTGTTGTGCCTCTGCTCAAAAGATCAGAGAGTGGACTGCCTCTCTGCTTCTGTCACTCCTGACCAAAAACCGAAATATTGTGATTTTCTTAAAGGTCCTCTGTGTGGAGGTGGGAGGTGGGAAGTGGGAGGCGGAGAGGTGGGAGGTATGATGGGTGATCTCCCAAGGCAGACATAGAAGTATTTATCTTAGTGGTATCAAAGGGTCAGAATGATACAGAACACACTCCTCCCACAATAGATAAAGGAAAGAAGATGTGTTCAAGTCTGGGGCTCTCTGTGTAGGATATCCTACACAGGAAGTTCAAGGCTATTATGGTTTAGATTATAAGTAGCCCCAAGGCTTATGTGTTGAAGGCTTGATCCCTGCTGGTGATGCTTGCCACAGGTGGCTGAATGATGTGGAAGCTTACTTCATCAATAAACCAATCTATAGATCCATGACTGAATGGACTTCCATGAGATGGAGCCTGTTTGGAGAACGCAGGTCACTGGGGAAGTGACTCTGAAGGGTATGTTTTTTGTGTTTTGACCCCCTTGTGTCAGTAATTTTGCTAACTGGATGACGGGAGGTGAGCAGACTAGCTCCAACATCGCCTTCCGCCTGCCTAGCATTTCTGCTCTACCACAAACCTAAAAGCAATGGAGCCAGTCATTGAATGATATCTGTGACACCATGTGACAAAAGCAAATCTTTCTATGCTTATACTGATTCTTCAGGTATTTTGTCACAGTGGTGAAAAATTAGCATCGTCTTTAGATATACTTTATAGTATATCTGAAATGCCTCAACCAGACAGGGACAAGGACTTGTGATGGCTTTTCCCATGGTGACACCTTGCCTATTTCTGAACACCAGGATGCATAGTGGCATAGACACGAACAGAAAGCCTCCACTGAGAGAAGTAACTTCTCTCTGAATCATCAGTGGGGTTGTAAATGCCTATGCTGACTTGAATGGGAATGGCTCTATAATCTCATGTGTTTGGATACTTGGTCCCCTGTTGTTAGAACTATTTAGATGGATTAGAAGGTGTTGAAGGAAGTATGTCATAGGGGTAGGGGAGGGTTTGAGCTTTCTAACCCTCATTCTCAGTTAGTCCCTTCTACCTTGTATTTGTGAAACAGATCTAACTTCTCAGGGGTACTGCTCCAGAGTCATGCCTGCTGGCCTGCTACCATGCTTGCTATCATGATGGTCACAGACTTGCCATCTAGAACTGTATACCCCATTAAACCTTTTCTCCTCTAAGTTTTCTCAGTAATGATGCTTTAGCACAAAATGAAAACAGTGTGAGATAGTGAAATGCCTACCAATAGCAGCACCTCAGTCCCAGCAGCTACACCGAGGCGAGGTCCCCTGCATCTCTCATTGGTGTAATAAAGTGAATCAGGGCCACAAAATAAGTCACCGTCTACCACAGCACATACACCCACAGAACTGGTGAACCGTTTCCGGAAAGGGAGCACCCTCATATGCACACCTATAAATACAAGGCACACAGGGGAAAGAGGATGGATGCCACTGGGAAGGGACAGGAGGGCTTTGTGGAAATGCAGCCTTTGAAGGGTGATGGGATATGAATAATAATAACAAGTAGAAGGAACAATAAAAGTGCCCCCCCCCCCCGCATAGAGCGTGGACACAGCGATCTGGCTATTGGTGCTCTCTGTGACACAACTCAGAGAAATGCAACCACGAGATGCCAACTGTAGCCTTTCCGGGAGTCTCCCACCCCACAGAGTATGGATGATTGGCAAGTTGTGTGACGGGGTAGCATGAGTGGATAAGTGACAGTCCCAGAGAGAGCGTGGAAGGGGTGGAGGGGATGCAGCAGTTGGGAGAGCTATTTTAGAGATGCAATTGGCAGGAAGTAGCCACTGACTGGCTGCCAGATTAATTATCCCAGAGAAAAGCTCTGGCCTTGTCATTCAGCCACACAAAAGCTTTTCGTAATTTCCCGTTATCAGGAGAGTGAAGTCATAGGCTCATCACTAGGGACTGTGATAAGGTGGCTTCTGACCCTTGATGACCTACTCCACCTGTCTTCTAGGTGGCTTTCTGGTGTCCCCATACAGAAGCTGCCTTCTCATCCAGAAAGTTCTCTAACTCACCCCTAGAGCAGCATCCTTATGAGACTGATGACCTCACTTTGCCTGCTCAGATTTCTTCTCCATATCTTTGTCAATAGACATACATAGATTGTGGCAAACAGCAACTACAGCTTACCCCATCATGGTCCCACAGAGCAACATCTCCTCTGAGAAAGCCAGGACACCCTGTTGAGAACCCTTCCCTTCCTTCGTCACACCTCAAACTGGGCCAGGCCATCCACAGAAGTATCTTTCTCACACAGAGTATGAAAACTTCCTTGACCAGAGGGCAGCAGTGCCTGGTTTTCTCCTCACACACAGTGTTTCCCCTGAAGACGATCTTACCCAAGCTATGATTTCACCACAGTCATTTAGATCAAAGGGAATGCTGCAGACATGCCCCTAATCCACAGCCAGCCAGAAAAACCAACGTAGCGGAATAAAAAACCACAGACATTACTAGCTCCTACCAGATCCAGGGAACCTGTTAGGTCCTGCCTGAAGAACTGCCATTTGTCCTCTCTGCCCTCCTGACACCTCACAGTCTCATCTGGGGCTTTGTATCTGAACACAGACAAAGATCTAATTTCAAGATCACTCATGACACACTTAGAAGTTGGGATGTGGCTATCAAGATCGTGCAGGGTATCAGAAAGGGAAGCTGATGTCCGATCTAAGTATAGCATCAGCCACACTGCTGCAGCAACCCTGCAGCAGCTCCCCCAGGGCGGCACCCCAGAGCTGGTCACACACTTCTGCATCCAGCCTGCGGATTCTGTGCCGGCATAGTTAAACACAGAGGCAACTGTTTCTTGGTGCGGCTACTGCCTCATCCGCTCAACAGTCCCCAGCTCTCCTCATCTAGAGTGGAGAGGGTTGCTAAGATGGTGGAGCTGAGCTCTAATGGTTGTCTCAACTGAGAGCCCTAGACCCACCTGTCTGTTCTGAAGCTCATCACCAGATGATATCCTCTGAAGAAGGTAAAACCCTAGGGTCAGGAGGGAAGGAGGGGAATGGGCGTGTTCCATTGTATTTGTATAAGCCAACTCTCAGGTGCTGTGCATGCTGGGAGACAAGGCCAGGTCTCAGTGTCTCATCTCTTTGACTAGAACTGGCTTTCAGACATGCTCATAGCAGAGGAAATGGTGGTGAAACAAGGAGGGTGTCATAAAAGCTTCCTCATGAAGTGCAGTTAAACCTATGCTGGACTTTGCTTGTATCAGGCTTGATGGGAAGTTGCCCATAATGAAGGATTAGTGAGCAGCCACACTGAATCTTTCACCCAGTTCCAATCAGGTTTGCAACACCTTGGGTCATCAGTGAAGGAGTGTGCCTCTGCTCCAGGTGTTACCGGACATGCCCAAGCAGGCTGGATTCCAAATGTGTTTCCTTGCAATAGTAAGGCCCATTAGCTCCTGCAATGTGTATGAACCTTAACGGTCAGTTACAAGAGCTGCGGGATCTGCTGCAACAGTACTGCTGGGGTAAGGGGGCAGTGTGATTTTGAGGGTAGTAGAGACCTTGCTGCCTGGTTTTGGAAAAGAAGTTGCCCAAAGGAAAAAAAAATATAGTGGGAAGCAAAGGAAGCAGAGTCACCTGGAAGGCTGGTATGCTTCCCTTCTACACTCTCACCTGCTTCCACTTGGGTCTGGTACTTCTTACAAACCCTCATGTGAGGCTATAGCAAGCACATAGGGATTACTGAGAATTTTCAGTTTGTAATAGTGTGTGTGTGTGTGTGTGTGTGTGTGTGTGTATCTATCCTATACTTTGTCTAACCTGTGACAGGAGACTTATATCAAAGACATTTCATCTAAAGGTGTTGGATAGATAGGTATAAGGAGGGACATTAATACATGGGACTAAAGAGAGGCTCTGGCCAGAAGTAGGTAGAGAAGAGGAAGAAGAGGGAAAGGAAAGCAGGTTTTGCAGAGAAGGTCTTTGTCACTGAGTCAGACAGCGGGTGAGTGTTTGCTATTCGAAAATAATGAATGAAGCTCAGGAAGTTCCATTCAGAGTTGGATTGGGCTGCAAGGAACAGGGGAGAGGAACAGGAGCAGCAATGAGCTTGGACTTGAAGAAAATGCGTGTTCATACACTCAGCAAGTGTACTCCTCCCCCCCCCCCCACATAACACATACACAGAAGCTATGCTTATGGAACAAAACTGCATCACTTGCTGAAGGGGGGGGGGCACGCGTGACTGATATGAAAACAAAACTTGAGAATACAAGTGATGCAAAAAGCCCAACACGTCCTCCCCGTCCTGCCTGTCTGAACCACACTGAACTGGGGCACAGCTGCAGCTTACTTAGGAGCTCCTGTAAGAGGTCCAGACGCCCAGTCCAGGGGATGCCCGGTTATATGAAGCATGATCTGAAAGCCGATCACTCACACATTCTGAAGCAGGTTGTGTTAACATGGTTAAGATCCTTTCTTTTTTATGTGAGGTGCTGAGACTGAGTCCAGGGTCTCACACAGGCCAGGAAGATATTTCACCACTGAGCTCCATCTCCATCTTTTTACTGACAATTTATTTTAGGGCAGAATCTCACTAAGTTGCCAAGTTGGCCCCGAACTTGTGATGCTCTGGTGTTGGCCTCCCCAGTGGAGGAACTGGGATGACAGGCTTGCACCACCGTTCTTAGCCAAATAAACTATCATTTTTTAGGGAAGTTATGGGCGTGAAAAAGGAAACCCGCCTGATGGATGCCTCACTGGGAGATGCAGGGAGGATAATAGATCATAATAACAGATCATATTGCTGCTCCATACTACTGCTGTGGTCTGAACCTGAAGATCTTGAACAAATGGAGTTGGTATTCTGTAAGCCATGTGTAAAGTTGGTCTTACTTTGAAATCGGGAAAGCTGAGAGCTGTTTTGAAAAAACTCATTGAATAGCTCGCCTACCTGTGCCCTGGCTGGCAAGCAATGCTAGGACTATGCCCTTGCCCTGCTATTGGGATTACTAAAAACAGACCTCTCTGACATGCCTCTACGAAGAGAAGTCACAGATGCACGCAGAGATTTGCAGTGTAAAGAAAAAGCACCTAGTTCCATTGCTTTCTTCATTTGTTAAAAAATCATATTGTTGTGCGCACCTGTGTGTGTGTGTGCCTGCTGCCACGTGTGGTGTGCACATTAGTGAGCTTGCATTTTGAGGCCAGAAATTGATGGCAAGTGTCTTCCTCGGTAGCTTTCCACCCTAATTTTTGAGGCAGGGGCTCTCACTGGACCCGGAGCTCCCTCGTTGGATAGAATGGCTGACCAGTCAGCCCCAGGGATTCTTCCGTCGCTGTGACGCATGCCACCCATCTCAGCTTTTTCCGTGGGTGCTAGGGAACCCAAACTCAGGTCCTCAGGCTTGCAGATTAATTATTGACTGAGCCATCTCCTCACCCACATTTTCATTATTTTCTTTTCCCATCTCAGGAGTTGGAGAGATGGCCCAGCTTTTGGAGAGATGGTTCAGCAGAGAAGAGGACTTGCTGCTCTCAGAGAGAACCCATGATCAACATCCAGCACCTACTTGGTGGCTCACAACCATCTGCATCTCCAGCTCCAGATGGTCTGGTGCCCCTATCTGGCCTTCACCGATACTAACCCTGCTCACACTGCACACACCTACATCCATACACTCATGCATACACATATAATAAAAATAAATGAATCTTCAACAGTGTTTCCAACCGACTTACAAGAAACAATGTGGATTTACTAATGAGGACGGCAAGATTAAGATTCAATCATTTTTGTTATCTATGTGGTTAACGAACAGTAACCACATAGAAGCAATAAACCTAGGTTGTCGTATATTTCGGTAGAAATGACTTTTAGAGAGGAAGCAAGTATCAGGTATGCCTCTAGTTATGTGATTATCGATCTGACAGGACTCGGTAGCCCTCCAGATTCTTGCAGCCTTTGCACAGAGCCCCATCAGCCTTCGGTGGGATGCATTTGGCTAATGACAGTCTGGCTGTGTTCCTTTTGCCCACAGCTGCTTTCCTGAGAGTCCCCTTTTATTAGCTTCTTACTGTAATATGTGCCTGGCTCTGACTTGAGTCACAAAGTGTGGGTCCTTGTCATTCAGCAGTACTGAACTTTGGATCCTAGTTGGTCCTACATTAAACCAGAACTGAAACATGAGTGGAAAACTCCTATCCTAGGCATATCTTTATGGCTAGCCAATTTTGTCCTTGTTTATTTTTTTAATCTCTGAAGGAGAGTAACTTTGGACAATGTCTAGTCTTTCCTTATCATCCCTCCTGTACACACGCTGGGTCACTCTCCTCTGCTGGGCCTTCTCACCCCTCCTACCACGAGATTTGTTTCCCAATATGCAGAGGAAAGTTTCCTTGTGACACATCTTGACTTTTTGAAAGGTTGGATGATTTTATTAAATTGGACATGTGTTTTTTTTTAAAACTCCCCAATTTAAAATGGATGCACACACATATGCTTGGATTAGGGGTGGCATGTGACATTTGTGGGTAGCTGTCACTGAGTCGAGGTCACATGGGAGCTGGTCCTCTTCCTGACAAAAACATTCGGACTCCTTCAGGCTCTGTGAAATATGAAGTAGCTTATTCCTATCTGGAAGTGCCAAGGCTTTGCCCCTCCCTAGCTGTGCTCAGTTCCTCCACACCCACTCTTTATTTTAGCTTTATTTTAAAAGTCACCAGCATCCTGGAAAGGTTCTATGACCCCAGTGAGATGCCCAGGCTCTGGGGTAATGTGATGGCTTTCTACTTCTCCCACTACAGGCAGCAAACCCTGTGTTTTACTGGGGTACTTTGCAGATGCACCCTGGCACACTTGAGGTGCTGGTGAACAGGGCATTGACTGCAGTGGTGATGGTTTTTTTTGTTTTGTTTTGTTTTTTTAACCCACAGGTTCTTGCTTATAATTTTTTTGTGCTTTCTGCTCTAGGCTCTCAGAACTAGGCTGTGGATTGTGTAATAGATTTTAGCTACTAAACATGCATTCCTCCCTAACCCATGCAGACCCAAAATGCTGCCTCTGAATGCTAAGCATAAAGACAGCAGTTGCTTCACCACATCCAGAACAGTAACTTTATTTGCCTGCTTTATGAGAACGAAGACCCATGGGACTCAGGGAGCTGAGAGAAGCCAGGAGGTGACCCCAGAGTCATCCCGGTGTATGTGCCTGTGATTTCTGTCAGACAGCCTGTCCACCTACAAAAGTCATAAAAAGAATGTTTGTCAAATGTGTGTGACTTTATTTCAAGTCGCAGGCATTAAACAGACAAAAATCAACAAAGGAAAGGAGTTTAAGAGAAAGTCTATGGTTAGGCCACATGTGTGAGTTTCATGGGGTAACTTTTCTACATGGCCAAAAGGCATTTGGTTGTGTGAATGGCCTCTATGAGGCAGCACTGGGCCATCACCAGCAAAGAAGATCTGGTGGGAGTGTTCCAGGCCTCTGCTTTCCTTCCAGCAGTGGACATCAGAAAGACATTTGGGAAGCAGTGGACTCCAGTCCCTCCTCTGAAACAATGCACAAAGAGATGGGGGCTGATCTGATCTGCTTAAAGTCACCCCCAAGTCTTGTGGGAAGACAGAATACAACACACCGCCTTCCAGGCAGCGCCTTCCAAATGGGCTCCAGGTCACACCAAGGCGAGCTACAAATGGAAATTTCACTTTGAAAGTACAAGGGACATGGAACCAAATAAAACCAAAAAGGATAGGGATGGATCCCCATCCTTTAGCCCTTGGTGAAAAGTGCCTCCTAGTAGAAGCTCATAGAAAAATAATCAATGGGATGGATGAGTCACTTCTAATGTCCTGAAGAGTGAGCTGGAAACTTACAGTGTATACACAGTCCAGTTAGTAAAATCAAACCAGGCACAATGCTCTGACTTTCCGTAAGGACCGAAGACATCAGTAAAGGAAAAATGTCTAACTACATTCCAGGTCCTGCCTGCCCTTTGATAAATAAAGCCTAGGGGCAGAAGCAACTGGGACTACATGTAAAAGCCAACAAGACACAGATGAAAGCAGCATGTTCCCCAGCTGGATGTTCCCTAGTCGCCAGAGGAAGGGAAGGCCAAGCCACACTGGAGACAGACAGACAGTGGAAGGCAGCAGGGAAGTTTTTGTTTGTTTCACTAGAGGCCTTTGTAAAAGATACATTTTTAATTAAAATATAATTACATTACTTTTCTCTTCCCTTTCCTTTCTCTAGCCCCTCCATGTGCCCCTTGCTCTTAAAGTGACAGCCTCTTTTTCTTTGATTATTTTTGTCACATACATATGTATGTATATGTACAAATACACAAATAGAACCTTCTGAGTCCTTCTATATTACTTGTCTGTATATGGTTTTAGGGATGACCACTCTGTATTGAAGTACCAATGGGGGGGCTCATCCCTGAGAGGCTAATTCTTCCTCTCTGAGCTACTTATAGTTCTTTGTCTGAGGATGAAACCCCAGGACATCCCCCTTCCATGTTATCATATCTATTGATACTGACATTTTCTGGAGCTTATGGCCCAAGCAGCATCCACTTCGGTGACATCATTACAAAGGAAGGAAACTTTTATCTGCATTTGTCTCATCTTAAAAAGGCAAATGATGAAATGATCAGATTTCATTGGCTGAGCCATGTCTGACACACACTGCACGTCTAGTCTCTGGATCTCTGGTGTTTGTAATTCAGGCTGTGATTACAGGTTGACTATATTTTCTAACTTGCTCAAAACCGACTAGACAGTCATTGGCATTGTTAGAAGTGTCCCACTCACAATGGCTGTCTACCACTCACATGATCTGGGTGATCAGACCCCGTTCTGATCGTTAACTCTGAAGCTGGAGGAACAGGTGGCCCAGCCCGTTTGTAAACAGGTGTGCCAACGTGTCCCTGGGGGACTGACATGACACAGCTTGGCGTGCACTGCGGGTCTCTGAGGGATAAGGGTTGTTTTGGAGCTAACAATATCCCAGTAGCAACAAATTAGCCAAAGAATATTTGGGCGGCAAGACCTTCGTGACTTCTCTCAGAGTCGCAGAGAGGGGCTGGGAGGTTTTGAAGAGTTCAATAGGGAATTTCATGAATTTTAATTTAGAGTCAAACATCCCACATAAGACGAAAGACAAGTAAAAAGGAAACTAGAATCTACCTAAGCACACTGTTAGGATTTCTGTCTCGTCTTGTGTGAGTATACCTCCTGCTTTATGCAATATGATTCCACCTTTAAGCAACGATGTATGGCTTCCTGATGACTGCACCACATGTTTTTCCTACTCTGAGAGAACATAGAAATCTAACTTGAAGAACACTTGTCTGTTAAAGGATTTAATGGCAGGATTCTAACCCTGAACCTCAGGTTTGTTGAGTGTGGGCTGCTGGATGGCAAGGTGGCAGCTCCTGTCAGAGTGTATAAATGCCTCACCAGCTTCTCATTTGAATTCTCCTCCTCCTGCTGCCAAAGGCTCCTGTAGCCAATGACTCTTCAGCTGGCTGCAGAGTGACAGGGCAGCTCGTTGTTCCTCTAACAGTAGTGGTGAATAGTCCAGAGACCTGCCTGTCTGTTAGAAGGCTGGCTTCAGTTAGCAGGAGAGGCCCAACCACACCACACCCAAAGCTGTTGTTGTTGAACCCTGCTACCCACAGCTTTGAAATGTCCAGAAACTGAGAAGCAGACATCTGACATTTACCAATATTTCATCCTCAAAACATCATTCTGTTTACTGTCTCAGATTCTCTGAGAAAAGTCCTGTCACCTTGACTCTGCACCCCATGTATGCAGAACCATGTGAAAGGAGACTAGCTATCCAAAACCCACAAGAAAAGCTGAACTTTTATTCCTAGCTCTTATGAGAAAGGGGTACATTAAAATATGTAACGAATGAAGAGATAGTTACACAATGCTACCCAATTATGCTACTATTTGGAAAGACCACCAGAGCATTTTTCACCCAGGAAGGGGAACAAGGAGTTCAGCACACTCTGCTTAGGTCAGAGGAGGAAAAAAAATCTATTCCCAAATTTACAGCAAAACATTGCCCTGCAGGCATTGTCATCACTGTTTGTCAGCATATGGGCAGACAGACAGATACTTAGGTCCTAACTACCTGCAGGAGGGTCTCTCTCTCTCTCTCTCTCTCTCTCTCTCTCTCTCTCAGCTATGCACACAGTAGGAGGTCAAGGTGTGCACAAGGCATAGATATTCCATCAACAGCGTAAGAGTGGAGGGAGAAACTGAGTCTAAGGAGCCACCCTTCAGGGTTGACAGTGCCGTTGTTGCTAGGAGAAGAGGGTGAAATTGAGAGGGCTGCCCACCCTGGCTGCTGACTGCTGCGGATCTATCACTAAACTTCCCTAAAACATAGAGTCTAAAAATAATTAGCAAACTTGCTCGCAGTTTCAGGGGGAAGAGAACAAAAGACAGGCTTGCTGCCAGTCAGCTGATCAGTCCCACTGGAGTGAAGACGTCTCCCTGTGTCCCCCGTCTTGAGCCTCGAGCAGCTCCCTCATGGAGAGCTCCCTCATGGAGAGCCACGTGAGAACCCTGGGGCTTCTCTCTCAGCTTGGGGGTCTCAGTGTCAGCCTTGGCTGCCAATTTGTTTCTACTTTCTTAGGCACACTTGATCTCAGGAAGTGCTTAAACAATGAGAAGGATGGACAGGGTTAAATTCATAACAGGGCACTTATTCACACCACATTAGCCATGGGAATACTACAACTAGGCATAAAATTTTATTCCTGTGATAATATACTTCAAGCTCTAAAAAGATCCTGTAAAGAAAAGAATTTCCTTTAAAATAAAGGAAAAAAAAATAGCTAGAACAAAACCAGTTCCTATGGAGGCTGACAGTGCTGCATCACAGAGATTAGAAGAGCTATCACTGCTGACGGCAGCCTGCAGGAAATGTGGCCAAAAGAGATGTCCATCCGGAAAATGCAAATGATTATGACTTTTCCTATTGACTACTGGAAAGCCAGAAGCCCAGAATTCCTCAGTGTAATACACACACAGAGCTGCCCGGCGTTCCCAGGTATCTGCAAAGCGCACGTGACCTGGGTCATGGAGGAAGCTGGCAAGTCTGTCTGCAGAAAAGCTTTGCACAGACGGAGCCAAGATCAACTGCCTTCAGCACAGAGCGCAGGACTGCCCCATTCTTACCACCCCTCTGCCCTGTAACAGTTCCCATTCTCTCTTTCCTGAAATAGGTGGTGAGCAATGTCTTCCACTGTTCATCAACAAACAGCTGGACAAATGCCAAAGGACCATACATCCTGGTCTGCCGTGCCCTTTTTAATCAACTTCCCAATTAAAAAATGCCATGCTGGCATGAGGTATGAAGGGAGTAGGCTTGGAATATCTCACAAAATAGCACCCTCTCATCCTGGAGTTGCTGAGGATCTGTACCCTTACAGATGCTTAGGAGTGTTCCTGCTGCAGAGATAGAATCAATTTGCTTGCGCCTGGCCCTCAAGACGTATTAAATTTATCCTGAAGGAAGCTGGCTTCTGAAAGCTCTTGCCCAGATGCATTAGGCAGGTGGGGGTTTCAGAGAACCGGAGGGTCCACCGGCAGATGCAGCATTGATTTCTGAATGTTCACACTCGCATAGATAGCTCCAGAGCAGACTCGGTTTGATGGCTCTCTATGGGGTGCCCCGCAGACTGGATTATTTCCACCACCAGTCTGGCTAGCATTGTTTCATGGCGACAGTGTGCTGTGCGTTCAGCTTCTGCTCAGATGGCACAGGCTAGGGGAATGCGTGGACCAGGGAGCGGATACGGCACCAAATTCAAAGTCAGTCTCTGAGAATTGTCTCCTGCCTACAGGATTCAGGCATGTAGGAGCCCTGGGAACTGGGAAGTGGTCCTGACTTTTGTAAAGCTACTCTGTGAGTGCAGGTTAGAACACACTGAGGTTCAGTTTAGACAATAGCTGAGGTGCTTCTCAAGGCCATGTTGGAGCTGGGAACCCTACAATGAAAATCCTTGTCGACGTACTAAAAGAAGCACTCACTCTCCCCCCCCCCCATAAATTATTCATCCCTGAGTTGTTTGATTTAGAGTTCCGAGCTTGACACTCCACCTGAAAACATCTGAGGCAAACGCTCAGGTGGGGTGATTTTTCTCAGGGCAATTTGAGGGAGTGTGCTGCCTAAGCACCGGACATCAGCAGGAAGCAGGCAGTATACAATATTGAGTCACAAAGTTCTTACAACTGTATTAATGAGTACACACATACATCTAAAGCAGGTTTACATGGTGCACGTATTAACCCAATGACTCAAGTATTACCAGCCTACACACAACACTTTTACCCCAGCGACCTTAAAAAATACACATGTTTTATACTTCAAAAACCATGGAGGGGCTCAGCACCTTCTCTTCAGTGCTTGAAAACACAGCAGAGCACAGAATTTTAAAGGAAATAAGGTCAAGTGACGTTTTGGAAGGAAACTGTTGATTTTTTTTTTCCTGCTCATAGACAGTAGGAGCCCCAGGGGCAGGGCATTTGGCACAGGGCAGAGCCCCTGAGATGCAGATACCCAGTGGGACCACTGCCCACAGAGCAGCCAGGGCAGGGCACCTGACATTTGGAATCTCATGGACGAAATACATGATTTAGCTACGGAAGGTTGTAATCTCTCCCAAAGTTGATATGCAACCTCAGAGAAAAAGTTAAAAAATAAAACAAAAAGTCCTCTTAGAAACCACATTTTCAGGCTGGCTCATAGGAACATATTTCCAGCTGAGGGACATTTCATTGTCTTTGGATGGAGCCCTTACCAACCGCAAGGAGCCTTGAAAACTGACAGGACTGCAAGCGGCAAAAGTAACTCCCTCAAGTGGAAACTCCTGTGACATAATTGTGGCCCTTTAAAAAAATGGACTTCACCTGTGAGAGGCAGCCAGGCACAAAGGAAGCCTCGTGAGTAAGTGACATTCAGGGACTTCCCTGCTACTAAATGGCCACACCGAGGTTTAAAAAAAAAGATAGAAAGAAAGAAAGGCTGCTCCAAGAAAGTTATAACACGTCGGAAAACAAAAGAGTTATTTTACCCATAAAGATGTACTCAACTCTGAAAGGAAACTAGCAGGAAAGAAAGTACAGTGCAGCCTCCCTCTAGATAGGAGTTCATGAAAACGAGAACTCTTGGGTATTCATTACTTTGGGCTAGACATTTAAAACCTGCGTTGTCCTTTTCCCCTCTTTCTAGCTTACCAGCTAATTTTTAAAATGCAACAGAAAGACAAAAACATCTGCATGTACATATGCATTTATAGAATAATTGAGAATTGTCCAGTAATGAAAAAAAAAAAAACTTAATGTGCAATCTGAGCAGGAAAATGACCAGAGACAAGTTCTTCAAACCAGGGGCAAGCCTGCTTCCGGCCGGTCACACCTGAAGCTTTGGGTTCACTGAAGGCATTTGTTGTTTTCATTTTTCATAAGGGCATACTTTTTGAAACAGAACAAATCACACTCACCCATCCACCCGCCTCCCAAAAGTTGTATTTTCTGTCACATATTCACTGTCATTTCTAAAGTATAGCAACACTTGGAAAAAGCTTTTAAAAAAAATAAAAATGAAAGCATGACGTGCTCTAAAATGCCCAAGAAACTACAGAAATACAGTTAAAGGATCATGGTCTCTACTGAAGTTTGACTTTTAAAACAAACTAAATAATTAGGTCAGTTAAAATGCAAACCTTTCCCTCTGAGGAGGGTAGGAATCCTTAACACAGGACAGGTCTCTTCATCAGTGACTCTCCCCAGCAGCATCTTGAACTGATTTTTCAAACACCCATGCTCCAGCATGCTAGTCCCAGAATTATATAAGAAATCTATGCCACTGTTGACAATAGAAACTCAGGGCTCCAGGAAGCTTCCTTATTACTTATGAACTCAGGAAACTGATTTAAAAAGAAAAAAAAATCTTTTCTGAGAAGAAGTCAGCATCAAAGGTTGTACTCATTTAACATTTGCCCTCTGTACATCCTACAAACCTACAAAAAACCATCAGCTCAGTTTCTACTGTCCCCAATAAGGAACTGGTTAAATGAGCTAAAATCTCCTTACAGCTAGGAAAAATATATACTAGTCAAAACTAATTATGTCTGGCCTTTCATCAAAACAACATTTGCTAATTCTGCTGGTCTCCATACACTGTCCCAGAAAATATTAATTAAACACGTTGAATAATGGCTGCTGTAAATTTCTGAAAACACTAATCTCTAAACAGTTAATTTTTACTTCACACTTATGCATGGAAGATGGATGAAGAGGCCACCCCAAGCACTAGCAAAAGACTATTCTTTTGTTACTGCCCTTAAGAGTTGAACTTTGCTCCACTTTGGGAAGCGCAGCCTAGGCTCCAGAAACAACAGGACACATTTACCTGGAGGGGATTTCAAAGAGAAACCTGAAGAATGGCTTCTCTGCTTCTGCAGTCCCTCTCCGCACCTTCAGCTAAACCAGCCTCTGACAAGCAATTGTTCCCACGGCAGCCACCCCTGCCTTCCATCTTAGGGACTCACCCAGAAAATTCTCCAGCCTGCTCCGCGACTACAAAACTCTTCTAATGCTTTTGAACGCCCACCATTTGTTCTCCATTCATCCAATCAACTTCGAACCGCACATCTTCTCTCTATCGGCGCGCAGACATGGGGCCACTTCTCATCTGTATGCTAATTATTTTGCCACATGGACAAAAGTAATAATGCTTTCAGACAGGAAACTAACAGGCCTGAAGTCGAAGATGGAAATTAATAAGTTGACACCACTAAACGCCGGGGAAGACGGGCATGCGTGCAGAGCCCTGCCTGGTGGATGCGGCGCAGCCTCCATCAGCAGGCAGCAGACAGACGGCCCTGGGCCGCCAGCACTGCCCAGGCTGCGAGCATCAGGCACGGGTTTCCTTAGAGACCACATCGCTGCCGCAGAGGCACACCGGGAGCATCCTGCTGACTTACCCTGCTTGGGCGGGCTGCTGTCCTTTAAGCAATACAAAACGCAGCCATTTCCTCAAACCCTAACTTCATCGCTCATCTAGATGTTTCTCAACCTAGCAGCTGTGAGTTAAAACCAGTAATTTCTAGCCTTCCTGTTTACTAGGCTTTCAGCAGTCAGGCAAGATTGGGATGTGTGCTGTGTGCTTCCTACACTGTACCCACAGGCCTCTAAATCTCTAGAGCAGAGTGTATGATGTGCAGTGCTGTATTTAATGTAATAGATGAGAACTGTAAATACGCAGGCTGGCTGTTGGCTGCTACCCGCTAGGTGATGTATCTCAGAAAATCTCCTCTATCGTTGACGTTATGGTAAATGCATATTGTGGTCCAAGAAACCTCACCAAAGTCAGCAGAACCTTGGTGTTTTCACTGGAACTACAGCTACACATCCAAACAAAACAAAAAGGCACCCAAGCCTCCCCTGCCACTTGCTAAGACTGGAGAACAGGCACCAGAGAGTTAAACGAAGGGTTCCTACCACCTCCCTGGCTTGCCAGCCACACTACATTATCCTAACACCGCACAAGCTCCTTTTATCATTTTCCTTTAAAACAAGAGACAGAACTATTCTCTGAGTAACTTTTAGCATTACCAGCCCATGATAACAACGTTAGTATCATTTGAAGAGAAGAAATCAGAAAAAGTTTATTCTCAAAAAAGAACCAGACTCAGTAAGATGCCAAAAACACAAAAAAAGAACATAGCTGTATGACTTTCTGTAGCGTCTAAATTTTTTTTTTCTAAGTGCTGATTTTATAAATGGCTTGTTAGGGCAAGCAACAAATGCTTTTCTGTGGTAGGAGCTGTCCCCCTCCCTCAGCAGTCTCTCAGCACACTGTGAAGGCACACTAAATCATAAAG
Source organism: Psammomys obesus (assembly GCF_907164565.1). NCBI lineage: Eukaryota > Metazoa > Chordata > Mammalia > Rodentia > Muridae > Psammomys > Psammomys obesus. Next base: position 14,479,949 of record NW_026585644.1, read on the forward strand.
GCTGCTTAGTTCCTCCCCTCTCCTGGAAGCTGGCTTTGGCTATCCAGACTGATGAGAACAACTCTGGGAAGATTTCAGAACAAGCAGCCCACAGGCATGATTGCCTGAGGGGCAGCTGTGGCCAATAGAGTCCATTGTTGGCTCTTTGTACCCCAAATCATGCCATCCTGTCACAGTGTGCAACCAAACAAGAGTGGACGGTGGCCAGGCAGGTGGAGAAAAGGCTGTGGGAAGTACTTAAGAGACTATCAGAGATTACTCAGAGGAGTTGGAAGCTGCAGCAGCCAAGCAAATAAGCAACCACAACCACCTTTAAACGAAAGGGAAGAGGTACCTCTCTGCGGAAGAGTTGGTGGTCATCAGCAAGTCCTCCTCAGTAGTCTGTCTCACTCATGCAGCTCTCCGGCTGCCATGGAGAGCCCCAGGCACGTGTGGTCACAGATCCTCTGTGTTTGCATTCCCTCCACCCCTCCCATCAGGACCCCGCACTGTCAGCCCTGTGCACAGGAGTGCAAGGCAGAGCCCACAGACCAGCCACTGGGGGCCTCCAGAGGCACAGTGCAGACTGGTTTCTTAGGGAGACTGACAGAAGTCCCAAGGTCCCAGGAACACCCTTTTCTTGCTCTCAGAGGTAATTCCTCTGAAGAGCATCTGCCTGGCGTGTGGCTACTACACAGGGTACTGCTCGCTCCCTTTCCAGTGCCCTGACAGAAATCTCCACAGCTCTCCACAAGGAAGCTTGCTGGGGACACCCAGTGTTCCTCCATCTTCCCATAGACAATGCGCTGTCCAGTGCCATCAGAATGCCTCCCTCTCCTTCCCTACCCCCCACCCCCAGTAATCCCACATGGGGCTTTTCCTTTCACAGAGAGCTATAGCGTCCACCACATTTCCTTCCCACCAAGCAGCCTGGGGCAGCAAGGTTGGTCAGTATCTTTTCATACAATAAATAAGCACTTATGCATTCTCTCTCTCATTTTCTAACACCTGGATTACATTTTCTCTGCCATCTCTGATTACTTCTGCAGATACCCTGAGGACTCATTAGGATGTCAAAGCTAAAAAACACTTTCATTGTGAAAACATTCACAGAAAAGTCATTGTGTATGCTGAAACAATGCAGGTGTGGAGGAGACAGAGACAGGAGAGAGAGGCTCGGAGACAAACAGGGGCAGAGTTAAAGAGAGGCCACGAGGACAGGAGACAGAGGGAGGGAGAAGGGAAGGAAACACAGAGATACTTCAGATGGAGTCACACAGCACTGAAGCACAGCCTACTGATGGGGAAATGGATAGTTGCTTCCCTAATATCATCTGATTAAGAAAAAAAAGCACACAATAAATGACAAGGTGTAGAATCCTTAATATTACTCCTAGTGCAAATTATGACCTTATGACCATTTTAGGATATATATATATATATATATATATATATATATATATATATATATATATATATATATATATATATTCCATATGGGATATGCCAAACATATCTCATACTTAAAATGTTTGTTAAAATTACTAGCCCTATATGTTATTCAGCTATCACCCCTACATATACAAACTAGAAAAAAAAACACATATACAGTACTTTATTCTTTAAGTTTGTGGTATCAGCTGTCTTTAGTCTCTAAGACATATGGCTGGGTATCAGTTGAGGCAGCTTATTATGCTGTGGGATGAAATAGCTTTGTGAGAAATATGTTAGTGGTTTGCAAGTTTCTGTTCAACTTAACCTCCTATTACATTTGTCAAGGAATGCTATACATTTTTGAAAGAAAAAAAAAGAAAGAGAGATTCTTAAAAATAGAAAAAGAAGGAAGAGTCCTCGGCTATGGGGTGAGCCTGGGGCTCTTTCACCTGCCACCCATTTGTATCCCAGACAGGATTCTGGGTGACTCTTCAAACTTTCTTGCCAAATATTAGATGCATTTGAGAAACTAGTTATTAATTAGAAAATGTGGCCCTTGAGAAAATGGTCAGCCAGTTGAGTTCAAGTTCAGGGTAGAGTGGTCCCTACCAAGGCAACCTCATTATTTCCTCTTGTTCTATAAAGTAGATTTTTTTTAAGACACAAGACTGACTAAAACTTTGAGTTGTTTGAAATTTAAAACGCACAGTAAACAAGCAAAATGTGTTAGAAGAGATAATATAGTGCTTTTGAAACAACAGGTCTCCATCAAATTAGATTGTCTTGTAAGTAGACATGGGATTTCTGGTTTGGACATATGACATTTAAAATATTATTTTGTTAGCTAAAATAATTTTCCTTAGATGTAATTGTCTTTTTAAAGTTGTACATGTGGTGCATTCCTAAGTAGACCAAACAAAGCAAATGAATACTCAGGTTACAAATTCATTATTTAAAAACTGCAATGTGTAATAACAACAAATAGAAAAACTTTAAAAAATCTTTAACAGTACAAAATAACTTTTATTTACATTTATTTTTGAAAGTTAGTAATGAAAATGAGCAAGTACCATCAGAAAGTGGAATAGCTTGTAATAATTAATAGAGGTCAAAAATGTTTTAAAGAGTAAGAATTAAATTAAACTGGGTAGAAAACATGGCAGGATTAATAAAGATGCCACATCAATGAGTATTGACCCCCTAACCATAACTATATGCTTTTAAACCAAGCCCATACAGCTTTATAGTCAAAAGGAAAACAGTAGGCTCCTGTCCCTTTAAGAATTTTTGTGTATCAGTCATAAGTGTTCTCAAGTTATTGGGCCTCAACCCTGGCCTCAGCTTCAAATACAGATCCATGAAGCTGGCATTGGCTGGTGGGTCTGGGTACAAATTTCACTTCATAGAAATGTTCCTGCCATGTGTACTTCCTGCCCTCGGGCAACTCTGTCCTGGCTCATCTCTTTAAAACCAAAATTGTATTAATAACCACACATGTTGAAGTAAACAGCGTCCACTTCCAAAGTAGTAATGTCTGTGGTTTTAGAGCCCCAAGTCACCTGAGTTATTTTGGCAGATTCATGCTGCAATGTTTTCACAAAATAAAAATCATCAGCTACAGATCTGGGCAGCCACCATCTTCAAAACATCCAACTGTGACCATAAACACCACTGGACTTCTACCTCAGTGAGCACCGTCATTAAGGTGATGAAAGTGAGCCATTTTCACATCGGCAGCGAACCTGTAGGAAGTCGCTGCTGAACGCAATTGCTATCTGCCACGGACAGCTCCCGGTGCTGAAAGGAGACCAGGAAGCCCTATCACAATGGCTCCCTCCACCAGCCTTTGAAAAATCACAGCAAACTGAATGGGGTGGAAAGTGCTCAGCCTGAATAGCACTGTCTGCAGAACAATGGCGGCTAGCTCCAAATCCTGCTATAATCACATTAATGAGATTAATCAGTGAATTAGCAGCAGTCAAATGTCAGGGAGGCAAGGAGGAAGCCAACCAAGATGGGTGATTAACTTTGGGAAGGGGGAGGGGAAATCAACTGTGCTCTGTCCAAGGGATTTGCAGAAGTTGACAGATCTGATTCGAAAATCTGAAGGTAGGAATCAAAAGGCGGTCACACAGCCCTTTAGAGCACACTGCAGACCCAGCCTCCACCCTGCTGCTAGTCCTCTGAAGAAAATGAGTTCAAGAATATTCTCAAACTGCCCAAATTTTACAGTTTGAGGCTTTCAACTGTGTAACTGATATTTAATATTAATTTATTTGCCCCAAACTCAAGACAAAATATACTTTGAAATGCTGATTAGGAGAAGGAGGGTCCCAGCAAGAGTTTTAAAAAGTGTACCAAGTACTGCTCCATCATCCAAACATCCCTGCAGGGGCCTATCATAAACAAATATTACAAAAAATAAAATTGAAGATTGAAGTACAACTTTAAGGAGAGTTTCAATCCACTGACTTACTGCACTGAGGCAATTTAATCATTCATGTTCTTTTGGGTCAACTGAGAAAGGGAAACAATAAAGTTATTTGGGAGAGATAGGTGTTACATAGTGATATTTAAAGGTATTTAAAATGTACCATTAATACTTCAGGTTCAGAGTTTGGGGGAGGTTAAAACTTATAGGAATCTTATGATACTGTTTTCAAAAGGAATTTTGAATAAAACACTCTCATCTCAAAAGTAAACATATATCTGTCTATATGTAAAACATACCTTACTTTTCCATTTCAAAAGGGTATTCACTTTTATGAACTTGAGCAATTAGAAAAACTCTCTCATGCTTGTAAAGGTGTTATTGGTACTTTTGTCTGTGGTGTTAGTAAAAAGTATAAACACTTGAACAAAAGAGTTGTTATACAAATTACTTTATCCTAATTAAATAAACAACATAACGATCTATAACATATAAGGTTTCAATGGTATTAGAAATGTGTCATGACTAAATTAATGCTAAATTCAGACTCTACTGTATATTTTGTATCTTTCACACTCATGTGAATATTAATATTATTTATTGTTTATTCAGATCTATCTAAAGCTAGAGTGTGAAGACTCAACTTTTTGTTTATGAAGTGATTTAAAAACACATTTCTTTTATAAATTAAGTGCTGTTTTGGTATTATGAACTTCAAACATTGACGTTATTGTTAAAAATCTTTATTTGAGTTTATCAGATGAATGAACATCAATCAACTTTGTTTTCATAATTAGACAAATACAGCAGTGCCTCAGGAGTAGCTAATATTCCCACAGCCCTTGCATAAAATCCTTACTTGTTTGTAAAGTGAAGTTAGACACTCTCAGGAAGTTACTTCAGCTCAAATCACCGACCTCCAGACATGCAGCAAGTTTTTCTCATTTTTATTTCTTTTTAGAAACAAAATCATTGTTCAGGCATGCAATCTATTACCCATTTTTGCTCTAAAGACAAGCTTCTGAGGATTGAAGACCTGTCCGTCAGAAACCTTTCAGCCACCAGCCATGCTATAAAAATAACTTTAAAAAGGAGCAGACAATAGGACTGCAGCAGCAGCCTTGAGCTACAGCAAAAACATATCCTGACCCCTGAGTCCAAAGAATTAACCTAACGAGCATCACGTACCTCACACCATGACCACACCGCTCACAAGTGACGGCAAGTTCAATTTTGGTAACTGTGCTGGCTCAAAACACACAGAAAGAGAAAACCCTTTCCCCCACAAGTGGGAGGCCGAGGAGGACCACGCATAGCACCGAGAGGCAGGGAAGGCTGCTTTTGTCTTCAGCGAGCATTGATTTCATAACCCACAGTCCAGGGAATCAAAAAATTGAAATACACCCACCAACAATGGGTGAGAAACCAGGAGGCCTCCAAGAAGACTGCAGGGAAAAGCTTTCTCGCTCTGTTTTGTGTGCAGTAGCTTAGGGGGAAAAATGTCGCCCAGGCAGGAATGACACATGCAGTAGAAGAGGCGAGCGGGCCTAAGAGATCTGCTTTACCTCCACATCCAGCCCCTAATGCACGCAGCCCCACTCATCCTCTCCCAGGCTTTTTTTTTCCACTTTTTTTTTTTTTTTCACGAGCTCCAAATCCCCGGCATATGACCTTCTGTTAAATAGATAAAAAAAAAAAATTGCTTATCAGTCATGCAAATGAGGCTGAATTCATTTTCCACAACAGATGGCCTCATAGATAATGATGATGGAAGAGAGAAAATTGAATGTCTCTCACAAGGTGGCCATGGCAACCGAGAGCAGAATAATATCAATAATAAGCTCACTGCATAATAAGGTTGTCAGTCCTACAAATCAAAGTCTGCAGCTAAATCAGGTATACCACCCCAGCTAGTTACCAGGTATATGTGTGTGTATATATATATATATATATATATATATATATA
>NW_026585644.1:14485858-14503658 GCF_907164565.1 Psammomys obesus
ATATATATATATATATATATATATATATATACACACACATATATGCTGACCATGAGGAAAGCCAGCATTCCCAGCCACTAAATGTCGGGTTGGGGGGGGGAGGGCGGAGGGGGACGGTTGCTGGAAAAATGAACCGGCAATCCTACGATTTAACAGTTTTTTTCTCTACTCTTTCTTCCATTACATTTCCTGCAGTAGCCTGGGTCTGTGAGGCACTGGCTAACTAGCCATACTGAACCGCAGAGCAAGTCCTTGGGTGAGCTCCCCTCCCGCGAGCCTCCTCCTCACTCTCCCCCTCTGTGTGCCCTGCTGCAGTCTGCCTAGATGCAAGAGCAGCTCGCCGGAGGCTTCCACCTTGGCTCCCAGGGGGACATCCTGCAAAATGAATCAGCAGCCATCCTGAGCAGGCTGATTAAAATGAAAATGGCAAGGCACATGTCTGGGCGGAACTGCAGCTCAGCTTTGTTGCCTGTCTGACAAGCACGGCTCGATATAGCTCTTGCTAATAATGGCTTACTGCCTCTCGGTTTTTAAAAAGGTATCACCCTTTCCCCTTAACCGACTGCTACTGCTGTGTGTGTGTGTGTGTGTGTGTGTGTGTGTGTGTGTGTGTGTGTATGAGCGAGCGCATGTGCTCACATGTGTATGCCACGGGGGTTGTGGGGGGACCGATTGCTCGATTCTAATTTTCCACTGCTCACATGCAGACAGCCCGCCTGACAACGCTGTTATTTTAAAACTGAACTTAGTTGTCTTTCTTCTGAGGAGAGTGACGGTTAAGTCTCAGATGTGATGTGGAGGCTGTCTAAAAACTAAGAGCAGAAGCAGGGATTTCTCGCCTAAGCTGGGGGAGGGGTCAGCTAGTGCTGTGCCTCTGGCTCACAGCCCAGTGCTAGAGGCAGCCCAGGTGGGAGCCTGCTCCTGCTTGAAGCTTTTCTGCCAGACTGTCTCTGTTCCCTAGATCTCAGGCAACACACACGCTGAAAGCAGGAAATGGAAGCCACCAAGTGTTGCAATTGGACAAAATTTATTGAAAATAAATCTCATTTGTTTTTAAAATTCTCAGGTGTAACTTGAAGATCCTTTTTAATAAGCCATATTTTACATATCCATATCAAATTTTCAGGCTCTCCTTTGTAAAAAATTAAAGGCATTGGGGCATTAAATCTTACATCTCTCTCTCAAGAAACAAAACAAAACAACAACAACAACAATCCCCCCCACACACACACACACACGACAAAAGCAGCTTGAAAAGTAGAGCCAGGAATATTCTGAACTCATTTATACTGTACATTTCTTATCAATTCTACTCCAAGTTAAGGGACCATTCAATGTCATTCTCTCAACTGCTCTCTTGGTAACAGAGAAGTCATTCTGAGGTACCACCAGCACCACTTTCTTTTTCTTTTCCTGTAATCCCTGCTTCTGAGATGTGGTTTTTCCTCTTCCTTGATAGTCCTGTTGCTGCAGTGTGAGTCAGAAATCAATAGAGCCGCCCTGGTGGGGACTCCACTCCACAAGGGGCAAGCTGCGGCAGGGCAGCCTTCTCCTTTCTCCCTCCCTTCATCTCCCCTCCCCACACTCAGAACTAATGACGTCTGTGCAGCTTTTTCAGCTGATTGGGCACCATATCGGATGTTCTGTGAAGCAAAGAATAGGAATCATTTACAGTCAGTGTAGAAAAAATGGGAGCATATATTCTCCTGTGTCTCCAAAGCTGGTCCTAAGCTTCCCACACTGGCATCCATATGGGCGATAGACCATTCACAGGCTGCGTGGTCCCTACAGAGTGGTATCAGGACTGAAATTCGAATCGAAGGAGAATTTGTTTTCATTTCTATGAAAGACAAAGCACCCTCTACAAAACATAAACATAATAAAACCTCCTGGAAGCTTTACAGGTCCAGGTGACACGGGGAGTGGCACCATCCCAGCGTCCAATGGATGCCAAGACCATAGTATTCCTAAAGGAACACAAACAGAATGACACAGATGCACACCTGGTGGACTCTCATTTGAGTTAGTGCTGGATCAAGATCTACCCCCCAGTATTATCTTAAATTGAGAACGGAATCCCCGTATAGAGACCTGTCATATTTTAAATCACAGATTCATTATCCATGTATGTTTTCTCACACATATATCTGCACAGATCCAAATGTATTAGAAAGAGGACACTGTTTATTATACCTGTGTATATATGTGCATGCAAGTGAGAGAGAGAGAAAGAGAGAGAGAGATGAATGAAGCATGAAATCGTGGAACAAGAGCACAGTGTCACTCCTGCCTATATTTGGCAATAATGAGGTAAATGCACTTGACAAGTTATGGTATCTTAAAAAGTGAAGCGAAATAGTCTACTGTAAAACTTTTCAGGGTGCATGAAGACCGGGAGACACTCAAAAGACCACGTAAATTAAAATCTACCCATTCTTCACAGTTAAACTATACAATAAAACTATTCACATCCAAGTATCAAATTTTTCTTAAGTTACACAGAATATAGCGCATATTACTCTTAGAGGCCCACTTCAAAAATTAAAGCCTGTCTCCATTAGGAAACATAAAGCTGACCTCTTTTTCTTGTTTATTCCTAAGAGGAAATAAATTTGAATATACAGCTCCTTCTAATGAGTATGTCTTCCAACTTAAGACAAAGAAAATTGGTCCCTGATACTGTTTATATTTTAAAACATGAGATATATGTAAACCACAGGCCATAGTTCTAGCTGTTGCGTAAATGTTAGTATTGCATAGATTAATAATAAAGTGTGTCTTTCAGTGTGTATGAAGGATAGCCTCTCTGTCCTCTGGACTTCTGAACAGACTCTGGTTCTATACACTGTGCACAGACAAGATCCTTCATGTTGCCTCAGATGGACTGTTTTCCCAAAGATGAGGGCACAGGAAGAGGGCAGGCTTCCCTCTAAGCCTAGAAGTTGCTTTATCTGAGATTTGCTATAGGACGTCCATGACTTGTTTATGTTTGTTCATGGTGATGTAGGTGTGATGGTTAATAATGATTGTCAGCTTGACAGGATCTAGAACCACCCAGTAGAACAACCTCTGGGCCTGCCTGTGAGGGAGCTTTTGCAATGACCTTAGGGTAGCAGCTCACCAGAGGAGAGCCCCAAGCTTGGAACATACAAATACATTCAATAAGAGAGATTGAAGTAGAAATGCTGCTGAAGAGGTTTGCTGCTTAAAAATAAATACTGAGGTTATTACTGTTATATATACATGAATTTGAAAGGGAGTGGGGGGGGGCTATATAGAAAATGTTGGAGCCAGGAAGTAGAAGGAAAGAAATGATATAATTATATTTTAATTAAAATTAAAAAAAATATTAATAATAAAGCTGAGGGAAATGTTTCCCCAAGGTCAGCACACAGCAGCTACTGCAACTGCTGTTCAAAGAGGTTCAGGCTGTAGCCTGAACTACCAGCAGAATTTGGAATGAAAGATGAAGGAGTGAGTATTATGGAGACTCATATCACAGCTCTAGAGGGACACTAAAGACAGGAGATTTGTAGCCAAGTGAAAATCCATGCAAAGAGGCAGTGGAAATTTTTTATACAAGCACATGAAAGAGAAACCTAAGTTGTCATGCCCTCCAGGATCTTGGAGATGACATGACCATGGTATGCTCATCAAAGAAAGCTGCAGGTCGAGCAGACCTGGCTCAAGTGAGAGGCTGCATGTGAGAAAGCCGGAAGGGTAGGACTGTCCAGTGCTGTCGGAACACTGATGGGTCCTTGAGAACCTCCAAATGCTGGGCATGGAGCTCTAGGGGCTGGTGCTTGCTCTGCTGGCACCAGTCATACTTTGGTGTGATCTTTCTCAGTTATATAACCATTGCTCCATTTTGCAATGGGAACATTTATTCTGAACCTGTGCATGTTGGAAGTAGGTAACTTGTTTTTAGATCATGGCAGAGCTCACAGTTGAAAACGCGGGGACTTCTGAAAAAAAATAGTGAGTGCATTTTTCATTATGAGATGGCCATTAACTTATGGGGACAAAGAGTGGAAGGTTATGGCTTAAAAGTGATGTGTCTGGGTGTCAAGTTGACAGGGGTTGGGCTTACGATGATTAAAACTGATTGTCAATTTGACAGGACCTAAAATCACTTGGATGGTAAACCTCTGGAAATGTCTTTAATGGAATTTTTAGGTTGGGTTAACTGAGACAGGCAGGAATACTCACACTAAATATGAAGGTCACAATTTTGTGGGATGGAGTCCTGGCCTAAATAAAAATAGAGAAAAACAGGTAGGATGCTAGCATTCATTTTTCTTAGTTTCTCAGCTGTGAGCACAATGAGAGCAGCTACCCCACTCTGGTGCCCCCATGCTTTCCCTGCCACAGTGGGCTGAACCCTTTAAGTGTAAGCCTAAATGAATAGTTCTTTATAAGTTTTCTTTGTCACATACTTTGTCACAGTAAAAAAAAAATAATAATACAGTTGGCATCAATGATCAAGGACTGCTACATCTAAAGGAAACATGGGATTAACAAAGAGTATAGCCTTACTATAGGATAGAAATAAATGGTTGAAATTTTGACTCCAAGTACAACCACATCAGATGTGCACTGTGCAAAAACAGGCACAGCACAGCCTCTGCCATGGGACCCCCAAAGGAAATAACTTCCCAGGTTAGGAACATATGAGATAAGCACTATTTTATTAATATAGGGCAAATGAGGAGAGGGAAGCCTCATTTTTATCACAAGGAATTAATCCCAACTGGAATGCTTTCAGAGTATGTCAGCAGCAAAGCAAAAGGAATAAGGAAAAAATAAGAAAGCTAACTTGCAAAATAAATGAAGACCAGCTTCAGGGAGACAGGGTTTATTTTAGCTCATAGTTTTAGGTTACAGTCCACCATGGTGGGGGAGTCAAGGTGGCAGGAGCTTGAAGCAACCAGTCATATAACATCCACAGTTAGAGGCAGAGAGCAATGAATATGTGCTGCCAGAGCTCATGCTCTACACTCTTAATGCAGCCCAGGATTCCAGCCTAGGGGATGGTGCCACCCTCAGTGGACAATCTTTCCACCTCTACTAACATAATCAAGGTAATCCACCACACTTATTCTCAGAGGTCCATATTCCATGTGATTTTAGATTTGTCGAGTTGACAATTACTACTAACCATCAAGATGTCAACCCTTATCAAATTGACCCCAAACACATCACTTTAAAGCCATCCCTATCCGGCTCTTGTACCCAGAGGCTCAAGATCATGTTATAATATAAAATGCATTTAGTCCAACTCTAAACATCCTCATAATCATCAACAGTTCCAATAATGGCTAGTCCAAAGTCTCTAAAGTGTAAGCTTCCATAAAATCAAAAGGAAGGTACTTATTTCTAGTAGAAAATGACACAGATACCCCCATTTCAAATGGGAAGAAACACGCCATGGGAAGGAACAACCACACAGGACAAAACCCACAAACTGATATGGCAAACATAAAATTTTACACCTCCAGGAGAAGCATCTGGGGCTTCGGGTAGAACCATCTATCCCCACCTCTCCATCTTCAACACCCACAGCACACACAGCGTCTTTTGTGCTGGTTCTGCTCCATGCTGGTGAATGTCTCACAGTCCTGGCATCTCCAGTATCCTGGGGCTTTGCTTGCACAACTTCCCAAAATAGTTTCTGGGGGTGGTGGTCCTTTCAGGGGCCCCAACCCTGCCACACATTACCTGGCCTCGGCTGCTTTCCATGTCCCCTTCAACCTTGCACCTACCCTCCATGGCTTCAAAATCAGTATGATGATGGCATTGCCAAATCCACCTTCCAGCTCAAGATGTGGCCTACTCCACCTTGGACCACTGACACTGGGAAACACTTCCCGAGGCAAGTACTTCCCAGGAGCAGGGAGGCCTTTCACTTAAGCTTTCTTCCTTTAAATGTATCTGAATCTTCAGAAGATAGAACTTCCACAGTGTGGAGTGTTGTGCTCCAGACTCATTCCCTATTGTTCTAGTACAACACAGGTTTCATGAGGGGTGCTGATTGCTTTAACAATCACAGCTACTTTCTCAGTACTGGCCTGAATGTTCTGGTCCTGAGTTCTCCCAACAAACAAACTAGTCCACAATCTCTCAACTTCATCCAGGTACTCAGGACACAGAAAGGCTGAAGTCTTGTTCTTAATTAAAATATCATGAATGGCTCCTAATCCAGTTCCTGATGTAATCTTTGTTCCCTTCTGAAACTACTTGTATAGATTCTTTTGTCATGGTTTAACCCAGCCTAAGGAGTCTGGAGGGTCAGGTATCTAAGTATTCAAGTTCCAATCTAGTGGTCCCAATTTTATAGAGCTAGTCATTTGGGGGACAAAATATGCTCACATAAATTCCATAAAAGATAATTCTGATATCTAAAGGAGCATAAAGAATTTAGACTGTGGGCGATTATAATCTCAAACTAAGATAATCTACAAAGGTAACTTTCCTACCTCCAAGTCCATGATTCTAAGAACATTATATATTTGTAAAAGAAAATTCTTTGAATTCATGCTTGGGAACCTAATGTTAAATATCTAAATTGTCCAAAGGTTTTTCCAAATTCTCCAAAGACCACTATCATCTAGTTTATTTTATTTGAGGTGTTCATATGTCTTTTCTCCTTCTACACCATCAATGTGATTTCCCTACAAATCAAAGTACTTTAGGGATGGGATTGAAGTGACTCTGTACCAGTGTCTGTGGAACAATGCAGATCAGGTGGTTTGTAGCAGGATTTTCAATGACATTCCAGCTTGTATGTTGGCATCATCATAGGGAGGGTGGGAAACATTCCAGAGCATTAGCCTTCTGTGACTTCATGGCTTTCTGCACTGTTCTGATTATATCACCTGCTATAACTATCAGACTTTTAATATTGAAAAGCATTAGGGAAAGAGATTGTAGAAAACCACAGAAGCCATACTAGGAAAGTTAGAAACAGACATAATCCAGAGGACAGAGTCAACAGGCTCCTTGCCTTCTGTGCAATGGGCATTCTTTCTTCATTAGTTCCCAGAGCCTGAACCTCCTTCCTGCATCAAGAACTTCCTACATTTGAACTGTACCAGTAGGTGAGGAGTACCTCTTATGTGAACAGCCTGGGTGCTTAGTTTTTCAATATCACTTCTAAAGGGTGGGTTGTGAGCACATGGTCTTCCATCCATTGTTTCAATGAGAAGTATGGTCCTCGAGGATTTTTCAGTGGCAGTGAGGGCAGGGTAGGACAGTTAGGTTTGGTAGAGGGTGGATAATATCCAGGGCCTACACTGGAGGCAACAATGTCTGTCCTGAAGATATATCTCTGTGACATGCTTTTGGATATTTCTCTAGTGGATGAAGCTCCAACATTGTCAGTCACCCCGATAATACTACTCAAGTCAGCCAGCATATTTTCTCATCAATGCCCATTACATGATACACATGAATTCTGCCAATGCAGAAAAATGAGGGTTCAAGAAAAGGAATAATCAAATTTCTGTAGATAAAAAAGAGTAAGGTTTTCACTTACTCTTTTCACAAGATGGAACTTGCTCATGGCCTTTGGTGGCAAATCAGCTAATGATATCCAGGTAGACTGAACTTCTGGCGTTGACCAAGAGAGTGGTTCCCAGCTTTGGAGCTAAAGAACTTAGTGTCTGTGAACAGGAGTCTGACCGAGCAATGATATAAGGTTCTCCATCTAATCACAGAAATGAATCGATCCTTAAACCAAGGCATCTAGAATAAAAGTGCCTTGGAGGAAAAGTCTTTCAGGAACATCAGTAAAATAGATGATCCTGCAGCTATGAGCCAGAAAGACAGACTATAAAGGAAAGGTCCTCAACCTCATGAATATCAAACACAGACTTGTTTATGTCACGGGAACAGAGTATCATATGATCTACTCTCATGTAGTCAAGACATATGAAAAGACAAGCAGGTGATACATAGTCAATGGTACCTCAAGTCTTCCCTGCATTTTCTCAAATTCTAACAGATAAAACATGATAGATTCAACAACCATCAGAATGTCTTCCTTGAACCCCTAATGCTGAACTATTAGATTAAAAGTCAGAATCATAAGGTAGAAGGTTAGCCTCTCACTACCTCTTAGTTGATGAGAGTTTGGCTGAACCAAAAGACAGTGTTGAACAGGAGTGTGATATAATATGTGGTTGACCCAAGGAGTGTCCTCCAAAGGAAATAATGAGAAAGCCAACCATAGGAAACAGATTTCCTTCACCAAAAGGCCCAAATCTAAGCTCTGCTTTCCTTCATACATCATGAACTACTATGTGCCTCCACTCTCTGTTCATGTCAGATGAGTCCTTCATCTATACAGAAGATATATACTTTTCCTCTCATTCCTGTAAGAAGGAAGACCTCTGCAAGACATGGAGAGTCAGAGCTTCTAAAATACAAGTATCTTCCAGTTACCTGTTACTGGGACATAACTGTGAGGTTCAGGATAAGTTTGTAGACAGAAAGGTGAGACACAGTGCCATGTCCTCCCTACTTCTTGTTCTCTGTGACCATTAAGTCACTGAGGGGTGACCAAGTAGAGAGTGCAGTGCTAGGTGAGGGCATTGATTCTGATGGTGGAAACACTACAGGACTGCTACACAGCAAGAAGGGATAGAGAAATGCAAGGCAAACAGGGCTTCTGAGGCATCACCCAGAATTCTAGGCTAATGGGCAGAGCAGTGAGACTGGAGCCTTAGGCAGGTTCAAGGGCCAGACTCAGTCTCAAAGTGCACCTATTGAGGCTGTGTTTGGAGCCCTTCAGCCACACAGGATGGGAACAGGCTCAGGTGGCCTGCATTTGAGAGCATGGAGGTCTTGTTCTATTACTGGATCCTTGTGTTTCACTGGCTCCCGAAAGCAGGTATGGTTGTTTTAATTCTGCCTTTAGGGTTTCCAGACACAATTATCACCCATGTCTGAGGACTCCAGCTGCTGAGGGCTTTGTTCTGTCACCATTCCTTGACATTCTGTCATGTCTAGCATAGATATCAGTGTCCATCATCCTGGCTTCTGGATCTCTCACAGAATCTTGGAGACTATCCTCTGCACCACACTGTGGTTAACAGTGAACCTTATCTATCTTGGCCTGGATGTGGCTCCTCGGCATGATTTCTGAATGCATGTGGCCAAGATTTGGGCTGTGTTTCCTTTAACCTCCCCAGAAAAGAACCTCAAATTTAGCATGCTGTTTTACAGAGGTCTTTAGAGGTGGGTCAGATACTCACTTTTCACACTTATTTTAGATACTTGTAGAACTTAAACTATCCACTTTACTTTATAAGGTTAGACTATCATTTACCAAAAGTACTTCATTTCTAAATAGAAATAAAAGCACGAACAGATGTTGGAATTATGGAAAACCACAAATTAAAGCTCACCAATGAAGACTAGGACAACAGTGAAAGGTCCAATATCAGGGAAAGGAATAGAGAAAGGCCAAAATGTGTGTGCATACACACACACACACACACACACACACACAGAGGCAGAGAGAGATATGAACATTGGGAAACAGAGACATAGAGGCAAAAACAGGGAAAGACAGAGAGAGAGAGAAAGAGAGGAAAAGAGAGAGCTAAAAAGGTAAGAGGGGACAAGAAGTTAAGAAAAGGGGATATAAATGACAGAGACAAAAATCTGCTAGTGTGTAACCTCGTCATGGAGAGCAGAACACTGACCTACATGGAGAAATCTGATACTTTTTTTTGCCAAAATCACAGCATTTTGAATGCCATTCAGGCATAGTATTGACTATGATTTTGACCTGAGAAAGGAAGAGGGTGAGAAGAGCAGGGGTGAAACAGACCTCAGGCTGTAGTGAACATGATGTGAAACAGACTTCTAAGGATATATCTTCAATAAGACAGCTTGTTTATTTGTGAGAAAAAAAGGCTGCTTAAGCCTTTGGTGGGTAAGAAGGGGCTTTCTGGGAGGGGGCAATGCATGAGGAGGAATTCCAGGTGCTACCAGGTCTAGCCTTATAAGGGGAGAGGAAGTTTAACCTGGATATTAGGCTATGTGACCTCCTCCAGTTGGGTAAAAGTAGAGGTGCAGGGCTATACACTAGGATATGCAGGCCTGGGGCGGCGGAGGACAAGATGTCCAGGGTTTGGACAGGCTTGGACTCCACTCTATTCTGGCCAGCTACCACCCTTGCCCTGCTTCCCTCCATAGCAGCTCTCCCCCCCACACACACATACTTGAAGACATCTAAGAATGCATGGACAAAAGGAAATGAAAAATCTCACCTCTAGGACACTAGAGCTCAAGCCTGGACACACATTGAAATTGGAACAAGGATTTTTTAGAGTTTGAAAAGGCTCCTGGATTCCATCACTCACTCATGCGTGGAGCTCCTGCAGCTGTGAGGGAAGCACTTCTTCAAATCATTTCCACATTTGTCTCACCTAATGCCAGGGTCAGAAGACATAGGTGCGTAAGCAATTCAGCCAGGACCTGGACTTAACACATGCCAAACATAGTCCATTCCCTTCCACCAAGGTGTCTCAGTCAGTGTTCTATGGCTGTGAGAAGACACCATAGCCAGGGGAAAAACATCTAACTGGGGCTGGCTTATGGTTTTAGAGGTTTATTCCATCATCACCTTCAGTAGATATGCTGGAGAAATAGCTCAGAGTTCTACATCAGGATCCACAGACAGCAGAAAGAAACAGAGACACTGGCCCTGGCTTAGGCTTTGAAGCCTCAAAGCCCACCCCCAGTGACACACTTTTTCCAACAAGGTCACTGTTCTTATTTTTGTTGTTGTTGTTGGTCTGTCTTCCAGTACCCGGATGGACAGGTAGCCCATCCAAGTCAGGGCACCAAATGTTGTTGTTTTTGTTTGTTTGCTGCTGGCCTGCCTTTCTGGTTGGGAAAATGTCCAGAAAACTCATGACTCTGAGAGCTGGGAAGGGATCCCAGCTCTGAGGTAGGACAGTGTCTCAAGGGTATCCCGAGCCCAGGAACCACTCAGCTCTGAGAGGAGATCTCTAACAGACCAACACCTGATGAGCTGAGGAGCCTAGAAGCCTGAATTCTGCTCCTTCTCTGTTTCTTCTTTTGTGTTTATTCTTCTTCCAACAAGTGAGTCACAGCAGGCAGCAAATCTCTTAAAAGAGATTTTTTTTTTGGGCGGGGGGGAGGATGAATCCAGGAATGGCTGGAAGGGCATCAGGGAACTGGGAAGACACAGCCTTTATATAGAAATTCTTTAGGGGCAGAACTTTCTAGGGCAGGGATATACAGTGTGTGGATTAGTGGGATTTCAAGTTCTGAGCTTGGGGAGTTCAGGGATTGCTGGGCTTTCCTGTTCAGGGATTGGTGGGGTTCATCTAGACTTTTCACCTCAAATTTGCATAATCTGGGGTGACTCCTACTGAGGGACTGGAGATAACAGTTACAGAGGTCTGTAGGGGGAGGAGATGGGCTGCTGGAGCTTCCTCAGGCAGGGGTCTGGCCACTTTTCTGCACTGCAAGGTTATAAAGTATACAAAGAGTTCAAAGTTTTCAGTAGGTTGAAGAAGGAAAGGTTGTGGCCACCACGGACAGCTCCCACGACAGTAGCAGTGCGCTTTCTGAGGCAGGAAAGGTGTCTGGTTCCCATAGCTGGGGCTGAAGCGTGAATAGTCACCATGGACAGCTCCCGTTTAGAGGCTGACAGGAACGGAGGGCAGAAAAGGGGCTGACTGCCCAGAGAGTGGAAGGGGAGCTAACATTGAGCCACTTGGAGTTTTAGTAGCCTGTTGCTGCTCACAGCTGTTGGTGGGTTTGGGGGGCGGGCGGGCAGTGGGATACTCCACTGCAAGGGATGGGGGTGGCAGCGGGTCACCATGGCTTGAAGGCATCAGGACGGCTTGGGGTGGCAGAGGTGGCTTAGGATCACTGAAGAATGGGGCTGTTAGGATGGCTTGGGTCGGCAAGCCACCTCAGGGTGGTGGGCCACCCCATGCCTTGGGGCCGTGGCTTCTGGGGCATTAAGTTGGGGTGTCAAAGGAGGCCGCCGCAGCTCTCTCTGCTATGTCGGGCTTCCACTTTGATTTCTCTACTGCTGCAGCAGCAGGCCGCTTTGATTGAGAATGGTGGTGGCCACTCTGATTGAGCGGTGAAACGTCATGGTTTTCATCTCGGCGAGGGGCCGGGGCTCAGCGCAGCTTGCTCCCACTGCCATCTCTGTGGCTGTGGTGGCTCAGCTGTCAGGCCCTCTCCACAGCTGAGGAGTTACCGTGGCTATAGCCCTACAGTCACACCTACTCCAATGAGTACACATGTAGCTCTTATCAAGTAGCACCACTCCCTGATGACTAAACATTCAAATATATGAGCCTATGGGGACCATTTTTATTCAAACCACGACACAGGGTCATTACATCAGATCTACATGAATTTAAGGCAAGGCTTAAGTAGCTCAGGATGTGCTGCCATGTCTTTTGGCTCTCTGGTATATCTATGTCGTTTCTCTAATTCATGGAAATCTTCACTCTTAGAGGATGAACTTCTCAGAGCCCAAACCACTAAAAAAATTAACCTTAGTAAATAAAGTAGTATAATGCTACCTTTGCTAATAGCTTGTTGATATAAAAGTTGTCATCATCATATCATTATGACCATCATGATCATCATCATTATCGCCATATCAATATCACCATAATCACCGTATCATCATCATCATCATCATCATCATCATTGGCTGGAGAGATGGCTCAGTCATTAAAACATCATTTATGACTCTTGTACAGTTTTTTGGTTCCCAGCACCTATATCTGGTGGCTCACAACCACCCATAAATTCAGTTCCAGAGTATCTGATAGTATTCTGGCCTCTGCAGGTACCTTCAGTCACATGCACTCCTCATGTACATGTAATTAAAAAATAAGTCTTTAAAAATAAGAAACAGACATTTCCAATAAATATCTAATAAACTGTTTGAAAAGATGATTTTTCAGAAGAAAAGTTATCTCGTGTTTATCAAAACGACCCTGGCATCATGATCCTTTCAGACATGGTTATGTTGAACCCTAGATCTCACAGAGCTAACTGGCCAGGGTCTCTCTGGCATTCTTATGCACCTGGGGTTCTGGAAGAGGTAAAAGGTTAGGGACACTAAAGCTTTACAAGGCAGAAGTAAAAATTCCTAAAATTACAATTTTAATGGGTGTGTAGGCTCCATGTGGATGTGGGATAGTACCCCAGGCAAGCCCATGGATCCTAGCAAGACCTGCCCAGAGTTAGTAGAAGCAACTGAGTAGGTTCTCAGTAGGTATTGGCACCTGTTTGACATTTTTTTCAAAGGGTGCTGTAGGAGAGATCAGGAGCATACTGAGGAGCCTGCAATGAGAAGGCTCCTCGGGAAGAAGTGCACAGTAAGCGGGCACCATAGGAGTCACTGGGGTGATTGGTAAAGAGACTGAGTGGGTAAAAAGATATCTCTGCATGAAAAACCTATGGTGCAACTAATTAAGGAACCAGATTTGTTCTGGTGTGTGTGTGTGTGTGTGTGTGTGTGTGTGTGTGTGTGTGTCTGAGTCAGCCTGCTCATGTATGTACATGTGGAGACCAAAGGTCCTTGGTGTTCTGTGTCTTCCCCAATTACTCAATCATGCTCCACCTTATTTCTTGAAAAGAGGTCTGTCAATGAACTGTTTGCTCACCAGTTGGCTAGAGTGCAACCAGAAAGAGCTAGGGAGCCACTCACCTCTGATACACACCCCATGCAGGAGGTTTACAGAGCAGTAACCGGCACACTTGGCTCTTTTCACATGAATGCTGAGGGAATGAACTCATGTCTTCTTGCTGATGCAACAGGAGTCATTCTCTTCTTAATAATCAAGCCCTCTCCTGCTGTCATCAACTAGAGAATGGCAGGTATGCATCATGAATTTAAAATCCCTCATGAACTTCCATAACCAACTTGAGTGCAGTTGGCTGTGTATTGTTGCCTTCAGACACTCTCAGAACTGTGCTAGTCACATCAGCCACCCTCATCAAAAGACAGTGATCCATTTGCCTGCCTTTACCTGGCAAAAAATGCATTTATTTTTACATTTAAAAAATCTGTCTGCTTGCAATATTTAGTCCCAAGACACCAAATATAGCCAGAGCTGAATTGTCAATTATAATTAAAAAGAGATAATTGTAAAAACTGGGAATATCAATGTCCTTAGTCATCAGGGAGATGCAAATCAAAACGACCCTGAGATTTCACCTGACAGCCATCAGAATGGCTAAGATCAAAAACTCAAGTGACAACACATGCTGTAGAGGATGTGGAGAAAGGGGAACGCTCCTCCATTGCTGGTGGGAATGTAAACTTGTACAACCACTTTGGAAATTGATCTGGTGCTATCTCAGACAATTATGAATAGTGCTACCTCAAGATCCAGCTACACCACTCCTAGGCATATATCCAAAAGAGGCTCAAGTATACAACAAGGACATTTGTTCAACCATGTTTGTAGCAGCTTTATTTGTAATAGCCAGAATCTGGAAACAAGCTAGACATCCCTCAACTGAGGAATGGATACAGAAATTGTGGTACATTTACCCAATGGAATACTACTCAGCAATTAAAAACAAGGAAATCATGAAATTTGCAACAAATCGTGGGAACTAGAAAAGATCATCCTGAGTGAGGTATCCCAGAAGCAGAAAGACACTCACTTATAAGTGGATGTTAGACATATAATATAGGATAAACCTACAAAAATCTATACACCAAAGAAGCTAGGACCCTAGGTAAGATGATCAATCCTCACTCAGAAAAACAAATGGGATGGACATTGGAAGAAGTAGAAAACAGGAAATAGGACAGGAGCCAACCACAGAGGGCCTCTGAAAAACTCTACCCAGCAGTGTATCAAAGCAGATGCTGAGACTCAACCAAACTTGGGGCAGAGTGCAGGAAATCTTATGAAAGAAGGGGGAGTTAGTAAGACCTGTAGAGGACAGGAGCTCCACAAGGAGAGCAACAGAACCAAAATATCTGGCACAGAGGTTTTTTTCTCAGACTGATACTCCAATTAAGAAGCATTCATGGATATAACCTAGAACCCCTGCTCAATGGCAAATCAGTATCCAAGTGGGTTTCCTAATCATGGGAACAGGTACTGTCTCTGACCTGAACTCAGTGGCTGGCTCTTTGATCACCTCCCCCTGAGGGGGGAGCAGCCTTACCAGGCCACAGAGTAAGACAATGCAGCCAGTCCTGATGAGACCTGATATGCTAGGGTCAGAAACAAGGAGAGGAGGACCTCCCCTATCAGTGGACTTGGAGAGGGACATGGGAGGAGATGAGGGAGAGAGGGTGGGATTTCGACAGAATGAGGGAGTAGGCTACATCTGGGATACAAAGTGAATAAACTGTAATTAATATAAAAAATAAAATTTTAATTAAATTAAAAAGAGAAAAATCTGGGAATAACGGAATCATAAAACCTCTAAAACTAAAACTATGATTTATTAAGACATAAAAGCATGCACACAAGTACTACACAACGCATCGATACATGTATAGGACTTTAAAAAATTATCTGTGTGTGTGTGTCTGTGTGTGTATGCCATCCAAGTATAGGTGTCTATAGAGCCAGAGGCATCAGACTGCAGGAACTGGAGTTACAGGTAGTCTGATGGGTGCTGGGAACTGAACACAGGTCATCTAAAAGAGTGCTAAATGCCATTAGAGCCATATCTCTACTTCCATGTATAAAACTAAGAGAAGTATCGTATATTACAGGCTCTTTCATCTTGTTAATTGATATAAAGAGGCCAGGAGAAAGCCATGCCATTCTTCTTAACTGGATTCAGTAACTGACTTCATCAGGGGGCTTTAATTATTTACATAATTGTCCTAAAAACACAAGGGAACTAAGACAGTCTAAGAACTGTATCCCTCTGGGCACAGGATTTATACCCAAATTTATCTAGAGGTTCTAACTAGTAAGACAATTTCAATGCAGATGCCATAGCCATATTCTTGGGTTTGAATCTGAAGTGCCCCCCCCACAGGCTCATTGCTGGAATATGTGGTGCTCAGATGGTGACATTGTTTGGGAGGGTTGTGAGACATTTAGGAGGTAAAGCACTACTGGAGAAAGTCAGTTACTGGAGCAAATATTGAGGTTTGATAGCTTGCCTCGAGTTCTTGTCCTCTCTCTGCTTCCTGCCTGGGGATTTAGTGTGACCTTTCCCTCACACCTCTGCCACCATGCCTTTCTCACCACAACAGGCTGTGTTCCTTAAACTGCGCATCAAAACAAATCCTTCCTTTCTTCAGCTGCTTCCTATCAGGTATTCATTCACAGCAGTGAAGAAAGTCACTAGTGTATAGGTGTAGGGCATCTAACATAGTCTACAACCCTAGAACTGTAAGAAGGAAAGGAAGACCAACTTCTGAATGGGTGGTGTTTTCCCTTCCATTTTCTGCTGGGTCACCTTTTCTCTTAACTCACTCAGTTCTAAGACCACAGATGCTACTTAGCTGCTCTATGCCTCTCTCTTTGACTTGGACAATGAGGCATTGCCGCATGCTTTATGAGACTGCTCTGAGATGTGGAGCAGACTTGGTACACAGTAAGAGCTTGGGAAAGGCCAACAGGTGCTGTTGGTGTGTGGCCACAAGCAACGACAGTGGTTACCTCTTTGGAGGAATAATGTAAAGAAGAAGAATGAGGACATGGGGAAATATGTTTCTAGTATGTTTTCTGTTGGTAGGATATAACACCGACCAGAAGCAATGTGTGGAAGAAACGCTTTATTTCATCTTCTACTTCCAGGTAACAGTCCATCGCTGAAGGAAGGTAGGACAGTAATTTAAAGGCAGGAACTGAAGCAGCAACCACAGAGGACCATTGCTTACTGGCTTGCTCCCATGGCTTGCTCAGCTTGCTTTCTCATACATGACCGCTTGCCCATGGATGACACCACCCACAATGAGCTATGCCTTCTCACTATAATCAAAAATTTAAAAATGCCCCCAGCAGACATGCTCACAAGTCAATTTGATGATTAAATTTCTCTCTTCCCACATGCCAAGTTGACAAAAAATAAACAGCGTGTGAAGAGAAAGACTTATATCCAGTGCTAAATTTGAGAAAATTTAAACAAGGAAGATAACACATTAACAGCAAATATTTCTGTTGTTGTGTGCTTACTGTGATATATCTTTCCTTTGTTTTCTATGTAAGTGAATATGTCCATAGCTTCGAACACACACAACTCATGCCAGCATGAGCTAATACCACTTTATTTCAATCTTAATCTCTTCCAAATGTCAAGAAGTAAATATATAAGTCTCTTCTGGTTTTGTCTTTTGAGCTTATTGAAGTTATAAAATAAAACACAGACATTGATAGTAAAGCACAGAGGCAGGAAATAAGATGGAACAAGACCTGATGCCAATGAGACACCACAAGCAAACCACCAGTCACCCCTGATCAGAACGGATGGTGGCAGTACCCTGGCACACCTTCATACCCCTCTGTGGTCACGTCACCCTCCCCATTTTAACTGTCTCCCAGTGCCACACCCTAACTTCACACACTTGTTGTTCAGTGTGCTCCTGGTGGGTTGCAGTATCACCAACAAGGTTGCAATGTCTGCCACACATTGGTGATGCCTTGGGTCATTGTTTCTCAGAAATGAGGTATGTGTATTCAGTGGAGGCTGCAAAAGGCAAACAATCCAGATTTACTACTCATTTCTCCTGTGTGAGAGGGAGTATGTCTGAAAAGAAGAAGAAGAAGAAGAAGAAGAAGAAGAAGAAGAAGAAGAAGAA
>NW_026585644.1:14503668-14519015 GCF_907164565.1 Psammomys obesus
AAGAAGAAGAAGAAGAAGAAGAAGAAGAAGAAGAAGAAGAAGAAGAAGAAGAAGAAGAAGAAGAAGAAGAAGTGTTCCCTCTTTATACTTGCTTCCTGGTAGAAGCAAGTATAAGCTTGCTTATAAGCCCTTCAGTTTTTCTTTTTTATAAGCCCTTCAGTTTTTCTTTTTTATAAGCCCTTCAGTTTTTCTTTTTTAACTTATTGTTATGAAGGTTATTAGCCTGACAAGTAACTGGTTGGACTTTTGAAATTATATTAGAACAATCTTAATGAGTAAGTTCAGGTAGAATTACTAAGTCTCAGTTGCTAACACCAGGATGAAAGTTCAAGCTGTTTGACCCGTGGCCAGTTGGGGCCTCTCCAAACTGGTCTAGGGGCCTGTGCTGTGAGTTTAGTCATCTTAGTTGCTTTTTATTTGCTCTCAGGGTTTCAGATCCATTCTGTCTCATTTCTGCTCTGCCTTCTGCGGAGGTTCCACTCCTGCTGGGAAGAGCTTAGAGGGCATCTTGGTGACACTTTTTGCTGTTTGGGATACTTCCGTCATCCATCCAACTACTCCAAGCTGCGTAGCTAAGGCACAGAACAACTTCCAACCTTATGCTGGCATCTCTGACTCGGATTCATAATGGCAGGGTGGGTGTGTCTTCTTCAATAACACCTCTGTCTTTCTCTGCATCAAACACTCGTACTGGATAGAACACATGAGGGAACAAGCATATTTCATCAACACTTTCTTTTTGTAATGCTTCTTAGTCTCTATAATATTAGTTTATGTGAATGTGAAAAGTTTAGTTTTCCTTTATAATTACTTGTCTCTTTTATTTCCATTTTTTTCTAGTTGGACAATATAGTACATTTATCAGAGAGCATAGCCACTAAGCACGATCATCTGCCTCCTCCTACTTTTCAGTTGTGTCCTGTGAATACAGTTGTACTAAAAATCCAGTAGTTACTCTCACTTCTGTTCTCATCTGTATCACTCACTATCTGGGCTTGCTCTCTGCCCTCACTATCACTTGAGCTCTGTAGGGTTATTTGTGTTGGAAAAAATATCTGCTCCAGAAAATGTCTTAGAAAATTCTATCAACATTATCCATTTTTTATGCACAAATACTCCCTTCCTCACTCTCACTCTGAACCTCCATACCTGGATGGACATACATATACCCACTCTCATGGGACCACCCACTTCCATGTTCCTTGAGCCTTCTTTGACTTTCTCATAACACTTTTCTCACTAAGCAGAGCTGTCTTTTGTCATGTTTCTTGGCTCCCAGAGAAAGCAACAAAGAGTCACCTACTATATTTTTCTTTACAGCATCAATGAATAGAACCTAGAATGAGATGGTGAGGCTCCTACTCAATGTGTTGACTGACTGAGTAAATGAGTACTTTTGGCAAGCAAATCATCATCATCATCATCATCTAACTAAGTTTTTTTTTCAAAAAGACAAAGAAAACTTTCATAGTGTCAAAGTCTTTGGCATTGACAACTAGGGTTCATTTTATAAGTGGGCAAACCACATTGAACCATATCTCGATGGAAGATTACACTCAGGATTGGAACCCAAAGAAATTCAGAAAAAAGCAAACTTTGGACATAACTTCAATTTCAATTAATCTTAATTTACCTTGTTATGCTGAGGCTGTGTTTCCAAGAAAAATAGGGAGGTTAGCAAAGTCCTGGACAAAGTTCATGATGGATTCCTGTTACCTTTTCCTCTTTTGCCATCTTATTAGGGGTCAAGCTTCTTGTTTACACTTCTAAAGAGACTACTTAAACTACAATGATTTGACAAAAGGCAAGCTCTCCCCAGAGCAAAAATTATTCATCCAAGTTTCCTTTTTAAGTCTAGGGAAAGCACAACACAGGGAGTAAGCACACAAGGACACAAAGGAGAATGTTTACACCCTCTTAATTGCTCACACTGTCATTAGAAATGCAGAATACCTTTGAAGAGGCCTAGCAGCACGGATGGTCTGGTAACCTATCATCCATATACAGCTCTCTGTATGCAAACTTTACAAACCTTTAAAACATTCCTACAGATCTGTCGGCAACTCAACAGCCCAGAAACGACAAGGTGCTGTGTCTTTAGAGTGAAGGCAGAAAGGATGTTCTTGGTCCCCTGCTTCTGACTAGGGTGTGTTTAATTCCTTGCCCTCTGGAGAGGTCGCTTACTGAGCTGGAAAGGAGGCAGAAGAATTCTATTAAAAAATATCTGTGGAATACCCATCCCTGAATGGGACATCTGTATCACAGCCTCTCTTTCCAAGGCTCGTGGATCACTGTGGAAGAAAGACTAGAAAGATTGTAAGGGCCAGAAGAGGCAGATGACTGCAATGCAGTGTTTTCTAAACACAACAAGTCAAATGCATATATAAACTCATGAGCATGAAGTCCCAGCCCTAACTATGGAACCTCTTGGCAATTGATAGCTGCTACGAGAGACAATTTCCATTTTCTTTAAGAGTGTTACACCTGGTATGTAAGCCACACGCCAGAAGATAATCTCACACCTAAGAGTATAAGGATAATACCCATTGTACTTGATGGATTATATTTTAAAACAAGAGGACACAACGTTAAGTAGATACATATCTTAGTTTGCTTCTCTATTGCTGTGATAAAACACTGAACAAAAGCAAGTTATAGAGTTAAAGTTTTGTTTGGCTTGCTGGTTACAGGCCATCATCAAAGGAAGCCACATCAGAAACTCAAAGTAGGAATGTAGAGGCAAGAAGTAGAGAGAACAGTCATACATTTGACTGGATTCCTTCCCATGGATTGCTCATCTTGCTTTCTTATACAACCCAAGACCAACTGCCCACATTGCTCCCCACCCCCATAAACCAGGAAAAGGCTCCACAGAGCTGCCTGCAGGCCAATCTGGTTGAGGCAATTCTTCAACCTACTTCCTTCTTCCCAAATGAGTCTAGTATGTTGATAAAAATTTATCAGCAGTAGGGAAGGGAGATTTTCTGGGAGCAGTTGGGGAAAGTGAATATAATCAAATATATTGCACAAAATTCTCAAGTAACTAATAAAAATGAGGGGGGAAAATCAAAGGCAATTCAGAACACCAAAAAAAGCGGTATTGGAAGAAGACAAGTAATTTTCTGTCTTACCATGTTATCATCACTAATAATGGGTTTTTTCCCTGTTTATCTGTACTATATTTTATCATTTTCAATAATAAATAAATATATAATGCTTCAAAAACAAGCTACAATAGAACTTAGGAATGAAGTGCTGTATGGATCGAAACAGAAACCAAGACTCAGAGCCAAACATTGGGTAGAGTGTAGGAGGCCTTGTAGAAGAGTGGGGGCAAGGGTAGAATGACCCAGAGGAGACAGGAGCTCCACAAAAAGACCAACAATCCCAACTAACCTGGGCCCAGAGGGGCTTGTGGAAACTGAAGTACCAACCAAGGACCAGGCATGGACTAGACATAGACCCTCTACACATATATGCGCAACAGGCAGCTTAGCCTCTATATGGGTCCCCTAGAAAGGGGATGGGGGCTGTCTCTGTCATGGTTGCTTTTGTATGTCTTTCAATCACTTCACCTTGGTGTGTGCCTCACCAGGACACTGAAAAAGGAAGTACACAGTCCTGATGAGACTGGATATGCTGGGGTGAGTTTGTGAGGTGGGGCTGAGGTGTCTCCCATTTTCTGAGGGGCAGAGGAGGGGAATGAGGGAGAGATCAAAGGGAGGACTGAGGACATAGAGGAGGAAGTGGGTTACAATTGAGATGTAAAAAATAAATAATGAAAACATAAAAAAGAATGAAGTGCTGTGATTTCATGATCAAGTCCAGCCCTAAACATATGACATTCTATTAAAATTGAGAAGATAGTCTAAAATACAAGTATTCTGTTGCTGCTTAATATTTTTCATATTCTGAATATCACCATATATATCAACTTTTATTCATAATTCTTTTCACTGAATTTTATAAATTACATTGAAGGAAAATAGATACAAGAGATATTTTTTAAGTATATTTCTTCTCTATTTAGCAATTTCTATTGAGATTTAGGCAGGCCTTATATTTTGTAGTCAAATTATCATGTGATACTTATTTTTTCTATTCTTAATTTTTCAATGTGTAATGACACAAGTAAATTTGGTTTTCATGTTCTCATCAATGTTTCACTTTCTACTGAGATTTGATACATTTTCTGAACCATATTGATGTATATCTAGCTCTAAATAATATTTCCTATCAGCTTTAGGATAACTACATCTGGCCTTTAAGACAGATACTTTGTTTTATTCACAGTCACTATTCTCAACTCTTAAGTATTTTTGAGAGTATAGTACTTGCTGATGTAGCATCCCCTCTGACATGGAATTCCCAGCCATCTCAGCCACAGTGGCTTTATAATGGGGTGCTAGTCACCCCTTCTTACTCAGATTGTGGGTGGAAGCTCATGTGACTGGAGCAACAGGGCCGAGCTTCTCAATCCCCATCCTACCTTTCCCTTCTTCTTTCACCATTCAGGTCTCTTTTGTTTCCTCTCTCTGAGCCAGAAGGAAACAAACTTGCCTTTTGTCACCAGTCCTCTGTCTTTTATAACTCTCCTCCATGGCTTCAAGCCCTCCTGCCCAGCCTGCCAGCACTCTCACCTGTGTGCCTGCTGGTGTTACACTCCTCTATCTTCCTTTTCTACAGGATATTCAGAGTATTCTGAGCTTTATTTCCCTTTTCTACGAATTGTGCACTTTCTGCTTTCTAGTCCCATCAAAGCAAGTTTAAGCTGTAGACGCATATTACTTCCTTTGAGAATTAGAAGAAACAGCCAGGTAGGATGAAGATGCACACTGTGTCCCAACATTTGGTAGGTAGAGACAGTAGAATAGTTCCTCACAGTAGCCTGGGTGAAGGCTTCCGTGCAGAAGTCTGGGTGAGGATTTCCTCACAGAACAGAGGTGTCACTAAAGCTCCTCACAAGAATGGGATAAGGGGTTACTCACAGGAATGTGGTTGAGGGGTTCCCCAGTGGAGAGTGGGTGAAGGGTTTCACATAGACGTGTGGGGGAGGGGTACTCACAAAAGCATGGTGACTCTAAAAAGAAGGTGTGTCAACAAAAAGTCCCTCTCAAAGATGGACAGCCTCCCAGAGCCGCATGGAAGAACTCAGAAACGGTCATGCTTCCACCTCCTACATACCCTAGAGTCTTCTTGGACCATGTGAAAATGAGACAGGATTGCATACAATTGGGGGACTTCAGCAGGAGGGAGTGAATGGCTAGAACCTCGGGTGAGGGCCTGAGGACCCTCCTGAGACCTACATGAAGAAATGTTACTAAGCTCATTATAATGTGTATTCTGCAGGTCGTCATTATAGTCTGGAGCTCCAGATGGCAGTGGCTATACCCTGCCTGGAAGACAGACTTTCATAACATTGACTAAAAAAATAATAATAATAAAGAGAAGGAATATCTTACACATATTTTTGTGATTTTATACACAGACACACAGGTACACAGACAGACTAACAGACATGCACACACACACACACACACACACACACACACAGAGAGAGAGAGAGAGAGAGAGAGAGAGAGAGAGAGGTATATGCACATTTTAGTCCTCTCTTCTATAGCATATTCTAAACAGATGCATCACCCTCTCTCCTACGTGGCCTATATTCTCCCATGAAGGGTATCATCTGGTTAAAGACAGAAACATTCTTTCAGATATGATCTACAGGGCTGGTCACAGAGGGGCCAGCTCTTTCTGTCAGGGGAGGGTTACGTGAGGTGGTCATCTACACTGCTAGGTACATTGGAGATGGGCACTTTTTCTCCTGTGCTTTTCACTCCAACAGTCGGTCACAGCTATAAAAGTTTTTCAGTCAGATGTTTTCAACAAAATACATGACCCCAGTGTATCTCGGTACACTGCTCTCAGGGGTCAGAGCTGGATTGTGGGTGATACTCCCCTGCAGCATCTTCCTCTTCTCTCCCTTTTCCTTATTTATACATTCATGTGTGTTAATGTGGACTCTGTTCAGGGATTTGGCATTTACTGTGTTGCTCAATTTTTCTCAGCTTTGGTCACTGCGAGCACTAGAGGGTGCAAACCTTGTCAACTTGTGTGGTTCTTTTAGAACCAAAGAATGTTCCATGCTCCATTTCCTGCCGGTCATCTCTGTGAGGAATCTGGGATCCTTCCACAGGAAGTTGTAAAAAAACAAGTTCTGCACTCTCAGGCGTTCATAGGCCTAGGTTACTGCTCTAGCAGACCAAGATGTACCAGCCAAAGATGTAAACCCACCTGCATTAATCTATCCACCCAGCCAAACTTGGGATCACAGTAGGACAAAAAAAAAATTACCTGTTATCATGAGGGCCATTGAGTGTAAGTTTCAGGGCTTCCCTTATTCTTAGAACATGAGATGGTCACGCCTCAGCACTGCTAAAGACAGTTTCTTCTGGACTTGTAGTTGTGACTTGATATTTATCAGCTTTTTGTTATTTCACTCATCATTCCATTGTTTATATACAGTAAATGGAAATTAACATAAGGACTGTAGAGATTCTTTGTGTTTTTAACAGTCTTTATTACTCACTGTGAGCTGAGAAACTCATTAATTGAAGATTTCAGGTCTCAGGGTGGAAGGTGTCTCATGGAAACTGAGGTAGATCTAAGGTGGCAACTGTGACTCAGCAGGAATATGAAGAGGATGGGGAGGGCTTTCTTTTCCAGAAGCCACAGCAGGTATAGCACTTTATGTGGCTTCGAGGCCAATGACGGAGAAGACAGCCTCGCTGAAAATCCATTTCCTAAGGACTCGTGGCAAAAGCCATGATCTAGGCAACCACAGACAACCAGTTTACAGTCAGTCTCTCTGTTTATGTGTCACGAAGTCTGGACAAGTGAGTTCTGTGGGTTAATCTCAGCAGAGCTTCCTGGATTTGCATTGGGGTAGGAAGAAAGAATTCTTATTTCAATAAATGAAAAAATACTCTCTCTTGCTGTTTCATTGGCAGGGGTTGCCAAAATGACCTTGGGATGGAGGAAATACGAAACACACTACTTAAGAAGTGGTAAATACAGTTAGCCCAGCAGGTTGCTGGTTACTCTCAAAGCACATGAGAGTGAGAGCAAAGATTACATGAAGATGCAAACCTAAGGAAAGAAGGCCAACAACCGAGTAAAAGATGACAGCATCAAAATTTGAATGGAGGAATGCATTAGGTCAGCCCAGGGTTTCCAAATGTCTGAGAATAGCCCAACACAAAACACGCAGAAGAAACACAAAGAGAAAAGAAAACTAAGACACTTGAGGAAAATAAAAGTTACAAAAAAATAAACTTTTAAAATAATGGTCTCAGGGCATAAGAGAAGATAATACATGCCTAAAATAGAAATGTGAGTTTATATGAAAAGGAGAGAGATTCAAAGAGCTGGAAAGATCCCTTGCATATTAAAATTTGATGTACCAAATCCCAGTAGTAGGATTGGGATATAATCTTGCAAATTTTTCCTAGAAAGTAGAACAAGAAAAAAAAAAAGAAAGAAAAGAAATAGAGGGAGAAGACAGATCTGACAATACTAAGATAGAAGGGTTAAATAAGTCTAATGTCTGGGAGACTCAGAGAGAAAAAATAGTGAGTGAGGAAGTGACTGAAAACCAAAGGCCAAGTGTGTTCCCAGCTTAAGGATACAGGGGTACAAACTAAATGGCTGGCCAAATAAAGCCAAGGCATAAGCATCATGGAATGGCGGCACGTGGGACCATGGGGAGAAATCACAGGAATCCAGGACCCCGTTCCAGACATGTACAGGGATCAACATTCTGTGTGGGCTGCTGTAAGACAGGGTTTTAGAGTCTAGAGAAAAGCTGATTTTCAATTTATCTGATGACATACAGATGAATGAATGACACAGTAGAAGACTGAGAAAAGAGAGTGTGTGTGTGCGCATGTGTATGTGTGTGCCCTGAGTGTGTAAGGTGCATGTAGTGCATGCCTGTGTACGTGTGCATGCACGTCTGTACATAAATAATGTGTTCTTTCCATCCCCTCCTTTATTAACTGATTTACATTTTTAATTCTTTTATTTTATACATGTCATATATGCATGCATACCATGTGCATGCAGTGGCTGAAGAGGGCAATGAATGCCCTGGAGCTGGAGTCACAGATGATTATATGAGTTGCCATATAGGTGCTGCGAAGTGCATCTCGGTCCTCTGCCAGAGCAGCAAGTACTTTTTACTGCAGAGCCATCTCTCCATCACAGGAACTTCAATTTTCATTGATGTGACAAGTAACTATAATATCTGGAAATGTTTGCTGTACATAAATCTGCTCAACTATAGTCTGTGAAAGTCTACTGGAAATTTTTTATTCTTCCAAAGTAAAAAAAAAAAAATAAATAAATAAAGGAAATAGTCCTTTCTCTCTTCTTGGAATGCCAGTGTGGCCT
This sequence comes from Psammomys obesus, assembly GCF_907164565.1. Taxonomy (NCBI): domain Eukaryota; kingdom Metazoa; phylum Chordata; class Mammalia; order Rodentia; family Muridae; genus Psammomys; species Psammomys obesus. The sequence goes on from NW_026585644.1 coordinate 14,512,120, forward strand.
TAGGAGGAGGAGCACCAAAGAAGAGAGAAGAACACAGTGACTGTGGGCCTTGCTGACAGTGTCACTGTATTTCAGATCTAGCCTTCCCCCTTGAGCAAAACCCCTTAGCTGTGTCTTCTGGGTTGGAGTTTACTTGTAAACAGATAATGGTAACTATAATGTTTATTTTATTTAATTCTATTTTTTATGAAGCCACAAGAGAATAAGCTGTAACCAGTAGCTGTGGCCAACTCAGGCAAAAATGGGTACAGGCTGCAGTTATGAGGTTGCAGAGATTTCTTGGCACCAGATGAGGTATCAAGTTCATAGTCTAGAGGAACAATGGCTGTGCTGGACCAATAATTCTGTGACAGTAAGAGAAGGCTGTTGATAATGGCAAAGCAAATGCTGGGAATTACCTCTCAAAAATTAGAATGTAACTGGATTTGGACAGTGGTTTCAGGGAAAGTGAGTATTTGGTGTAGGCATAAGGAATCTAATACCCCACCTTCCAGACCAGAAAGCCAACAAATCAACCTTAACAAGAATTGAAAGAAACAACTTATGAGAGTTGCAGAGATCCTCATTTCCTGCTATGGAAATATGACAACTTGCATTCAGATCCCCAGCATCCATACAAAAGACACGTGTGGCATGCAACTGTAATCCCAGTTCTGGGAAGATAAAGACAGGTGGATCCTTGGAGCTCATTGCCTAGCTAGTCTAGCCAATCATGACCTCTGTGTTCAGTGAGAAATCTTGTCAAAATTATTATATTTAAAAAAAATTTAAAGGCAAGGAGAGTAATTGAAGAAGACACCCAAATATTGACCTCTGCTTTCTGCATGAATAAACATACATAGACACATGCGTCTGTACACCCCTATACATATACAAAGAGACAGCACCACAGAGGAACACACACGCACACATCACACACACATACACATATGCACACACATACATATAAATATATACACAGATATACTCATACACAATTCAGAAGCAGCAATGTGTGAACCCACTTAGCACTATAGAGACACACAATTGAGTAAGGGCTGAAAGAGAAGCTTTGGAGATCAATGGATGGGATGAATGAGATGAGGGAATGGAATGTATGGAGGATGGGGGATGGATGGATGGTGGATGATAATTAATTATAGGATGGATGGAATGAATGGGATGAGATGGGATGGATGGGAAACGTGAATGGATGGGATAAATGGGGTGAATGATGAATGGATGAGATGGTTGGTATGAATAGATGATGGATGGATGGTGGATAGATGGATGATGGATGGATGGATGAAGGGTGGATGGAAATGATGGAATGGATGCTATGGATGGGATGGATAGGATGAATGTGATGGGTGGATAGATGGGATAGATGGGCTAGATAGATGATGGATGGGTGATGGATATATGGGAATGATGGGATGGATGTAGTGGATGGGTTGGATAGATGGCCAAAACCTTGTGTAGCTGCCTGATCTATAAATCCAAGCAAATGTTTAGTTTTGATAAAACAATATTAATGTATTATCTTTTATAAGTTTTAAAGGTAAGCTCATAATAATACCTTAAATTATTTTTAATATGAAGTTTTATTTCTTTATCATCTAGATACATCTCTAGCTGTTAGTAACTATTATTTTAGCATTTCTAGTTGAAGGACAAATATTAAAATTGAAATACATGAATACAAAAAGAAAATTCCAGACAATGTGAGTTTTCTGAGTTAAAATATTTGCAAATTTGGGGCACGATAAATGCTCACAATTAAGACTGTAATGGAAAGTGACTGCAAGATTGTGTGTTTCCAGGAACTACATTCATGGAATGCCTAAAAAAACAAGATCTCTGCTATTCTTAATTTAAAACACTGCAGAAATGACCTCCATATCTTTTCTCCAAATTTTTCATGTGAACCACAGTTTAGTCTTCCTGTCACACAGGAGTCTAAGCATCTCTCAGGTCTTTGTTCAGACCTGAAGCTCTGGAGTTGCTGCTCCTTTCCAGCTCCTGGTGGGATAAGCTGTCTCCCTGGCCACAATGGACCAAGGCTCTGCTTCCATGATGACCTCCAGGCAGGGGTCATCTGTCTCTCTTCATTTTTGGGTTCTTTATGTGACTCCCAGTGTTTTCCATGGTCATGACTGACAGGCTTGTTTGTTCACCTCATTTCCCTACTTCCCTCTTTCACTTAATAAATTTTTAAAAAAATGCACCAGGTCTCAGATAAATATGACTGCAAATGCACCTCCAAGATGAAAACTATTTAGAAAAGAGAGGATCTCAGGACTGCTTCCAGGTCATCACTGATGCAAGGTGGGATAAAAATATTTCCTATGTCCCAAGTATTGGTCATTCACATGACAAATAACTATATAGAACAGAGAAGCGTTTCTTCAATGCTCCAGGGCAGCTTGAGGTTAGCATTTTCAAGATAATCAGCCAAAGCTCTTTAGGGCTTGCTATCTTATCCACAAAAGTCAGTGTCACCCTGAGAATGTGCAGCGGCACCACAGCTCGTCAGCTAACTCTGCTCTGGGCTGGGCTGCAGTGATTACAATACAGATGGCAAACTGTTAGCATGTGAAAGACAAATGGAAATGAGCATTAAAGATGACAGAAATCAAATATTCACCTGGGCCACTATTATCCGCCTCCTCTTCCTCTAACTATGCAACTTGGGAGTAGCCTACAACCTTCTTAGAAATATGGCTTTCAGAGCACAGTTCTGACCTTGGGAGGGAGCCGCCTCCTGTCTCCTGCACCCTGGATTGCAAGGCCAATTAAGCTCTGTGTATGCTGCCTTTCATATCCACTTAATCCTTTTAAAGTTGTACATTAAAGGAAAGTTAAATAGACTCCCATGTGCACATATTTGAAGGCATACAGGGAGGAAAAACAACATAACAAGTGAGGTCTAACTACAGAATACAAGGATGGTGCTTGAACCCAGAAATGGTGAGGGAGTGAGACAAGGGTGTGGGGATCTGCAGATACAAGCTCCCTACTGTAGCAGAATCCTGGCACTCTGCTCTGATGGATTCTTTCCCTGCAGACTCCTTTCTCGGAATGCACACACCACCTTCTATGGTGTGAATGCCTAGATGGAGTCTCAACCTGTGCCAACAGCACTGCAAGGAGACAGAGCCTCGGAAGCATTCCTCACTTGCTGAAGAACATCACAGTGCTCTGGATGCAGGCCCTGGCAAGGTGGGCCTCACTGAGAGGAACATGGGGAGAGGGTTAAGAAGGTACTCCCTCGGTCATTGAGCACAGAGCTGAAAAGAGCACCAAACTGAAACTTAGCCATTGGTGAAGATTTTTTTTCCTTTATTCCCCATGTTGAATGTTTGCTTGTTTCTAGAAGAAAGTCTTAAGTTGGGGATTTAGTGGGATCTCATTCACTATAGGGCCACCACTGTCTTATTCCAAAGACAAGACTACATTATTTACATCCCTGAGGCATGGGAGAAATACTATTTGATAAAGACTTACCTTACAATTCCTCAAGTTCAGAATATAGTTAATTACTTTTGGAATGATGCCAAAGCAAGGTTGATATTTCCTCATAGCTCTAGAAATGACTCTGACCTTGAGTAAATATTTATGACTCATTATTTATGGCCAAACACTACCACCACCACAGCCTAGGAAGCCTTCAAACCAACTTTACTTTGAAGTGAAAGCTGAAACATTTGCTCCTGTTCTCCAAATCATGTGTCAAGTCCCCATCCAGCTTCAGATCTTGAGGAAGATGTTGGTGCAAGAGTTTGCTCTGGTCTCATTTACTTGGGAAGTACTAATGATTCAGCACACATCTTGCTGCTGGGGGTCACATGGAGAGCTGAGTGCAGATGATGAGGGACCAGATGCGGAATCCTGGTGTGTCTGTCCAGCAACTGAGTCAGGGCAGAGGGTCTCTGAGCAAACAACTTCACATGAAGAATCATGTAACCAGAATAGTGAATCCCCGAAGTGAATATGAAAGGTTATAGACTTGGGATTTACTGTTACAGTATGCCAGAGTGCAGGTAAGGAAATCAATGTGTACACTAGAATATTTCCTAGAACAGTTCAATAGTAGGGGACCCAAAAACCAATAAAATCATGCATATTCATACATACGTGTGTGTATACAAACATATAAACACATACAAATATATATCTATATACCAACATATATGTATCAACCTACACACAAATATATTCATATGCATCCATGGGTGTACATACACATGTAGGTACGCACAACATGATGTGCATCGACACACAAAATTACACAATCCATGCACACACACGAATGTGCACAGTGTGCATAAACATATATACAGCCATGCATGCGGTCTCTGTGCTGGTCAGCTTTTCACTGTAATGAACACGTCCTGAGCAGGGGGTGCCTGGTGCCTGAAGCTGAACAGATACCCATGATCCTGTATCGCTAAATATAGCCAGGCTTGACCTACCATTTTATTTTAATCATATGTATGGTGTTTGTATGTATATGAGAGACGTGGTGGGGGAAATTGTACATATGTGACAGAGTGCATGTGTTGAAGTCAGAGGAAAATCTTGGATGGCTGTGTCTGACTTGCAGCTGGGTTAAGACAGGGTCCCTTGGTTGTTCTCTTCTCCAGGCTGGCTGGGCCACAAGCTCCTCGGGATGATTCCGTTCCTTGACCTCCCATCATAGCACTGGGGTTACATTTGTTACTGCAACATGGCTGCCTCTTAGTTGGATTCTGGGAACTCAAAGTCAGGCCCTCATTCTTATGTGGCAAATGCTTTTTCCTCCTTCACTATCTCCCTAACTCAGATTTGAAGTTTTGATTTAGGCCTAGTGAGATATTAACCACAATGAATGATAATAAAATACAACTATGTTAACCACATAGTCTAATAACATTGCTAGTATTACCACTCTTGCATCTTGAAACTATTATTAGTCAGGGTAAAGACGGCTTGAACACAAACCTTGGACTACTTTCATAGACCCACTGCCAACCAAGATGGCTGCCAGGTCATTACTGTGCAGGCAGCAGAGTCAGAGTGTATATACTGAACACGGGGTAGATGCTCATCCTGGGCAGGACAAAACACTTTGTTGCGCTGTTGTTTACTTATTTATGGATTTTCCCATTCAATAATTTCAGACAGCATTTGAACACTGGTAGCAGCAACTGTGTAAAGAGGCAGTTAATATATATGCGTACACAGACACACATATATACACATATATATTCACAAATACAAACATACAGACATATAATCCACTTCTGTCACCCACAAACTTCTGCACACACATGCACACATGCTAATACTGGTACTGTATGCACCAGTATTAAAGCAGCCTTAAGTAAGACAGATGAGGTTCATTGCCTGAAGAGAATCATGAAATGCAAATTTAACTAAATAAAATTATTTTTTTCTAAGAAAAAAAAAAACTACACAAATAGTAAACCTGTGGTGATTCTATGAGCTTCTTCACAAAAGAAAAAAGTATATTTAAGGTGAATATTCATGATTATCCATCAGAATTGCTGGTACTATAACAAAGAAAGATTAGCAGTCAGTCTACACAACGTGGTTCACACAGCAGAGCAGGGAAGTGATTTGATGGCCAAGTCACTCAAGAGGGTCATACAATTCTGCATCCAACCAGTAAAGACAAAATCAACACCTTGAGCAAACAAACAAAACAGAATTGGGGGGAGGGTCACTTCTGCTAAATCTCAAACCAAATAACACAAAAAAAGCCAACAGCTGAATCTTGGGAAGAGGTCATTGGCTAAATTATTGGGGGAAATGCTGAAACTGATGACCTTGACATCAAAATAATGAAGTATCAATCGATTTAGTGGTTACAGAAGACTAGAGGAAATCAGAAGAAAACACTTAAAGATGGTTTTAAACAGTAGTCACTGGGCAAGGCAACTCGGCGGAAAGGGACCTTTCAAGTTCTAGGTGCCGCAGAGTGGGGCTCACCAGCGCACACTGAGGTTTGTCGTGTGTTCCTCAGATTTACACTTTCATTTCACAGAGGCCCAAGTCGTGTACAAACATAAAATCAGAATTCAGAGTGACGACCGAACTCCCATGAGTTTGAAGGCTTGGATTTGGCCCAACACCGTGACTTCCACTCAGATATAAATTATTTTTAGCTCCACTATAAAATACAGAGCACCGACAAGCAGCGCTGCAAGCAGGGTCCGCTTAAAATACTAAGAGAAGTGCGAGACACTCCATCTGGAAAATCCAAAGGGCAAAAGAAAAAGAAAAAACAACAAAAGAGCAGGCACCGTGGTAGACCTGCAAGCTACAGAGACAGAGCAGGTGGCAAGGGACAGGAGATGACAACACGCCCAGCAGAACTCCTGATGGCAAACATTGGGCCACTCACAAACGCGAAGCGAACGCAGACAAAAGAGAATCTCTCTATCACACACACACACACACACACACACACACACACACACACACACACACCCTCCACACAGAGTCCCAACAGTCCTAGGGCCTGCTTGGCTTTTCATCCTATAGTAGAATTCTCAGGAGCAAAGACATTCTCATTAGGACCAGAACTGAACTTTCATGCTCTGTGATGTAAGAGATCCAAAATAGTTTGCAATTTAAATAACTTTTGCTTGTAATTTTCAGGTGCTGTTACTCATACAAAGGAAAGCAAAAGCATGTCACTTGATTTATTTTACCACTCATCGTCATTTGACATATTTGTAATTGTCTATATCCACAGTTTGCCAATCATATATTAAATTTCACTCCCAAAAAGGTGTTCTGGTTAACCTGTCTTTTAAGTCTTGATTTTTTTCCCCTTTTCTTTTCTCTTTCCTTCCTTCCTTCCTTCCTTCCTTCCTTCCTTCCTTCCTTCCTTCCTTCCTTCCTTCCTT
>NW_026585644.1:14519025-14523991 GCF_907164565.1 Psammomys obesus
CTTCCTTCCTTCCTTCCTTCCTTCCTTCCTTCCTTCCTTCCTTCCTTTCTTTCTTCCTTCCTTCTTTCTTCATTCATTTTACATCCCAATCATAGCCCCCTCCCTCGTCTCCTCCGGGGCCCCACATTCCTTTCCTCTTCCTCATATCCCTCCTCTCCTCCACCCCAGAAAAGGGGAGCCTCCCTCCACCTACCCATCCCAGCACATTAAGTCATATTAGGACTGAGCACAGCCTCTACCATGGTGGCCTGGCAAGGCAGCCCGGCCAGAGGAAAGTGATTGAACAGCAAACAAGTGAGTCCTTGTCAGAGATAGCCCCCACTCCTCTTGCTAGGCTACTCACATGAAGATCAAGCTATCCTTTGTGCATATATGTGTAAGGGGGCCTTGGTCCAGTCCATACATGGTCCTTGGTTGGCGTTTCAGTCTCCACAAGCCCCCTGGGCCAAAGTTAGTTGGCTCTGTTGGTCTTTTTGTGGAGATTGTGTTTCCTCTGGGTCCTTCTAGCCTTCCTCCCACTCTTCCACAGGGTTCCCTGGACTCCCCCAATGGTTGGCTGTGAATCTCAGCATCTTTTTTTTATCTATTGCTGGGTGAAGCCTCTTCGAGGACAGCTGTGCTAGACTCCTGTCTGCAAGCATAGCAGAGTGTCTTTAATAGTGTCAGGGGTTGGCGCTCTCCCATGGTGTGGCCAGGCATTGGTTGAACATTCCCTCAATTTCTGCTCTATATTTATCCCTGCACAGGCAGGGTAAATTTTGGGTTGAGGTTTTTCTGGGTGGCTTGGTCCTCTACTTGAAGTACTGTTTGGTTAGAGGTTGGCCTCTTTAGTCTCTATGTCCCCCACTAGTAGGGTTCTCCACTAGACTCATCCCCATATCCTCTCAGGAGCCTACCTTGTAGGTTTCCAGCCCATCTCAGGATGCCCCAGGCCACAGTTTCCCTTCTTTCTGCATACCCTCTGTCCTCCCCCTACCCCCCTCTCCGCACATCAGAGCCCCACCCTCATTTCCCTCAGTACTCCCTCTCCTATCTTGTTTCCTCTCTTTTACCACTTCCTTTGTTTATTTGTTTATTTTTTTTTAAATTTCCTCTTCTCAGTGAGATTCATGCATCCTCCCTTGGGCCCTCCTTGTTACTTAGCTTCTTTGGGTCTATGGATTACAGTACGCTTATCCTGACCTATATGGCTAATATCTGCTTATAAGTGAGTACATACCATGTGTGTCTTTCTGAGTCTGGGTTACCTCACTCAGGATGATCTTTTCTAGTTCCATCCATTTGCCTACAAATTTCATGATTTCCTTATTTTTAACAGCTGAGTAGTATTCCATTGTGCAAATGTACCACAATTTCTGTATCCACTTCTCTTTGAGGGATATCTATGTTATTTCCAGTTTCTGGCCATTACAAATAAAACTACTACGAACACAGTTGAGCAAATGTTCTTACTGCATAATAGAGCATCTTTTGGGTACATGCCCAGGAGAGCTATAGCTGTGTCTTGAGACTGATTTCCAATGTGGCTCCTGGGCTGAGAGCTTGCAGCCTGGCTCTTGAGCAGGAGTCACAGAGACTTGAAGTCTGGAATGAAGCAGGTGCAGCATCCAAGCTCCAGCTTTTGTGGCTGCCTGGATGCCCTCTGCCTCCATCCAAGCATTTACACAGGGCATCAAACTCCTCTTCAGGAAAAGGCTCAACCTTGTTCCTCCAGGGCTGATGAAGTTATATCTGGCTGAGTTTAGGAGTGGACCCTGGACAAAACTGAAAGTCTCTAGACTCACTGGCTAGTTTGATGACAAATTCTGACATAGAAATTCATAATTATGCCTGGGACCCTGAGTGTTCCAGAAAACATCTCAGAAAAACATCACTTGGGATTCACATTCAGAATAAATTCAGTAACATCATGGGTCCAAAACCAAACCACCCAAATAAGAGACAGTCCATGGTTTATGGCCCTTGTTAGGGTGACAACCACATGCCATATAGATTACAGCTTTTTTAAGAGGCAAAGTTGTGGGCAGGCCAGTTATCAGAAACATCGAGAATCATGACCATGACCAACATGACTGTCACTGATTATGGAGATTTCAAACTAGGTAAAGACTGTACAGACATTACCAAAGAATGAACACTAAGCAACATTATAAAAGTGAGCCCCAGGGACAGCAGGACCCCATAAACTCATGCGGTCACATGGAACCAAGAGAGGTGACACAGGATGCAATCCCCGGGCGAACCAGACTAGAAGGTCACTTACAATCGTAATGTCAGCACGTGGTGGAGGGCAGCCTAAAGAGTCATTGAGCTGAGGAGGGTGAAATAATAGAGAGAAAAAGAAATAACTAAAGAGCAACTATGAACAGAATGTTTGAATATTCCAAAGCTAAAAATATGAGAAATAAACTGAGACATTTTTGCATGATGCAGGAAGTTGAGATGATGTAGAAACATTGCTATGGCTATTGTACATCAGCAAAATCAAGACACGATAAGTGATTAAAAAAAAAAAAACTGCTACGAGCAGCCATACCAGCAAAGACTTCAACAAAATTACCAAATTCCTGGAAAAATATATTTTCCAAAAGCTGGTGCAAATAGAAGCAGAAAATGGTAATAGTTACTGCAGAAGTGGATCTCAGAGCATGGTCCTGCAAGGAAATTTTAGGGTCGGAGCCCTGTGACCAGAGGCTGCATACAGGAAGTGGCTGTGCCCCAGCTATAGTGTATCCCAGGGTACATAAAAAGAAGGTAACCGCACATGCCTTCTGGAATTTACCACAGGCACAATTAAAACAAAACAAAACAAAAAACAACAAAATGACCCAGCAAGGGTTGATGAAAAGATCCAGTCTTGGTAAGGAGATAGGTGAGTCACATGAAATGAAGTATTAGCAAAGCCAGTAACTTCTGTACATGTGAACAGTTAAATGATTCAAAACCAAGAATCAAGTTAGATATTTTCTAGAAGTACAGTTTTATCTAAACCCTTCCATGTCATTATACATAAAGTGTGAAATTTACATATCAGTAAAAAGCTTTCAAAAATATTATCTGAGATGGAAGTCCATGTGAACTAAAGTTCCCAGGAAAAAAGTTTTCAACATAACTATGATAGATTCTAAGAGACTAAATCAACTAAAACTTGATGATTAGAGAGTTGGAATGCTGCAGATCCAGAATCATACTGTCTTGAGTTATCTGCACTCCCTGCAGCAGCTTTTCCTAACACACCTAAAATCCAGGAAAAGACAGTTTGAATAAATTCTTAGCAGGTTGTTAGTGACTGCTAGCCTCACCTGGTTTTGTTTGTTTAGGATTCAAACCTGCAAAGTTCCTGAATTTATTCAACCATGGTACCTAAGTCATTGGGTCAAGGCGATTTCAAGAGCAGCCATGGTGCCAGGCGTGACGGTGAAAATCTGTCTCAGGTGTGTGAGGCTGGGACTTCCCGATTTCCTGCTTTGCTCAAACCTCTCCTCCTGGTTCTCCCACCGGTGTCTCTGTTAAAGGCGCTGACTTGCCTCTTTCTTGTGTTCTGTGACTATGGAAGATCTGTGCAACCCTTCCCCTGCTGGGACATGTCTTCTGGGACACATGAACACATATGTTCTGTGTTCCTGGGTCATGAGCATCCACATTTGGCTCAAGAATAAACTATATCTTACTCCAAGCTGAGGGCTGTGTTTTGTCAACAGTTAAGACATAATCATTGTAAATTGAATTTATGCATCTAGTTATCACACTGTGCCTCATGAATATGGGTAGTTAAAACAATAATAATTAATAAGAACAAATAAAATATCTAAATTAGAAAACACCGAGTCCATCTCAACAAAGAAAATCTAATATCTAATTATTCTTGAAAAACAAAACAAACCAACAATAACGTTTTTTTTAAAGCAAAGAATAAGAAAGCTCTGCACTAATTTTGTATTTTTAGTCTAGATTGTCATTAAATTATTTATTAAGGAAATATATTTAAAAGGTATAAATGCAAACAGGTTGGGGGAAAGTAAGATGGGGAGACACATGTAAGTGACCTTGTTCACATGTCCCTGAGGCTGCCCCAGGTTGTTCCAATCCTACAGTGATGTCACTTCTGGCTGCCCTTGGATTGTCTGTATAGAATGGTTCCTTCTTAGGGTCCCCCCCCCCCCACCAAAGAGCAAAGACCCAATCTGAAGATTTGGCTGAAAGGCAGAGTTAAATAAATAATGTATGTGATAAGGCTCACTGCCAAAGGTCAACCTGAAAGAAAGGAAAGCAGCTTAATTTCCCTGTTGTGTCCCTAGGGCCTCGGCAATGGAGTCTCAGCGATGTGGAAGGCAGCCATGGGGTTCTTGAGAGTTTCAGAGGCCAGCCACCTGTCCATAGCACCAGCCAGCAGAGCCATTGTCTGATCTTCCCTGCACCACTGTGTAACTGCTGATCCCACCTTCGCTAGAGTCTACCCTACCTGAAAAATCCTCATGCTGCCTGCCTTATTAGGTCTCTATCGCTGTGAGGGAAACACATGGACAAAAGCAGCTTTGGGGAGAAAGAGCTTATTTCAGATTACAGCTCTCAGGTCACGTTTCATGTTTGAGGAAGTCAGAGCACCAGGAACCTGCAGGCAGGAGCTGAGGCAGAAGCTGTGGAGAAGTACTGCTTACTGGCTTGCTCAGGCTGCTTTCTGATACAACCTTTAATCACCTGCCCAGGTGACACCACAGTGGACTGGAATCCTTCCACATCAATCATGAATCAAGAATATATACATACATATGTATGTACATATATATGTGTGTGTGTGTGCATGTATGTGCATGTATATATATGTTTATGTACATATATATGTGTGTGCATGTATGTGCATGTATATGTATGTTTATGTACATATAGAAGAATATATATATACATGTATATATATATATATATATATATATATATATATATATATATATATATATATATATATATA
>NW_026585644.1:14524001-14532976 GCF_907164565.1 Psammomys obesus
ATATATATATATATATATATATATATATATATATATATATATATATACATGTATATGTACAGGTACAGGTGTATATACACCTCAAAGGCTTGCCCACAGGCCAATCTGATGAAGCCATTTTCTCAACTGAGGTTCCCTCTTCCCAGATGACTCTAGCTTCTTACCTGTACTAAGAACCATATTGCTACAGTCTTGCCTAAGACCTTTCTCTGTCCCTTCTGTGTATGTACACCCCCACATGTTCATGTACAGCCAGGGAAATGCATTCCTTTTACATATGTAACTTTTCCTCCATCCATCTCTGACATTTGTTGCCTCAAAACTGGGGAAGGTCAGCTTTCTGTCTGAAAGCTCTGCTCCTGTCAGGGTGTCCACATTTACCTCTGCAGTAGTCTTCTAGAGATGGCCTCTCATTTCCTCACTAACCATTTGGTGTACATGCCAACTTTGAGTTGCATTTATATGGAGGGATTTTTCATTGCAGGTTCCTGGCTGGCCCTGGAGAGTTTCTTTTTCTCAGGAAAATTTTATCATTCTAATATGGAATGCCTGTTCTGTCTCATTCTTACAGAAAATCTAAATATGTTTCCTGCCTTCCATCCAAAATTTTCATTTCTATAGTCCTTCTTTCCTCTCATATTTTAGGGTGGCAATATGGATAAGCTAATATTTTCTTACTACTAAGAATGAAGTATAATAAATATAATTTCAGAATGCCTTTAGCACTAGGCCCTTTTTATTTCATCCAGGACCACCAGCCAGAAAGAGCCACCATCATTGCACTGACCGTTCTTAAAGCACCTACACTCAACAGCAAAACAGCAAAACAATTTTTTTCCTAGAGCTTAAATCATGCTCCAGTCTGTTCAAAGTCACAAAAAATGGCTTACTTCATTAAAAACAGAAGAAAAATTCTTTGTTATTGGTGTTGAGAGTGTGCTGTGTCCAACCCCAAATTACTCAATGGGGGTTTTCAGGAGGTGTTCCTTGCCACTGGAGACTCCAGAGAAGGAGAAAGGACTGCAGCCCCTGGGTGGAAATCACATGATCTTTCGGGTATCACCCCTCTACTACAGACTGATAAATGAGTTATTCCTGAGAGTAGAAAGGAAACCTTGTAATTTCATTGTGGAGAATTGAGGCTGTAGAGGCATATGGATATATCAAAACCAGACCAAACCAAACCAAACAAAACCTAAGCCTAAGAATTAAACACCACAAACAAAGGGTAGAACTCTCTCACTTGGGTCCCATTAAATGACAGGTGCTTACTATTGTCATGACATGGCCCACATCATCTTCATCATCATCACCATAATCACCATGATCCCTGTTGTGTGTATCAAGGACTGCAAGCAGAGGACCCCCCTACTGTCCCTGGAGCTTTGGAGAGCTCAACCTTCCCCTTTCCCTTGTTGACGCAACCTACTGTACTGCTTGCTTATCCAGCTATTCACTCACCCGGACCTTATTCTCAGACCCAGGGTTGTTCTTTCATCTCATAGCTGAAGCAGCTTTGAGATGAAACCCCCAACTCCAACAGCAAGAGCAGCAGCCTCCTCCTATGCTGGTTGGTCCTCATCTTATCCACACAGATCCTGTCTCAGATCACTTCTGAAGCCTCTTGTTCTGCTGCAGCCTCTCTGACTTGCAGTCATTCTGTAACCCATATATACACATGCATCTATGTAAACATATCCTTACAGTATGCTGCATGATTTGAGCGTTAATCTTAGGAATTAAGACTGGAATAAAAGAACCCACATTCAGCTCAGCTAGCCCTGCAAGTTTGCTTTCACTGAAACAGCTAAAATTTGTGAAATTATTATTTAATAAATCTAGTGTTAAGAAAAGATACAAATGTGTTTATGTTTCTGGTATAGGGCATTCAGGACAAGGGGTCTGCAAAGATCCGTGTGACCTGGTTTCTCTTTTCTCCTCTGGTTGCACATCCAAGTATTTTTTAATTAAAATATAATTACATCGCTTCTCCTCTTTTCTCTTTTCAGTCCTTCCTTCGTTTCCTCCCTCCAACCCTTCCTATGCCTCTCTTCTCAATTGATGTCTCATTTTCTTTATCATTATATGTATGTATGCATGCATGCATGTATGTATGTACACACATATGTACAAATATATAAATACAACCTGCTAAGTCTATTTTTGTTGTGTATGTATGTATGTATGTATGTATGTATGTATGTATGTATGTATGACTTCAGGGATAAGCACTTCATTTTGGATAACCAATTAAGGGGTTCATCCTAGGAGAGGCTTATCTCTCTCTCTCTCTCTCAGTGATCTCAGCGCTTGCAGTTCTTTGTCTAAGGGTGGGACCCTGTGAGAATTTGTCCCTTCCACATTAGTATACCTTTTGGTGTCAGCACTGTTCAAGTTTTGCTTATGAAGCCCTTTCTAGGAGACAGTCTCACAGCCTATTTCTCTGGCTTTTACCATCTTTCCACCACCCTTTCAGTGCTGTTTCCTGAGCCACAGGTACAGGAGCTGCGTTGTAGATGTATTCATGCAATGAATTGTATTGTGTCCAGTTGAGGTTTTCTGTATGCTATACATCTAACAGAGAATTAATGTCTAGAGTATACAAAGAACTTAAAAGAAAAGAGCCAAGAAAATAAATTGCTCAATTAAAAAAAATAGGCTAGGGATCTGAACAGACAGTTCTCAACAGAAGAAAAAAAAAATGGCTAAGAAATAATCAAAAAGTGTTCACTATTCTTAGCAATTAGGGAAATAAAAATTAAAATGATTTTGAGATTTTTATGTCACCCCAGTCAAACCAAATGACTGACAACAAATGCTGACAAGAACATGTGAAAAGAACAACCCTCATTAAGTGTTGGTGGGATGCAACCACTCTGGAAGTAAGTATGTAGGATCTTCAACGTGCTAAAATAAATCTATCATACGACCCAGCCATATAACTCCATGGCATGTGCCCAAAGGACTCAACATACTACTCCACAGACACTTGCTTAGCCTGTTCATTGCTGCCCTAGTCATAATGGCAAAGAAATGGAAACAACCTAAATGTTCTTCAACAGATGGAAAGAAAGTGAAAACATGGTGCACATATACTATAGAACGCGATTCAGCTGTAAAGAAAAATAAAAACACGAAATCTGTAGCTAAATGTATGGAACTAGAGTAGCTTATGTCGAGTGAGGTAGCTTAGATCCAGAAAGATAATTGACATGTTTTCTCTCATATGTAGCCCCTAGCTCCAAATCTTCAGATGTGAGTATATAACCTACAGTAGCCTCAGAAAGTATGAAGGGACTATGGCATAGGGGTGGGATTGGGGGTGGGGATAGTGTATGACATAAGTGGAGAAATGGAACAATAAGGAGAGGTCTCTCATTTGGGAGAGGAAAGAGTGGTCAACAGAGGAGAAGGAGGGAGGAAGGACAAATAATATCCAGAGTCTTAAGGAATCATATTATTTTCTATTTATATGTACACACAAATGCATGCTAAAGATTAAAATATATTTATATGTATACATAAAATCTTTAATATCTAAATCTTTATATATTATATACAATCTTTAACACATACATATATCTACACGTATACATACTAAGGTATATATATATCTGAGCTGACAATGTCCCCTACCAGACCTCTAGACTATTGTCCTGTTTGGTTTTTGTTAACCTGACCCAAAGAGTAGAGTTAGTTGGGAAGATGAAACCTCAATTAAAGAAAACGCCCCCACCAGACTCTCCTGTGGGCAAGCTTGACTAGTTATCAAAAGTGACCGATAAAGCCTACTGTGGGCTGTGTCTTCACTGGGTATGTGAACCTAGGTTGTTTAAGGGGCAGGCTGAGCAAGCCATGAGGAATGAGCCAGTGAACAGTCCATGGGTCCTCTGCTTCAATTTCTGTCTTAAGTTCCTGCCTTGGCTTTCCCTAGTAATAGACTATAAATTGTAAGCTGAAATAAACCCTTTTTTAACTCGAGTTAATTTTGGTCATATATTTTTTTAAATTACAGTAAAGAAATCCTAACTAGGGCAACCATCTAACAAAACCCCCTAGACACGAGAAACCTTTGCATAGGTAGTTGGTAAGGGTATAGCACAAGCAACTCTCCAAACAATATAGGCTAATGGTGTTGCCCTTGGCTGCCTCTCAGATGATGACCTATGCTGAAGAACAGAGGACTTGGATTATTTGAACTGGATCTAACTTGAAAGCCTACTTCTTGTGATCTGCCCTACATAGTATCAGAAAGTATGATGCAGGCTGCCAAGAGAGGAAAGCAATCAATAGTCCTATTTAGCAGGGGCTGTCTCAGAAATGAACTCTGTTGCCCACTCTTTGATCACTTCCCCCTGGTGGGGCAGCTTTGCCAGGCCACAGAGGAAGAGGATGCAGACAGTCCTGATGAGACTTGATAGGCTAGGGTCAGGCAGTAGGGGAGGAGGGCAGCACCTTTCTGTGGACTAGGGGAGGGGGAGGGGAGGAAAGACAGAGGGAGGATGGGATCAGGAGGAGATGAGGAAGGGGGATACAATCGGCATATAAAGTGAATAGATTATAAAAAATAAAAAATAGTCCTGTTTAGCTATGAGCCACAATAGTGGCTATCATGGCAAAATAGCCACAAAGGTACAAGGTACAGTAGCGACATTCATATGTGGACAGTGACCAAGAGCTGTCTAATGGGACTTAGGGTCTGCTCAATAGGAGGAAACTTATGCCTGGTGTTGAAGATCCAGTCAACTGTCCAGTGCTGGTGAGGACATGGATCTGCCTTGTGCTACCCTCAGTCTACTAGGCCATAGTTACTAACGACATTTTTTGAGGTAGGGTTTCTCTTTGTAGCCTTGGCTATCCTGAACTCACTTTGTCGACCAGGCTGACCTCAAACTCACAGCAATCCACCTGCCTCTGCCTCACTCAGTGCTGGGATTAACAGTATGTGCCATCATGCCTGGCTCCTAACTATATTCAAAACTTACACCCATGCATAAGTGTAGCTTGTACAGCTCATCAAAGAAGATGGAGACCATCACAGAACACCAAGAATTCTTTTTTTTTTCTTTTTTCCAAGAATTCTTATGATCCATTCATCCAGCCTCAATCACTGGACTCCTGACTGTTCCTCCATCAAGAGGTATTGCGGTACTGTTATAGATGTGAAAATTCATGCCCTGTTGACTTTTCAGTCCACCTGTGCAGATTTTGTCTGCTGGCCCTGGGATCCAGAGACCTGAAATAATGGCACGGAGTACAGTCAGATGCTGAAGACAATCTTACTTCAGTTTCAGTGCACTTTTATACACACATGTAACAAAGAAAGCCAAGGTCCAAGGAAGGTTGTCCGAGTTCAGAAAAGCATGGTCAGAAAAAAAATGTTTAGCAAATGAACTTTAGTAAGCACATACTAAATATTAACAGAGCAGCTCTTTCCCAGAGCTTTCTCAGGGCAGAGCAATTGAAACACAGTTGCCTGGCGAGTACTATAGGAAAGCACGGAAGCACGGTGGAAGCCATGTCCAGACTCAGGTACACTGACTAGACTGAGTTCTGTAGCCATGTTCTGGCATCCAACAATAATAAACATGTCTTATGAATTGAATGTAAACGTTTGTCACAAGAGACAGAAAAATCATATCCCAGAACAACCCAGGGAACCGAATGTACCTGAGGAAAAAGGCCCTCTGCCTGTTCTTCTGGAGTCTCGCTCACAGTTCCCATAAACACTGATCACCACGGGTTGTTCTTTTGACCATGTTCCAGCACTGTCCCTCTTCCTTGCTTTGGATGGTCATAATTGGAAAGGCATTTTGGGTGTCTTTTTGTCAAGATCTGACAGTCTGAATTTACATGCTCTCACACCCTTGCTCTGCTTAGACCACATTTCAGGCTAAATTTAACTTATCTTATCTTTCTTTTTTTGTGGCACACTCCGGAATACACTTGCCATTCACTGCGCTGTCCCCATAGGATAATGGATTCCTGAACATCAGGCCAACAGCCTCCAAGCCGGCTTATGTGACATGATGCAGTGTTACAGGGCTCCTTCCCCATGATCCCTGGCTGCATGTGTGCACTTCTATGAGCCATAAGCCAGGTGTCTAATTCGGCTCTCTTCTGATTAGCTGCATAAACTGAAGCAAGCACCTTCATTCTTCAGTTTTCCTGTCTATAGAAAATGAGGTGTGTATCACGTGGTGCCTGACATTCTCTCCAGCAAGACCATTACATCCTTTCAAAAGGCAATAAACCATCTTGGCAGAATTAGAAATTATCTCATTAACCCTTGATTTCCTGGGACTTGCTGAGCTCTTTTGGAGGTATGGAAATCTGTAAAAGGACCATTGAGAGTCCACAGACAAGCACCTGGATCCACCCTCACTCATCAAACTTCCCTGGAGCCCTCGGACAAAGGGACAAAGAGGTAAAGCCAGTGGCTCTTTGTATAATCTAATCATGACTACTCGGTAACCTTGATTAGCCACTGAACTTGCCTCGAACCACATAAGACACATTTTAACGTTCAGTTTCCTTCCGCACAGATTCAAGTCTGGGTTTAGGTGGCTGATGCTGGATCAAGCTTCGATGTAACTTGTGTTCCCATTACTTCCAAATGGTTTGATTCTGGCTCTTCCTGGTTCCTGGGTCTGAACACAGACAGAAACACAGTCAGAACACTGACTGGAATGTTAATGAGCAGGGCTAGGATGAGCCCTGGACATGGACAGAGTTCTCCTCCATCGTACACATGCAGTGATTTAGACCTAGCTTGCTTCTTCTGCTCTATTAACGCTTCTATTAACAGAAGAAAAGCAAGCAGCAGACTGAGATGCCTATAACATTGGAAGTTTTAATTTTTTTAGGGCTAGATGTTGTAAACTGTAAGACTTGAAGAATTTTATTTAGGTGTTCTTCCCCAAATCTAGTTCTTGTGAAATGTTTGGGGTGTTTTTTTTTTTCTCCAGAATTTATTTCAAGGAGAAAACACTTGAGTGTATGTTTATCAATACATACTATCTCCACCTCTACAGGGATGAGTGTGACAATTTTACACATGTATGCAATGTACCAGGATCAAATCAGGGTAATCAACATTGCCTCTTCCTCAAATATTAGCAATCTATAAATGCTACAAGCTTTACTGCATTTATTTTCTGTTATTTCAAAATATATCATAGCTTATAGTAACCAAGTTACTATTCTTCTGTGTTGCATTAAATGGATTCCTGTTTCCTGCCCATTTTTTTGTACATTAAGTGTTTTTATTTTTCTGTCATATTTTTTACGTCATTTGCTAATATCTTTTTTCTTTTTAAGATTTTTTATTTTTTAAAATTTATTTATTTTTATTAATTACAGTTTATTCACTTTTTATCCCAACTATAGCACTCTTCCTCATCCCCTCCTAATCCTACCCTTCCTCCCTCTTCTCCTCCTCCTATGCCCCTTCCCCAGTCCACTGATAGGGGAGGTCCTCCTGCCCTTCCATCTGATCTTAGTCTATCAGGTCTCATCAGGATTGGCTGAATTGTTTTCCTCTGTGGCCTGGTAAGGCTGCTCCCCCCTCAGCGGGAGATGATCAAAGAGCCATCCTCTGAGCTCATGTCAGAGACAGGTCCTGTTCCCATTACTAGGGAACCCACTTGGACACTGAGCTGTCTTAAGTTACATCTGTGCAGGGGTTCTAGGTTATCTCCCTGAATTGTCCTTGGTTAGAGTATCAGTCTCAGGAAAGACCCCTGTGCCCAGATTTTTTTCTCTCCTTGTGGAGTTCCTGCCTCCTTCAGGTCTTTCTATCTGCCCATGGTTTGGCAACCTGTATCTGACTGCTCTTTACTCCCTTCTTACTGCCCTTCCCTGCCTCTAGTGGCCACTATTACACTCTATTCTTCTCAGATGGACATTTTAGTCTCAGAAAATAAGAACAAGTATGATATTTGTATGGGCACATATCTTATTTCATTTACCTTAGTGACTTCCAGTTCCATTCATGTCATTGCAAGTACAGCATTCATTCTTTGTTTTTGCAAAGTAATATTCCATAGTGTATAATGGCACCACATCCCCATTAACTGATCTGTTGATGGGCACTTTAGTTGACTTCATGTCTTGGCTGTTGTGAGTAGTGCTACAAAAAACATGGGAGTGTAAGTATCTCTTTGATATATGACTTCATTTCCTTTTAATATATATACCCAATAATGGGATCGATAGATTGCTGGCAGCACAGACCACAAAAGTAAGAACATAAAAATGGAATTGTGCCAGACTAAGACTAAGATGTCCAGCAAAGGAAACAACCAATAGAGCTAGGGAATAGCCTAAAGGATTGGAGAATAAATATTTGAACCGCTAATCCAACAAGGGGTTCAAATACAGACAATATGAAGAGCCCAAAATGTTAACTAATACTATTCAATAAGAATGAATAAAGATCTGAGTAGGCATAAACCAGAAGACATTCAAATGTTCAACATGCCTCATCACCATGGAATTACAAGTCAAAAGGACCATGAGACACTTCACCTCACTCCAGACAAGACAGCTGTTACCTAAAAGTCAGAAAGAAGAGTCAGTGGGCAAGGGAAGAGAGGAACTTAGCCTCCACAGAGACCAAAGTGTATCCTTAGTGCACAATAATCCCCTAGAATCCCAGGCTTTTAAATTTACCCATTTGCAGCATAATTATCTTCCTGTTTCATCCTCTTCTGTCCCAGGCAAGCATTCTACCACTGAGAGGCATTCCCAGCATTCTCTGTCTTGTTTTACTTTGTAACAGGGTCTCACTAACTTGCCTAGGCTGGTCTTGAACTCTTTGCATAACCTAGGCAAGCCTTGAACTTGCAATCCTCCTGCCTCAGATTCCTGAGTAGCTGGGGATTTCAGGCCTGGGCCATCTCTCCTTGTTTCATTTAATAATGTGTATATATATATATATATATATATATATATATATATATATATATATATAT
>NW_026585644.1:14532986-14567986 GCF_907164565.1 Psammomys obesus
TATATATATATATATATATATATATATATATATATATATATATATATCACTTCCATGGGTTACGCCTGGTCAGTTTCAGGGAATTAATGGTGAAGATAATCCAGGCAAGCTCCCCTGAAGAGTTCGTGGCAAGTGCCTTCCTGTGGGAACATGTGCCGAATCAGGATGAATTTCATTCCCTCCCAGACATTCCTCGTTGCCGTTGCTCCTCAGTAGTATGTTTCCATCTCCACTTCAGGCTTATGTCAGACAAGATACAGGGAGAAGTAATTTTTAAGAACTACTTCTGTAGACAACACAGCCAGAGCCAGCCAGGGAGAATCACTGGCCTCAGAGCTGTCTTCAGTGCAGGCGACAGGGCAGCTCTTTTTCCAAGTGGCTTCTAAAATACACTTTGAGCTTATAAGCTGACAAAACACGCCTGTGTTCTGCAGCCCACTGGTACAAAGTGCCACTTTCTGGGCATGGATTATTTGTACTCAACTTGATGTTCTCTGGGTTCAGCATGTTAACCAGAGAGGATGGAGGGGTGTGGAACGGAGGGGACGGCTGGCCAACAGACATAATGTCACAGATGAACAGGAGTGATGAGCTCTGGTATTCTTCTGTGTTCTAGAGTACTCAGAATTAATGGCAGCATACCACCTACCCCAAAATAACTGGAAGAGAACTTTCTTGCTAATAAAATATAGTCAAACTAATTCTACTATGGTTGGTACATGCATTCTATGGAATTGTGGTCATAAAAAATATGTTCAGTAGCCCTTAATTTATGGACAAAGTGTTTTAATAAATATTTCATACCTGCTTAAAATCACAAGTATTCTACAACACTTGTGTGTGTTGTGTTTTTCGGTACTTATTAATATTGGCTCAGACTGCTATAACAAAGCAACACATACTGGATGGCTTAGCAATAGACATCTATTCTTCACAGCTCAGGAGGGAGGAGGAAATCCATGATCTACGTAGACATATCTGGGTTCTGGTGAGAATCCCATAGCTGGGATTCCAAAGGGCTACATTCTTGTGTGGACTTGCATTGGGACAGGGGCTCTGCAGCTTGGTGGGGCCTTTGTGGTCTCCTCTAATCTTTATATCCCTTGAGGGTTCTAATACTTGCACATCAGGGATCCAACTTACAAATCTTGGGGTACATACAAACATCAATTCTCGACAGTTTAAAAAGAAATAACTATTTGGTCATAAAGAGAGATCTGCTTAGTTACCCTACCATGATTGGGAAATTGCTTGTTTTTCTCTTTCAATTTTTTTCTCGATGTTTGATAACTGATTTGAGAGTACTCCCTTAAGTCACAGGTCTGTACTTCTGTGTCCACACTTCTTTTAGATACTTTCAATCATCTTCTTGAGTATTTTCTTTGTCCCTTGATTGCTGCTTTTTCTTTTATGCTCTGGGCACATGCCTTTTGACCTGTGAGCTCTGTCTTACAGTTTCAGGGTCTTCTGATTGCTCATTTTCCTTCTTTGTCCCATTGGCCATTGAGTGACTCTACCCATGCATCTTCAAGGTCAAGGACTACTCCCCTAGGACTGTGAAATCCTTGTATAAGTCTGTTTTCAGCATTCCTTCAGTGTCCTTTCATGTCTAGGATTTTTAATTTAGTTTTTTTATCGTTTTCATCTTAGCTAAAATTCACCATCTGACCTTGCACAGCACCCAGTACTTAGACACAAGACACATGAGACATGCCCATTCACACCCACGTTGTCATAGTGCCCATTCCTGCCCTGCATCTGTGTCGTTCTCAACACTACTTGTCTGTTTGCCTTTTGTAGATTTTCTTCTCAACTTTTTTCCCTTGCTTTATGTTCCAGTTGAATGTCACACAGAGCCTGAGGTAGTTATTTTGCCTGGAAAGGGGCTGCTTTTCCTTCTGCCGTTAGTTCAGGTTGGACTCCTTCCCACTGGCAGAACTTCAAGGATTTGTTGGGAGAGTGAGCAGTGAATCAAAGACAGTGTCACACTTGAGATCACAAACCAGATGCATTTTCTACTTATCATTGCTCATGCTCACCATCTTACTAGGAATTCTAGGTAGAAGAGTAAGTTATTTATAGTTGCTATGAGTTTGTAAATAAGAATAGAAATATTAAAGGTTCATTTCATTATTTATTGTTAAATAAGTTTGTGTGTTTGCATGTATGATATGTATTAGGGGTAGAGGTCAGTGGATAACTGACCTCGAAGTTAACAGTCCTTTTCTTTCACCACGTGGGTCCCAAGAACATTTAGACCTTAAACTGGTTTGATAGCCCTCATCATTTATAACAATTAAAACACTAAAACAAGATAAGGTGACATATGCCTGCAAATCCAGCACCCAGGAGGCAAAAGCAGGAGGATTTCTGTACATTCAAGGTTAGTCCTGGTCTCCCAAAACAAGTTCCAGGCCAGCCACGACTATTTAGTGAGACTGTATCAAAGTCATCTTCCTGAAAGAAAGCATAAATCAAAACATTAGACAAGAAAGTTGCTAAACTAGCATTCTATTTTAGTGAGGAAAAATAAATTGAATTGAAAAAATTATCTTAAAAAATAGCAACAACAACAAAAATCACTAACCACATACAATAAGCCTAACTTCAGAGCAATGGTTCTCAAGACCTGTGGGTCTTAACACCTTTGGAAAACGTCTATCTCCAAAAAAAAATTCACATTATGATTCATAGCAATAGCAAAATTGCAGTTATAAAGTAGCAAAAAAAATTCTATGGTTGAGTGTCACCACAACATGAGGAACTTCATCAAAGGGTCACAACATTAGGAAGGTTGTGAACCACTGTTCTAGAGGCAAGCAAGAATTCATTTAAAGATGTTTACTCTTCTTATTTTTACTTTTCTGTATCTATGTGTGGGTGTGAACACAGGAGCACAGGACCCATGAAGGCCAGAGAAGTCGGATTCCCTGGAGCTGGAATTACAGGTCTGTGTGAGCTTCACAGTTTGGGTGCTGGAAACCAAACTCTGGTCCTCTGCAAGGGGAATGCATGCTCTTAACCCCAAGTCAATTTAAGACACTCAGATGTTTAAAGGTATACCTGTCTCAGGGATTGGGAGCCTCAGTGTGACTAAGATCTTAGCCGCACCCACATTTATTTAGACATCAACTCAACTAAAATGTCATGTCTTACTGCCCTGACTAATGCAACTTAATAGAGAAAGGGTCTATTTTGGTTTACAGTTTGAGGGTACTCTTTATCATCACTTTTACCTTGCTTGAGACAGGGTCTATTTTCATTTTTCTCTGCTGTATATGAAGGTGACTAGCTCAGAACTTTGTCTTGTCTCCATCTCATATCTCCCATTAGGAATACTGGGATCATAGAGAGCTGCACTTTCAGTCTGTCTTTAGTGTGGATTCTGGAGGTTTGAACTCAAGTCTTAATGCTTGGTAGTAAAGCAGTTTTATCCTCTGAGCCATTTCCCCAGCCCTGAGTGGGCATATTTAAGTCAGTAAAAGCTCTTGCCCCAGGCTGGACAGATGGGTCAGAGGTTAAGAACACTGGCTGCTCTTCCAGATGTCCTGAGTTCAATTCCTAGCAACCACATGGTGGCTCACAACCATCTATAATAAGATCTGGTGCCCTATGCTGGTATGCAGGTATGCAGAACATTGTGTACATAATAAATTAATCAATCTTAAAAAAAAAAAAAGCTCTTGCTCCAACATGAATTGATTCAACCTCATTAACCCCAAGAAAGCTCTGTAATAAAAGCCATGCTAACAGTAGGAAAAGGTGAGTCCCAATTCAAAGAGACTTAGGACTAATACATGGTTCCTGGAAAGATAGACTGCAAGTGTGAGTAGTACACAACCCAGAAGAGAGAAATGGACCAGGCAGCCATGGGTCATCTGGAAAAAGAGGGACGCTTAGAGATTTATGATGCCTCTCTTGTGTCGCAGCCACAACCTGCATGAGTCTGCTGGTTAAGCCCTACCTGTGGCCTGGATGCAGAACCACAGTTTGGAGCTGCCTGAGGCCAGGTGCAATTTGGGTGTGAAGGGTTTTGGGAGCTAGGGTGGGTAGTGGAGAGACTGCAAGGCAAAGCTGGAACTATTAAAATCCATCTGTGTCCTGGTGAGTGACTCTGGCTGAGGCCTTCTGGATGAACTGTCACTTCAGAATGGATCCCTAGAGGACACACCCTTGGCAAATAGGTCCTCTACAGTGGAAAAAATGACCTACATAAAACTACTCTAGGGGGCAGGTGTGGTGGTACAGACCAGTAATCCTAATACTTAAGAGCATGAGGCAGGAGTATTATAAATTTCAGACAAGAAAAAAGAGAGATGGGGAGGGAGGAAGAGGTAGGTAGAAGGAGGGGGAGAGAGGAAAGGGAAGTAGAGGGGAGGGAGCAGGAGAGAGGAAGAGATAATTTTTAGACTAGAGCCTTGACCCCTTTTCTGGAATTTGATGACACCCTGCTACTCTCTGAACACTGAGTGGAAATGGGAGGGTTAGGAGCTGTCAAGTCAGTGCAGGGAAGGATGGACCAGAGATGGGACATCCATCAGATAGACTGTACCTGGAGAGGCAGAGAACGCTTAGGAGCTAAGCTGCCTGCGAAGATGCTACAGGGTGAGCAGAGCTCATAGGTACACCTCCCAACAACAGCGGTGAACAACAGTGACACTGTGGGGTGCCAGCATCTAAGCACTGGATGCTGGATGTCAGCAAGGAGGCTGGAGGTCAGAAGACCCCAGGATGAGGGATTCTGTGGGCTTGAGGAGGCTAGGAAGTCCAGGCAGCAAGGTCTGATCACTACAGAGAAAGACAGCAAGGCCCTGCCTTGTAGACCCTGCCAGGGGAAGGGGCCTGCCTCACACCACTTTAGATTAAAGTACAGAATAGATATTAGGCAAAGGGGAACAAGTACAGAAGAGGCTGACATTTCTCAGTCAAAGAATCATAAACTCTGGAGGAGTTAACATGTCAGATAAAACAGAAGTTAGAAACTGTGAGGAAAAGTTGGTTGGTCCCAGAAGAGAAACATATGCAAAGTGGACAGAAGAGGGTGTGTGCAAGGGTGTGAAGCCTTGGTACAGGAACCACCACTGCTGCACAAGAAGCCTGAACTAGTATTGCATGTCTTCTCTGTTCTACATTCTTCGCCTCCATGCATGGTTGCATTCCACGTCAGATGCATATTTGTGAGTAGGACACCAGCACTCTACCCAATGAAAGGGTGAAGACCTAGTTCTCCATTACCATTGCCCACCGTAAAAGAACCTCACATTAGTTTGAATATAGTTAGTAGCTACATAATTGAAAATTTATGTTACTAGTATATTCTATTTAATGCAGTAGGTCTAAAACACTATATCAATATTTGACTGATATAAGACTATCACTGTGGTATTTGTGTTCTATTTCTGCATAAGTACTTTAAATCCAGCATGTTCTCCATACCTAAAACACACCACAGTCTGAATGCTAACTTTTAAAATCAGAGAGAAGACTCTGTGTTTTAATCTCATTCTTTAAAAAGGTGAGTCATATTCCTGAGATGGTCTAAACACGTCTTTAAGTTTTCCAACAAATGAATGGAGCTCACCTTTTAAAATTTTTTTAATTAATTAATTAATTCACTTTACATCTCAATCCTAGCCCCCTCCCTCCTCTCCTTCCAGTCTCATCCTTCCTCCCTCTTCTCCCTATCTTTTCTTCCCTACCCCTCAGAAAAGGGGAGCCCCTACTCCCATCTACCCATCCCAGCACATCAAGTCTCATCAGGGCTGAGTGAACCCTTTTCCACAGTGGACTAATAAGGTAGCCTTGCTGGGGAAAATGACTGAAAAGTGTGCCAGAGAGTACTTGTCAGAGACAGGCCCCGCTCCCCTTACTAGGGAAACCACATAAAGACCAAGCTGCCCATTCACTAGGTACATATGTGTAGGGGCCTTGGTCTAGTCCATACATAGTTATTGGTTGGTGCTTCACTCTCCACAAGACCCCTGGGCCCAGGTTGGCTCTGTTGGTTTTCTTAAGGAGCTTCTCCCTGTCCTGGTCCTTCTACCCTCTCCACTCTTCCATAAGGGGCGCTCACCATTTGTATTTAAATTAGTTAACTACAACTGAATAGTCAAGTCCCTGAGGGCACAAATGTGGCACATGGTTAGTGGCAGCTCCAGGAGACAGTTCAGGCTCGAAAAGTTAACTACACTCTCAGTCTTTAATCATAAGTACTAATGGGAGACTTGAAACCAACTCAGACAGCCTCTGCTCAGTGTCTCTGACAACTATACCTTAGGCACCCTAGCCCTTGGCAATTTGCTTTGCCTTGTGAAGGTCCATCTTTTCCATCCTTCAAGATGGCTCCAAACACCTTCAAGATGGCTATATTCGTTGTTTAAAGGCTTCTCTCCTCTTTGTACTGAAGGTTCCATGTAATCTACTTGGAGCAGCATCCCTGGCCCATCTGACCTCAAGTGTATGCTGTGCTACTTACATGATATCACAAAGGCCTGGTGCTTTCCTGGACATATGGTATAAACCAAGGCTTAAACGTGTTTGGTGCTTTCTTGAATGAATGCTCTCTGAAGGTAGAGTTAGTGCTTATATCATCAGCTGGCATACCACAAGCAAGGCATGAATAGGGATAATGTGTCTCTAGATATGGCCATGGGATAAAATCAAATAGGTAGCTAGGGTGATGTCCAGAGAAGCTAATGGGCTAGGTACATCCATTTATAGTCACTGACAGGACAAAGCTGAGGTGTTTTAGAAAATCCATCCATATGAGCATTCCTTTGCAGATCTTCAATCAACAGCAGAGAGATTAGAGAGGAAACTGGGTTAAAATGACAAATGTATTTCGTTAAGCTTAAACAAGTGACACATGGCTCTAAAGCATCAAGTTGCAGGGAAACCACAGCCTGACCCAGTGAAATCTGAGTCTACATTTGTCTAAATGATTGTCCAACAGCAACACTCAGGGCTTTGGTGGTGCTGACCCAGGCTGTGACCCTCTCCAGAACATTCCTTGTCTGAGAGCAAGCCTTCCCAGGGAAGCCAGCATAACTGGCCTCAGTGTGTTTTAGAACCGTACTGACTCTAGAAGAGTAGGCGTCTTCTGCAGGAGCAGTGACATTCAGGACCATTCCCTTTGACTCTATGATGTTGGGAGGCATCTGTTCCCCACGCCTGGCATTTTCTGTCTTTGCCATGGACAGGTTCTGGACAAGCTGCTCATGGTGAGCCTTCATCCAGCTTTGCCTCTCATTTGTTCCACTAGGTTCTTCTTCTTAACACTGCTCCACTCATCCTTTTCTTCCTTCACCTTTCAGATACTTTCATTCTTACTGTTTCCAGTTCTGTTTCCTCCCTGACACCCCTAAAGCTAACTGCAACAGGAATTCTTTCAGCCTTTAACACTGCCTGAGTTCACTCACCCCGTTCTGGCTTGCCCAGAACCAAAGAGGAGCAGGTCCACGCCTGCTGACTTCCTGCTGCAGTCTCTCCAAGATAAACATTTTAATTATATAAAATCACCAGTGAAGTGACTCTAAAAGTACGGAGAAAAATAGCTGCCATTAAGCTCAATAAACTTTCCTACCTTAAAAGGGTCTGGGAGAAAGCATGTGTGTGTGTAAGACACACAGACATGAGGAGGTGCAGTGGGGGAGGGTGTTTTAGGACCATGGCCAGCTCCAAACAGCGTGCCTCAGGAACAGGGAGCTCTCCAGGGAAAGGCTACCTCTGGACACCAAGAGAGGAATAAGCAATTCAGATCTACATTCACTGTGCACAACGCCCATATGTCTCAAACTGTCTGGGACAGACCGGTATCAAATATTCTGTCCCATTTTCAGAACATGCTTCAGACCATATGCCCACATTCATGTTTAAGGAAATACAGTATATCCGTGTCTTTACATGAAAAATAGGCCCGATTCTGACAGAGCCACTCTTGAACTTTGGGGCCTTCCTCTCCGGCACGGATCCCAGAGGTAGGTGCTCTTCTCCCCAGAGGAAGCATCAAGTAGGAACCAGCCATCAGGAGGACCAGGCACCACGCCAGCACTGGACAGGAAGCATGGCTGCACTGCCCACTGGGAAGCCAGACCAGAGCAGCACTGTCTCCATTCCAAAAGCGGGAGAGTGTGTGCATGCGTCTGTGCCTGTGCATGTGAGTGTGTGTAACTGCAAGTGTGTGTGTGAACATGTGTGTGTGCATGTGAGCCATGCTACCAACTCTAATTCTGCTTGGCTGGCAGTGGAGACTCACCTTGTCGTTAAGCAGTTTACCTTCATGTGTCCTGTAAATTTTTTTTTTATCTCCTGATTTTAGCATTGGTTCGTAGAACCCCTAAGCACAGCTTCCAGTTTATCTTATGTCTCTCTCTATGCTGTTTTCACTAGACAGGAAGCACGGTTTAGAAATACTACAAAGGATGGTGTAGCAATGTATGGGATCTTTTTGCTTTCTGAAGGTCAAAATTTAATAGACTGGGATCACACACCAAGGATCTCAGCATTCCACGGGGCACACTGACCACCTACAAAATGCACACTCACACATAAGCCAGAACCACCATTAGGCTGTCACTCAAGTATTTCAAAACAAGATTTACAATCTCGTTCAAATGAGGTGTTATAATTTGATAAATGCGTATCTCTATGTATCGAACAGTTTCTTATTAAAGGCAAGTTGAAAATCTGATAGATATAATCTAATTATAATATCTAATTACAGAATGAAATAAATCACTAAAACCAGCTTAATGAGTCTTAAATGCTAATTAATATTCAAGCCAAAAGCTGGGGTTTTGACATTCCATTCATGCAGCGAGAGCTCAGAGCACAGGAGCACACGGGATGTTTTGTCACAGTGAGAGCAGAGGGCTCAGACCTTCTGCATTGTTCTGGGTGCAGAGATGCTGCAGCTTCCTTAATGAAGGCCCACACCTCTCACGGAAGTGTTAGTCAGGCAGTCTCAGTCTCGAGTCTTAAAGAGACATCCTCTATGATTAAATCGGTCAGGGTGTAGAGGGGGTGTGGTGATTGTAATCGGTAGTTCGATGTGAAAATACCCTGGCTTTTGTCAGAAGGTTAGATAGAAAGGATTACCTGCTGGAATGGTGATGAGCTAACAGTGCTTGCTGTCAGCTGAACCCAGACACCTAACAGTGAGCCCTGGGTGGCACTGCTGCAGGTGTGGCCCGGGCTGCCTGGCATGAGCTCAGCCTCCTCACTCAACACCCACCACTGTATGGCTCCTCTCTCCCTGCCCTGCTTTTCTCTTGTATAAGCAGAGGTGAGAGTGGAGTGCCTCACCTCTGTAAGGACTAGGGAAACTGGTACCCTTAGCACTTGCTAAGTGCTTATCAGACACCTTACTTCCCATTCTCTGTCCTGCCTCTTGGGGCTGCATCCTGTCTAACAGAGGTTCGCCCGGCAGTCCTGTTGACCACTGCCGGTATGTGTTAGTGAACCAATACCCAACATGGCTGCATGCAGGATAGCAGGAAGATTGGCAGAGACCTGGCCACACACCAGTGACTACTTGGACTTGAGCTGAAGGAGGTAGAGGCTCCCTACTCTCCAGCAGAGCCACAGCTGGGCCTGGTCCAGCACTGCTTTCTCAGACAGCCAGAACCATCAAAGGAATCATTATGGTGATACTGATCTGTCAGGACAGACCTGCTGAGCGCCACTCCACCTTGTCAAGAACTCCAGAGAGGCACCTTCTTTTACACTTGTTCAAAATGAAATTAGGTCACACATGGCAGCAGCCATGAAAGCATTCTGATCCACCAGCTACACACTTTTCATGGCACAAAGAGTGTTGCTGCTCCTTGCCCCTGATGTCGGCCTGGTGCTGAGCCAGACAGTCCAGGATGCCGTGGATGGGTACAAAGCCCATCTCTTCAGGCAGTTTGTCTACAAGAATAATTTAAATGAGTGGTTATACGAGAACTCCCAGGAACTCAGTGACAGGAGCTTCCCATCAGAGCCATTAGGATAGTAAGGAATCACCCATGATAAGTCTGATAATGGATAGACAAGAGGACAGCATGAAGGCCACATGAGTGGCCTTAGACATAAAATGTCACACTGCTGAGACCTGTCTTTTGCTTTAGAATAGAACATCTATCAAAACATGTGGGCATGTGTATACATACTCAGGCACACACACAGCATAGATGAAAGATGATTTGGGAAGAGGGTGGTTCCTAATGGGAGACAGAATCAGGAAACGAGATGGTAACAGAAAGGAAGGCGAGTGTGCTCAAAATAAAGATGCACCTTCAAATGCCATCATGGAACTCGCCACATTTTACAACAAATATACATGAATAAAATATCTTTAACAATATGCTAGGGTTTAGAAGATGGCTCGTGGTTAGAAGTGCTTGCCACACAAGCTCGGGGACTTGAGTATGAATCCCCAGAAACTAGAGAAGAACCTGACAGACACTGAAAACATCTTGAATCCCAGCATTCCTACGAGGAGATGGGAGAAGGAGACAATAGAGTCCACAGAAGCTCATGAGCCAAGAAACCTACTAAATACAGCCAAAAATAACAAAAAGACCTTTCTTCACATATGGGCCAACACGGGAGTTTGTCCTCTGGCTTTCACATGTATGCTTTGCCACACATGTGCCCACAAAACACTTACACACGTGCACACACATAAAAATATGTGGGCTAGAATTCTACTTAAGAAAACCTTGATATTAAAATAATAGGTGGGATAAGAGTCTTGAGCTCCTTTCTGGATAGCTCACTGTGCTTGCCTTTCTTAGTTATTAATGAGTACCTAAGTTACCTTGGTGGAACACACCTGTAATTGCAGTACTTGGGAGGTGGAGGGAGGTGGATCAGGTAAAAGTCATCCTCAGGTTCAGAACAAATTCAAGCCAGGCTGAGCTGTGTGAGACTCCGTCTCAACAAAACAATAATAAATCAAGAAGAGTCAAGAGACTTAAAAGGAAATGAAGGGTTCATAATAGCCCACTTTCTTTCTTCAATGCCACAGAATCTGCCTTCCCAGGGTCTCTTTAACCTACTAGCTTGACCTGTCAGAGGCCAAGTACCTTCTGTAGCAGGTGCCGATCTGAGTCCCAGGGGCATCTGTTGGAGTATAGAGGTTCATGTATCATAGCGCAATGAATCGGATCAGGGACACAAGATTGCAAACAGGAAAACAATCAGCTTATTAAGAAACACAGAAGTGTTCCCAAGAACCGGAGCAGGCAAGAAAACTGAAGAAAAAGCCTAAAAAACTGCAGGGTTACAATGGGTGGGACTCTTTATTGGACGTTTGCATACCTTCATGTGCCTGGGCTTTTCTGGAGAAAATTCGATTCCCTATATGAAGCTGGGTGAGGAAGGCTTTTGTCTTTCTTTACAAACTGCTCTAAGTGTTATCTGTTTGCTGTGCAAAGATCTTGTGGGGAAGGGCCTTCCTTCTCTGCTTTGTTTTGTTAATCTTGTTACAGTTTCCAGTCTCCCACAATTCCCCCAGGAGTATTGTTTCTGGATAACTTGCCTTTCTTAGCATAATCTTTTCATGCTCTCATCTCCATCTCTTTTTCCTTCTGTTTAGTCCCTTTTCTCACAAGGTCCCTGTTTCTCTGCCTGCTTGCCCTACTTACCTTGCTTATGAAGTCTTTCTTTTTCATAATTTCTTCTCACTTTCATTATTTTATTACAGTTCATCTTGGATAATCATATTCACCCATTGCTTCAACCGTCACCTACAGCTATGTATTTAAAACAATCTATTTTTATTCAATTGTCATTTAAATGTATTTAATTGCTTTGCATTTATTTCTTTTTGCAGTGCTGGAGATTAGCTCTAGGTTCTGCATGTTGTAAGCAACATGTTAACATTTTAAACCCATTGCTCATATGGGTTAAATGCCTCCAGAATCAGAGATCTGGGAACATCCTAGGCATTTTCTCCTCTTTCTACACCCGGTATCTCTGTCCCCTGAAACCAGAGGGCAACACTGTGACTGCTATGATGGATTTCATTCCTCCTTGCTGGAATCATCCTTGGACCTCAGTACTTATAAGGCATCCTTCCATCTTCCATCCTATCTGCTTAATTACCTCCTAGACACCAAAGGCCTGCCCCACCACATTTTCCCCAAGTTCTTTCAGAAAAGAGGAAACTTCTCATGGAGGCTTCACTGGGGTCAGTGGTGGGGTTTCCTCTGCCTCCATCACAGGAGAGAGCCTACTCCACCGAGGCTGTCCACCTGAGGCGTAATGATCTGTGAGCATCCCTCTGCATGTGTCCTGCATGTGTTCCCTGGCTTCTCTGAGCTCCTTCCTTAGCCCATGGTATCCTGAAGCCTGGAAGCAGACGCTGAGTGCACACACCAAGGTGGCTTCTGTCTCTTTTATCTGTCCACACAGCTGGCGAACCCTTGGCAGCAGGCATCAATTCATCCCCTGCCTACAGCCTGATAGTGAGTCCACACTTTGTGCTGACTGATTAAAAAACCGAAAAAAAAATGCATTTTGGAATAAGAACAATGTAATTTATTTATTCAAGAGACCCAGCAAGCAGTCCTGATGTCTCAGATAATGTGAAGGCACTGCCCCCTCACCCAAGATTTCACTCTTCAGAGAGAGCGGTTATGACGAAGAAATGATAAATAAATGAAAGTTATAATTTCCTAAAAAAAGAAAAAAAAAAGGATAATAGCTGGTAGCATACAGGTGATTCTGCTGGCCACCCTCAGGGACCTAGCAACATCTTGTGTCATCACCTACTATCACTGCCAGATGCTCCAATTGTATGCAGCACGTAAAAGAACTGCTCTCCACCCCAGCTCTGTCCCTCTCTGTTCAATTTTCTCTCTCTCTCCCTTTCTCTCTTTCTCTCTCTGTTTCCACTACTTCTCTCTTTCTCTCCTTCTCTGCTGCTCTCTCTTGGCCCTCATAGCTCACTCACTGTCCCTAACTCTTCCCCAGGCCCTCACTGCCGCCACATCCTCTTCATAGATCATAGCACACATCATCTTTATATATCATAACAGTAGCAGGTGGGATCAAGAGTGTGATGAAAGAGGGAGATAACAGATTTCCAGTGCATGTCCTGCTGAGAAGGCCATGTCCTAGGAGGTGAGAGTGGGGAGAACCCACAGGAGCACCATCCTTCGGAGGCTGAAGAAGCCTGGACATGGGGGCCAGGTTTTCTAAACAGCAAAGAGACCACTGTGGGAAGCTGCTTGCCGGGTGCCGGCAGGCATGGCACACCAGTCTAGATCCAAGTCAGCACATCTCTGACACAGAATCTACTGGTCAATTATTTGAGAAGACTCCACAGCCCGGAAGAAAAAAAAATCATCATAACAACAATAATACATCCAGTAAACAGGGAACAAGGAAAAGTTAATTCACAGCCAGCCAAGACTCACAAATTAGAAGGAGGAATTGTTTTTGCATGGGAAATAGACAAGTTAAAATTTACATAATACTCACTGTTGGCAAACTATTTAAAGAAGTGAATTATGGCATATCTGTAAGATTAAATCCCCACGAGCAATTACAAATCACATAGTAAAGGAAAAATTAATGCAGTAAAGTGCTCACTATATAACGTGGTGATGGAGGGAGATGGCTCAGTAATATATACAGGGGCTTTCGGTTGTTCAGATATGCACTGTAGGGAGTGGAAAACAAGCGCATTGCAGTAGGGAAAGAAACATAGTTCTTATATCATGGGTTGTGCCGTTTTCATTTCGTGGCTTCACAAGGCAGATTGTTGTATTTTTAATAGTGAAAGTGAGCAATGCTATTTCAGAGAAAGCGAATGGGAAGCTGTGGAGCTGAACTCAACATACATATTTTTAAGATTAAGAGAGGTCGTGCCCGTCATTGGGTAAGGAAAACTTTCTTTAACAGTTCTGCTGGTCAGTTTGGAGTTATTTGAAACAATAAACAAACAAACAAAAACAAAAATCCAAACACGACAATAAAAATAAAATGAAGAGCCTTCCCTCTGGTTGAAAACACATTCAAGTTATGTTAGATTCCACAAACAAGACAGAAAACCATGGAAGGACTTAGGATGGGGTTGTCCAGCTCAGTGGGAGATCATGTGGTTATTGTGTGTTCAAATCTCCAGCTCCTGAAAACACAGTAAAATACAAAATAATCCCCCACTGTCTTCTTACTTATGGAGGCTGAATGACCACATAGCTATAGATTTTTTCTACATAGTGGGAAACAAACAAACAAAAAATTCTCTAAGTTAAGAGAGACTGAACTGATGAAGGTAAAATGTGGGTAGAGACTTCATGATTTACTAAGAGGTAGGGAGAAGGATGGGAATGGGTGAAGGGGCAGGGGGATGGAGGGTAAGGGGTAGGCAACAAAGTATCAAATAAAATACATGACTGGAGTGACATCAGAGAGGTGTCCATTGAAGTATCCATAGAAGTCACCCAAACATTGGGGCCTTACAGGTGTCACTACAAGAGTAGGAAAGTAAGATGCTGTGTGTGAAGGCTACAATAGCTGAGCTGTTGTTTGAACATCTGTATGGACCCTTCCCTGATCACCATTTCTTGATCACCCTCTCCACCAACCCATGAGCTCCTCAGCTCTTGTTAGACTAGGACATAAGTTTGTTTATTATGTGAAGAAGTGAAATGAGAGGCTAAAAGGAGGGTGGTCTTTTAATATTAGAGTGAAGGCATCTCCTATGATAACGAGCTGCTTAGCCTCTGGAATGTACTGTGTAGACATATCTACAAAACAGGAGACTGGAGGATCATTCTCTGTGGGAATTGTCTGGCTCTAGCTTCATCCAAGCACATTCAGGGTCCTGAGATGAATGACTGACAGTGTCTTACGTGAATCAATCCACAACAGTGCCAAGGGGTTGGCTAGTCACACCCATGTTTCCCGGAGCCCCAGTCAGCCTGATAACACATTACTGGCAGATATGTTAGGTTCTTCTTAGCATATAAAAACAGCTTCCAACACAAAAGGAAAGTTCAACGGAAACAAATAAAACTGTTTAGTATAGTATAAGTAAAGGTGACACAAGATGGAGAAAGAAAACAAAGATTCCAGAACTTAGAGTGATAAAAGATGCCACGCATGTAAAAAGATGTGGAGAATGGGGCCAAGAAGATTGGGGAAAGACACTGAATTAGTAAAAGTCAAACTAAATGTGCTCTCCAGATCTGTCTCCTGATGGGTAAAGCATGAGGAAATTTATTAAACTTCCTCAGAGACAGACATGAAAAAACTCAGTTCCATATGAGAGATCAAAACTTGAAGAACAAAGTCCTTTATGCTACATAGTAACAACAGACCTGCCTTTAAATTTGGAAGGGAAACTCTTTCTGTGCAGAATTCTATACCTAGACTAGCTGTCAAGTGACTGTGCAAATAGAATAAAACAACTTTAAAAAAAACTCAAGGATTTCCTAAGCATTGGCCATCACTGTCTTCTTTCATAAAAAGACAATGGCAGCACACACCTTTAATCCCTGTACTCTGTAGGCAAACAGGCAGTTCTCTATGAGTTTGAAGCCAGCATCTACATAGGGAGATTTGGGAAAGCCAAGGCTAGATAGTGAAACACCATCTCAAAAACCAAACAAACAAAAAGGCAATGGGGAATGTGTAGCAAGGAAAAATTAGAATTAGTTAAGAAAAAATGTAGGAGACGGGGACCCAGCACAGAAAAGATGTGAAAGTTTCTATATGATAGTTATGTGGAGGTCAAATCAGAAGAAAGTACCATGTTCTGATCAGGCAGAGGACAGAAAGAGGAGGCAACTGTTTCTCTACTATCATTTGGGCAAACGAAGATGGCATAGTAGATTGACAGTTAGGAGGATGACCAAGGAAATTCCCAGGAGGAATGTCGGACAGAGTTCTACAGAGAGTGACATAAATCACACGCTCTCAAAGGACGTGGATGACCCTCTAAACAGAGATAGTCTTTGGAGATATGTTATGTGACTATTCTAAGTTTACACGAACAAACATCAATTCACAGAAGTTAGGGAACTAAAGAAAACAAAACAATTGCATTCAAGTCTAGCTTAACAAATCAGTAGTTTACCAAGATCACTTTTAGGAGCATAGGTGGGGTGCCACTCTCAAGCATTGATGACTCCAAATTAGCTGCATCACTGAAGCCAGTCCCAGCATGAGGAACATGCATGAAAGCTGCCCTAGAGCTCCAGGATGTTCAGGCAGCTCAGCCAGGCAGAGCTTCCTTCCCCAGAACCCGTGTTTTTACAACCCTGTGGGAGAGCCTTTGTGAATCTGTCTTCCGACTTCCTAAGCTTTGTGAGTTTTATTTATTTCCTGAGTCTTAGTGAATTTCCTTCCAAGAGGGAATGCTTTCATTAGAGGAAATAGCAACACCATAAGAACTCATCATGTTAAGATGAGGTCATGATCCAGTATAAATCACATTCTCACAGAGTGAGGAGAAAACAGAAGCATTCTAGGAAAACATCTGCATGCCAGGATGCATCACAGACAATCAGCAAGCCTCCAGGGGCAGAATGGGGCTGAGGAGGAATCTCCCACTGGTGTCAGAGGGAGCAAAGCCCTGCTGTGACCTTTACCTTGGACACTAACCTGCAAGCTTAGACTTAATGTTTACTGACTTCACCACATAGTTTGTGGCCTTTGTTTCCACAGCACCAGGAAGGAATTACATGGAACAATCAATATTTCTTAACTTAAGTAATCCCTGTCGTAACTTTGTTAACAGAAGCACATAGGACTGGGAGCACAAAACTATTTCTCTTTATCAATACAATGTACAGATTGAATTTGTCAAGTTAAGAAATATTTGTATAATTGTATGAGGTGCTACTACTGCAGTATCTAGTAGTAAAATACTTTATATCACATAGAAAAAAATGTCAGAATAACAATAGCTACTTTTATAGCTAATATGTAACTTGTTATAAGCTCAATAATATAATAAATGTTTTATGTGTCAAATCATTTGTTGATTAACTCAGTGAAGGTTTTTATTTTACTTTTTGAGACAGGGTTCTGAGTTGTCCAGGCTAGCTTTGCTCTGTAGGCCCAGTCTGGCCTCCATTTGCAAGCCTCCTGCCTCGGCTTCCCATAAACTGAGATTACAGGTGTATACCACCATGCCAGAATTATATGAGTTCATTTCTTCTATCACTTTATTCCTCACATAAAAAAAAACTAGAGAATTCTTAAAAAAAAAAAAAAACTAAGTAAATGACTACATATGGATGGAACTCAGGAAAAACCAAAGACAGAGGATATGCTGATAAGCATTTCAGCAAATTGCTTCCCAGACAACAAGTGAGGGAGTGGAACAGTACATAGGAATACATTACCTCAAAGCATGTGTGTAAATGATTCCTGCACTTTCCATAAACGTATCTTAAGCTACAAATGAAAACAAAGATGTTAACAACCATACATTCCTGCCACCTGAAGTGGAGTTTGTCATATAGAGATATACTTGACACCAAAAATCCATTGGGTGTCAGAAGCAAGGCAGAGCATGCCCCTAAAGATAGGGATGAGTATATACCATGTGTGTTTTTCTGCTTCTGGAATACCTCACTCAGGATGATCTTTTCTCAGTTCCCACCATTTGCTGCAAATTTCACGATTTCCTTGTTTTTAACTGCTGAGTAGTACTCCATTGTGTAAATGTACCACGATTTCTGTATCCATTCCTCTGTTGAGGGATATCTAGCTTGTTTCCAGCTTCTGGCTATTATGAATAAAGGTGCTACAAACATGGTTGAGCAAATGTCCTTGTTGTATCCTTGAGCATCTTTTGGATATATGCCTAGAAGTGGTGTAGCTGAATCTTGAGGTAGCACTATTCATAATTGTCTGAGAAAACACCAGATTGATTTCCAGAGTGGTTGAACAAGTTTACATTCCCACCAGCAGTGGAGGAGAGTTCCCCTTTCTCCACATCCTCTCCACCATGTGTTGTCACTTGAGTTTTTGATCTTAGCCATTCTGATGGCTGTCAGGTGAAATCTCAGAGTTGTTTTGATTTGCATTTCCCTCATGACTAAGGATGTTGAACATTTCTTTAAGTGTTTCTCTGCCTTTCGATATTCCTCTACAGAGAATTCTCTGTTTAGCTCTGTACTCCATTTTTAAGTTGGACTACTTGGTTTGTTGCTGTTTAACTTCTCGAGTTCTTCATATATTATGGATGGGATATTAGACATATAATATAGGATCATCATATGAAAATTTGTACACCTAAAGAAGCTAAGTAAGGAGGACCCTGGGTAAGATGCTCAGTCCTCATTAAAAAAGGCAAATGGGATAAACATCAGAGTAGGGAGAAAACAGGGAACAGGAAAGGAGCCTACCACAGAGGGCCTCTGAAAGACTCTACCCAGCAGGCTGTTAAAGCAAATACTGAGACTCATAGCCAAACTTTGGGCAGAGTGAAGGGAATCTCATGAAAGAAGGAGAGCTAGAAAGACCTGGAGGGAACAGGAGCTCCACAAGGAAAGCAACAGAACCAAAATATCTGGGCCTAGGGGTCTTTTCTGAGACTGATACTCCAAACAAGGACCATTCATGGATATAACCTAAAAACCCAGCACAGGTGTAGCCTATGGCAGTTCAGTGTCCAAGGGGATACTCTAGTAAGGGGAACAGGGACTGTCTCTGACGTGAATTCAATGGCTGGATCTTTGATCACTCCCCCCTGAGGGGGGAGCAGCCTTACCATGCCACAGAGGAAGACAATGCAGTGAGTACTCGTGAGACCTGATAGGCTATGGTCAGATGGAAGGGGAGGAGGACCCCCACTATCAGTGGACTAGGGAAGGGGGGAGGAAGAAGAGGAAGAAAGGGTGGAACTGGGAGGGGATGGGGGAGGGAGAGGGCTACAGCTGGGATACAAAGTGAATGAATTATAATAAATTTTAAAATAAATTAATAAAAAAGACAGGGATGAGGACATGCAGGGGTCTGGGTGGGGTAAAACTGCTCCAGGCTTTTGTGTGTATAAAGTGAGGTCTGGGTCTCTCACACCCAGCCAGAGCCCAGCATCCTGCAGAGGTCACTGAGGACCTGTTTTCTCCCTGCAGCCCACACCCCCTGCACTGTGGGGTAACCATTTCCCCACAGACGGTGCTTTCTTTTTGTACCCATCCCCAAGCCATAGTTGGAGAATGAAGCTCACTAAACAATTCACTGTGCACTTAAGACTAACTAGAGCAGAGTCTGAAGATTCCAGTAGAAATAGCACTTTAAGGAGGCGGCGACGCTGCTGCCTTTTTCAACTGTGGAACAGTATCGACAGTATTAACTTGGAATACTGGACCTCTAAAATCATTGCACACATTAAATAGCAAGTTGAAAGTTAAAAAACAAAGTAGAAATCATTGAAAATGACACACCTCATTCTTTAAATTATTATCAATCACTTGATCTAAATTCTCATTTATTTGACTTAATATCCTTTAAAAAATTCTAATAAATTCTATGCTTCTTCACCAGCAAAATTAGCTCTTAGTCTTCAGGAGGCTAAACCCTTCCTGCACGTGTGAGCCTCGCTTCTTTCTCTCCAAAATTAGATTAATAGTAGCAATTTTTCCTGCATGATGCTTTTCATATACAGCACACCCTGAAAGCACAGAGTTATTAGCACACATTCGTTATACTTTGACAACACTTAACAAATACCTTTCTTAGAGTGTCCAGTGAATTTTAA
This sequence comes from Psammomys obesus, assembly GCF_907164565.1. NCBI lineage: Eukaryota > Metazoa > Chordata > Mammalia > Rodentia > Muridae > Psammomys > Psammomys obesus. Next base: position 14,552,695 of record NW_026585644.1, read on the forward strand.
CCAGACCCGTTTCTCCCTACTGTTCCTCTGAGAGGTAAACTCATAATTTCTCCCTATCATCCCTCTACAATTCTCCCTCAAAGACACCACTGCCACCAGCGGCCTGCACAGCTTTACAAGGAGCAGCGAGAGCTCTGTGTTTCTTTCTCTCTGCTTCCCATCTTTTAAGTGTCTGATCCTTGCTGTGCATGTGATGGTTTTATCTCTGACTGCTCACCGTGGGAACTCAGGGACTCCCTCCTCAAGCTCTCTGCTTGTCTGGATTCCTGACTCATGCCTCACGTGGCATGTTTGGGTGACACACCTCCCGATTGATTCCTAAGCAGGATGAGCTCTGATGACTTATTTTGCATTGCCTTGTTGTTGTTTGTTTGGGTGAGTTTTATTGGAAGATGCATGGAATGGGAATGAAATGGAGCAAGTTGTGGGAAAGGAAAGAGAAACCAAGAGAAGACAAGAGACTTCTAGAACTGTGCTGCTTCATCAAGGGTAACTTTGCTAGGATCCTTGGTTGCTACTTTTGTCAGTGCAGATAGGGAACAGTTACTGGACTCTAGTAGGTGGAGGTTATGGGTGATGGTGACCAGCCCACAATACATGAAGATGCTTTGGATAGCCTGAAGCCACACACAGCCAGCATGAGAGGTCCTGACCATGGGCCTGCAGATCCGGGAAAGAAAAGCAAAGGATTTTTCAAGTTTTGAGAAAGAGTCCAGCAGCTGCACAGGTCTGCACAGGCTTCTAAGTCTCTGAAAGCATCTGGGAAGATCTAAATGTCTGACCTGCAACGTTGCTTTCCTGACAACCCTGTAGATAAATCATGCTGCTCTTCAAAATCCCTCGAAGTTGAATTCAACTTCCTTCTGCTTGTGTTACTGTATTGAGACCTATATTAGGGAAGATCCATGTCATTTGTGGGGTCACTCATACCGCCACACTTCTTGTTTCTTCATACGAGCTTCTCCTTCCTGTGAATAATGAGTGGAGGGCAGGACTAGACCCATGAGGCAAACGTTGTTCCTGGGGCACACTTTATGAAGCCATGGAAGAATTTTATGAAGCCACTGAAGAATAATATTAAAATGACATGTGTTTTAAAAATATGTGATAACAGTACCCTGGTGCTCACACTCCCCAATGGAAGGTCTAGATTTTGAGAGATTCTATCACGTGCAGTGGAACTAACTGTTGTGTGAGACTCTTGGCGCTGATCCCAGAGGGGGCGGCAAAGATGCTTTGATCTTGTCTGAGGTCTCAAGTTTAAAGTGGCGTGTTTTCTGCAGGTGTAATGTGCACACAACTACTACCAGAAAGGACCCCAAAGGTACAATCACATTGGGTGACTGAGAGTGACAAAGTTGCTATCAGTGAAGAACTGTTTGCCCTGGTACATATTTTATTATTCCCAAGGCTTATCTTTATTTCTGCGAGTCAAGAAAATTCTAAAGTAAACTTCCAGGTAGCAAGGAAATCTTTCAAAATATTACATTAGTATTCATTTTCAGGGACACGCGACCGTTATGGTATGGTACTATGTTCTTTTAAGGCATGGGCTACAGTAGTTATGCTGACTTTCCACTCAGAATCATGTCTCTACTTCCTGGCTGTCATGTCTCCAGGGCTGTTGGGTGTGTATCTGTCTCCTCAATTTAAGCCACTTATGGTGTGCACAGTCCTTTTGCCAGTGGTGGAACATCTGGTCGAGTCCTGACCTATCAGATCTGGGATGTGGACAGGCATCACGGAAGAGGCCTTAGCCTCTTTTCGCCAAAAGGTACTGGGATTATGGGCTCGTTGTCTTCCTAACACCTCCATGTTGCCCATTTAATAGTGTCTTTAATGATAGTTATCCATAGCTATGGAGACGAGTAAACCGCACGGTCACCCTGCAGACCAACAGAAGCTTAGAAGTCTGGGTTCTCATGAGTATGTTGGGAAGACTGGAGATACCACGCTGAGGTAGCCATCATCCTTCTCAGATTATAAGCATCACCATCTCTCAGTGGCCATGCTGATGCCTCCTTGGCTTGTACTTGTGAATACTCTTTGCCTTCTCAAAGCTAACCTGGTGTGTCTAGAGATTGCCTTTAAACATCACCATGGTCCTTAACAAAGGATTAAGGATCCAATTGTATATTCTAATTTGCATACAAACATGACCCTTAGATGAACTGGCAAAACAAAAGCTATGATGAGGCACTAAATTAAACACATTCACTGAAATTCTAATGCTGTTCTCATCATTATTGACGTTTCATACTTGTAAACTCTTTTGAAATGATAGGATAATTTTACATGCATTTAACAAATGACATTAACAAATACCCAGCATTGTTCCAGACATTGAGGGAAACAGAAAATACAAAACTGGCATAATTGACTGAAACACAGACAAATAAAAGTTATATTGAATTTCTATGTAAAGGCAGATGTCAGCAACTCTGAGGCATATTCCAGTCCTTGGTGAAATGCTAGTCTAACACACATAACAGAGGATTAAAAATTGACACTAAACCCCACCACAATTTCTTCACAATTTCTTACTGGGTCATAATGAAAATTCAAAATTATACATTTTTTAATGTATAAAGGTTTTGCTATATTCTTATATGTTGTAAGCAAAGGATGCATGATTAATGTTTTTAGTATAGTGAAACTTTTTCTCTAAATAACCTGACAGTTTTTTAAGATTAACTCTGTTGAGTAAATTCCCTTTCTGAGAAGGTCACAGGCTTTGGTGAGGTCATGGTCACAGTCAATAAGCTTGGTTTCACTCAGAACATTCGGCTTTGTAGCCACAGATGTCAGCTCCACTCATAGTGTGCTGGGCTTCTGCATTGCTCTCATCTTCTTTCCAGCTGTGTGAGCTCAGAAAAAGCCCTGCCCATGCCTGGGCTCTACCTTTCTATGTTGGTTGCTTTGTGTCAACTTGATGTCAGGGAAAGTCATGTGGGAACCTCAATTAAAAAAATGCCCCTAAGGGACTGGCCTGTGGGACATTTTCTTGATTGATGTGGAAGGGTTCTTCCCACTGTAGGGAAGGACCTCCTCTGGGATGGTGGCCCTAGGTGTTAAAAATAAATAAATAAATAAATAAATAAATAAATAAATAAATAAATAAATTTAAAAAAACAGGTTGAGCAAGCCATGAAGAGCAAGCCTCTAAGCAGTACCTCTCCATGGTTTCTGCTTAAGTTCCTGCCTCCAGGTTCCTGCCCTTTTAAAGTTCCTGCCATGACAGCATTTAATGATGAATTTTGATATGGAAGAGTAAGCAAAATAAAATATTTCCTTATGTCAGGTTGTTTCATCACAGCAGTAAAAACTAGGATTTCATTAAATCCCTCCTCGATTAAGTAAAAACAAATTCCATCCATACAAATGTAAATACTAACAAAATAAAGGTATGCTAAATATTAAAACATATATAAGAATGGGTTCAATGCCTAAATAGAGATTATCCCAGAATATTGTTTAAAATATGGACCATTAATGGTGCTGTTTATTAAATTAATATGATGAGGAACATAAGACTTGAGTAGCAAAATAGATGGGAAATATGATAGACCATCTGATATGAAGACCTTAGAACTGTGAGCAGAGAGGAAGTTGTTCAACTGGCAAAGAGTAGCTACAAATAATTCAGCAGAAATATATACTGAATTTATCTCAAATGGCGTAGTCTCTGTTTGTAGTTTGTGATTTTGATAAAAGGTTTTTAGCTATTTGATAAGAGGTTTTAAATTTTCAATCAAATTAGTTAATTTATTTTTATTTATTACAATTTATTCACTTTGTATCCCAGCTGTAGCCTCCTCCCTTGTCCCCTCTCAATGCCACTCTCTCTCCCTCTTCTCCTCCCATGACTCTCCCCTTAGAGGACCCCCTTAAAGGAGGTCCTCCTCCCCTTCCCTCTGATCCTAGTCTATCAGTTCTCATCAGGAGTGGCTGCATTGTCTTCTTCTGTGGCCTGGTAAGGCTACTCCCCACTCAGCGAGAGGTGATCAAAGATCCAGCCACTGAGTTCATGTCAGAGACAGCCCCTGTTCCCTTGATAAGAGGTTTTTAGCTTTAGATCCTATGAGGTCTGTTCTTTACAGTTCTACTTAATATCTCACTGGAGGTTTGATGAGGGCAATTATGTAAAACAGAAATAAAAAGCATTTAGTTTGGAAAGGAGGAAGTAGAACTGTCTCTGTAGGTATAATCTGGTCTGCATGAGACTCTAAGGCCAGATACAGTCAACAGCATCAGCACCCAGCTCACTGTCACTGAACACCCTAAAAACTGACTTCAGCACGCAGTGCTTTTTACAACAGCACTGAGAAACACAACAATTAGAAATAAAATTAAAACATATTTTCTGGAAACTATAGACATTTTTGAAAGAAGCCAAGCATCTTAGTAAATTACAGGTCTCATGTAACCATGGCTGTCAGAATCCCAGTTAACATTTCTGTCAAAATTAACCAGTTGTTCATAGATCTCACAGGAAACCCAGATGGGCCAAAACAGTGTTTAAAAGGTGCAAACTTGCTGGACTCACACCTGTCAATTACAAACCAACCATGGAGCCTCAGTCATCAAAACACTGGATGCTGGCTTTCAGCCCTGGCCTAAGGACAGACACCCAGATCAATGGGTAGAGCTGAGGGCCCAGAAATAAATCCACACATTTATTGTCAATTGATTTTCAGACATAGCACCAGAACAATTAAATGGGGAAGAAATAGTCTTCTCAACAAGCTGTCTTGAGATAATTGGATATTCACCTCAAATCATATATAAAAATTAAGTAAAAATAAGACAAAGACCTTATTACAAGAGTTAAAGCTATAAAACTCTTTTCAGAAAGTAGACGTATATCATTTTACTTTAAAGCAGGCAATAGTTTGCACAATATGACATCCAAAATACAAACTACAAGATAAAAATTAATAAGATGGACTTTCATTAATGTTAAAACCCTTTGTGCTTTAGCAGATTGAATTTTAAAAATGAAAGATGACCCATACACTGAATGTAAATATTAGCAAATCACATATTTCTTTAAGGCCATGATGCAGCAGGAGCTCAGTAACAAAGACAACTCTGTTGAAATTGGTATAGGAAAAGAACGAACATTTCTCCGGAGCGGAAGTGCAAATGGTGAAAAAGTGCAAGACAGATGCACCACACGTCACTCACTAGAGAAATGTAAGTCAGGGTAAGGTATAAAGATGTGAATTCTCATGCAGTCTGATGCATTCCAGTCATCCTGTCTACAGAATACTGAACACAGAACACCCATGGGACTCCTGGAAGCACCCTCAGTTTCCCCTGCCTCGAAGAACGGCAAGCAGCCCCCCACAGAAGCTGGCCCACGGTGTCTGTCATGGTTTTATCCACAAGAAGGAATCAATCAAAGCAAGCTAAGTGCCCAGACACAGTCTAATGGATAGAGGAACTGTGCTGATATCCATCCCCTCCTAAATGGAATATAACTTGGTGAATAAGGGAATTGAAATACTGATAGAACCTACAGCGTAGGTCTACCTGGCGAAATAAAAGGAACCAGTCACAAAAGACTGCCTAGGGCTGTGGGACTGAAGGTAAAGGCACAGTGCCTGCCAAAGGATAAGAGGCATCCTTCCTGAGAGATCAGTGGGAGGGGCTAACGTGAATCTTGATGGTTACACAGGTCACGTGTCAAAAACCTACAGAAACTCCTGGATGGCATATTTTAAATTAGAGAATTCCATGGCATCTGAACTCTATCTGATATGGAGTGTCTTTGTCTACATAAAGATCACGTGTCAAAATCGGAGTCCTCAATGTTACGCTATCAGAAAGGGGGATGTCTGGTTGGTGACTGGGTCAAGATGGTAGGACTCTGGGAGTGGGATTAGCACCCCTAAAGCCTCAGCGAGAGCCTTCCTGCCTTTTACCAGGTGGAAACTACAGATAACACCGATGTCCCAGAAGACCCTCAGTAGACATGGACCTCACCAACACCTGGTATCCCACCTCTCTCAGTCCAGAACTTTGAAAATCAAGTGAGTTGCTGGTAAAATTTCTCATGGTGTGTGTCTTAATTAGAGTTTCTATTATTGTGAAGAAAGACAATGTGAAAAAACAAGTTGGGGAGGAAAGGGTTTATTTGTCTTACACTTGCACATCATAGTCCATCATACAGGAACTCAGTCAGGGCGGAAACCTGGAGGCAGGAGCTGATGCAAAGACCCTGGAGGGTGCTGTTACTGGCTTTCTCCCCATGGCGTTCTCAGACTATTTTCTTTTTTTTAAAAAAAAAATTATTTTTATTAATTACAGTTTATTCACTTCATATTCCAACTTTAGCCCCTTCCCCACCCCCACCCACATCAATAGCTAATTAAGAAAGTGCTCTACAGGCTTGCACATTCCTCCATCTTATGGAGGCATTTTCTCAGTTGGGGATTCCCTCTCACATGACTCTAGCCTGTCACGTTGACATAAAATTAGCCAGTATAGCATGTGTCAGAGCACTCTAAATTAGTTGACCATATCTGGTTGAGCTTCAAAATAGAGAGACCAGTACAACAGGAAGGAAAATATATAAAGACAAAAAAAAAAAACAAAAAAACAAGCAAATTCACAATATTTATCATAAACATGAAAAGAATCCATTGTTACACGATAAAAGTTCAAATCACACAATATTTGCACACAGACACACATGTGATTTTGTCTTAAAAATATATCATTCAGAAATATACAATTTCAAAAAACAATGAGAATAATTATAGTAAAGGCAAATAGTTTCACTGAAAAACTGAAAAAAAATGCTGCTCTGTTTGCGTTGGGTAAATAGCCAAATAAATATTTTTTAATAGCTTTCTACACAATTTTTATCAGGAAATATAAATTATATTATAATATATACCATTTACATTCTTCCCCAGATGGACTGAAGCAAGAGACACAGAGACAGGTAGAGAGATATAGCAAGGATGATGAGGATATGGGGGAATAAGGGCAGTCCACTCAAGTCAAGGGGCTGGAGGGGCTGGATGCCTATCTGTGGTGCTCACTAAAGAGCAACATTTATGTCCTAGAAATGCACACTCTAGAATTCCTCCACTGTGTTATACCCAAAAGTCATGCGCCTGTGTGCTCCCAAAGAGCATGAACCGAATGTGTTCAGACTGTCTCTAACAGTTCCTGGAGCCTCCTGCCCATCACTGACCAACAGTGGAATGTCTAACCACAGGCGGGCACATTCCCAAGGTGCAATCCCACACAGCATCAAGGTACATGGGCCTCAACTGCACGGAATAACATGGACAAACATAGAACATTCAGAGTGACATGACCAAGGCTCAGAGGACATAGTCAGCATCTGAAGGCTGTCTAAGAGGCAGGAGCTCCTGACTTTGGAGAAGATGAGAAGGACCTTAGCTGCTGCTAGCACCATCTCATCGTGGTGTGAGCTAGAAACACACCTGTCAGCTGCATTGAGCTCTATACTCACATCCGGCTGCTCCCTTAGGGTTCAAAAGTCCCTTCTCAACGATTGTTGGAATTCAATAAGTGGTCTACAAATATGTTAATGGTAAAAAATATAAAGTACAATATAGAGAGATGTGATTAGTTGTATTCTCTATGTTAAAACTATACCTTAAAAATCAAAGTGCAGACACCTAAAGAAGCTAAACAAGAGGAAGGACCCGGGGTAAGATGATCAATCCTCACTTAGAAAGACAAATGGGATGGACATTGGAAGTTGGAGAAAACAAGAAACAGGTCAGGAGCCTACCATGGAGGGCCTCTGAAGAACTCTACCTAGCAGTGTATCAAAGCAGATGTTGAGGCTCATAAAGAATCCTGGGGCAGAGTGCAGGGGATCGTATAAAAAAAAGGGGGAGTTAGTAAGACCTGGAGAGGACAGGAGCTCAACAAGGACCAAGTATATCTGGGCAGAGGCATCTTTTCTGAGACTAATACTCCAACTAAGGACCATGCATGGATATAACCTAGATCCCCTGCTCGGACATAGCCCATGGCAGCTCAGTATCCAAGTGGGTACCCTAGTAAGGGGAACAGGAACTGTCTCTGGTATGAACTCAGTGGTTGGCTCTTTGCCCTTCCCACCCCTGAGGGAGGAGCAGCCTTGCTAGGCCACAGAGGAGGACATTGCAGACAGCTCTGAAGAGACCTGATAAGCTAAGGTCAGATGGAAGGGGAGGAGGTCTTCCCCTATCGGTGGATTTATAGAGGGTCAGGAAGGAGATGAGGGAGGGAGGGTAGGAGGGAATGAGGGATGGGGACTACAGCTGGGATACAAAGTAAATAAACTGTAATTAATATTAAAAAATAAAAATTTAATAAAAATAAAAAAATCAAAGTGCAAGGGACTGAAGAGATGGATCAAAGGACCCACTGTTTTCAATTCCCACATGGCAGCTTGCAACTGTCTGCAACTCCATTTTCAGAGAAACCAAGCTATTTTTTTCTGGTTTCACTGGGAAACAGGTACATCCATGGTATACATACATACACACAGGGGAAAACTTTCATTCACATAAAATACATGTGAATACATGGAAAATAATTTTTTAAAACCCAGAGAGATAACATAAGAAGAGCTCTTTTTGCTCTGGGGACACAGGACAGAGGTAAAGTTGAGGGACAGACACTTGAGTATATGCTCCAGTACTGGAAATAGAAAGCTTTGCATTAGGGTTATGTGTCAAGGCCATTGATATGGCACCCAATCTTCATGTGCTTCTTACTGAAGAGTGAAAGCACTGGGGGTGAGCAAAAGCCTGCTGCAGACAGCTGGGTCAGAGATGAAGGCAGGCTGAAATGTAAAGACAGTGAGTGCTGTAAGATCTCAGCTCTCAGAAACTCCAAACCCTGCTGACGGCATCTGCAGGTAGAGCACAGCCTTCTGCCCTCAGCTCCTGGTAGATGGCAACACTAAGGAGAAGGCAGCGAGAGAACATTAGGACACTGCTCTGAGCATGTTGAAATTGAGATACATGTAGGGATACAAATGTCAGGTGAGCAGTTGGGCGCATGTAAATGCTGCTTTTAGAGGAGATGTCTGAGTGGGCAAATGGACCTAAAAAACATCAGCATAAAAACAGCACCGCAGAGTTACTGGAGCAGATAGCGGCACCATGTTCATAACTATTTTCATCCCTGTTACCAAGTATCTGACAAAAAGAAGCTTAAAAAAGGAAGAGTCCATCATAGCAGAGAATGCATGGGTAGGAGCATGGGGTTTCTGAGTCAGTGGTCAGGAAGCAGAGAGAAATGAATACCACTGTTCACCTTCCTTTTATTCCATCTAAGCTACATCTTGTGGTATGACGCCACCCTTATTTGGTGTATATTTTCCCCCATCAGTTAGTCTTTTGAAGAACCCCTATAGACACATGTATGTCTCAAGTCTCCTAGGTGATGTAAAACCCATTCAAATTGACAATGAATACTAGCCCTCACAAATGTCTCAGAGTATACATGGAGGTACAGATGGAATACAGTTTTAATCATGATTAATTTAGGATATAGGTCTGAGTGGAGAGGAAGACCTAGTAAGAAGATTATGAAAGAGCCAGTTGGGCACAACCCATCCCAGAGACTGTGGCATCAGAGGGCGAGGAACATCTCTAAAGTCTTCATTCCTTAGAGGACTCTCAAAAGCTTGGAGAGACAAGATCAGAAAAACCACTGTTAGATGTGGAAATAATAAAATTACATGAGTCATCCCTGAGAAGAAAAGAATTACCAATGGGCTTGTGGACAAAGAATACAAGCAATAATGAAGAGGAAGGAAGGGAAAACTCTTCGTTTAGGTATTTCTTATGAATGTGTTACTGGGAGCAGATTCCTGGTGATTAATAACATTGCTATTACCATGGGTTCTCTGTGAATGATATGATCTAAGGTCTTTGGCATAATAGATGCTAGAAATATGTTAAGTGAATTAATAAATGAATAAGAATGGCCTTATAGCATGTTTCCCTAAAATTAGCTCAAAATTCATCCCATAAATGTCCATTTCTTCAAAATGCCATAATAAAGAATAAGCCAAATGGTAGACTCTGCCATAAACTACAGAGAGCCAGTGGTAGGGATAAAACATGTTGGCTGTGCAAGCTAGTCATTAGAGAAGAAACCTACAGCCAGATTTGACTTAATTCCCTAGTACCAGGCAACCCGCATGTGTGGTATCTTCAGCTATAGAGCCTTATGAGCTGGCTTGGTTGGCACCCAAGGGCATTGGCAATAGCCTGTAATATTTTGGGGCCTTTGGGCTCATCCTTGTCCAACAGCCTGTAGGAAGGTTTCCCACACCTGGTACTAGAGTTTTTGTTAACTAACCTTAAGGCTTCAGGGAGGAGCATTATCTACCCATCGAGTTACCTCCATTAAAACTCAATACACACACTCACTTATAAAATAACAGATTTCCATAAGGCTTTTACATACATCCTTAAGAATTAGTTAACTCTTCTTCCCACCCTCTTCTCTCTCTATCCCTTAGTTCTACACCAGACTAACCTTTATACTCACAATAGTTTCCTTTCTACTGTCATATCACACAGCTAGCCTTACCCTCTTTTTTAAGTCCTCTCCCCACAACATCCCTCGCTATCAAACAACGTCTTTCTAGCTTCCTGATCTTTTCAGGCAGTCCAATTTAAACACACTAGTTTAACAATTAGAAGCTAGGTTCAACATAAGAGAGAGAGAAAACATGTGGCTTTTGACTGTAGAACCCTGAGCTGTCTCACTTAGAATACTATGTAGAACCTCACAGCCAAGTGGTGTAAGTATTGACAACAGCAGGTGTGGAGTGCTTGGCCATAAATGGGGTAGCAGTATCACTCCCCGCAAGGCTCATGGAACACGGAGGAAGCGAGGGACAAAAGAATGGAGGAGTGCTGTAAAAGCCACGGCTTCGGGGTGTAACAGGGCCATGAACTCACTGCAGTTTGGTTAACCACGTAAGTCCTAGGCTAGATTGGGTTTCTCAGTATTTCACCAGGCTTGGGGAAGAGGCCGCTCCTCGCCTAAGGACTATGGACAGTTAATGTTACTGGAAGAGGGGGATCTCATCGCCACCCAGTGACATAGCCACTAACAGATTGTCCATATTCCAGTAAATAATCCCCAACTCATGTTCATGAAAGTAACACTAATTAAATTCAGTGTGTGGGGGGTGGGCAGATGGAGAGAGAGGTAGGAGTTTACTGAAAAAGGTTTCAGCAGGAGTGAAAATGATCAAAATTCAGTATGTGTATGTATCAAATTGTCAAAGAACAAAAGTAACATATAAAAGAGTATTTTTAAAATGACACCAAAATTAAATGTATACTTTGAAAGGATCATATGCCAGGATTAAGCAGGTTTTATTTTGGGGATACAACATGAAAAAGAATGTTAATATAATGAATAGGGAAAAAAAAACCCATGCAATCGTCCCAATCAAAGAGAAAAAAATACTTGACACAATTAAGCACATGCTCCTGGTGGAAATGCTCAGAAAACTAGAATGGGAAGGAAATTGTCTGAACTAATAAAGGTCACAGATGAAAAGTTCATGGCTACATCATCTTCAATGAGCTTCAGATTCAGGCAAGGAGCTTACCTTTACCACTCCTAATGAACACAATGCTGGAAGTCTGAGCTAGAGAGGGCAGGCAACTTAAAACTAGCCCTTATCCGAGTTAGTGAAGTCAAATGAGCTATTTGTAAAGACAGAATCTTAGGTGGAGAAAAAGAATAAAAGAAACCCCTCAGAACCTAAGGAGTAAAGAATGGCTTCAGTTCAGTAAAGTTGCAAGATACAAACCTCAACACATTGTAGCAGAGCTTGGGGAGCTGGGGAGAGGGAGAGGGTACTCACTACTCTCAGAAAACACAGGTTCCTAGTGCTTACAGGGCAACTCACAGACACCCTTAACTCCAGCTCCAGGGACTCTGATACCCCTCCCTCTTCAGGCCTCCCCAGGTACCTGCATACACATGCTGTGTGTATGGTTACACAGACACGTGTACCTGTACTACATACAAGCAAAGATCTACTTTTTAAGTTCTGTTTGGCTAAATAGTGAAAAAAACTGGAAAAAAAAGGTATAATCTTATCTACTGGGGCATAAGAACTGTAAACTTAATATTAAGTGTCAGCTAGGCTCACACGGCAGCCCTGTGTACAACAGCTAAGCTACGGACCCACCCAGGTGTCCCACCAAGCGCCTATAAAGAAAATGTGGGATACACACACAACGGAAGATTTTTTTTTTCAGACATAAAGAATGGAAATCTGTCATTTGTAGGATGCAACTGGCGATAATCACGTTATGCAAATTAACTCAGTCCCAGAAAGACAAAATATGATCTATTTTCTCTCATTTGTGTTTCCTAGATTTTTATATAGATTCATAAAATCATGTATCTATGACATGAAAGTAGATTGGGAACTGTCTAAGGGAACAAGGAGGCTAAAGAGATTAAGGGCAGGGGAGAGGGAAGAGAGCTAAGGGGAGGGGCATGCAGAAGAGTGGAATTAACATATAATAAATATGTGTATACCTGTGTGAACATGTCTGGCTATAACAACGTACCACATGCATGTTTTTTTCCCCTATTCATTATCTTAACATTCTTTCTCATGTATTCCCGAAATGAATGGATACCATGACAATTTAACACAATTAAAGTGTTCCCAAATAAATTGAAGGAGACACCATATTTATGGTGAGGGAGACTTAACACTGCCCGAAGCCCGCGCTACCCTGAGCATCTTATAGATTTTAACAGGATTATTATCAGAACCTGAATTGTACTTTTTACAGAATCAGAAGCATATTAACATGCTGTTGTGACCACAGAAGATTCAAAGAAATACTGAGAGCAAAGGCCCAAAGCATTGCAGCTCCCAATCCAGAACATGACAAAGTCAACACAACTAAGCATCAGTACTGGGGTGTGTTTTACTTGATACTGCTTATACATTATTACATATTAGTTTATGGACCCCTTGCCATCTCTTTAGACTCATCTCCCACCCTGTGGTCCTAGACACAGTCAAATTTTGACAACGATATACTAAATTTTTCAGCTTCATCCATTGCTGGATGAGTTTTCTTCTCAGCTGCATTCACTCTAAATTTTTCTGCAGATGGCCTAAACTTGATGGCCACGTTTGGAGCTTTTCCAAAACTCTCAGCGCTTTTCCTATCCCATTCTCATGCCAGGAGTACGGTGTCTCCTCTTATGCCTGCCAGGATGGTTGTCGCACCGTCTCTGGGAAACTTCCTCCATGTGTGGGTTTGTTCACTTTCTTTTATGCCATAGTTTCTCTTCAGAAGCTCAGAAATCCCTGTCTGTATACTTAGAGGGCACAGACAGTCCCGTGCTTCCGTCTGTGGCTCTCTGGTTTTATTGTTCCTGGTGTCTCATGAGTGAACACCCAGAGAACCAGGATGCAGCAGAGGAGAGCTTCCTTATCCACGGTGTCCTGGCCCTAAGGTGCTTTTACAATTTTTGGAAAGTGAGGGAGCAAGCAAAGACTAACCCTCACCTTTATCCTTTTACATTTTTATAAGATCAAAAATTGTAAAGATCCCAAGGATGTAGAAAAAGGGTTAATTTTTATGTTTATCAGAGAAAAATATCTCATAAGTCACACACTGAAAAAGATCAGCATCCTAAGGTAAAATGTCCTTTATCTAATTTAAACTTCAGGGTCAAAGTCAGCCCTTAAGAATTTTTCTAAAAATCAACAATTATTGTTCATCACAAAAAGAATGTGTAGCTATGATATGGATTACTGTGTGTATATGTTAACACAGATTTTATTTATTTAACTGATTTTGTTAACATGACCACCAATTGTCAGAACACAGTTCAAGAATAGAGTTGTAAGAGGAAAATTCTGAGTGCTTGTGAGAAAACTCCAAAAACAAAACAAAACAGAAGACAAGAGTCATGTGACCTCAGTTTCTTCAGCCCTTGGAATTGTTCTTGGAAAGTGCTTTTGTGCCTCTCCTAGGTATAGTAGGTAGGAGTGAGTTTACTTCAGATTACTCATTGCAACTGATTATTGTTATGTGTTTATGTCTCTAAGGACATGTTTTTGTCGTGTGCAGCTTGTCCTTGTAATTGTGCACAGCTTGAACTTATGAGAGCTTTACTCATGAGGCATTTCTTTTTTTAATTTAACTTTATTTTTTTTACAATTTATTCATGTTACCTCCCGATTGTAGCCCCCTCCCTCATCTCCTCCCAGTCTCACCTTCCCTCTCTATTCCTCCCTATTCCTCTCCCCTATGTCTCAGAAAAGGGGGAGCCCTCCTCCCCTACCATCTGACCCCAGTCTATAAAGTCTCATTAGGACTGTTTGCATCATATTCCTCTGTGGTCTGGCAGAGCCCCCTCCCGCCCCCAACCAGAGGGAAGTTATTAAAGAGTGGGCAACAGAATCCATGTCAGAGACAGCCTCTGCTCCCCTTACTAGGGAACCCACTTGTAGACTAGCTGCCTATCAGCTACATCTGAGCAGAGGGTTTAGGTCCTCTTCATGCATGGTCCTTGGTTGGTGCATAGATCTCTGCAGGCCTCCCATGGGTCCGGCCCAGATTTGTTGGCTCTGTTGGTCTTCTTATGGGGCTCCTATGCACTCTGGGTCTGTCCCTAACCAAAGAATGCATACAGAAATTGTGGTACATTTACATGATGGAATACCACTCAGCTATTAAAAACAAGGAAATCATGGAATTTGCAGCCAAAGGGATGGTACTACAAAAGATCATCCTGAGTGAGATAACCTAGAATCAGAACAACACACATGAAATAGACTCATTTATAAGCAGATATTAGCCGTATAATACAGGATAAGCATACTAAAATCCATGGACCTAAAGAGGCTAAATAACAAGAAGGACCCTAGGAAGGATTCTTAATTCTCATTCAAGAGCCAAATAGAATAGACACTGGACATGGCTGAAGAGACCGAACAGGATGGGAGCCTACCATAGAAGTCCTCTGAAAGACTCTGCCCAGCAGGGTATTGAAGCAGATTCTGAGACTCACAGCCAAATTTTAGGCAGTGTGCAGGCAGTCACGTGGCCATTCTTAACACTCAGGGTATAAAATGCTTGAGGTTATGAATAAAGTTGGCTATTGCATGAAACTCTAGGCTGCCTCATTTTTAGGCTCCATTCTCCCAGATTCCACGGCCTCCAGAACAGTGACAGCCAAAGTTGACTTTATCAGATATTTTGCCACAATAAATACAAAAAAGTATTAGAGCTAATGC
>NW_026585644.1:14570486-14599208 GCF_907164565.1 Psammomys obesus
GCCTCCCTTCCTCAACCAATAGGGAAAAAAAAACTTGTCAAACAGAGGGGAAAATAGTCATTTTGAAGCCTGTTAATTGGTTTCCAGACATTATACCCAGCTCCAGGGTAAGCCTTCTTTGAATCAAACACAAGTACTCATGTGCCAGTCATTTCTTTTGTGTGTGCATGCATGCATGCATGTGTGTGCTTGTGTAGATGTATATACATGTGCAGGAGCACATGCGGTGACCAGAGATCAACCTCTGTTGTTGTTCCTTGGGTGCCATCTACCTTGTTTTTCAGTCGGGGTCTATAAACTGGCCTGAGCTCCCCAAAGAGGCTAAGCTGGCTGTCTAGGAAGCCTGTGATCTGCCTCCTCTGCCTCCTCAGCACTGCGATTGTGAGCACACCACCATGCCTGGCTATTTTTTTAAAGGTTTAGATGAGTGCTCTTCTGGTGACCGGATGCAAGTCCCCGTGTTGGCAAGGAAAGCACTTTCTGCGCTACTTCCGAGCTTCACGGTGTCACTCAAAATACCTCTGGCTCAGTGATGGCTAAAGGCCGGAAAGAACTGCTTCTTCCAGAATGATCTTGACCTCTGCTCTGACTTTGAATGTCCTCTATTGGCTTCATTAGTCTCACATCTTGGGCCTGATGCTCACACTATGGCCAGGCATGTTGTATGAGTGTACTGCAGCACCTTATTAGGCATGTATCATTCAAACCCAGGAGGGGACCTGCAGCCTCTTTTCCCCATCACCAGACAGGATTCAGGGTGCAACCAGCCTGCTGCCGTCATTTCTTGTGCCTCCTTCCATCCATCCCCACCTCTGCTTTAGGTTTATTCCTATAACTATGATAAAATACTGACAAAAGCTACCTAAGGGAAGAAAGGTTTACTTTAGCTTATGGTTCAAGATATATAGAGTCTATCACAGCAGGGAGCTTGAAGCAGCTGGTCGCATTACATCCACATAGAGGAAACAGGAGGATGAATGCCAGCAGCACTCAGCTGGCATTTCTGTTTTATATGGTCTAGGATTACCTGCAGGGGGTGTGGTCTTGCTCACAATTAAGTCTTCCCACATGAATCAATGTAATCAATACCACCCCTCACAAGCCCTTTCTCCAGAGTGATTCTAAGAAAGTGGTCACAGCCACTTTCTGGCTCATGTTCCCAGTCAGCACCGTTCAGTGGATTCCCACAAGTCTGAACAACACTATGTTGGGATGTTGGAATCAGGCAGTAGGTCTTATTGTAGACCATGGAAGGAAGAATAAATAGCAGCAATAAGTCATTCAGTGTGGAGAGGAGCCCTGGAGTCACTAAAGAGGGACCATACCTAGAGGTGGAAAGGGAAGGGCTCCCAGAGGACTGGAAAGTCTGAAAGACACAGGAATTGATTGTGGGAGGAGATACAGGAAAACTGTGCTGGTGAAGAATGGAGGAGGGAGGTGATCTTCTGGGGACACCAACTGAGTCAGTCTGACTAAGAGTGTTAGCGAAGCTATGCAATGTGGTAATCGACATTCCTGAGGGGCAATTAAATGGCAGGATGGTGTCCGTGCCCGGGGTTCCTTGGAGAGGAACTGACTTCAGGAGCTGGCACCGAAGTGTGGAACACAGAGGTCCCAGCCACATATCACACAGTGTGTGGCATGAAGCACAAAGCTGGGGCTTGTTGTTTTCTCATTACTGTAATTTCTTCTCTGATTTGTGCACACTTTCATGTGCATTTTAAAATATATTAACATATTGGAAGGCTTTTGTGAATCACCTTTTAATGCTAAGTTTTTAACTTGACTGAATTTTGGTCCAAGTGTGTGACCTGAACCATATGAACTTGTTGGGCATTTGCTGAAATTCATTTATGGTAAATATGTATAGATGAGTTTTCTGCAGTGCTTGGACAGCATAGGAATGGAGATATCTCCGGAAGCCTGGGCCCTGCCTATCCTTTCACTTTAAATTGTCTCTTATGTTCCCATTATACCTGTCATGCTCTCCATACTCAAGAACCAGTCATGGTTCCTGCAGTCACCAAACTTTCTCCTAACTAAGGTAATTTCTGAGCTGTGAATGGTGACACATACTTCTAATCCCAAGATTTGGGAAGCAGAAGCAGGCAGATCTCTGTGAGTTCCAGGCCAGTTTGGTCAATGTAGCAAGTTACACACCAGCCAGGGCTACCATGTCTAAGTGACCATCAGTAAAGGAATGTGTAGAGAAGACATGATATGGAGACATGCATGAGAACACACCCTAGCATTGGAGAAGTGGATGGCATTGGATTCAAGGCAACACAGGTAAAAGCAGAGGTAAGTGAGATAATCAAGATAGAAAAAGAAGAGTATGGCATAACTCGTGTGATGCACTCTCTAACAGTAAATGCCAAATGCATAAATAAATTGCCAAGCAGGAAGCTGTAGGGATGGGGGTGGGGAGAACACGGGGAGACACAAGTCAAAAGCTATAGACTGGCAGTTATGCTGCTTAGATCAGGTGACGAGTGGATCTTATATGTGGAGGAGGACTGCAGTTAATACAACTATACCACAGGCATACAGCACAGGAAGAAGGATTTCAGAAACTTTCACAGAATAGCAGGTAGCGATGTAGGTGATGGTGTGTTAACACTTTACCCAGGGTGACCATTATACCACGGAGATTTTACACTTTAAAATATTCAGTCCAGGTTCATTCAGAGCCATGTTCTCCATGGCTCTTTGTGCCTCATTCATTCATTGTATCAAAAACTCCTTCCTTGGAAAACATGTCCTTGCGAAGGACAGCCAGTGTTTATGTGAAACAGCCCCAAGTGCCCACTTACTTCTGAAAGGCGAGATTACAGTAGATAGTTACTTTTGGTGTTTTGAAAATATTCTGTCACTGTGTTCACGAATCTACTTTTTGATTCTGGGTCAGAAAAAAAAAGACTTTTGTATAAACCTTCTGAAAGGTATCTGTGCATCTTACAAATTCTCAAATGAAAAAGTATTCAGCATAGTAGACAATGCCCCCAGTGGTAAGATGTTTCAGAGCTGGTTCAAGTTATGGAGGACACAAAAGCTCATCATGTTTATGGTTAGGGGAAAGTAAAAGCCTGATATAGTTGGGACAAAAATATGGGGTTGATTTCTAAAGTACTTGAGTTCTGTTCCCTGAGAAGGTTTGGAGCCAAAAAACTACTCCAATCCTTCTTGCTAAGAGTCAGCATTCATTCCTACTTGAAATACAGACTCTAATCCTTATCTAACACCACTGTGCATCTGTCTGAGTTTCCTAACACCATTCCCTTGTCCATTAGAACTAAGGCAGGACATGCCAGCCCAGCCTGGGCCTGGTGAATATATATGCGAACCAGCTGGAATGTACTAGCACTGGGGGAGCCAGAGCAAAGCACGAGTGACTGCATTCTGTGAGTGATGCTTGATGAAGAAGACCTGCTGGAGTTCTTACACAAAGGCAAGTTAAATGATTCGGAAAGAATTGGAGATACAACACTGAGCCTCAGGAGATGAGATGGGGTGCAATTATTACCAGGATGCCCCTTAGAGACATGGACAAGTCAGTGATTTGTTCTGAGTTAGAATGTCAACCCATCAATGGAGAGACCGAGGGACACAGAAATAGGCATGGTAGAAAGGATGTGTTGTGCAAGGCCAGAGAACCTACCAGATAGATGATTATTGCCACCAGGAAGCTCTGTCATAGTCCCTGTTTACCAAGCAACGAGGGGAGTGTAGATGTAGGGGACCAGACACATACATGCTCTCTGGAATTGTCCTTTCCAGACCAGACTGAGTATGGGTGATATGATTACAGAATTAGGCTCACTAAAACCACGCAGATGACAGAACCCTGTAAAAATAGAGGCCAGATGTCAGAGCTTCAAGATCAGAAACCAGGTGGATGCAATTATCATCAAGACTACGAAGGTTGGAGTGGCAGCCAACAGGCCTGACCTTCAGCATTATGGAGATGGGGAAAAGAACATAGCCCCCCAGGGGACAAAGTAGATAGGAGTCTATCAAGCTACTTCTCACCTGCACACGAGAAGGAAGTGAGGGTGCATGATCTGGAAGCTGAGAGCAATGGTCCCCTTATGCACAAGATCTGTTGACTGAGGAAGAGGTTTATGTTTTCAGGGAGGGTCGAGAATCACCAAAGCAAGGGTACATGGTGGTCAAGCATGCCAGTCATTTCCGTAGGTCAATCTAACTAGAAAAGTGGGGGGACAGCCAAACATTACTGGGTTATTCAGCACCACTTACATTTCTCAGTAATTCTCTCTCTTCTGTTAAGAGTTAAGGCAGAAGGGCCCAGGTGACACTTGGACTACTGATCTGTAGCTAGCTTGCAAATGAGACACTGGGTCTTAAAACCCACCAAATTATCATTGTTTCAAATCCTCTAGTAAATATACAGCAAGACGCTGGACACCTAGTTCAACTCCCGCCTCCATGTTGGTATGTACCTTAACATCATTGTAAATGAGCAGTGTCTCATCCCAGGGCTTCAGGGATGATTACAGCTGTTGGGGATCCCACTGTGTTTTCCAGTCTCTTGTGGTTAAAAAGTCATAAGAGCGTTTGCGGACTCAACAACAGCACAGAGCAACCCAGCCTCAAGCTCATAGATAAAGAGGTTTTTAGTTCTACAGAGATGGCTCGGTGGTTACAAGCACTGGCTGCTCTTGCAGAGGATCTGGGCTTGATTCCCAGCCTCCGCATGGTATCTCACACTATCTAGAACCCCGTTTCCAGGGGATCTGATACCCTCTTCTGGCTTCCACAGAAACTTCATGCACATGTGCACAGACATACATGCAAGAAAAACTCATACACATAAAATAAAAATTAAGGAAAAAAAAGCTCAGTCCTCTATCAGGAGGTGGACTAATGTATTATCCTGCTTTATCCTGAAAAACACTTTTTCAAATTACTCGAGGCAGGGAAATACATGATAAAAAGTTCTCACAGTTCTGAGTTAATGACTTGGTATTTGGCAAGGGTCACTATAAGGCAGCCAGAATGTCACGAAAGAGACAAATTTTCCCAAGCCACACATGATGGCAGAACACACATGACCAAATCACCTCTTAAATATCCTGCCTCCCGAAACTGCCACAGCAGCAGAGATATTTAACCACACTAGTACAAAAAACAAAAACAAAAACAAAAAACATTTGCAAAGGTAGTAGACAGTAGCAGGCATTTAAATTTCTCTTGAGCTACGTTGTGTTGTCTACCTTCTGTCAGGAAATAATGTGAAGAGATCTAGATTGTCAATATTATACCTATCGACTCTCTGTGACACTGTCTACAAGGCTAGCAAGAGACACGGCTGTCATCCATTTACACTCCAGAACGCGGAAGACACACTCTCTGCAGTCAGGAGCCTGCTGCTTCTCATTCGGCACGGCACTCTGCAGAATGTCCTGCTTAGGAAATGCTCGCACATCTCGAGAATATCACCTCTTCTGTACAGCCTGAATGGTCTAACCGTAGCCACACATCCCATTTTGCTTGAATGAGTCTGTAAATTGTATGGCAAATTAACTTTGCGCTCAAATAGCACGTGACAGTTTACCAATGCAACGTACATTACACCATCTCAGCCATTATACCCAGAGACACAAAAGGATCCTGGCTCTGAGAGAAGCGGAAGCAGGACATGGAACTGCAGAAGCTCCAGGCTGCAGTACACTCAAGACTTGAATTGGCAGCTCCTTCTGAAGATATACTCAAGAGATTGGCAATGAGGCTGCGGGCTGGAAGCTCTCATCCTGTGGGCTTCATTGCCACATCACAGTCACGTCACAACAAAAGACTGGAGGTCTGAGGCAAGGCCATTTCTTGTGTGGTGGAGAATTATCACCATTAGAGAAATAATTCCTGCCATGTAACATAGACTGCATGGATTCTTGTGACCCCAAGCGAGCACAATCTGCTTCCCACCAGATTTAAGATACCTTCTGAATAGGGTGGCCTCGGTATGGTGGAGTGATGACTGACTGCAAGTGGAGCTGTGGAGTACATTAAGTTGTGTGAGTGAGTGGCCTTGACTCCCACATAATCTATCACTATTTACAGTAGCTGACAGAGGAAGAGAAAGAATAAGCCCAAAGCGATACATAGATGGGTGCCTGTGGACTGTGGGAGCAGGAGGAAATGGACGCAGCTGCATCGCGGAAGTGTGTGTGGGTAGCCTTCTGAGGTGATAATGAGCCTGGGCCACACTGACTGACACTCAACTTCAGGTCATAGACCATGTTTTATATTTGAAAAAGGATGGGCAAAAGGTAGCCGCCTGTCAGGAGATGTATGCAGTGAGTCAGGTTATGAGTTATTGTGTTACAGTTCAATGTACACCAGAGAGGGTCCACTAAGAAGAAAACGTGAAACACTATCGAGTAGGAAAACAAAATCACTGCCATTGTCCATTCTCCACATAACCTTCTGAAGATGCTGTGATGGATAGGGTGATGAAACCACACCCAAGGGCAAGATCCTGCACAAACCAAAGCTAGTCTAGCCATGCCCAATGCTGATTGTCCACTTTCCACTAGACATCGATTCTACACCTCAGCACGCCGTTATTTTCTGAAATCAACAAGACAATGGATTGCCCTACAGTTGACTGTCTAGGCCTCCTTTTGCTCTGTACGGATAGGTTTCACAGCTATCTGTGTCCCTGTAACAAACACCTGAGATACTCAACATATATAGGCAGAGCTTCACTTTGTCCTGCAGTCAGTCTATTGATTCTAATTTACAACCTATTGACCCCACTGTGGTGGGGTCTATAATGAGACATCGCATCATGGAGATTCATGCACGTAGAGCAAAACTGGCCACCTCAAGATCTTATTTGAGTTAGCAAATACCAGAACCATGACCTTTCCTGTGGTTGTCTTTCAGTGAGTTTCATTTGGACATACATGTAAAAGCAAAGCTTTGGGTTATGGTGCACACATCTAAACAATGTAATTGCATAACACCGAACTGTTTTTCAAAGTTGCCTATATGCTTACCAGCATGATATGAGTGCTTTAGTTGACCCAAATTTCTCCCAAAGGAGCATAATGTCTAAATATTAAAGGATCGTAATTACTCAATGAAAAAGTTCTATTTTCTAACATTTCTATTGAAATGTTGTTATGTTTAAAACAGCATTGACAATAGCTTTAAAACAAAAGCTTCCTGATATTCTAATTTAAGCAGGAGATATATATTAGCCAGACATGCAAGGGCTCATCTCTAATACTGGCTGCACTATGCCTTTGTCTTGATTGCAGATGCCCCTCTCAGCACACTCACATAGCTATTTTCTGTGGCTTTGGGATATGCTGAAGAAGCTGCTAACTTTCAGAGAGTCTTTCTAGCACTGGCCTTTGAATTAAGGTTCACAGGTACATATCCACACAACTCAGAGCTTCATCGCTCATGACTAATGAGACCTTAGAAGGGAAGAGTTCAAAACCCTTCAGAGTTCTCCAGCTTCTGATTTCCTAAGATTTCCCACAATCTGTCACCGAAATGGCACCTGGTCTTACTTTATCCTTTGATCTTCCTGAACTGTCAGCTACTCCTGTTGTTTCCCTAGATCCTGATTCTCAGAAAAGAGGACGTGGATTCAGAGCTGCTTGGAGTAGTGTGCAGGGTGTAATCAGACCATAAGTCAGGTCAGATTATATATATATATACCTAATATATACCCCATGCACACATCACATGCATACATCTATACACACTCCACATTACTAGTCCCCAAGCCGCAGCCACACACCTGTACATATTCTACCTTAATACCCCCAGTCCACATCCTCACATCTGTACACACTCCGAATGCGTATCCCCATCGGCACCCATCCCACAGGCATGCCCCGCACCTCATATCCCCAGCTTATACCCCCTACACATACACTCCACACTTCCACAACCAAACCCCCTCTCCATACACACAGACCATGCCTTTGTTTTGTATTAGAAAACATTGATTTATAGTTGCCAAGGGTTACAGTTCAAGATGGCAGAGCAAAAGGAACAGCTGAGAACTCCTATCTTGATCTGAAAGTTGGAGGTTGAGAGGGAGAGATGTAGATATATATATAGAGAGAGACTTAGAATGGTGTGACTCTTCTGAACCTCAAAGCCTGCCCCAGTGTCATACCTCCTTCAACAGGGCTACAGTGCCTATTCCTTCTTCAACAGCTCTACCAACTGAGGACCAAGTAGTCAAACATATGGGTTTATTCTCATTCAAACTACCATACTGCATAAACACCCCAAATACTCAGTTCACACTCCCATCATATACAGCTCATACAGACACCCAGTACATACACTACCCTCCATACACACACCCTATATACACTCATGAACACTTAGCTCCTTCCGTCCCATATAGATACCTTATAAATACACACTTATATACACTGCAAACACACATCCCTACATACCCCGGTTACATGTGTGTACTTGCACACTTAAGCTCTTAACACAAAGAGAGTCATAATTTAAGGTCCTTCTTGTATCTAGTCAGCTGTTTCCCTTTTTAAATGAGAGGGATTTCTTCTTGATCATTGCCATCTCTGACTGATTAAAAGCAGACACAATTTGAACAGTCTGATTGATGTGTTTTGAAGTGACTAAACCAAAACAATTTTTGGAAAAAAAATTAAACCTTTCATTTAAAAAGGCAGCCTAGATTAGGGATACTCGTTTGTATTTTTAAATGCTACCTGAGTCTACTTGAACCAGGCACTGTTTCTGGAGTCCTTTGTCATAGGACCTAAAATCCCCTATGTGACCCATTTAGAGCTGATGACCTCAGCGTGTATAATCTAGGTTATGGTTATTGGGATAATGGAAAATAAACTCAGACACCAAAATTCCTCAAAACTGGACATGCATTCATAGTTTTTAAAATTGATCATTAATTAATGTATTATTTTGTGCTTCCTGCAAACACTACTCAGCAGCAAGAGCACCAGTCTTAGTGGGCTGAACATCAGTGACATAGGACACAGTGACACCACAGTCCTGATAATGGATGCCGTATGCTTACCTCAGGCTCTGTCCAGTATGAGAGTGTTAGACTGCTCTTATGTACTGTGGGGTGGTTTGGTGGCATTGTGTCATCAGGTTGTGAATGCAGCAAGTGTGTTTCCTTAGCACCTGTCACTCTTCGGGCCCCTTTCCACAGGCCGAGCACACCAAAGTGATCTCATGGCTCATATGTGATTGCTGTGTGGCTAATGGGCTCTGAGAGTGAACAAATGAATAGCTGAATCTCATTTGCAATATTGTCTCATATTGCAAATATGAAAACAAAAAGACAAAAAGCTGGAGAGACAGCTAGCAGTTGAGTGCTGTTTGCTGGTCTTCCTGAGTACTGGTGTTCAGTTCTCAGCATCCATGCCAGGAGGCTCACAACTAACTGTAACTCTCTGATCCTTGGGATCCAACATGCTCCTCTAGACTCTACAGTGTCTTTACTCACATGCACAAACCCACACACATACACATAATTAAAAAACCAAAAATAAAATCTCTAAAAAGTTATGAGTCTCAGCATCTGCTTTGATACACTGCTGGATAGAGACTTTCAGAGGCCCTCTGTGGTAGGCTCTTGTCCTGTTTCCTGTTTTTCTCCTTTTTCCAATGTCCTGAGACTCATAACCAAACTTTGGGTAGAGTGCAGGGAATCTTATGAAAGAAGGGGGAGATAGTAAGACCTGGAGAGGACAGGAGCTCCACAGGGAGAGCAACAGAACCAAAATATCTGTACACAGGGATATTTTCTGAGATTGATGCTTCAACAAAGGACCATGAATGGAGATAACCTAGAACCTCTGCTCAGATGTAGCCCATGGCAGCTCAATGTCCAAGTGGATTCCCTAGTAATGGGAACAGGGCCCGCCTCTGACATGAACTCACTGGCTGGCTCTTTGATCACCTTCCCCTAATGGGGAACAGCCTTACCAGGCCACAGAGGAAGACAATGTAGTTCTCCTGATGAGACCTGATAGGCTAGGGTCAGATGGAAGGAGAGGAGGACCTCCCCTATCAGTAGACTTAGACAGGGACAGGGAGAGATGAGAGAGGGAGGGTGGGATTAGGAGGGAATGAAGGGGGGGCTACACCTGAGATACAAAGTGAATAAACTATAATTAATACAAAAAATAAAAATTTAATAAAAATATCTAAAAGGGAGTTTCTTATATTAAAAAAAGTGAGACAAATGTTCATAAAAGGTTTGTGGGGCTGTTTACTTAAGATTGGGAATCTCTGTCATCTCTGAAGAAGTGGGATTTCTCCCAGTGAAATGCCCTTTTTATGATGACACAGAAAGGATTTCTGATTGCTGTGTGGAAAAGAGCCCTGATTAATGCTGAGGCTACTTAAGACTGACTCCAAATCATACTTTGAATCAGGAGAAGTCACAAGAAACAATGATTTAGCTTATCCTAAAAAGTTCTTGCTGTTGCTTAAAATATTAATAAAGAAGGTTTCTGTTCCATGAGTTATAACCAACAAAATTATAGCAAAGTCTTGCTACCAACATCAAATAATGGACATAATTTTCTTTAATTGAAACTAGCCTGAGAAACTCCCTTAACTAATGCTGGCTTCTGTTTCCAATCTAAACAAATTAATAAAAGTGATAAGATCCCACATTTTCTTAAGGGTACATCTTTGGAGCATTAGACTCAAGAAATTATTTTTAAAGTAGAATATAGAACAATGAATTTGTGAAAGGCTTGCTTGAACACAGTTGAGCTGTTCTTTGTGTGTGTGTTTGTCTATTGTGGGCATTGAAGAATGTTTATAGTGCTTGATACTTTAAAAATACACCAACAAGACACAATTTCAAGATTTTTTTTGGTCACAGAATGACATGGTTTATTTCAGATTAAGGCAGAAACAGAGGGCTGACCAGCTGACCAGCCTCCTGAGATGTTTTTCTAACCTGTTTTCTGAAGGTGTGTGTGATTTTTTTTAATTTTTAATATTTTTATTTATTACAGTTTACTCACTTTGTATCCCAGCTGTAGCCCCTTCCCTTGTCCCCTCCCAATCCTGCCTTCCCTTCAGCTTGTCTTCCCATACCCCTCCCCCAGTCCACTGATAAAAGAGGTCTTCCTTCCCTCCTTTCATCTGACTCTAGCCTATCAGGTCTCATCAGGACTAGCTGCATTGTCTTCCTCTGTGGCCTGGTAAAGCTGCCTCCAACTCAGGAGGAGGTGATCAAAGAGCCAGCCACTGAGTTCATGTCAGAGACAGTCCTTGTTCCCATTACTAGGGAACCCACTTGGAGACTGAGCTGCCATGGGCTACATCTGTGCAGGGGTTCTAGGTTATCTCCATTCATAGTCCTTGGTTGGAGTATCAGTCTCAGAAAAGACCTCTGTCCTCAGATTTTTTTGGTTCTGTTGCTCTCCTTGTGGAGTTCCAGTCCCCTCCAGGTCTTTCTATATCCTCCTTTTTCCATAAGATTCCCTGCACTCTGCTCAAAGTTTGGCTATGTATGAGTCTCAGCATCTGCTTTAATACCCTGCTGGGTAGAGTCTTTCAGAGCCCCCATGTGGTAGGCTCCTTTCTTGTTCCTTGTTTTCACCCTCTTCTGATATCTGTCCCATTTGCCTTTCTGAATGAGGATTGTGCATCCTACCCAGATAATTTTAAAACTTTTATTGGTGATAAAAACACTAGTCTTTGCTACAGACATATTTTGGAAAATAGTGGTATAGATTTTCTTTGATTTCTCTCTCTCTTTTTTTTTTATCCTTCCCAAATTCATACTAGCTTAAACAGAGGCATCATGGCATCAGAAAATAATCCCAAACCAAGAGAAACTACTCAGAGCCTTGTTTTCATTCACATGGAACTTACAAGGTACATATGCATTCCCTTGCTGAAAGTTCACAGCGTAACCAAGTGGGACGAACAAAAGGCCTGAGCGGTATTAAATTCTTCAAGAAGAGACTCAGAAGCAACCTGTACTGCCAGGGCATTTGTAAGTTAGTGAAGGAATTTGAAGTGTTTATCCACAGGTCCTTAGGCCAGCCAGACAAATTCTCACCAGTGGTCCAGCTGCACTCAGTAGAGACATCCTTGACCCCTTGTAGCAAGTGTACATGGTGAACAGAGGAATACAGATGAGAAGGCAGGAAACATCATGATTCCTAATAGTGACCCATGGGAGGAAACATGAAGGGAAAGGGATGGGAGTGATCTAGAAAGAGGCTCTTACGTGACTTCTCAGAAAATACTAGCTGAAGAATTAATATTTTGTGCGTCTTAGGATTTTGAGAGTAAGTCTCACAGCTCCAAGACAAGGGCCATAAAACTCACATGTGCTAAGACCAAGTGTTGCCCAGATATTCAAACACAACAAGGGCTGTTATCACTAAAAATAGAAGCAAAGGAAAACCAAATGAAGTTGAGATTTAAAATCAAAATAGAAAAATATCAGTTTTCACATGACTTTATTAATGAATGACGTATTATTATCAACAATGCCTCAAACCAAGGGATTGAGGTAAGGCAGAAAAGTCGTGCAAATCAACATTTTTTGTTCAAATTATTTTCTTCTAGTTCACAGGATTTAACATACAGGGTGGTAAAGGTGAAATGAATGGTATAATCTCTTCTTAATAGTGACAGCATCAACTAAATCAACAGCAGAAATGTCTCTATCATCACTACTAAAAGACCATCACCGCCATATAACAAGACAACATCGACAACAACCCAACTCCTTATTGTCAACACCATCATCAACAAAAACATTTTAAGCATCTGGAGCCTTTCAACAACCACCATCACCATGAACGCAGCATGTTTGACATCATCAAGGATGAAATAATGAACAGCATTACTATATCACCATTATCTCTATGATGGCTGATCTCAGTTGTCAACTTGATAAAACTTACTTACCTGGGAGATAGGCCTATGGGCATACTTCTTGGGGTTATCTTAAATAAGTTAATTGAAATGGAAAGACCGATCCACTGTGGGTGGTACAATTCCTTGGGCAGGAGATTCTGGCATAAAGAAAACCAATTTCTTCCTTTTACGGCCTGACAGTTGATACAGTGTGTCCATCTACTTCAAGATCCTGTAGATATGTCTTTGCCATCATGAAGAACTGTACCTTGAAGCCTTGAGCCAGTCTCTTTCTCTCTTTCCCTCCCTCCTTCCCTCCAACCCTTCCTCCTTCCCATTTTTCTCCCGCTTTCCCCATCCCTCTCTCTGTATTTTTTTTAACTTTTTATTGATTCCTTTTGAATTTCACATCATGCATCCCAATTTCACTCATCTCTCCATCCTTTTGTAACCACCAACAACTCTCAAAACCTTCCCCGATAAAAGAAAACAAAAAATAAAAATAAATAAGAAGGAAAATAACAATAGTAAAAAAACCAAAAGAAATCATCTAGCCGTGGAAGCTGCAGTGTGTCACAGTGTGTCCCACAGTGCACCCTTTTGTCCACACATCTTTACTTGCAAATGTTCATTGGTCTGATTCAAGGCCTCTGGCTTCTGCTATACTATCAATACTGGATCCTCACTGGAATTCCTCTTGGATATCTGTTGTTGCCCTGTGCCGTGGAAATCCTGAAGCTTTGGATTTACAGGATCCATCCCTTCATGCACTTTAGCAGTTGACAGGTGGGGTAGATGTCAGAGTGAGCCAACCCAAAGCCTTCGATCAGCCTGCCAGCTCCCCCACATGCATATCATCAGGGTGAACTCTCCAGTGCTGGTCCTGCTAGATCACACAACTGCTGCAGCCAGCAAGGGGGAACAGCTCCCCCACTCTCGTGTTCCAGGGGCTGGCTCACCTGCGCCTTTACCACCAGGGCCAGAGCTACCATGCTGTCCAGGAGAAGTGCTGGGCAGCTCTTCCTAGTGCTCCAGCAGGCAAGGGGTGGGGCCAGTTCTTCTGCTCTCATGATATTATGGCCAGGTCTCTCACCTGCTGCAGGCAGTAAAGGGCTGGGTAGAGAGTGGGAAGGCCTCTTTCCCTACACTACCTCAAAGCAGTTGAGGGGTGGGTCCAGATTAGCCCTTCCCCTCCCCATCACCCCAAGTTCTGCCTCTAGTCATAGTGCTCAAACTATTCTGCTTCTCTTTGTCTCTCATTTCTCCACCACATACCTGCATATCATAGTGACATCCATGGTGGGAAGGCCACATGGTATCTCTTCTTCCCACTTGGGCTGCATGGTGCCATGGGGTTCTTTGTATAGCTCTGGGTTTCATGGAACCTACTATGTAGACTAGGTTGACCTTGAACTCAGAGATCTACCTGCATCTGCCTTCTGAGTGTTGGAATTAAGGCACACACCACCTTGCCCACCAAAAGTTTCTGTCTTAAGTTGCTCTTCTCAGATATTTTATCAGAGCAACAGGGAAAGAAATCAAGACAATCAACAACATCCAACATCATCAACATCATCAACATTTCCACCACCAAGAAACCTGATAAATAACAGCAGTGGCAACAGCATCACCCTGCCAATGTCATCAGCACCAATGTCATATTCACCACCATCACCACCACCATCATTACTCTCAATAGGCCTTCAGTGTCATCACCACCATTGTAAACACAACCAACATCATCACCACCGGTGTTAACACAACCAACATCATCATCACCAAAAGCATCAACAACAACCTACAGTAGCATGAATAACTTTGTCAACAACAAAGTAATGTAATCAATCACAAGATCAACATAACAAAGCAATATATCACCGATAGGAAGTCAACATCAATATGATCAACCACCAACATCATCAGCCATAAAACAGTGTAGACAACAAAACCATTAATAACCTTATCAGAAAAATAATGCAACATGAACTTAACAAAATAACAAAAGAGCATATATACATAACCAGTGTCAAATTTGTCACTTTCAAGAACACATTCACAATCATTGATTTTTTCAATCTTGTCAAATTAAGCACACATTAAGACAATGGCCTGAATAAGATCTTTTCAAACCAAATTACTTAAAAAATTATTTTAAATGCAATGATAACATAAAAGTATGACCCATAGAAGAGTATAAAATAAATTGAGCTTCATGGAAATTGAAACTTCTGCTCTGTACAAAATGCTGTTAGAAACATGGAAAGACAACTACATTTTGGGAATTTCCTAGATTGCTACTATGTTGCTGGGATAAGCAACATAGGGGTGGAAAGGGTTTATTGGGCCTATAGGTCAGAGTCCACTATCAAAGCAAGCCAGGCAGGAACTGAAAGTAGTAGCCTGGAGCCAGAAGCTGAAGTAGAAACCATGGGAGGGTACTGCCCACTAGTTCCTCTGGGTTGCTCATCTCCCCTTCTTACATAGCCAAGGCCCACCTGCCCACAGGTGGTGGTACTGACCATGATTAGCTGAGCCTTTCTATGTCAATTAGCAATCAAGAAAATGCCCCACAAACAAATACCATGAAGGCAATTCCTCAAATGAGGGTTCCTCGTTCCGGGTGACTGTTCTTAGCACCAAAAACTAACCAGCACAGAGAGAAACATCTTGGCAAAAACACACATGATAATATACTAGTATCTAAAATACACAAATATACCTACAACTCAACAACCACAGTGCACACCAATCTAATGAAAAAGAATCCCCAAAATCTAAAGAGACACCTAAAGAAAATGTACAGATGGTGAGTAAGTGTGCAAATAGACAGCACATCGGGGCATTTTGGGTTGGAGCAGCAGTGAGCTGTTGCAGAACACCCATAAGAATGGTTCAGGTTCAGAATGCTGGCCCAAGCATGGAACAGCCACAGCTCTCACTCACACTGGTGGAGACGCATGTTCCACTTTGGAAGGGTTGTCATTTTATCGTCATGCTATGTGTATTCTCACTGCACGATCCAGAAACCATCGTCCACGGTATTTCCCCAAGTAAACTGAAAACATAGATCCACACAAAGGCATATGTATGAGTGTTTGTACCAGCTTCACTGTTGCCAAGGCTTGGCAGCACCCAAGATACTCTTCTGTAAGGAAATGGCTCAATAAACAACAGTCAAAACTGACAATGGTGTGTTATTCAGTGCTAGAGAGAAATGAGCTATTAAGTCAATGAACAGACAGCATTATAACAGTGTTCTATTGTTGTAAGAAACACTGACCAAAAGCAACAAAGGGAGCAAAAGGTATATTTCTTTTTTAAAATTATTTTTTTTACAATTCATTCACTTTATATCCAAATTGTAGCCTCCTCCCTCATTTCCTTCCAGTTCCACTCTCCTGACTCCTTCCCCCATCCATCTCTCATAGTCCACTAAAAGAGGGAGTCCTCCTCCCCTACCATCTGATCCTAGCCTATCAAGTCAAATCAGGACTTCTTGGGTCCTCTTCTTCTGTGGTCTGTAAAGGCTGCTCCACTGAGGGGAAATGATCAAAGAGCAGGCAACAAAGTCCATGTCAGAGTCAGCCTCTGCTCCTTTTACCACATAGAGACTGAGCTGGCTATGGGCTATATCTGAGTAGGGGGTCTAGGTCCTCTCCATATCTGGTCTTTGGTTGGGCCATCAGTCTCTGCAGGCTCCCCCTGGGCCCAGATTTGTTGGCTTGTTGGTCTTCTTGTGGAGCTCCTGTCCCTCTGGGTCCTTCTATCCTCCCCCTGCCATCCTTCCATAAGACTCTCTGTGCTCTGCCCAAAACGAAAGGTATATTTCAGCTTACAAGTTACAGTCCATCAAGTAGGGACTTCAGAGCACGAACTCAAGGAATCCGAAGCAGAAACTATGGAGTAATGCAGCTTGCTGGTTCTCTCACAGACCAGCATTCAGGTAGCTTTTTCATACAGCCCAGGAACACCTACTCTAGGAAATGTTGTTGCCTACAGTGGCTGGGCCTTCCTACATCACCTAACAATCAAGACAGGTTTCCACAGACATTCCCACAAGCCACTCTAATCTCGGTAATTCCTCCACTGGGATTTTCTTCTCAGATGACAGTTATAGCTAACTAGGGCAGGGATAGGGAAACATGATGAGTATATTGATAGGAGAAAAAAAATCAATCGGAAAGGACTCCAGTCAGGTGTGTTGCCAACTCTATGACATTCTGTAGAAGACAAAACTGGGGTCAGTAAAAAGATTAGTGATTGTCAAGAGGTAAGATTAAGAAAGAAGAGTGGGTGGGGCATGGTGGGGTTTAGGGCAGTAGACATTTGCCAAAAGCTGTAGACATTGAAACACAAAGATTAAACTCTAATGCAAGCTACAGACTTTTAAAAAGATTTCTGTGTTAGTTTCTCAGCTGGAATAATGTGCCACACTAATTCATGTTAATAATAGTGGGAGCTATGGGATAGAATGGGGGGGGGTGACAACTCCACTTTCTAGTCAATTTTTCTTTAAATCTAAAACTGCTCTAAAAATAAAGTTATTAATTAAAAATAAATAGCACATTCGGGATGTCAAAACGACCCTATTAATTTCCTTACACATCAGAATGTTAGAGTTAGAGGCAATGCTTCAAAATCAACCACAGCCCTCTCATCCTGATACTTTTGCACACAATACAGAAGAAACAAGTAACAAAGACATTTGCTCTCCAAAGGTTTGGCGACTTTATCATATGTCAGCATAGAAATGATTCCAAGGACTGTTTCACACACATGCTGGTTTTTTCTTTTTTTTTTTTTTCTGATTGTATGAAAAGCAGACGTATTGCAGGTTTAGGGGAAAACCCCCTCCCTTTGAGAGATGATGCCCAGAGAGTCCTCTACCTCCCTCTGCAAGGGGGTCCTTAGTGCAGCCATTTCTGGAAGCTGCTGCTATGCCTCATCCTGCCTTCTCCCATTTCATACTCTTGTTGCATGTTTGGGGTCCCAACCACACACAGCTCTTCCTGGTGCCTCAGGGGCTGATTTGAACACGAACCTTGCATCCTCCTCTGGTGAACACTGATTCTCACCTTTGGCCTTTGCTAGGGTTCATGACTTCAGCTTCACCCAGAACCTGGCAGTTTCTGCCTTTATTTACGCTCTTTACCATGATTCTTTTCACTGGAGGAAGGATAGTAATCTGCCTGCATGAACTGGCACTTCCTCTGTCCAGCCCTATTTTCCTGATTCTCTAGCCCCGTCCCTGGTTCCTTCAGCAGAGGTCTCTCTCAGCCCCTAGTGAGACTCACACACAGCACTGCTACCATCTTGTCTAAGATCATCTTAAGACTACTGTAGCACAATACTCCCCACTCTAAAGCTTGCATGAGTGTTTGCCAGTCTGCCTGGTGACTGGCATCATTCTTTCAGCCTGAGCTGCACATGTCTGCTGTTGAAAGCTCCCCTACTTCCACTGTAGGTGCCCGGCAGCTCCGACTCCTGCAATTCCAGGCACTCCTGACTTATGTCTGGCCAACTTATAACTTTTGGGGTTTAAGACGCTACCAAACCATATACATTCAGCAGAAGCCACACTTCGAATTTTGAATTTCAGTGTTTTTCTGAGCTGGGAAATGTGGCACCGCTTTCTCTTGTGTTGCACATAGTGGCAGCTAGCTGGGGCTCCCAGACAGTCCTCATGAGTGTGAACACCTGACACGGCGGAGCTCTCATGCTAAGCTGTGAAGTTCATCATACCCACTTACACTGTTGATGTTTTGCTTCCAATGCGTTTCTCAGTGTGACCTCATCAGACACGGAGAAGCACCTCCGCCCCCGGGATAAGTTCCCTAGAAGGCTGCTTCTGTATCTGCCCCTCATGATATGTCCTGGTAACTGACAGTTCTTGTTATCTCCTGAATCCAACTATCACTACCCAAGTCACGGCCTCTCAATGAATAAACAGGTACATAAACAGGTGCCCATCAGACTCTGTACATCAGCTTTGACTTTTCATCCATGTTCTCCACATCCTACACGCATGCCATCCGGTGAATTTCTACTTTGAAATGCTTACTGGCTCCTCTCTGCCCTCAGGATGTATTCTAACTTCTTTAGAAAGTTATACTACCCTTCCCATGACTTACACTCTGCCTGTTTGTGTGCCTCTCTCTGGATAGATGGTATAATTTAAATAGATATCATACATTATACCAAATGAGACCCTTTAGATACTGACTGAGTCAAAATGGGACAAAAGCATCATAAAAACAGGACAAAGACTTGCAGATGGCTCTAAGGTCCAGTGTTTAGGGACATGTCAGACACTGGAATGAGGAAGACACGATGCACAGTCATGCTACTTGCTACGATGGAAGACAAATTTGCCCCTTTTGATCCATGCAAACAGAAGGTAGCTTGCACATGCTATGTCATGAAGGAGACCAGATGTCCAGACCCTCTTAAGGAGCCTGGGGGATTGGTGATGTACTCTGTGGAAAGCACATGGATGATGCCCTTGGAGGACAGAGCGTGAGGGACTTCATGCCTTATGTCCAGCTATTGGGTGCCTGTGACACCCAGTGTCTTAGTGCAGAAGGAGTCTGTGACAGGAAGGACAGAACACTCTGGGTATGCTGCCTGCAACCTTCCACCAAAGGAGTCAGTGATTAAAAAAAGACAGAGAATGTGAGTCATCCCTATATCCCAGGGCATCTCACTGAAAGAGTCCATAGCAGAGAGCTACCAGGATGCTCTGCGGAACCAGATGCTCTTGGGTTTGAGCCTTCATCTTCCTCCCAAGATCCCAGGTATTTTTCCTTTGCTGGCGTGCTTCCGATCAACTCTGTACCACATGTCCAGTCACAGAACCTTCTGCCTGGTGACTGGCATCATCCTTTCAGCCTGAGCTGCACATGTCTGCTGTTGAAAGCTCCCCTACTTCACTGTAGGTGCCCGGCGGCAGCTCCGACTTCTGCAGGGCAGGCACTGGAATGGACTGTTCTTTTGCCAATAGCTTTAGAACTAAGACTACTGAGTCCTGGCTACTCTCCTCAAACTCACCGGTGGCCAGTCCTTTCAAACACGGAGCACTGTGTTAGGTGTTCTGAGGTAGATTTGAAGGACAGGTTTTCAACCAGAATGCTGAAGCTAGCACTGAGATTCTGCACTTACCATGTACATATGTTACACTTAATACAAAATCCAACACAGATTGTTTTCCCTTTTGTTCCACACAGTTGGGAATTTCCAAATAGATGAGGCTTTGGCTGCTTTCTTGACATCTCCTCAGGTCCCTTTTGTTCCACCTGCTCAGCATCAGTCTGTAACCCTGGTGAGGAGAGACCATGAGGTCAGCGACAAGGCTTCCTACTTCCTTCTCACACAGGGAGAGAGAACAAGGCCCAAATATTCTGGTATACCTAGATGGCAGCACATCTGGCCTATGATGAGGGGGGTGGGGATGGGGTGGGGGTGGGGGCAGAAGCATAGTGGTATGGGGATGGCCAGGACCTATGTTCAGTGTGCGGAAACTGTCCTGAACCCTCAGCTATGTAAGAGGGTACATGAATAAAATCTGGGAATCCTTGTTTTTCAGTTAGGTTTCCTTTCGTCTGTACATTCAAAGGTTGGAACCACAGGGGCACAGCTCAAGTACAGGCTGACTTCTATAAGGAGCCCTCAGAGAAAGACCCAGCCCCAGGGGTGTGGATCACCATATACCGCATGCTCAAGGCCTTTTCATCACACTCATGGACACATGTTGCCTGCCGCTCCTCACACACCATCTTTAGGGTTGAGGATGACAGAGAGGTGACAGCTACCCACATATGAACACCGTCTATGTCAAAGGACCACATTGAGTCAAGAGGAAGCCAGTCACAGGAATGAGCAGGCTTGTTTTCATTGACCCCACTGGCCTGGCCACATGTGATAAGGCTGCAATTCTTTCTTACTTCAAGGAAACTACTTTCTTGTTTGGGAAGTTTGCCTATGGCAATTTCAAAATAAAATCTTGTATTTTTTTTCCCACAGAAAACTAATCAAAAAGTAATGCCCATAACTCCCTTATTTCCATCACTGGGGGGAAAGA
The DNA here is from genome assembly GCF_907164565.1 of Psammomys obesus. Taxonomy (NCBI): domain Eukaryota; kingdom Metazoa; phylum Chordata; class Mammalia; order Rodentia; family Muridae; genus Psammomys; species Psammomys obesus. The sequence continues at coordinate 14,591,446 of NW_026585644.1, forward strand.
AACTACCAGAGATCCTTGATCCATGCTATGAGGAGGAAATTTAAAAATTTCAATTGACTTGGGTGCATTTATATGCAAACATTGTACCAGGCTGTGGAGTGAGGCAAATTCAAGTAGGCGGGGCCAGTGCTCCCCGGAGTCCTCAGGCTGCCAGGGTGGAGCTGTCTTCAGTGATGCACTAACCCTTGCAGTTTACACATGTCCGAGTTCAGGTTCACTTCATTAAGGAAAGCCCAGTCCTCTCAGTGATTCTGCGAGTCCTGTAGTGGGAGGACACACCATCTCTTCTTCATCCTAGTGAATTTCCTGTCTCAACCGGACTCCTCAACCTGCTTCATGTGATTCCTTCCTGGGTTTATGGACACACTTGTACACAAACACAATAGAATACACTCATAGTAGGCACATGTGAACTCATGTGCTACTGCCCCTCCAACAGGCTTTACACAATATATGTGCCAATAAAAGTTCATAAAGGTAAGTATGCTGGCAGTAGACATGCAAGCACATGGGTGGTCCTGTGTCTGAAGTCCTGACTGTTTACCAGCTTTTGATACAGCCCCAGATGCTTCAGCTTTCTCCACAATGACTCCATCTCCCACCACCCAAAGTTGTACACTATCCCTCAGATTGTTACTAAGCATTTCTGCCATCTCTAACATCTATAAAAATCCAGTTCTGCATTTATCTTTGATAAAAGATGCACTGAGTAAAATGAGGGTCTGGTCTCAGGCAACATGGATGTAAGGGTGAGAAAGAGCCATTACACACACACACTCACACACACACACACACACACACACACAGCAGACAGAATAGCTACAAAAGAGTAGAGCCTCTGAAACCAAACAACCCCACAATAAAAATAAAAGTCTGGCTGCTGTTTAGCGTGTGAAAGGCCTGTTTGCGAGAGGAAGAAGACAACTGGATTGTTTGCCAGGAAAGACTTACATAAGAGTGTATGATGGTGTGTGCCAAAGTGTGGAAGAGCAGTTCTCAACCTGTGGGTCGCAACCCTTTCGGGGTTGAATGATCTTTTCACAGAGGTCACCTAAGACCATCAGAAAACGCAGATATTCACAGTATAATTCACAACAAACTTAGAGCTATGAAGTGGTAACAAAAATAGTTTTATGGTTAGGGGTCACTGCAACATGAGGAACTGTGTTAAAGGGTCACAACATTAGCAAGGTTAAAAACCGCTGGTCTAGAAGGTGTGCTAAAGAAAGTGAGGGCAGAGATGACAGGTACGGGGACCATTATGTGACACCTGGGAGGCACAGCTTCCAAACAGTAATGCCAGCTGTCAGACTGGATATGACTAGCTGTTGCACAGTGCCTTAACAGGTTAGAAGATGGATGTGACTAGCTCCACTGGTCTTCATCCCTGAAGGACCAGTGGAAGCATTCCAGAGTGCAGCAGAATCTCAGGGTAACCAAAGGCTCACTCATAGGTCTTGAAAGGAAGCCCACCAGTAGACACAGGAGAATCAGACATCCACCAGGAGGTGATAACAGCTATCCAGTCAGGAAAGCATCCCTAAGACTCACATCAGCAAACGAACAAACTCATAGATGGTGCTCAACAACTTAGACAACTGGACAAGTGCAGTACAAATCATACTGAGACTGCTCTATTTTTCTAACATGATGGCTCCACACAGTAAATCCTGACCCAGGCAAAGCCTCTGTGATGTGGCTGTCAGGTGACATTTATGGCGATGGGAATATAACACAGCTCAACCAAGTTGGAAAACAGTTTGACCATTGCACATGAATATAAAGCCTTGACTGTGCTGAGCTGTGTCTGTGCTCCCCTTCCCCCTGCCATGCTTGGGGATGCATGACTCTGTTTATCCTACAGCTAATAGCTAGTTATCCTTTTAAGCAAGCACCACATAAACATTCTATACAGTTCCCATGTTAACATGTGGGACAAAGTGCACTGTTCTCCAGTTCCTGTGATCTTCTGGGGAAATTCCAAAGGAGAACTGTGGTGGTTTGAGTGAGAATGGCCCCCAAGGCTCATACCCTTAAATATACTTGGCCCACAGTTAGTGGAACCATTTGGGAAGAATAAGTAGGTGTGGCCTTGTTACAGGAGGTGTGTCACTGAGGGTGGGCTTTGGGGTTTCAAAAGATTTCTGTCATTCCCAGTGTCTCTCTCTTCTTCCAACGAATGGATCAAGATGTGAACTCTTAGTTGTTCCTGGCACCATACCTTTGCTCTTTCATCACAGACTCTAACCATTTGAAGCCATATGGCACTTAAACACTTTCTTTTATCTGCTGTCCTGGTCAGGGTATCGTTACCACAACAGTAGGAAAGTAACTAAGACAGGCAGTAAAGCATTGTTACTCCATTTCTTTAGAACATATACTTCATGTAGTTAGGTGTGAAAGTGGGTGTGTCACACATCTCTCTCTACCACTACCTCCTGATAATCTGTGCCCAAACCTATGAAATCAATGAACCAGGGTAGGAAGCTAAGGAGGAGGAAGTCTCACATTTAATTTGCATACCAAAAACTGACGCTATCAGGAATATTTAAGAAGCACCTCCAAGAAAGTACCGGAGAAACTGGCCTTAGCAAAACTCAAAATGGTTACTTTACCACTTTTATTTTAGCATGCTTGCATGTGTGTGTGTCTGTGTGTGTGTGTGTGTGCGCATGTATATGTGTATTTGTATGTGTATGAATGTCTGTCTGCATGTGTGTGCTCATGTCTTCATGTGTGCAAGCATAGTGTGGAGACTAGGAGCTGATGTCAGTTGCCTTTCTGTATCTCTGTCCATTTTAGTTAACTGAGGCAGAGCCTCTTGCTGGAGGATCACTGCTAGGGATCAGTGCATCATGTAGTCTGGCTAGCCACCTAGTTCTGAGGAGCCCCTGTCTTATTTTCCAAACACTAGCAGCAGCCATCCCGGCTTGGAAGATCAGAGGATGAGGGGTCATGCTAAACCTGGAGACGCAACTCAAATGGCAGGATAACAGTGTGGTGGGCGTCGCCTCTGTACTCACGCGTTGCTTATTTCCATCTCTCAGGTTCTAAAGACAGCACATTATATTTCGGTTTCAAACATAAGCCCAAATAACTTTTGCACACTTTTGTTTGTTAGTCTAGAACAGAAATTACTAATTACTGATAAATAAGAATGATCTGATCACAGCTTTGAGTTTAATTTCAGAAATAAATAATTAAAAGTTAACTCAAGTCTGTTAAATTGAGCTCATGTTTAAAGAAAAAAATTCAAGCCCATTATTCCTAAAATCAAGGGCGGATTTGCTTAATTTACAATTCCTACCATGTAATAATTTTGCAACATTTATATTAAGTCTTATACAACTTCAAGATGAATGTTAAAAATTAATTTTTTAAGTGTGGAATAGACCACACTGAGTTCTCCTCCATATCCCTGCTGATTGCCATTCTTTCAGCCTGAGCTATTTCCTATCTCATTACTTGCTCCTTGGTTCATAATTTCCTCATTTGCATTAGATTCTTTTCTTCCCACATTTCTTTTTTCCCTTTTTCCAGCAATTGTTTACAATTGTACAAAACATACTCTAATGCTTTGCATCACATGATTTTTTTAATGCACCTCAAGTCCTGCAGATTCCTGATAGCAGGTAGCAACTGACCATCATGAACAAGATAAATGACTAACAGAGAAACACATGTGACATAGAGGAGAAAGCTGCCCAGGCAGGTAGCAGAGCTGGAGGACCCTAGAGACTGCCACAAACTCACAACATGCTCTGCTGTGATTCAGGGCAGGGCCAGCATCACCTGGAGTGTCTAAATAAAGCCAGAATAGGTGAGATGTGAAACTTTGGTATAGACAAGGGAAGTCCAGAGGGAAAGCCACTGTGTCTCAAGCTGGAGCCCAGCGCCCCAGGCTGAGCCGCTCAATTTGCATTGTCTTTACCTGCTATTTACAGTTGTCTTGCATTGCGCAGCAACCTAAGCGAAACCCAGACCCGGAGAAATGGGTCAGCAGTTGAAGGCCTTACCGCGTACTTCCTGTGCCATGTGGGCATGGCTGTTGCCTGTAATTAGAGGAAAGACGGAGCAATCCTCTCTGAGAGCAAGCAGGCTAGCTAGACTAGCTATCTAGGTAAGCTTAGTGGAGAGTGATCTAGAAAGACCCTCAGATCCGTCTCAAGCCTCTGTTCACCTAGACATGCATATATACCCACACAATGTATGCACGATTGTACATGTGGACACATGTATACCACACATACATACATATGAGACAAAAGGTGATTGCTAGTCTGTCTCCTATGTCAACAGAACTCAGTCTTACTAAAGTTATTCACTTTCTGTTTGCTTTTTCTATTAAGTAAAGTTACCCCTGAGAGGTAAGAACAAACTTTTCATAAAATACACCAGTAGTTAAAGCAATAGATATTTAGTGTAATACAGACATTTCTGTGTACATGTACATGAGTCATCATGTGAGCATGGGCACACACATGTGTGGGTAGGCATGTGGGTGGTTAGCACTAGAGATCAACTTTGGGCTTCATTCCTCAGGAGCTGTGCTGTTTATCTTTGACAGAGTATGTCCCTGGGCACCAGGGCACTCTAATTCTCTGGGAATCTGCCTGTCCCTATACCTCTCCATCACGGGGATTAAAAATGCATGTCACCATTCTAAGCTTCTATATAGGTGTGTAGCTCAGGTCCTTGCGAGGCACATATTTCTCAACAGAGCCATCATCTCATGCCCTTTTGTAATCCTCAACACACGGTCACCTCTAAATCAGGAACCAGACAAGAGCAGGAGGCTGAGCAGGCTTTCCCACTGGGAGACATGAAAGCCGAGATGTCAGTGAGCCCTAGGTTTGCCTAGTAAGGATGGGTAGCATAGAGGGCCCAGTCTCCTGCCAAATCACAGGCTCTATCACCCCCTCTCCCACCTACGAAAACAAAACCTCCTCTTTTGTTGAAGTCCAGGCTTGGGAAAATAATTATGTTCATGTTGGACTGATCTGGCTGCGCACAGAGCACGGCATTTGCCAAGGGGAATTCTTCCTAAACTGAGGACAGGAACTATGAGAAACTGCAGAGCACAGGGGCAGCCTCTTCCAGAACAGTGGTTCCGACAAGAGCAGAAAGGAAGGCAGAACGCGGCAAAGAGGTCGAAAGCTGGCCGGTGATAAATGCTCTTTGGCTTGGCCTTGGAGGCTGAGGTGCTCCGGGGTCAGCTTGTGACAGCAGCATTCCTCTCCATCACCAGCACCTGAGAGTGCACGGAATGCTCGATTGGCCTCCCTAGCCTGTCAGTGCTAGGATCTATGGATGTGCAGACAGCCTGTGGGAGGAGGAGATGCTGAAGCTGCAGTTTGAAGACCATTTCCATAACTTTTGAGGGAACTGGCAGGTCGGAAATGAGTCGATAGTTCAGATAGATTGTCAGGTAATAAGGAAAGTCGTTAGAACAGGGGAATGACGGCAGCTGCTTTAAATTGAGCAGGAATCCAGCCAGATGTCACAGTGCGGAGCTGTGCTGCTGGCTGAAGCAGGGGCCCATCTTCTGTACATTCCGGAAGGAGTCACATGGGCCAGGAGTTCAAACAACAGGCTGGCAGCTGCAGCTCCCAAATTGCCTTCATCTCTTATGTGGAGTGCCCGCAATGAAGTCAAGAAAGACAGATGGATTTCCTGTTCAGAGAGTCACCATTCTGGAACAAAACACCAGTGGCTGGGGCTCAAGGGCCCCAATTACGTGTTTGAATTGAACTGGAAACATAGATGAGCCCAGAATTGAGGGGTACAAAGGGCTGTGCAACAATCACTCTGCTGCACCAATTGTTGTGCCCGTGCACACACTTACCCTGTTAGTTATTGGTTCCTCCTGTCTCCTGGGTCCTCGGGCCCAGGTCCCCCCAACCTGGGCAGTAAAGGTTCCTAATGGTGCAGAGAATGGGAAGGATCTGATGTGTCTCATCAGACTGGTTGTGCCCGTCTGTCTACACTTAGGAAGCTTCTGGAGAGGTTCCCAGAAATGATGCCAGCACACTGAAAGAGCTGAAGCAATCTCTTCTCTTCCAAAGCTGCAGGCATCACGTGACCCTTCTGCCACGCACTCAGAGTGGCCACTAAGCACCTACACATCACACAGACTTGCAGACTGGCAGGGGAGCTGGGTAGAGCCAAATCGGAGACATTCGTGTGGAGGTCAAAGCAAATGCTAGGGGGTGCTTTCCCTACTCCCAGACTTTGCTGGGGCTCACTCTTTCCCCACAAGACCCAGGTCAGACAGACACTCCTTCCTGTGTACAGCCTTTCCACCATCATTCCCCTCCCACTCTCTATTGATCTGCCTTGCATTTACTGCCTTCATTTCATAATCCATTATGGCTGGCTGCCCATGTGAGCTTCACCAAGTGAGTTACAAGCATGCGCTAGGCCTCATTTATTTGGAATAGTCAGTGCACATAATCGCTGGCTTAGCTGCTTCCCAGCAGGTAGGTCAAGGATACTTAAAGGATGTAACATCAAGTGTGCTGCAGATGTGGAGGGCAAAGAATGGAAGTATATACCCGGGGCAAGTCTTCAGATTTGCAAGCGCACCAAGAAGCTCACCCCAATTGCCAAGGGTTCCTGTGGCTTATGGGTACGCACAGCTGATGGTATTGATGGTCAGGATGAAAACCAGCACAGTGTTCAAAGCCTGGGTGAAGGGCCTGTCTGTGAGTTCAGAATCAAGAACAAGTTTATTGTGCTCAGCTCAAACACGTAGCTGTCGGTGACTGGATGTCCTCTTCAGAGAAGTTTCTTCTCAGAAACCTCAGCCCCTCTTAGCTTTAAGGATAAGTCTGTATTTGTCACTCAAGATAATTCATTGTTTTCTCTTGGAATTCTCGGCACTCATGTCTCTTATTAAAATAAAATTTCCAGCTGCATAGCACAAAAAAAAAAAATATACACCAGTGTGACCGCAGAACACAGACCTTCTGCTTCCCCACAAGCCCATCTCGCAGGCTCCACCCACTCAAGTCCTATTTGTTGCTGGTTCTATGATTATTCAGGTCCTCTAAATATGGGTATTATGGAGTGTCCCTGCTCTTTCTTCCTCTCTTTGTCATTCTTCAGTATATAACTGTATATACTGCAACAGAGAAAAACACTTTTCTATGCCCCCTTTCAAGATGCATCTGCTTCATCCTCCTGTTAACTCCTGGTTGGATCTGAATTGTTGCTCAACTTGTGTTTCACACTGACATATTGCCATCAAGATTATCAAAATAAGCTCCTTGGGTCTCAGTTTTCTTTGCTCAGATACTACAACAGCTTTCAGGGCAACTTCAGTTCTTTCCCTTGATGTTCTATGAAGTCTAGATGAGATCCTTCTGTTTCTCTAATTTTTCATAGAACACTGTACCCCCTTTCTCAATCCTCCCAAGTACTGACCCACCCCAGTATATCTCAGAATGGACTCATCCCTTGACTAAGGTAAAACTCAAAAGCTGCCAGCCTCTAGGCAGTTTTTTTAGAATAACAAAACAGACAAACATATACATGGATGTTCTATAGAGAGACAGACAGATAAACATATAATAGATGATAGACATACAGATGATAGATAATAGATAAATGATAGATAGATGGATAGAGGATAGACAGATGACTGATAGATTGACTGATAGATGATAGTTAATAGGTAGATGATACCTAGATGATAATGATAGATAAATAGATGATAGATAGATAGATAGATAGATAGATAGATAGATAGATAGATAGATAGA
>NW_026585644.1:14599218-14603010 GCF_907164565.1 Psammomys obesus
AGATAGATAGATAGATAGATAGATAGATAGATAGATAGATAGATAGACAGATGATAGTGCTATGAAGAGGATTTATTGGATTGTCTTGTATGGTAGGAGCTAAATACCCAATAACTACAGTCTTCACATTAGAAAAACTGAGAACCCTGTAAGCTGCTCGGTCTGCTAAGCTGGCTGTCTCTGCAATTCCAATCAGGAAGCTGTCTGGACAGTCACTGGTATTGCTTAGTCACTGAGACTATGTTGGAAGACCAAAGAAGCTGAAATCAGCAAAGACACACACACGCAGGAAGAAGTGAAGGCAGGCAGGCAACATTGCATTTCCTTAGATTTCTTTATATTTGGACTGCACATGGAATGGTGCTACCAATTTTGAGAGTGAGCCTTTCCCCCTCTGCTAATACTCCTTAGATAAAACTCTGATAGATACACATAGTGTATCTCCTAGGGGACTCAGTACCATTAAGTTGGCAATCAGGACCAACTACCACACTGTCCATCCTCCTTTTGTAAATTCTGTCTTTTGAGACTCAGCTCAGGTTCTATGTCCATGAGGAAATAATTCCCAAAGGTATCTTCTCTTCCCAGTTGTAAACTCAGGACACAGAGTCAGAAGGACACCATTTATGAAGCTTTCTTTTTATGTGATGATCATATTTGGCACCTAATTTCACATCCACATCTACAGATGCTCTTCTGTTAGGTCCTTGGAGGGAGAAACTACCCTAATGCTTATGATCTTCTAAACTAGATGCAGAGCTGGGCAAAGTGTGTGCTGCTGTTGACTGCATGATAACTTAGCGTTTTGAAGTCTCTGTAGCTGTTAGTACAAGAGGCCCAGCTTTACTTCTCAAGTAGATACATAGATCCTACTGCTTTTCACATGCGTACACACACACACACACACACACACACACACACACACACACACACACGGTAGGGGTGAGGCTGTATGGAGAGGGAGAGGAGGAGGCTCCTGGCAAGTGAATAGAAGGCAGAATCATGGGCCTGAAAGCATCAGATTTATTCTAGTTCCTGGAGAAAACAGTAAGCATCTCTGTGATCCACAAACAAACTAGTGTGTGGGGGTCAAAGGTACTTCCTGCACAAGCTTAGACTGTTTTAGGATTCTGTCAGCACCCACTTGATCTGAATGTGCCTGAGGACACACCGAAAGAGTCACATAGGCTCTTCCGGCTATCAGTGTGCTGTGTGTTTGCAGTTTCTCATCACTGAGTAGTGTTCCCAGATCTGGAAAGACTCCTCGGGAAATGTGAGAAAGACTGGCCAGCTTTACCATTCAAATGTCTGAAATGAAAGTCAGCTAATTCTAGACGGAGTTTGGGGGTTATAGTATTCCAGATCAAAATCATTTAGTAAAGCTTAACAGCATATCCAGCAGATACACACGCACACGCACACCACTACCACAGACACACAGTGACTAATAGCACTGTGGTCTAAACCGCTAATTCTTCTTACTATCTGGGCGGAGGTGGGGTTTGCTAGTGGTCCCAGCCTGTGTAACCAGAGACTTTTTTCCTACTGTTCATAATGCCTTGTTTAGGTATTGTCTTTTAGCACATCCATCCAGCAAGGTGCCCTCTAGTGCTCTATGGGTGTTTTGGTTGGAATGTTTGGAACTGAGAAGTTGAGCCTTGAATGTAGGAGTGATCTGAGTCTGGCCCTGCTATAGGCCATCACAAGGACAAATGAATACATCTATTTTGCACCTGGAGATAGATCCCTAATAAAATGGAATTCCATTCTCTAAGGTTGGGGGCCTTAAGTCCTTTTAGTTAGTAAAAATTCATTTTTGTCTAATTTGAGGCACAATCCTATAGAGAAAGTAAAATGTACCCATTTGGGTACATAGTTTAATAAATGTTGGTAAATGTAAGCAATCATGGGGGCATCATTACATCAGAGGTCTAGAATGCATCCATGTCTGACAGGAGTTCCCTCTCACCCACTCCTAGCCAGGATCCACCCCTGCCCATGGCTCAGGGAAGCCCCTGCTGGCATCCCTCTACTTCTGTCTGAGTTTTCAGGAAATTCATAGACGTGGAATTGCAGGGTAGGAACTCACTTGTGTCTGGTGCAGAATGATTTAAGACTCATTCACATACTTGTGAGAATCAACAATCAATTCTTTTTCAGGACTGAAGGAAGCTTCCTTGGGTGGATATGCTACATTTTATTTATACATTTGCAACATATGGATACTTGGCTGTGACTGAACTCAAGATGAGCAGTGGCATGCTAGGTTTTGTGAGATTGGTTTCCTCACTACTGGATGGACAACGAGGAGGAAGGTTTATGAGTTCCTTGGTAGATGTGTACTGAACATGGGAGTCACCCGCGAACTTGCCAGGCAGCCACACATTTTTGCCTCCTCCTGGCAATGTATGTATTCAGAGTCTTCATGTTTTGTTTACACCTGAAATTTAGTCTTAAATTTCAGCCATTCCAGTATCTAGGGCCATAGAGTTCTGTCTTCCTGAACAGGTACCTTAGCAAACTCTCCCCATCCTAGCTGGTTACCTATCCATCATTTTTATGAAATAAAGTTCAAAGTGTATGCTCCACTTTCGTAGCTACTTCTTTTTAATATTATTTTTGTCCTTTGAAAGTTCCATTCACTTGTATAATGTCACATTGGCCACATTCATTCACCACTAATTCCCTCTGATGCCTTCATATTCTTTACTCCATATACCTCCCAACTTCACATCCTCTTTTTACTTAATTTTTGTCATTAACAAACCTGTAAGGCCAATCAGTGTTGCCCATGTGCACATGAGTGTGTGGTCACCCACTGGGGCGTGGGCAATCTCCCAGCAACCTCTCTCACAAGGAGAGTAACGCTTCCTCCCTCAGTAGCCTCAGCAACCAAAATCTCCTTCGATAGGGGAGGAGCCTCAGGAGCCCCTCCTCCATCCATCCTGGAATTTGAAAAAACTCTTATTTTAATTTATTTGCACTGTATGAATCAGGAAAAACATTCATATATTTTACTGCAAATATTTCATTTTAGATGGTGGGTTGCATTTTCACTTCTTGATGGAGTCCTTAGGAAGACATTCCAATCAATCAAGACTTTCTCTCTTATGACTTAAGCTTTTGTGTCTTATGTAAGAAACGTTTCACCTATCACACCTCAGACATGCTTTCACAATATCTGCTATAATATTCCTAGTTGTAGCTATGAGGTGAAGACCTCTGATCTATTTGAAGCAATTTCTGTGAGCTGTGTGGAAGATCAGGCCTCCCCTCCCTGAAGGGAGGGAAAATCCAGATGCTTTAGCACCATGTATTAGAATGATAATCCTTTTCTTTAAAAAATAAGCAAGCACATCTGTTTTGGAAGTCGTAAGTCTGACTCACTTCTAGATCTTGATTATTTTTTCTGTTGAACTTAAATCTTTCCTCTGTGACATTTGCCTATGGAAAACAGAATAGAGATGCCTTGGAATCAGACAATGAAAGCCCCATGAGTTTGGTCACTTTTTAAAAAAATATTTTTATTAATTACAGTTTATTCATTTTGTATCCCCACTGTACCTCCCTCCTTCTTCCCCTCCCAATCCCACCCTTCCTTTCCCTACCCATGTCCCTCTCCCAGTCCACTGAAAAGGGAGGTCCTCCTCCCCTTCCCTCTGATCCTAGTCTCATCAGGAGTGGCTGTATTGTCTTCTTCTGTGGCCTGTAAGGTTGCTCTCCCCTCAGGGGGAGGTAATCAAAGAGCAGGCCAATCAGTGCATGTCAGAGACAGTCCCTGTCCCCACTAAT
>NW_026585644.1:14603410-14620729 GCF_907164565.1 Psammomys obesus
CTGTTTTCTCCCTCCTCTGATGTCCATCCTCTTTGCCTTTCTGAATGAGGATTGAATATCTTAGCCAGAGTCCTCCTTCCTGATTAGCTTCCTTAGGTGTACAGATTTTAGTATCTTTACCCTACATTATATGTCTAATATCCACTTATGAGTGAGTATATACCCTGTGTGTCTTTCTGCTTGTGGGATATTTCACTCATGATGATCTTTTCCAGTTTCCACTATTTACCTGCAAATTTCATGATTTCCTTGATTTTATTGCTGAGTAATATTTCATTGTGTAGATGTACCATAATTTCTGTATCTATTCCTCAACGAAGGGGCATCTGGGTTGTTTCCAGCTTCTGGCTATTACAAATAAAGCTGCTACAAACACGGTTGAGCAGATGTCCTTGTTGTATACTTATGTGTCCTTTGGATATATGCCTAGCAGTGGTATAGCTGGATCTTGAGGAAACGCTATTCCTAATTGTCTGAGAAAGTGCGAGATTGATTTCCAAGGTGGTTGTATAAGTTTACATTCCCACCAGCAGTGGAGGAGGGTTCCCCTTTCTCCACATCCTCTCCAGCATGTGTTGTCACTTGAGTTATTCATCTCAGCCATTCTGATAGGTATAAGGTGAAATCTCAGGGTCGTTTTGATTTACATTTCCCTGATGACTAAGGACATTGAACATTTCTTTAAGTGTTTCTTTGCCATTGATATTCCTCTATTGAGAATTCTCTGTTTAGCTCTGTACCCCATTTTTTAATTGGATTACTTGATTTGTTGCTGTTTAACTTCTTGAGTTCTTTACATATACTGGATATTAGGCCTCTGTCAGACATAGGGTTGGTGAAGATCATTTCCCAGGCTGTAGGCTGTCATTTTGTTTTGACAACTGTGTCCTTTGCTTTACAGAAGGTTTTCAATTTCATGAGGTCCCATTTATTGAGTTTGGTCACTTTTAAATAACTGTTTTTCACATTTTCATTCCCATTCAGTTTAGAATACTTTCATTTTTAAAAATTTAGATAGTGTCTGATTAAACTTACTTATCAGTTTGAGGAATATTTTCATCTTAATAACAGTGAGTCTTCCAACTGGTTGACACAATGAGTCTGTCTATTTTGTCATTCTTTTGTTTCTTTGCTTAATAGGATACAGTGTTACATTTCATTAGTTATTTCTTAGGATTTTTTATTAGGACATTTTAATGGTGTTCCAAATAGTTTACTGTTAGTATATAAAAGTAAAATAGATTTTTTTTGTATGTTTACAAAATGTTCTGGAATCTTGAAAATTCACACACACACACACACACACACTAGAACGCATATTCTGTGTTTTGCTTTGGATTTTCTCCATAGTCTTCCGTATCTCCTATAATAGTCTTTTTATTTTAAGCTATTTAGCTTAAAATAAAATTCTTAAAATTCTCTACAAAATTAAACAATTAGGAATTAAGACGCACAAAGTTGAATAAAAATGGTGACACTTTACCAAGTTCTTGTTGGTAAACAGCAAACATCCTGCTGCTGACTGTTTTCAAGGAGTCAGTTGTGTTCCTGGTGCTTTGTGTCTAGAGGAAGAGACTAATCTCTGTCTTATAAGCACCAATGTCTCCGTTTTCCTAATGGACGCAGTATCAAACTGCTCTCTGGATTGTTTCTCTTAGGGAAGCTCTCAGCCTTTTCAGAGAAACTCCTTTGTGTGGTTAGCCCAGAAACCCAGAACTGGTCAGAGTGCAGAGACTATGTCCTCTGGGAGAGCTCATCCACAGATGGGGCATCTATATCGTACCCCTTTCCCTCCGAGACTCAGAGAAGGGGGGCAGGAGGTTGCAAGAGCCAGCCACCTGGGATGACTATACAGAGATAGTGTCTTCCGGATATGGCAGGACCAAGGACTGCGGCAAGCACGAACTCACATCAGCCGTGGCTGCCTGCGTGAGAACAGTCCAGACAGCAAGCTAGCGCGGAGTGAGAGAGGATAGTGACTGAAAGGAGGAACTAATGGCAGTTGATAGCTTCTGGGGCAAGAGTCAGTTTTCTTTAGCGGTGTAGGCCCTGGCAGCTTGGCTGTGCTCTAGGGGATGGTTCAATTCCCACACACAAATGGACGGCCCAGATCAGACCCAGTGGGTTAGAAGCCAAATCAAAAGAAGACATGAGGTGGAGAGCAGGATGAATGGGACAGAGCATGGGTCCTGGAGGAGTTAAGGGGGAGAAGGAGGGATGAACGCGACCAAAATACATTGTATGCACATGAATTTCTCAGAGAATGTGTTATGGAGAATCAGCGGCTCACACCATAGCTGTGGAGATGACTGATGTTTCCTTGTAGAAACGCAGAACCCTCATTTACCGATTTCCAGATGGTAACCGAGTCATGCACTGCACCATAGACTCAGCCTCATTTTCACACACGGTCCTGTTCATGGGTTGCTCTCATTTGCATGTGTTCTGATAAAGATATTCAGACATGGTTTGGAGGGATGCCAGTCTTTAGTCCTCTTAGGTTTCTCTTCCCTCTTGTAACTAAGTAACACTGGCCTCCAGAATATACTGGAAAGTGTTTTTTCTTTCTCTTTCTCTGTTTTCATAAAGTGTTCCCTTATTATGTGAGAAAACCCACCAGTTGCCTAGAGGTGTGTGTGTGTGTGTGTGTGTGTGTGTGTGTGTGTAAAATGTTAACTTGCATTTACACTTCCTTAGTAGAGATTAGATTGAAGAAATTTTTTTCTTAAAGTCAATCATTTTATAGTTTATAACTTCCTTGTGTGTGTTGGTATGTGTATGCATGTGTTCATATGTGTGTGCATGTGTGTGCTCAACCTCAGGGGCTGTTCCTTAGGCTCCGCTGACAGTTTGTTTAGAGACAGGGTTTCACAACGGCCTAGAATTCATCAACTAGGCTAGCCCAACTGGCAAGTGAGTTCCAGGAAGCTGTCTATCTCTGTCTCTGTAGTGACAGGTGACTAGTGCATATTACACACAAATACGTACACACACACACACACACACACACACACACACAAATATATAACCTGAGTCCTGAGAATTGAACTCATGTCTTTGCACATCCCACTGAGCTATTGGTCCAGCCTCTGTAATTTATAATTTTCAAAGAACATTTAAAATTTGCAGCCATTATTATATAATATAATTTTTTTATTTTTCTTTTAATACCCATAGGACTTATGCTAGTGTCTATTGTAATGTAATTTTCTCCTTTAAAATAGTCAGAAAACATGCTTTGTACAGTTCTTAGTAGGACATATTTATATTTCATAGGCCATCTACAACCCCAGTTGAATCCCCTCCCTTTCATTGTCCTCTTCCGTCACCTCCACATCAATAGTAGTGTCCCCATCCTCCTCATCACCATCATCATCACCATCACCATCACCATCACGATTATCATCAAAATCATCACTGCCTTTCTGTCCAGGTTCCGCTTTAAAATTTATAACATATAAAGACAACCTTAGCGCACAGAGCGCTTGCAAATAAACTAAGGCTACATTTCCAACTGGGCCCAAGTCTGGCAAACGCTAGTTTAAAGTTAGTTTCCACTTGGCAAAAACAGCTGTCATGTAGCTGGGTAGAGCTCTGACCTGCTCTTTGCTCCGGAATGATCTCATTCTTTTTTGTTCATCTTACTCAGTGACTGTTTTATTTTGTGTTTATTAAGTATTTTATTGTATAGTTTTAATTTTACATTGAATAACTAGTTGGTTTTCCTTGTGTTTGGTTGTGTAGGTGATATAAAGTTTAATTCCAAACTAATACTGCATATAACCAATGGACTCTAAAACTTTATATCAGTTGTGAGGCTGAGATAGGAGGATCATGAGTTCCAAGCTAGCCTAAGCTCCAAAGTTAGGCTTGATCTCAAAACATACACAAACAAACAAAATGCTCAAATAACAAAATCTCCACATCAAAATATCTCCATTTCCCCTTCTTCCTCTTTAACTTCCAATGTATCAATATATGGCTCACCTTAAGTTTGTTAGAAATTCTACTTTCAGTATCCATGTGCCTTTTAGTCAAGTCAAGAGCACCACAGATTTAAGCATATAGTAAGGCAATATTTTATTTTACAATAAGAGAAATACAATCTCTCACATTCGCTGCACATTTTCTGTTTGCTGTATCCTTCACCACTTTCATGTCTATGGGGTTTCCTATGAAACGTTAACCCGAATGACATCTCTTGATATTTTTATAGTGTGATTCTGCTCGCAAAGAATTCCATCAGCATTTGCTTATCAAAAATTCTTTATCCTGCCTTCCTGTTTACAGGCTAGCTTCAATAGCTATAGAAAACATCTTTCAATACTTTTAACATTTGATTCCAACAAATTCCTATGGATCCCATTGTTCACGATAAAGAGTCAACTATACATTGTCTTGCTCTTTTGTACATGTGACTGCGGTCTTTGTCTCATTGCTTTAACGGTTTTGTTGTGACTGAATATTTGATATGTCTACACATTACACACACCCTTCTGAGGCCTCTAGAGCAGCGGTTCTCAACCTTCCTAACGCTGTGACTCTTTAATACAGTTCCTCAGGTTGTAATGAACCCAAACATAAAATTATTTCACAACTGTAATTTAGTCACTGTTGTAAATTACAATGTAAATATCTGATATACAGGATGTCTGATATGCAACCCTCACAGGGGTCATGACCCACAGGTTGAGAAACACTATCCTAGGGCTTCGTAGTTGAAATTATTCATAAGTCAAAACTAGGCATGATTACTCTGAATGATGTTCTCTTTCTCACTCTGCGTCTCTGATTATAGATATGTTTGTGTGCCTGGTAACATGCCATAGCTCTGCGTGTCTCTCTTCAGTTGTAGTCAGTCTTTCCTTATAATCTAAATTTATTGTCAATGATCCATCCTTTTTAAAACCTGGTTCTTTGTTCTTCCATATAAATGTCACTAACTGGGATATTCAGTGATTTCTTACTTCAGATACTATGTTTCTTCAACTACAGAATTTCCATTTTTTCCCTTCACTTCATATGCTTTACTTTTATTCCATTTTTACTAGTCATTTTTTAAATTTAATTAATTTATTTTTATTTATTAAAGTTTATTCATTCTGTATCCCAGCTGTAGCCCCATCCTTCATCTCTCCCCAATCCTCCCTCTCCCTTTTCTCCTCCCATGCCCTTCCCCTAGTCCACTGATAGGGGAGGTCCTCTTCCATTTGCATCTGACCCTAGCCTATCAGGTCTCATCAGGACTGGTTGCATTGTCTTCCTCTGTGGCCTGGTAAAGCTGCTCCCCACCTCAGGGGGATGTGATCAAAGAGCCAGCCACTGAGTTCATGTCTGAGACAGTCCCTGTTCCCCTTCCTAAGGAACCCACTTGGAGAATGAGCTGCCATGGGCTACATCTGTGCAGGGGTTCTAGGTTATCTCCATGTATGACCCTTGGTTGGAGTATCTGTCTCAGAAAATACCCTTGTGCCCAGATATTTTGGTTCTTTTGCTCTCCTTGTGGAGCTCCTGTCCCCTCCATGTCTTTCATCTCTCCCTTCTTTTATAAGATTTCCGGCACTCTGCTCAAAGTTTGGCTGTGAGTATCAGGATCTGTTTCGATACCCTGCTGGGTACAGTCTTTCAGAGGCCCTCTGTGGCAGAGGCCCTCTGAGGCCCTCCTGTCTTGTTCCCTGTTTTCTCCCTCTTCTGATATCTACCCTGTTTGCCTTTCTGAAAGAGGATTGATCATCTTACCCAGGTTCCTCCTCCTTTCTTAGCTTCTTTAGGTGTACAGATTTTAATATGTTTATTCTATATTATTTGTCTAATATCCACTTATAAGTGAATATATACCATGTGTGTCTTTCTGCTTCTGAGATACCTCAGGAATTTTCAGACATCTCTTTTCTTTTTAGTTTTCACATTTCCATAAGGATTTCCTATCAGTTTATTTATTTGTAGTGTATTTTCATTAAATTGTCCAATCCTCTTTTCTTTATTAACTGATTGAATGTTTGTGTCCTTGCAGCTTTTAAGCTACCAACTAACTCTAATCTCAAGGTCCACTCCAAGACTTTTTTTTCTGATGGTTTGCCATGCATTCCTCTAGGAATCATTGGTGATAAGTTCAGTGAAAATCGGATATCATTGATAACGTTTCGTAGCAAATCTGGATTTTGTTGGTTCTTCATAGAATGGGTAGATTATTTTGTTTGTCTTGGTAGATGGTTAACGTGCTTGTACACAGCTCCTGTTTCCTTTCTTGGTTTGTAGGCACTGTAGCTCTGTAGAGAGTTTTAAGCCTATCTGTGGTGTGCATGTCCCTGCTTAATTGGGTTCTTGGGGACTTGTGCACTCACTCAGCCAGTGACTTTGAATCAAAGCGCTAGTTTTCCAGACCAGCCAAACCTCTGTAGCCAAGCCATCTTTGGTTATGAGTGCATTTTAAAATTCATGAAGTTCTCTGGTCATCTGGGGCTTTCCTCAGCTTTTTGGAATCTTCTATACAATCACACAGTTTAACTGTCAACCAAGCCAATTAGAAAAATTATGATTCTATGCCTTCCCCAGACACCTGCTGTATGAACCTACCCCTGTCAGTTTCTAGCTCTTCTGCCGGTCAAACTAAATATCCTACCTCGGCTACTGAAATAGCCGAAAAGACGCTGGTAAGAGTAGAATGCCTACTAGTACTACAAAAATATGAAATTAGAGAAGAACATTAAATCTCTATTTTTAAAATAACTATATTCACATAAGTACTAGAAAAATAACAGGAAAGAATGAAATCAAGAATGAATATGATTACTGGGCAAACATAAAGACTCAGTGAGTGGGGGAAGCATATCCTGAAACCCCAAAAAGGCTGTCACACCAGCACTGTGTGGACAGAGAAAGGAACAGCCCTGAGACTTGATGGCCTCCAGCCTAGCTTCAGGCTCAGTGAGAGACTTTGTCTCAAAGGAATAAGGCAGACAGGATTAGAATAAGATACATGACATCCTCCTCTGACCTTCAACATATAAGCACACAGGTACACACAACATTCCCATAAACACGTGCTGGAGTACATGGGCGCGCTTGTGTGTGTGTGTGCGTGTGCGCGCGTGCGCACACACACACACACACACACACACACACACACACACACACAGACCAGTTGATAGGTGTGACTCTTGAAGTACCAACTTGTCACAAATTAGATTCATCTAAATGGGCAGTCTCAATTAAGGAACTGAATTAATTGCCTTAATTTTTGTGGAAAATCCTGTACCAAATGTGATTGGCACCTTTATCTTGGTGGCCACCTAGATAAAATGGCATGGCATTGCCCTTGGCTTTTCCTGTTGCCACCAACCTAATTTGTGATTTTGCTGCTGGTGCTGATTTCTTGGCTGCTGATAGCAGAACGAGCATTTTCTATAAATGACTGAAGACTAGAAACTGTGGAGTAAAATTTCAGGTTTGGGGGACCAAATTGGCAATGCTGGAGCACGTGGGCCTGTGGACTGAGAATAACAGGGTTCTTGGCTTTTCCGAGATCTGTTTGTGGGGATGCTCTGTGCACATGTGAATGCAGGTACCTGAGGAGGCCAAAAGAAGAGGAGGAGCTGCCTGGGGTGGATGCTGGAGCAAAATTCAGGTCCTCTGGAAGAAGAAGACATGCTCTTCAACCCCAAACCATCATCCCACCCCTCAATCATCCTCTTCAACGTTTTGATAGTGTAGTCATATTTCAGAAATTAAGGTTAAGAAAACCTACCAAATAATTAAGCTTGGTGATATTGTCTTTAGCTATTTTTATTTCTATAAAGCTTATTAAGGATTAAAGTTTATTTCTCTGAGTTCCCACAGAGTTTACTTAATTTTATATTTGCTCAGCTTTTGAGAACCTCTGTGGAAGGACAGAATTTGAAAGTTGTGTCTAGGAGTCAAGAAATACTCCAAAGCCTATTAGCAGACGGTCCAGTTGCTCAGTTTGGTGGCCTCTCTCTGAGTTAGGAATTGATGTTTCCTTGAGTAGGTAAAATAACTTGAGCAGAGGGACAGAGACAATTGAGAAACCAGTGCTGAGAGACTGAATGAAGGGAGTTGGCGAAATATCCCTGGTTTTTATTGACAGCAAAGATCTATCTTTGGAACCAGCAAATGTGAGCAAGACAGTACAATTCCCCCTGAGCACTCAGGGTACTGCTTCCTAGTTAGTCACTGTGCCAAGAAAGCCGCAATCTCTGTGCCAATCTGGACTTCCTTTCAGATTAGAAATGTCTTGGAAGAATAGCATTTGGGAAGTACGACTTGGTTTATAAAAAGCAATAAGCAGGCAAACAGCAGCTGTGGGTCAAGACGACATGCGTTGTGATTGACAAGTCCCAAAATTTCCAGGATGCAACCTGGTTTGAAATGTGCCCATGAATGAAAAGTTTTATACCTTCAGTCCTTGGTTATCTGCTCATTTGCCCAGAACTTGTGGCCCTGAAAGCCTGGACTCCAGACAGCTCAAACCAAACACCTGAAATAGTTAACTTTGAAGCACAGCCCCGTTTCCTTATGTGCTCAGATAGGGGAGATTTTACTCTCAGGCAGTGTCTGAGTTCTTCTTTAACACTAATGACAGCATTGGGGGGTTAGTATGATGAAACCACAGAGGTGTAAATGTAAGCAGTTGGCATGGAGGCCTGAGCATTTCTCACTGATATGAGGTTCCCGAAACCAGAGAGGGAAAAAATGGTACGGATCATACCTGCAACTCCAGGGACCCAGGCACAGTGACAGGAGCCAGGGTGGGGTTGGTACACATAAGCATACTCTTGTGGGCTTGTTACCTCTTGTATTTTCTTTCTCCTCTTTTATCTTGCTCTGTTTTTGTTTCCCCTCCTATGTAAGCCATATCTTGCTTTCTTTTTGATGCACTACTTTCCTTGGGCCTGACCACTGCTATTCTTCTCTCCTTGGCAAACCTTAACAGTCCCCTCCCCCCACTGCAATTCTCTGGGCCCCTGTGCCCCCACCCTCCTACTCTATGCAAGTCCTGAACTGTGTCACCTAAGTGTCTAAAATTTAAGTCCTCTCCCGGGGGCCGGAATCATACTCTTTGTCCTGCACAATTTAATCTATTGTTCTGCACAATGAACATTTCCTGAGCAGCACAAAACATAAATAATAATAGTCAAAGTCCTGAGGCGATGCACAAGTAAGCAGCTTGCTTCCCATAGCCTGCCACCAGCAGGGGCCCTGGCGATGGCCTGTCACCTCCACGTGGAGGACAGTATTTAACCACCTATATGTTCCATTATGTGGAGCCATTTAAGGGGGCTTATTTCTTTTTAATAGCAAAATGAGACAACTGAATATTTATCCTTTTAAACATCTTTTAAAAATCAAAATTACTCTTTAATCCCGATTATGGTTATTAACCAATTAGTTCTTCCTCGGCTCACTTAAATAATTTATTGCAGAACACACTCAAGGACAATTCTCAGACCCAAGTACTGCTTCAAGTTCACATAATCACAGTGTTGGCACCAGAGCAGTGCATATTCCCAGCATGAAAGGCTGTCTGTGGCTGTGCCTCAAGGCTGTGCCTCCTCACTAAGGCCTGGGTGCTCGGCTACATCAGGAGCAAGCCAGGTGCAGAGAACAGAACATAAAGGCAGAGCTCACACCCTGCCAAGCACATGTACCAGGAAAGGTCACATGATAAAGCTTTTGTCTAATGACTTGTAGAGAAAACTGAGTATGTGTGTGTTTGTGTGTGTTTGCACATGGGGTAAAGAGGCATGGGTGTAAAGAGTGGGTACACAGTAGAAAGACACAAAAGCTTTTAGAGAATGTGGCTACATGCAGCATCATAATCAAATTGTATTGTAGGAAGGAACGAAAAAAGATGCTGTCTTCTGCAAGCTTGCCCTCATTCTTCTGATACATGATCAGAATCAAATATTCAGAGTTAACAAGGTCATTATGAACCAAGACCATAGGACTCTTTAAAAATGTTGACGAGAAGAATTTGCAGGTTTTTTTTTTTAATCTTTAGAGTTTCTGTTTTAAAAGAAATAAAAAAGAAGAGGTTGAGAAGATGGTTGTAAAAAGAGGCAGTAGGATTTGGCCAGGCACTCATTACACTCACGGCCATGAAGAAATCACAACTTCCTGGGGACAGGGATGCCCACACAAGGCCAGGCTCTGCAGGCAGGATGCTGCCTGGGTCCTATCCCAAGAAAATGCCTCCACAAGATCTAGCTTTTTCTTAATTAGTGGGTGGTCCTGGGTTCTATTAAAAAAGCAGGCTTAGCCAGCCATGGGGAGCAAGCCAGTAAGCAGCACTCCTTCATGGCCTCTGCATCAGCTCCTGCCTCCAGGTTCCTGCCCTGCTTGACTCCTGTCCTGATTTCTTTTAATGATGAACTGTGATGTGGGAGCATAAACTGGATAAAACCTTCCTTCCCTAAGTTGCTCTGGTCATTGTGTTTCATTACATCAATAATAACCCTCAGTAACACACCACGTGAAAAAAGAAAATTTTGTCTGTGGGTGTGGAGTGGGTCACAGAGTTAGAAACCAGCCTTGATTTATTCCGTCTCTCTCTGAAATGTTCCTCTTTCATAGGTGTTCCTACAACAAGCCTACAAGGACTCCAATAACCACATCTGCACACATGCTTGGAAAAATAATATTGATAAAATATTTCACACGGAAACACCTCTTATCAGAGCATCAGATGTGTCAAATTCTACCGAGACCTTGAAGACAGTGTAAAAAGGCTTGTGTAAATGTGTGAAGCTTATATTGATGACTCTCTAGGGATCAATTTAATATTGCTGAACTGAATTTACTAATATGAACAAGGTGAGCATACACAGTCAAGAATTCTGAACTCCAGTAAACCACAAAAATTGGATTGACAAAATAAAGATTTGGAATGCCATGAAGTCTGTCAAGGTACATGGCTCTTTGAAGAAATGTAGGCTGAAAGATGTCTCATTAAAATAAGGTATCCATGGGTAAAGGTGTTAAAACAATGGGTATGTAACATTCAGTACAATGTTTTACTGTGTTCACCAAAATTCTAACAAACAGGATCCGAGAAGCACCAGAGTCCCTTCAGTTTCAGCCCTTCAAGAGGGGTAATTCTTTGACCCACATAGCCACAGACTGCTTTTTCACTTCTAGAACTTACATAATGGAGTCAGGTAGAATGGAATCTCTCATTCCCACCATTTGCTCAGAAGATCCATCACAATGCAGCAAGAGGCTCTGGTGCCATCATCCTCATCCCTCATGGCACCACACGTGATTCCATCTTTACTAGTGAACTCTAACCCCAACCCTAACCACCACTGGGCTTCTGGGAAGTTTTCAGGTCTGAGTCATTAGAAACGATGCTACAACACTGTTTAGTGTACCTGCCTCCCTATCTGCTTCCCAGAGCTGGCAATGTATTCCACCACAAGCAAAAAAGAGACCTGGCCTTTCTCTCTCTCTCTTTCTCTCTCCCTCTCTCTCTCTCTTTCTCTCTCTCTCTCCTAATGTTCATGGTAGTGTCACATTGAAATTTTAACTTCACGTTCTGGAAGACGAAGGATGTTGAGCACTTTGTGAACTATTCACTGGCAATTTCAACATGTTTTGTGAAGTATCTGTTTAAATTGCTTGCTTGTTTCACGGCTGATTTGTCTTGTTATTGATTTGAAGTGTTTCACATATTCTGTGTGTGACTCTTAGCTGGTCACAAACATCTCTGTCTTCTCCTCCAGGTTTGAACTTGTATTTTGATCATATTCACCCTTATTTCTCCTCTCTACTCTTCAATTTATCCTACCTTCCTAACCACCATACTTTATGTCTTTTTGTTGTTGTTGTTTTTAATAATTTGATGAGTCCAGTTTTACTGTCCACGTTGGGTGTGGGAAATCCACTGAAACACTGGCACCAAGGGCTACACCCCTAAAGAAAACAGACTTTCCTCCCCAGAAGCCATCAATGCCCATAACTCAGTTATGGGTGGGGACCAATGAATCCCTTTCCCCTCCGTGTAATAGTGTCTTTGATAAACAGAAATACTTAGGCTTCTTTTGGTCAAAAATCTCATTATTGTTTTCTTATTTAAGAGACTTTTGCCTGTTCCCTGTCATAAAGAAGAGAGAGTATAGCATGATAGTATATACCTCAATCAAGGGGTGCCATGTTGCTCAAAGCGCTCCAGAGGGGCGATGAGGAGCCTTAGAGTGCAATAAAGCGATAATAAAGCTCCAGGCATAAAAGAGGTGATTGGAATACGCACGTTTCAGATTTCTCCACAGCTAAGACTCTCTGACTGAGGTGTGTGCTAAGAGGCCTTGGTTGGGATTCATGTCCTCCACATAGAACCTCCTGGTCAGCTGTCTTGACTGCTCAACCACTTGGATGTTTACTGTGCAGTTAGGAATCAAGTTAATTGTCAAAGCTACCAACGTAGAAAATCACACACATTTCCCCATCAGAAACTACATTGGCATGAATACTTTTAGCATTTATTGCCACTTTTGAATACATTTTCTTAAAATATGATAAAACATATCTATATCTCTCTAAGGGAAAAAAAAAACATTATGAACATACAATTCCCTACATACACTCTGATTCCCAGCCAGTAATAGAACTCCAAAGACAGTGTGGGTCAAAATTCATGACTCTGCTTTGGAACATTTGCTCTTTTGCTTGTAGGTCAAGAGTGCTTAAGACACAAAGGACCAGATAATAAAAGGTCCAATTTGACAATGCCTGGGTGAAGGGACAGCAAACAACTGCGTCTGCCAAGGTGTCTCAGTGGTCACTTGAATTTGATTCTTTACTGCTATGGTCAAAACCTTTTATCTTTTTTCTTACCCTTATGTAAGTACAAACACAGTTGTTGTTGTTTTTTGTTGTTGTTGTTGTTTTGTTTTGTTTTGTTTCTTAACATTCAATTTTCTTTTTTTTTTATTTTTTCTTATCAGTTACATTTTATTAACTCTGTATCCCAGCCGTGTCCCGATCCCTCATTCCCTCCCAGTCCCTCCCTCCCTCCGTCATCTCCACCGTGCCCCTTTCCAAGTCCACTGATTGGGGGGGGACCTCCTCCCCATTCATCCAATCCTGTTTTATCAGGTATCTTCAGGACTGGCTGCAAAGCCCTCCTCTGTGGCCTAACAGGACTGCTCCTCCCTTGGGGAGTGGGGAGGTCATTCAACCAAGGACCATGTATGGATATAACCTAGAACCTCTGCTCAGATGTAGCCTGTGGTAGCTCAGTAACCAATTGGTTTTCCATAGTGAGGGGAACAAGGACTATTTCTAACAAACACAGTATTTTTTAAAAAGCCTCCCCCTTTCTTCTTAAACATTGCCTCTCTGTCTCTTTGCCTCTTTCTCTCTCTCTCTCTCTCTCTCTCTCTCTCTGTATGTGTGTGTGTGTGTGTGTGTGTGTGTGTGTGTGAGAGAGAGAGAGAGAGAGAGAGAGAGAGAGAGACTCATGGAGATCAGAAGACAACTTTGTGGAGTCAGTTCTCTCCATCTATTTCTGTATGGGTTCTAGTGATTGAACTCAGATCACCAGCTTGTGAGGCAAAGGCCTTTCTTCACTGAGTCACCTCACCAGCCCCTTTCTCCCTATTTATCCCACCTGCTTTCTCTCCTTATGAGATGTGCTGTCTACTCGCAGGGCCCTCCCTGTTTAATCTCCCATGGAAATTCTGTGAGAGACCTAGAGAAACACTTAACTAATTTGAGCACTTCCCAATTCAATAACGATGACGTGATCAGCCAAAGATTTACTATCACAATGCACACACATGTCTGTGTATGCCCATATCTATGTTCACATGCATTCACATTACAAATTTGCATGTATTTCTGCACATATATGTCCCATCTGCAGGCACATACATACAGATATATTGTTTCTCAGCTTGTTCATCTCCTTTATATCATTTTGTAGGTTACATTTTTTAAAAAACTAGACAATTTTGACTTTTTGGTTTTGCAGACAGCCCTTACCAAGCATAAGCTTTGACATTAGTAAGCTGAAGGTTACTCGTCTCATAAGGGACTAAAGGTGTAAGTTTCATATCAGACCAAGACATCTCAGTGGGTTCCTGCCTTCTTGCTCCTTTGCACATTTTTCTCTTCTCCTTCATTCACAAAGTAGCAGAATCACCTTGTTGGCATGCAAAGAGCACAGTGTTCTCTTGGTAAGGACCTCTAAAAACTCCTATCATAGAGGGAATCAAATACTAGTGTCTTACCATGACACAGACTCGTGGAAGTCAACTGCTAATGTCAACGTGACAGATAAATTGGGCCATGGGGTGATCAGATATTTGTTCAAGCCTTATTTTGTGTTTTCTCTCAACTATGTTTGTTTTTTTTTTTTTTTATGAGTTTAACATTTGAATCACTCTGCTCATACAAATGATTTTCCCTCTTCGGTACAGTGAAGCCATATCAAATCAGTTTTAGGAATGAATACAGCATAAATACTGACCCTTCAGTGAGTAAGAAGATTCTTCATATCTGGCTGCCTTCAGATGTGAGCACAAACTTCCAGTCTGTACTGGAATGGAGTGGAAATGCCCGTTCTTCCCATGTCTTTAGTTTCTCATGTTGCCTGCCAGCCTTCAAGGCCATAAGAGAAAATACTGCACAACATGCACTTGTTTTAATGACTCTCTATGTCACACATGTGTGCACATGCACACACACCATTCACACATAGATGGACATGCACACATACATGTACATATATGCACACATGCATATACTCTCACACTCACACACTCTTCCCCTGAAGACTTCTCAGCCTTGTCCCCTGGAACTTTACTCAGCCTTCCCTGACATAGCCATCCCTTGCTGTGAGTAGCTTCCTGGAAATTCTTTGTGGCTTATCTCTGGTAGACCCCAGACTGCTCAGAATGGGATTCAGGGTTTCCTGTTTTATGAAACTGCAGGCCCTTATTCCTACCCGATTCTTCCAAGCCTTGAATATACCTGTACTTATGCCCTTCCACTCTCTCTCATTAGTCTATAAGTTACTGGTTTTATTGGTCCATGTAGCATAGTGCTCTGGACCTAGTGGGCACTCAGCAGAGAGAATGGGACTTACGGCAGGAAAGTCATGTCTGATTTATCTTTGTATGGTTTAATATTTTTTGGTATGTGCACAGTTTACAACTAATAAACTAGTGTTGTAATCTAGAATGATCTATAGCACGCAATGACTGATCTGATTATCACTTGAGGCACACATGACTTTTTTTTTTTGCTACATGATTTTGATTGGTCAGTACAACAGGCTGATGTAATCAATCATTCATAACTTCTTCCAGGCTTGGGAGATTTCTTATCCTTAACACTTATCAACGCCAAGTGTTTTCATCATCCCCAAGAATACCATTACATTATAGAATGATTCCTTGTTCTTACTGAACACTTGAAATAAAATGTCCTTGGGGTTCACATATGAGGAAATGTAGTTGAGTGATGATTGACAGTTTGGGGTCTGGTGTTATTATCTCAGTATTTTATCTACACGATTTCTGAAACTTAAAAATCTTGTATTTTCCTCAATAACCCCTCCCAGATATTGGTACTATTATCATCTGAAGGACAGATGAGGAGGTACTGATTCTGATCTGATTAGACTCAGAGACTGTGAAGGTAATTCTGATTCGAACTCTATAGGCAGAATGATTTGCTTGGTGGCTTTTAAGAGCAGAGAATGTAGATGGGAGTCATAAGGGTTTCACTTAAGAATATTTTATTAATCAAGCAAACATGCAGAGACAACTTCACCATGGCTAACCAGAGAAATGAAATTCCTAGAACCATGGAACCTACTGTCTTATACTGTATCCTTCCAAGTTGAGAGTAAAAAGAAAACATTGCTAGCTAAAGAAGATCACACTCTGGGCACAGTTTTTTTCTAGATACATGCAAAGATACACCAGTTCTAGGACATAGTTCTCATGTCATTCTTCTGGTCCAGGTGGTGCTGGGGTGACTACAAGAATGGTTTCTCCTGAGTCTGAAAGAATCCCTTTAAAGCTTGTGAGCATCACAACCCTGTAGAATGTCACCGCTCTCCTGAGCTAAGTGCAGTAGGAACGTGTCTAGGTGGAGCTGACTTTCTGGATCCTCATCCTCGGTGAAAAGCTGACTGAAAAGTAGATATGGGTCAGGGCCAGAGAAAATGGTCTGTGTGCCTTGTAAGACTCTAAGTACATGATTTCCTTCTTTTTTATCGCTGAGTAGTATTCCATTGTGTAGATATACCACAATTTCTGTATTCATTCCTCAATGGAGGGGCATCGGGGCTGTTTCCAGCTTCTGGCTATTACAAATAAAGCTGCTACAAACATGGTTGAGCAGATGTCCTTGTAGCATACTCAAGTGTCTTTTGGATATATGCCTAGCAGTGGTATAGCTGGATCTTGAGAAAGCGCTATTCCTAATTGTCTGAGAAAGTGCCAGATTGATTTCCAAAGTGGTTGTATAAGTTTACATTCCCACCAGCAGTGGAGGAGAGTTCCCCTTTCTCCACATCCTCTCCAGCATGTGTTGTCACTTGAGTTATTCATCTCAGCCATTCTGATGGGTGTAAGGTGAAATCTCAGGGTCGTTTTGATTTGCATTTCTCTGATGACTAAAGGCGCTGAACATTTCTTTAAGTGTTTCTCTGCCATTGGTATTCCTCTATTGAGAATTCTCTGTTTATCTCTGTACTCCATTTTTTTTTAATTGGATTACTGATTTGCAGGTAAATGGTGGTAACTGGAAAAGATCATCCTGAGTGAGGTATCCCAGAAGCAGAAAGACACACAGGGTATATACTCAATCATAAGTGGATACTAGACATATAATATAGGATAAACATACTAAAATCTGTACACCCAAGGAAGCTAATCAGGAAGGAGGACTCTGGCTAAGATGCTCAATCCCCATTCAGAAAGGCAAAGAGGATGGACATCAGAGGAGGGAGAAAACAGGGAATAGATCAGGAGCTTACCACAGAGGGCCTCTGAAAGGTTCTATCCTGCAGGGTGTCAAGGCAGATGTTGAGACTCATAGCCAAACTTTGGCCAGAGTGCAGGGAATCTTATTAAAGAAGGGGGAGACAGTAAGACCTGGAGAGGACAGGAGCTCCACAAGGACAGCAATAGATCCAAAATATGGGGCACAGGGGTCTTTTTCTGAAACTGATACTCCAGCCAAACACCACTCATGGAGATGGCCTGGAACCCCTGCACGGAGGTAGCCTATGGCAGTTCAGTATCCAAGTGACCTTCATATTAGTGGGGACAGGGACTGTCTCTGACA
>NW_026585644.1:14620739-14705427 GCF_907164565.1 Psammomys obesus
AAAGTGAATAAACTGTAATTAATAAAAATAAAAAAAACAGATTATGGAAAAAAAAGATTCTAAGTACAAAGTAGAGCATACACAAACATTGCTCAGCTCTGCAGCAGATGTAAAGAAAAACACCAACCATAAAGCCAAGGGCAGTGACGACACCAGGTTTTAACTAGTCCAGACAATTCTTCCCACCATGTCACCATGGATGTAGTAACAATGGAACAAGATGGTACAAGGAAAAAACGCCATTTCTTCCCACATATTCTGTAGCCTCAGGGGAGGAAAATGTGACTCCCACAGAACAGGTGATCGCTACAGGTTCAAAGAAGATGCGCTCAGCATTCACTGTTGATGATTCATTGTTGATAGTTTCAGAATTCTTGCAGTCTACTCGTTCTTGCTTCACTCAGTTAGACAGCACATACACATTCCTATCATGCCAGACATCATCGGAGTTACTGGCCACAGTAGGTCACTGAGACAATTCCTGCCCTGATAATACTTAGAGACCAAAGGAGAATAATGGATGTGAGAACTGACACATGTCACCACGTGTCATGAGAGATGAGAGTGTGAGAAGGGAGGCTGACAGCTCAAAGAAACCAAGCACCCAGGGCACTAGTGTGCAGGTGTTCCTCAGACATTGCACAGGAGAGACATCCATCCTTGCATGTAGAGCAGGTAACAGATCATAACGTTACACATGCAGTGTGTTTGCCTAGGGTACCTCCTACAGTTACAAAAGCCTTTCTGGATTTCCATATAAAGCACTCCTTTTTTGTTAAATGAGATTAGATTACTATATCTCCTTACATGTAAATCCCAAGCAAGTAGATTCAATTCTACTTGTTTCCAGGTGAAAAATTTTAGACTGTTTGTTCTTGCTATGACCTTTGGATCCTACTTGTCTCCCAAAATGCTGTGCATTCCCCACAAGAAAATCTCAGCTCAGACAATTTAATTTAGACCTGGTGTAAGTTCTACAGTTAGGTGAAACTTTGATTCACCTAATTTGCAACTAGTTCTGAACAAAATATCTTCTCTGGTGACTTTGTACCTGTGCTCTGGGCAATGCAGGGAGGTTGGGACTGGGAGGGCTGTGGCCCATTGTCATCAAGCCTTGTAGCTGCAGTTGTGGTATCTTGACTTTTAAGACAAGAACAAGAGCTTCTCTGTCAGTGATCTCAGGCTGAGATGGACATGAAGCTGCATGGAGCCTTCTTAGCATGGGGATCTGGCTGACGTGATGACCACAGGATGATGACCACAGGAGCTCCAAAGAATAGTCTGAGCCTAATCCTTCAGTTGACAAATGGCCCCAACTCTGAAAAGTTCTCTTCCAGTGGGGCATGGAATTTTCTAGGAGCAGTTTCTTTTCCAGAGAGTAAATGTATTACAAATCAAATAGCCTCTGTAAGATAGGATGAGGACTTCAAGGATGATGTTCTAGGATGCAAAGAAAATTATAGAAATTTTTGTCTAAAATCTAACTCCATATTTGCTTTGTTATTTGTGCTTACTTGACTATGTGCATTCTAAGAGTGAGGTTCACAGTGGCTTCAGAGTATTTTATCCATCGCTCAATATGGTTTGAGGGTCTAATAATAGCTAATAGATAATTGCTAAGTCAATGGAATAATGGAAGTCCCCAAATGTGCATGGTCAATGAGCCTTAGAGAATGTGCGCTTTGGGGAGAATGAATGATGTCACTGGGCCGTGTGGAGTGACTGGGACTTGATACCCCTATTGATGATGGTAAGATTCCATTGGAGGAGCTTAGAGCCTGGAAGGGCACCCTTGGGCAGGAGCTTCAGGCTTCTTTTCTAGCTTCTTTCTTTTCAGACACTGGTGAATATAACAGGGATGTCCCTGCTCTTGCTGCAAGCATCATGTGGGTACAGACTCAGCATCCTCAAATAGGCCTGCAGCCCCAGGCCTAACTGGCCATGTGCAGCACCCCAAATTCAGGGATTCATGGTTACGGAAACCATGATAAGAGTTTGAAATATGCTCCTTAAGAAGCACGTGTCTGCTGCCCCACACCCAGTTGAAGCTGTCAAGAAGCCTAGAACAACAATAACAAAAAGTTCCCTCCCTCTGGTCTGGAGGTCAGAGTCCAAGTATGTCTGCCAAGTTGATTTCTGCCAGAGGCAGAGGAAGACTCTGTCTCTAGAGTCTTACCTCATGGCTGGGTCACTACTTCAACACTGGTATCTCTTGGCTTCTCTGTGTCTCTGTCTGTTTCTTCTCTAAAGGCACCAGTCATTTGAGAGTTGCAACTCATTCTAGTGACATCCCTTCTACACTGACAGCAACTGCATACAGTTGGCAAATAAGGCCTCATTTCCAGGTAAAGAGAGGGGTTAGGATTTGAAAGTCTATTTTCAGAGAATACACCCCAACCCACAGCAGGGTGCCTGCACTGTCCACAACACATTGAGGGAAATGGGTTCCCCCACTTTCCAGGACCACCAAGTCATGGCCTTCCAGTGCTAGATACCATGCTCTGGATGCCACCTGTCCTAATTTTATGTTGCTACAATAAAAATAGCAACTAAGGAGAGAAAGGGTTTGTTTTAACTCGTAATTCTGGATTACAGTCCATTATGGGAGGATTCAAGACAACAGAAACTAAAAACAGCCAATCACATCACATCCAGAATCAGGAGCAGAGAGAGATGGGTGCATATATGCTTACTACTTAGCTCCCTTCCCAAACAGTCCAGCACCCCCTGTTTAGGAATGGCGCCACCCACAGTGGACAGATCTTCTATTCCTATAGAATAGAAAATCCACCTCGCTCCAGACATACTTACAGGCTAACCTGATCTAGAAAGCTCCTCATAGACACTCTCTTCAAGGTGACTCCAGATTGTGTCAAATTGATGATTAAAACACAAACAGCACTCCATTTCTTGGATGAAACCCAAGGAAAGCTGTTTCGTATTCCATCATTCACTGGCTGTGTGTTCATGGACACAAACATAAGTACCAGCCAACCAAGGCTTGCTATTTCGCTGCATGTCCATGACACCTCTGATTTTGAAAATGATTCTGGCCAAACGTTGTTCCTTCTCTGTATGACAGGATCCTGTGTGCCCAGTCTGACATTGAGCCTCATCACTCTCCGACTTACACTGCACTTTTGTTAACATACGGTAATTACCTCTTTGGGTTAATTATGTCCACACAGGAGTTAATGGTTTACCGGCAATGTTCTTTTTCCTATGTATTATTTATACAGTAATTTTATTAACCTCACTTATTCATTATTTTATTCATTATGTGAGTCTACTTGTGGCCCAGATATGGCAAATTGCTGCAGAGGGAAAAGTGACTCAGATCTGGTCTCTGTCTTTGTAGCCCTCTGCAGTCAGACAACGACAGACAAGGACACATGCAATGTGAATTCTGTATCTGCATGAGCAGCAGAGACAAAGGGGGTCAGAGGTCATTCCCAGGCTAAGCACTGGCCATTGACCACAGTGGCTCCAAAAGTAACATTTGAGAAAGGACAGCATTATGAAAATTAAAACTATTGTAACATTTACTTATTTGGTGTGTGCATGTCATGCATGTATAAGGAGGACAGAGCTAGCTTTCTTTGAGTCAGTCCATCACATGGGCTCCGGGTATTGAACTCAGGTTATCAAGCTGAATGGCAAATGCCTTTAAATACTAAGCCATCTGCTCTGTCCCTGAAGTTAAACAATTTTAATGGCAAATGCAGAGAAGGTCAAAAGTATACAACAGTCATCTGTGTGTATGAGCATATATATACACATACACACATATGCATACACATACAAATGCACATCATAGCACATATGTGTATCTGCATATACATACACACCAACAACCTGTGCACATATGTCTTTGCAAATGAGCATCACCTGATGCATGGATCCTGACTGTAAGATGCCTTCTAACCTGGGACCTGGCTGTGGTAGGATGGAGAGGATCAGAGTAAGGACTAAACAAACTTCTGAGCTCCCTCATTACAGAGAGATGGGAGGCAGGGAAGGACACTGCCAAGGGCCACGAAATGTCACAAGGGCCAGGGGCAAAAGTGATGGGATCCACTGTCAACCCTGCCTTCAGGACATGAGACAATATGAAGGGGAGGTGGGGGGGGAATGAAAGACCTCCCCTGTGTGGTATAGCCTGATGCAGATCGTTTGATGGCTTCCCCAGAAAGCAAGGAGGAGAGTATCCTTTTGTGGCCGTGAGCTATGTGGTCCTAATGGGTACTGTTTTCTGAAGCTCATTCCTTCATTAGAGCAGAGATTTGGCCCTATTCAGGTTGTAACACAAAGGGTGCTTGTGTGAATCCTGTGTGTTTCCAGAACCATGTTCTACACTGACAGTGTCTTAGACTTTCAAAAGGAGCTCCAGAGAAAGGCTGAAATGTTTGGCCTCATGTTGGAGCAAATGAGAGAAGAGGAAGCAGAGATGCTTCTACAGTACACAGCCGGTTTGCTTGGTGACCAGCCCAATAGTACAGTGTGTCCCCTCCCCATCCCCACCTCACGCCCATGTCAGCTATCTTCCTAAGTGCTGTCACATGGGCTCTTCAGGATCCCCATGCAAAATCGCACCCAGAGGGCAGTGCTGTCCCGACACGTTCTTCTCTGTGCTTGGCACAGGAGTTCTCGCCTGCTGCCTTCTGCTGCAGGTGGATACGGCCCCATAGGACCATCTCAGTTTCTGAAGCTTCATGGAGGAGCCATGAGTGGAGCATGTGGCGCCTCCCTGAATCACTAAATAGAGCATGCTTTCTGGTAAATGTTTTCACACACTAGCTCAGGAAACCTCACAATAACCAAAAAGCAATCCCTGGAGCAAAGCGATACTCCCATCTCTGGGGTGACAGCAGAGCCGTCATCACTCAATCCCATCCACATCTGACTCACCCACAGGCTCTGCACCCACCTAGGGCCTCTGCCACACTCTTGGGTAGCCACATTTCCTTGCTACTTACTGTGAATGAGGGACTTGCAAATGGGGGGTTATTGTTAAGCTTATCCCTGGGATGTAGTGGAGGCTCAGTCACCTCTTCAACAGCTAAAGGGCCTCTGGACACCCATCAGAAATCATGTACATCATCCAACTACAACTGTGAGAGAAGGGGCCATCATACAAGTGGGCAAACTGTGTGGGCTAGAACTAGGCTACCAGGACCTGGACACAACCTACTGGAGGTTAATGCTGAAACTGAGCAGGTACCACAACCTCACACACAACACTCTTGCTCCACCCTAACCCCCATTCAGCAAAGAAAATAATTTATGCTCAGCTTAGTTTCTGCCTTAATCTGTTCTATTGATTAATTTTAATGTATGAATCCCATTGTGGGAAAACTATCAGGTCTTTCCAAAGGTTGGTAATACAGTTGGAGACTGTGGGTCTAGGACTCAAAATGAGGAACTGGGCCCCCAATCATATACATTTTGAAGAGATTTTCTTGGTCTTCCACTTCCACTTGCTTAAAACACACACACAAGCTCTGTTCTCAGAGAAGTCAAAGGCCAGGTAAATGGGCAGCGGTTGCCACTCTCAAGACTTATGACCTTTTCAGGTCCCAGCAACATGATTTTGGCAAAGGGACAGAAAGCACATTACTGAAATTGGAGGCTTAGCAGGACATGGAGCAGGGATGGGAGTGGCCACAGTGGGGGCCAGAGGCAAATCTTACTGCCATCATAAGGGCTGGCCAGCTGCATACAGGCATGTATTAAGAACTCACTCTTGGTTTGTGTTCTGCACTGTATAGACCTCAGGCCTCCCTGTGTTTGTTTTGCTAAGTATTCAATGTGGACCAGGGAATGCCACCATGTCTAGGACATGAAGAGAAGAAACTAAGGAAACTGGGGAGACCCAGTATGGGCTGCAGGGCACCCATTTGGCACTGTGAGGAAAATGTGTCCACAGTTGGGTATTTCCCATGGAGAGAGGCTGAGTCATCCAAGCGAACAGGAACTGGCCTGTGTGTGCTGCCCTAATTTTAGAGTCCGACACATTGCAGGGGACGTCTCAGTCATCACTGTTGATGGGCAGTTTCAGGTCCACAGAGCATCTCCCATTATGGTCCTCCCCATCAGGGGCCTCTGTGCCATGGTGGTGGACAGGAACAACAGCCCTCCACCTGCATCTGAATCCAGTCCATCTTCCTCTTAGTCACAACATTTTCAACTCAACAAATTACAGATTACCATATTCAGCTCACATGTGGGGAAATGTTGCGATTAAATACAATCTGTGACTATTTACTACTCATTAAGAAGTACAATATGCAAAAATATTTTATTATTAAAAGTAATAATAGGAGCTGAGTTTGAATTAGAAACAGCCAGCCAGCCACCACTGCCACTGAGCTGGTCTCCCTGGGCAGAGTCTAGGGATCAGGGAGGGGCTGCCCTGAGACAGATTCCCAGCAGCTTTTCTTCCTGCTTCTGCACCCTAGGACCAAAGTAAGAACTATAGGCTGACCCAACTGCTCTGTGAGTGACTGCAGGTTCAAAGCCACACCTGCCAACTCAGGTAAACCTCCTCCTCAGCCCCTGACCTCTCCTCCCAACCTCACCTTCACTTCTGCTTCTGACCTCCACCCTCAATTCTGCCGTTGTTTATAAACATGACTTGGGAAACACTTGTCTTTGGCATTAGAAGAAATAACCTAATAAGCCGACCACGATGCCCAGTCTCCTCATCCTGCTCACTAGCCCGTGTTTCCAAGGGAGAGAAAAATAAGGCGTGGTGGGGCATGATGGCTTTCCAGGCCAAAGAAGTCATCGGCGATGGTCACTAGAACACTGACACCAATGATTTTGGCACACCCAATACTGCAGCCCAAACTATGTTCTAGCCCAAACTGTGTTAAAGATGCTGAGAGCTCACATTCCTGAATTCTGTGGGCAGCACAGGTTACATGGTCTGTGCAGTTGCAAAGGCCCTGGGTTCTGAGAGGAGCCCACCCTCCTGGAATTATCTCTGGAGGCTCCTAATAAAGGAGCTGGAGAACTCCCATTCTCATGACTGCGCTGGTTGTGTATAATGTTCATCTTTGCAATGAACATTTATCCATTGCCCAGCGGGCATGTGCTGCTGAGAATGGGCCTCAGAAGTTCTCTGCTCTGTATCCCCAAGGGCCTGTGAAACTCAAGCTTCTATCCAAACCCTGGGCCTAAGACTTGACATCAACCCCTGGAAGAGCAAGAGGCCGTGCATTGGCCCCAAGATCTGTGCCCCATGGGCTATCAGGGGCTGTGGGGAAAGGCAGGGATGTAAACAAGCAGAAACCCTGACAGAGAGGGCTGCCCCTCAGTCCAGCTCCATCAAACACTTCCCAATAGGTAGAGAGAAGAGGACTGGGAAATGGACAAGGAATGGGTACAGATCCTCTATGGAGCTCCCACAGTGCACAAAACATGGCCAGTGCTGTGCAGAGACCTCTTGAGTGCTCTAACCAGCTCGGTGACCTCAGACCTTTGTTACAATGGGCAGCAGAGGAGGCTTGCAGCCTCCCACGAATCAAGTCTAGACAGCAGGTCTCCAGACTCCCTGACTGCTGGCTCTGGTCTCCTCCCTGGGCTGCAGAGTGGAAGCCTCCATCCCTTCTTCACATCCCCGAGCCATTGCTCTTCTCCCTTTCTGGTGAGGTGAGAGAACGACTTCAACACAAAAGACGAGGTAAGGGGGTCTTCCCCACACCCATGAGACCGCCTGGGCCCATTTGCTGCATCGATGGCTGTCAGCCCAGAGAGATCAGACAGCTGAATGCCTTTGCTGTCCTGGAAGAGGCGGGGAAGCCTCTGCTTTGCAGTTCCAGGAATCCGCTCTGGAAAAAAAAAATGCTGCAAGCCGCTGCCAGCTCTGAGTTCATTAAATGGCTTCTGCCGTATTAATCTTTTGTTTCTGCTTAATGGAGGTTACAGTGAATGGGAGGAGGTGAGTTCCCAGGGCACGGGGCTCAGTGTGGAATCACCATGGGAACGGCAGCTTGCTCTCCATTGGGTGACTAGTTCCCGAGGCCCACTCAACATCCTCTTTAAGGGCTCAGAGTGCAGGCTGTACCCTGTTCATCAGTCTCCAGGCCAAAGAGAAAGCAGGCAAACAGCTCTGCAGGTCACCAGCTACCATGCCGCATTGGCCCGTTCATGCCCTTCTTGTCCCTGGGGCCTCTGCGCCTAGCAGAGGAAAAATGCTGAGTCAGGAGCTTTCTGGCGAGCAGAGAGCATGTCCGTGGCCCTGCTTTCCCAGCAGACATTTTCAGAGCAAGAAGGGTGAATCCAGCTGGCAGTGGAACAGGGCTGAACCAGGACCTCCAAGTCACAGGACCAGGGCTAATAGGAAACCAGAGAAGCAACACTAGCAGCACTAAGAGAGCCTGCGAAATACAAACCAGCAGCCCAGGGCATCCTGGGAGCCAGAAGCTGCTGAGGGTGGGAGCAGTTGCTGTGGTTTAAGGGATCCTTCAGGAATGATGGGTGCTTGGGTTTTTCAGTCCTGTGTTCTTTTCTTACGGGAGGCAGAGTTCTTTTGAGAGCTAGGAAAGCTGGATCAACAGTGCGAATGAGCAGTGCGAATGAGCAGACCTGCCAAGGCCTGGGACAGGGGTATGGAACCAAGGGAGAGTCTGGCTATTCCAGCTATCAGGACACATCCTTCTACCGGAACATTTTGGCCTAAGATGAGGCCACTAGCCCATCTGGAGTTTTACTGTACAAATTTAGGATGAACACAGTTCAGTCCGGCACATCTAAGCTCCTTCATCCTCTACTTCCTTGCCTGTCCTGGGCTCTCCTCTCTGCCAAAATCACCCTTGGGGGCTTTGTCCTGTTCCTTAACTTCATGGCCTTATGTGCCAGGGCATAAAGGGTAAATGGATATCTCTGGATGTCAAAAAAAAAAAAAAAAAAAAAGTCTGTTCACCACAGTGAACATCTGTACTCCCAAAATATAAATCTGTTTTTTATTCTGTGTTATGATCTCAGCGACTCTGGTTATATATTCATCCACCCACCCACCTATCCATCCGAAAATATTTATTGAGTGCTCTGTCTGAACCATCTTTACATTCACAGAGCTCTCACAGTGAAATCAGAATGTCAGGGCTTAATGAAATAATTTCATGAACCAGTGGAAATTTTCATGTACAGCAAACACTAGAATTTAGAGAAGTCTATAGAGATTGAGAATATATGCCAGAGAAGAATGGCCAGGTCACAGTGGAAAGAGGCATTGCCAAGAGGAAGTGACATAGGCCAGCAAAAAGAGGTAAGAGCAGTGAACAGGGCACAGAGGGGAAGAAGAGGTATTGACTTTCCTGACAGAGTGCACACAGGTTTGGGACCATGAGAGGGTACAATAAAAAGTGACAGCCAGAGCAGAGGGGCATGACTGCATCGGGCATTGTAAGAAAATGTATATATTAATATATATTAAAGTTAATATATTAATATATATTGAACGTAGTTATTTTATAAAGGGTTTTAATTACTGGCTGATGACACAGATTTTCGTCTTGAATAGTAGATCACTCACTGTCTTATCGCAAGTACCTCCAAGAGGGCAGATAGAGTGTGTTTTTAGTGTTAGCCATCCAGTCCCTGTAACATCTCTAGTGTCTTGTATCAAAATAGTGGGCTGGGTGGACGTAGAGATGGACTTAAGTTTGAGATGGGGGGAATAGACCTAAACAAACTGGTTGTAGCTCCACTGTGGTTTCTGTAACTTCTGGATCACCTGCCAGAAGGTGGTATTAACCAGAGCCAGAGGACTCTGGAGAGCCTGGGCAAAAGATCACTGTGTGCCTGAGATACCCTGCAGGGCATGGCAAGGGTGAATGCCATAG
Organism: Psammomys obesus; assembly: GCF_907164565.1. Lineage (NCBI taxonomy): Eukaryota > Metazoa > Chordata > Mammalia > Rodentia > Muridae > Psammomys > Psammomys obesus. Next base: position 14,630,588 of record NW_026585644.1, read on the forward strand.
AACATATCTTGGTCTAGAGATGAGGTGTTACCTAGATAGCTCACGCTAGCAACAAGGTTTGGGCTCAAGAAACATAGTACTCTAAGGATCCCCAGAAAAGGATGAGAAACCGAGGAGATGGTGACAGCACAGGTGTATCAGAGGTCATGCATCACTCCAAAATATGTGACTGATGCTGTCTGCAAAGGACTAGAAGGAAGCTCTCTGCTGTGCTGGAGAGCATTTCGACACAGGAAGAACAGCTGTTGAGTGTATTAGTTACTTTCTATTCCTGTGATAAAACATCATGACCAAGGCAATATAGAGAAGGAAGGGTTTATTTGGGTTGATGGTCCCAGGGGAATAAGAGTCCATTGTGGTGGGAAACAGCTGGAGCGGCAAGCTGAGAGCTCACTTCTTGAACTGCAGGTGGGAAACCAGAAGACCCAGCTAGATGTGGTAGGAGCCTTTAAACCCTCAAAGCCCACACCCAAATAAGGCCACATCTCCTAAACCTACCCAAAGAGCACCCAGGATTATGGGAAATGCCTCCTCATCCAAACCATCACACTGAACCATGGCAGGGATAAACTGAAGGAGGGAAGGGACAGTGGAAACACAAGACCTCTTTCAAGACATGCAGCTTTGAAGGCGACCAAGGAAGGCTACACAGTGGGACATAGATGTGGGTCCAAGAGGGGGCTTTCTCTACCATTCACTTGCTTTAGAGAATGGGCTCTAGGTGGAGGACATACCTGTACAGTTCTCCCACACCCCATTTAAGGTTCACCAGCATCATCTAGCATTGGGGGTGCTTGAGCTAAACGCTGTCCTGTGCCTTTCTCCAGGCATTTTCCTGGCTCACCTCATCACCCCAGAAGATGGGGCATGTTCATGAGTGACTGCTCACTGCAGAGACCTTAAGGCCCAGCCTTCTCACATTCACAAGGAGCATCCTGAGGACCTTGGGAGTTCCACAGAGCTGTGCGTCATCCTCCCAGAGCACTTGAACTCAGCCTCTGTCTCCCTGGCTATCTGGCTGATTTCCTTCCTCATGGAAGACAGCTTCCTAAACACCCTTCATCCTGGGTCCTGGAAGTTCTGACTTTTATATTGCTGGGATTCAAAATGACTGCCATCATTACAGAGGATCATGAGATCACCACCCCCCCAGCCAAAAAGTTACTTCTCTGTTGAGTGGAGTGTTAAGGCACATTACTACCGCCTTTTGGCCCTGAAATAGTTCCTCCATCTCAAAGTCCTTTCCCAGATAATCCATCCTGTGACACTAGATTAGGAATCTTCTCGGTCAGGACCACTTTACTCTCCTTGTTTCCTGGGGTCTCAGCAGGCCTTCCTTTCATCAAGAAGCCAGCAGAAGAAGGCTGAGTTTGAAGCTCTCCCGGCTCTCATCTTCCTTATCATAGCAACTATCCCTCCCTGCATTCTCAGAGCATCACTCATGATCACAGAGCTGCAGAGCATTTGAAACACAAATTGTGACTGAAACATGTGCCATACTAGTACCTGCTCACATTTTCTCCCCACTCTCAATTATGGCACAAATTGAGAGCCTCCTGCATCTACATTCTGTCTCTACTCTTCTCATTTATTTTGCATTAACACGAGCGGTTTTGATCCATAATGGCTAAAAAAAAAAAAAATGATTTTCTGGAATGTGCCAAAATGAAATGAAGAAAGATTATTAACCTGCATGATAAAATTCAAGCTTTATAACTAAAGGTGCCTTCAAGGAAGTGCTTTGAGAGCGAAGGAAAGAGTCATCAGCCAGCAATTAAGAATTGGTGAAAGTCCTCAAATAAGGAGAACTGCGTTATAAACACCTCTTGGCCTGGAAGTATTGAGCAACAATTATAAAAATTAATACTACCTAGATAAAACCACAGCCTCCAAATGTTTGAGTTATCAGGGATTCAAAGTCACTGACATCGTTAGTGAGAGCCATGAAAATTAACTTCTTTATTAAGCACAGTCTGGGTGTGCTGCAGCTGCCTTTTAAGCACCTTCCTATCCAGTGACTAGGGGAATGCAGAAGCTAAGATGGTCGCATCTCCAAACAGTGAAGATGTAGTAGCTTGGATAGAAAGGTATCCAGTAAATGTTGGCTAGAAGGTGGATGCATGGAGAAGTAAATGGATAGATCAATAAGCAAATAGAGGAACATATCTGTTCTAACGTTTTCTGTTGCTGTGACAAGACACACTCTCACCAAAAGAAACTTAGGAAAGGAAGAATTTATTGGCTTACACGTCCAGGTTACAGCCCATCACTGAGGGTTGTCAGGGCAAATACTCAAGAGCTTGAAGTAAAACTATGGAAGGACACTGCTGGATGGTTTATGGGCTCATGTTTATGTAGCTTTCTTCAACAGCCCAGGACCACCTTCCCAAGGCATGGTGCTGGGGCATGTGCTTCTCCTGCACCAGTTGATGATCAAGACAATCTCTCCCAAACTTGCCCAAAGGACAGTCTCTGGTGGGCAATCCCACCTTTGAGACCCCCCTCTTAGATGACTCTAGGCTGTGTCAGGTTGACAGTTAAAGCTAACTAGAACACGTATGTGTGTGACCTCTTTAGTTTTGAAGAGCGGCTAACGAGATAAGCCATCGATGTCTGCCCATGCTTCTAAACTATGGTTATCCCTAAAAGCTTCCAAAAGTGATTATCCACTTTTTACGGATGTGGGACACATAGAACCTCCATGAGAAGAATTATGAGGCTACCGCTATAGGCTGACACTCAGCTAATTACAGAGTCATACCTTGCATGGCCTCCCACCATAGATCAACCCACAGGAGGTAACTACTGATTGATTTCTTTGTTCATTCACTCAACAAACCACTATTGTGTTTCAAAACCTGGTGTCTGCTGTGATGAAATTTAGCCATGCCTGAAAAAGTTCTATTTTCACCAGTTCCACTACTAATGTGCTTTCTTTTGTTACTACTTCTCTCTCTTTCTTTCCCTCTCTCTCTCTCTTTCTTTCCCCCTTCTCTCTCTCTCCCTTCCTCTCTCATCATGATTGTTCTTTTTCAGGCCATCACTATCTGACCTTCAGAGATGATTGATTTTTCCCCATGAGCTATATGTCACAGGCATGTCCTTACTTTACTGGTACTTTAAAAAAATCTATTTTTCTCTAGCTATTTTGATAAATATACAATATATGAGCACATCCTCTAAGTACATGGAGCCACTATCTTTGGCACAAGGTATGAAAACTGTAGCACATATAGTCACTCAGCCATTGATAGACACTGGCAGACAAGAGGGGAATTCAAACCCACAACACTTTGATGTCATGGCTAGAGCTGAAGTGCCTTCTATTTTCCACTGGTGGGATGAAATTTGCTAGCCACATGCTAAGTGTAGGTGGGGACACCCAGAGATAGACACTGTAGAGCTTGGCAGTCTATAAGGAGCACTGTAGTACAGCAAGCCTGTCTTGATGCATCCCTTTTAAATGAGGCTGTCCGACCATGGACAGCTGTGTCTTTCTTCTCAGTGTCATTCCTGCTGTCCTCCCTCTGGGCTACCCACCACTCCAGACTGCACGGGTGGCTCTGCTTTGGTTCATAGCACAGATCTCTCAGTCACCTCTTGTTCCAGGTTGCCCCCAATCTAGGTCCTACCCAAATTAGGTCAGAGTCCTCTATCAGACTGGCAGGCATTTGGTCCAGGGCCACCCCCGGCCGTGCTGACCTGATTTGCTCACCTCCCTGTGTCCCTCAGGGCTCCTTCCTACACAGCATCTTCCTTTACTACATCAAAATAGGTCATGCCTTGGGTTGGCTAATCTTCCTCTCCTGCAGGCTCAGGTGCTCTGCTTCTGACTATTAGCCCCTGGTCTTTGAAAATTAACATGATCTGCACACATTAACCAACTTAATAGCATGGCCTGGACATGTTAACCGATGGCACTTGAATGAATTCTTAAATGTGCACACAAACAGCATATCCTTAGAGTTGTAGGTGAGTTTTCACCAAGTCCCCTTCTACTTGAGGATGAGGATGGGCCAGGAGAATGTAAACTTCAGGTCTGGGTTGATCCTGCACATATTTGCACACATATAGTCAGCTATTTCTGATCTGGAGAGGGTAAAAACAACAATTTCACCCAACAGGACACATGTTTCACAGAGACAAGCTGCCTTATACACCTATATAGCACGCTATCCAGGCTTAGGAGGAGAGGGCCTGCAGAGAAAGGCATAAAGGAGAATCTGACTGTCTTTCTCTTTCTTCACTTTATGTCCTGATCATATAGCCCTCTCCCTCCTCTCCTCCAAGGCCCCCTCCCTCCCTCTTCCCCCATCCCTACTCCCCTACTCCTCAGAAAAGGGGAACCCCTCACCCATCAATCTACCCCAGCATGTCAACTTGCATCCTCTTCCCTTGTGGCCTGGTGGGGCAGCCCCACCAGGAGAAAGAGATAAAAAAAAAAAGCAGGCAACAGAGTCCATGTCAGAGACAGTTTCTTCTCCCTTTACTAGGGAGCCTGTATGAAGATCAAACTGTTCACGGAATACATATGTGTAGGGAGCCTAGGTCCAGTGCTGGGTTGGTGCTTCAGTCTCCCCAAGAACCCCTGGGTCCTGGTTAGTTGGCTCTGTTGCTCTTTTTGTGGAGCTCTTGGTCACCTCCAGGTTCAAGAAGGAGAGTCTTGTTGTTCTATTTTGTTTTCCGTTACTGTGATAAATCTCTGACCAGAAGCAACTTGGGGAGAAAAAAGATCTACTTCATCTAACAGCCTATAATCAATCGCTGAGAGAAATCAGGTAAGGAGATTGAGGCAGGAACTTGGAGAAAGGTTCCAAAGCAGGTCCAGGACTACCTGCTCATGGAAGGCACCACCCACAGTAAGGTGGGCCCTTTGCCATCAATCACCAACCAAGAAAATGTTCCTCAGATTTACTCACAGGCTAGTCTGGTGGAGGCAACCCCTCAGTTATAGTCACTCTTACCAAATGGCTCTAATGTGTATCAAGTTGACAGAAAAGTACCCAGCATGCCTATGAATCACCTGAGGCCACGTCTGATACCCCCACCCCCACCCCAGATGTAGAATGAAGTTGTCACACTGATTGTGTGGCCTAAAAATCCAGTGGCTTTTAGGTTCTGACTTTTGCTGACCTCAGAAAGTCTCCTGGAGCACCTGCTTCTTCCTTTCCCATAAGAGGCTCTCCTCTTCCTGCCCACCTGCCCTTCTTCCCTGAAGGACTGTCAACATCTGCTCTTGGGAGTGGCCAGTGTTCCAAGGGGAGGGTCCCCTGATTGCCATCACTGTTCTAAGACCTTAATTAAACCCGTTCATTTGGCCCTGGCTCACACTCCAGAGGCTCGTGGAGGGGGAGTCCACTACCAGCTTGTTAGAGTCCTAGTCCCCCAGTCTCCTCAGCCAGTTTAGGTCATTGTTACCCAGTGCCTTTTCTTCCAGTGGCAGTTGCTCCATCCTGCCGCACTAAGCACCTGTTTGGAGTGAGTCTACCCATGGGTGTTTCGAGATATCTTACCTTCTCTGCTCGGTGCACACCAGACTGGGCCCCTTCTGGAGTCACAATGCATATCAAAATGAGACTTTGACCCAAGCTGCTAAAATGTGCATCTCTGGTTAATTGTATGTTTGGGCACTCGGTACTTCATGAGGAAGGGTCTACAGATAGATGGGGCCATAGGGTTGGTATCCCCAAGATAATAAAGGAGTTGTGTCTCTTTTAGTGCTGTGATGGATCAGGGGACTGAGTTATCACACCTATGTCCCCATAGCAGGCAGGGAAGTGGGAATGGAAAAGGTAGACTTCAGATCAGAACTGGTGGGCTTCCCTTCACATACCATTGACATGGTCCCTGTGAGAGGCTGGGCAATTGGTTCCTTCGATGGGAGCTCTGCTGTCAGAATAGCAGAGGTTGGATACTGGGCCAAGACACTTCTGTAGCTCTGACACAGAGGCATGGACATGAGAGCCTTCTCACACTCTGTCACGTCTGGCAGTTAACATTTACACTCATCACTTATTAACTAATGTGTTCCTGAATTTTTACACACACACAAAAATGAGGGTACTAGCAGCCTGCTTTCTGCCTATAGAGGTGAAATGAATTTTGCGAACCGTTATGGCATGTAAAGGCCCACATTTGACCTAGTGCTTACGGAGCACTTTCACATCTGTCAGAGATCCCTGATTTTCTAACTTGAGTTGATATCATATGCAGCTGCAGCCATTCTCTGCGTGCCTCATCAAGGTGAGGCAGAAAGCCAGCAGGGGAGCGACAGGCTAACAGGCCAAAGAGCTGGTGAGAGCCACATCCCTAACTCAGAGCTCTGTTTTGCATAGCACATGCTCCCTGTGACAATTCCATAACCAAGGACCCAAGGAAAGAATTCACTTGAACCATGAATTGCCACTTACACACGACATGGCCACAGACCAGCACCCGAGCCTCAGGTGCCCCGGCCTAGGCTCAGCACATGTCTGTAGTCTGCTATGTGTGTGTATAAGGGACTCAGACACTGAGTCTCCCTGAGTGTAGATGTGAATGTAGCCTTGACAGATGCCAACCCACTGGCTCAGAGAGGGACAGCCCACAGGGGTCATGAGGCACCAGGATCACATCCTGAAGATATGTATATCAATGGGAACTAATATTTTCTTCTATCTCCTCTTTCAAGATCCCCAAACAGAAATATTTCAGAAAGGAAATAAAAGATGGCAGCATACTTCCTTTCCTGATGAACTACAGTGCCCATGGGATTCCTGGAAGTACACACTCACTGTGACAGTCGTTATCAAACTGGCTCCGGGCAGCATCTTTCTGAAATTATTGGAAAAAAAATAATTAGAAGCCTTGTATGTCTGGGCTACAGGCACCGGGGCAGCAGTGTCCTTATCCTATAGAGTCATGACCCCGCACCCTGGCTGGCCCAGAGTCTTCATTAAGCCTGAGGAGATCCAAAGTGCTAAATACAAACGGCTTCTCTGGTGAAGGAGCTGCAGCCAATGTTGCCTCCAGTAATCAATGCCATAGGAACAGATGTGCAGCACTTATGAAATGGGGCCTGCCCCCTACTGCGGTGGCCCTTGGAGGCTTGTCCCCAGGGGAAAGGTGGGGTCTGCACAAGCAGCTAGTCCCAGGAGTTCCTATGCTGTGGTGCTTCTCCTGAGAAGACCTCTTTCCTGGGAAGCACACACAAGCTCAAGCTGTCAGACCAATGTTCAGTCAGTGCTGCCCAGCTGGGCTATCGGTCAGAGAAGACAGCTTCCTCCTTGGGGAGTCTGCAGGACAGCTGACCACAGCTGTACAGAGAGGAACTGCCCTGAAGAAGGTGACTTCTTTGTGAACCATTATGGCTCAAGGGACAAATGTCCGGGTTTCTCAAAAACTTGAGAGAGATGCAGAACTCCAGCTCCCTCCCCCAACCCCAGAAGGACAGAGGACTAGAGTCTATATCTTGGCAGGTTGCAGGGGATACATGGACATTGGAGCTTGGGGGAGCTTTGGGCTGGAAGGTGTTGCAGCCTTGTGGGAGAAGCTAGATTCTTGCAGGTCCCTTTGCCCTTTGGTTTCTGTGTTCCCTTGTCCAGCATTTAGAAAGATTGGTTTCCCCCCCCCTTTTAAATATTTTTAAAAATCAATGTCACCTTGATGGAAAGTTCACCCTGTACCACCCTGGATTCTAAGGGTGATGTGGGAGGAGGCATCGTGTTCCCCTCTACTCAGGTATTTCCAGTGTCTCTGCTCTCTGAAATAGCTGAACTCCTTTTGTGCAAATTGCAGGTACTGAGCAACAAGCCTGGTGCTGGGCTGCCTTTCCTTCCCAGGCTTTAGCCTGTAGAGGGAGGAGGCTCTCAGACAAGGAAGGAGGCACTGCTCTTTGTCCTTGGAGGAGGAGGGTGGGTCTGGGCTGCTGCCCCCTGTCAGCCTCACTCTCCTCCTGTCTAGTCCACCAACTGGGGCAGGGCACTGTGAGGATAATGAATGAGCAGCCTGAGGCCATTTGGGGCTAAGCATGAGGAGAACTGTACCCAGACCAACAGGGACAGCCTTTCTTCTTAGAAGAAGGGCCCGAGGCATTTCTGTAGCTGAGTTCACAGGCTTTGCTTTATCAGCTCCACAAGCAGGCAGGCTCAATCCCGAAGGCACGCTATCCCCCAAAAGCCAGCTCCATTGCCCCCTTCTGAGGCAGTACACTTTAAGAGGAGCAAGGCTGGCTGCTGGGGTCTGCCTCTGCAAGGCAGGGCCACAAAGCCAGCCAGCATGACCTTGGGAGTGCCAGAGACCTGGGTTTGAGTCCTACCTCTAGTATGTGTTATTCAGCCTTTCAAGTATGTGGGTTTGGCTTCTGTTTGTTCTTATTTGTTTCATCCCACCTATTTTATTTGATTTTGAAAAAAGATAAATGAAAGCCAGGCACAAGGGCTGAGGAGCTGCTAAAAAAAGGTGGAGACTTATGTTCAGACACCCAGATTCAGGCAGAGCTAGATACAATACACACACACACACACACACACACACACACACACACACACACACTCCAATCACCAGATGAGAGGCAGAGAAGAGAGAATCTTAGAAGCTTCTGTACCAGCACTGAGCACCAGGAGATTTTGTCTCAAAAAAAAAAAAAAAAAAGAAAAGAAAAGAAAAAAGAAAAGGAAAAAGTGACGACTGAGACCTGAAGCTGACCTCTGCAAACGCTCTGTGCACACGTATAACCAGCCATACACACATGCACACACAGAATCCACATATACACACCACATATGCCACACACACACACATAATTTAAAAATGATTTGTAAAAAGTCAGGTGTTGTTCCACATGTTCTTAATCATAGGTCCGGGAATGTGGAGGTAAGGGGGTCTGGCACTCAAAGTCATCCTGCCATCACTAAAAAGTGACCCATGGCTAAACTTCTTTTATTTAGATTTGCCTTGGCCAAGAAGCTGCAAAATGCACGAGGCCAAGGAACCATAGGATGTGGCATAGTTTCGGAGGACAGCAAAGGGGGCTATCGGACTGTGTGTATTGAGTGTGTGTGGTGTCTGTGTGTGTGAACCTAGAGGTGTTGTATGTGTGTATGTGAGTGTGTGTGGTGTCTGTGTTTGTGTATGTGGCTTGTCTAAGTGTGTGTGGTGTGTGTGCATGTTTGTATGCATTTTGTGTGTAGTGTGTATGTGACTATGAATGTGTTATATGTGTGCGTGTTTATGAATGTTGTGTGTGTATATATGAGTGAATTGTGGTTTTCATGTGTGTGTTGTTCGTGTGTATGGTTTTGTGTTTGTGTGTTTGTATGTGTTGTGCATGTATCTTGTGTGTGTTGCATGTAGATGTATATGTGTATATGTATTCGTGTTGTATGTGTATGTATGTGTGTATTGCATGTGTTTGTGTATTTATGTATGTATGTGTTGTGTGTTTGCATGTATATGTGTATATGAGTTGTGTGTTTGTGTCAATGATCACAGCTGGGTGCCGAATTCCTGTCCAGCAAGCTCTGGCACAGAACACAGGCATTTGCTTTTTGATATATTTTTTAGTTTCCTCATCTGCAAATCACAGGAAGTAAGATGCCTTCCTGAGAGGGTTACGGGAGGATGGCTGGGATGTGTGACAGCAGACCACAGCAGATGCCATTGATGTCACTGCTCAAGGAGACTCAGGATTCATCCAGCGTGACTCCTCCAAGTCCCGTGATTAATATATGATTTTAGCCTAACCTGCTTGCCTGAAAGGTCTAAATATCCAACTGAGAATAAGAAAACTAAAATGCCGATATTTTAATGATCTTCTTGAATTTCCAATGAATGAATAAATGAAATTAGCAATCGATCTTCAGGAACAGAAGTCTAATACAGGGGAGAGGGTCCCCTGGGGTTCCACAGCCAGGAGCCACCTATGCCTCCCTCATGATGCTGCTTCCAGAGCAGGGGAGACTACACAAGGCCAGGCCCCTCCATAGCCCCTCACCTGGCCTCTAAAACCTTGGGTTCTGGACAATCCTCTCGATTCCTGCCATATCTGCAGCAACCCAGCTCCCCACTCATTGCTGCACTGGACTGAAGAACAATTGAGTTCTAAATATGCATTCCTAGCATGCCCTTCTCAAAACACTCCAACACGCAGACTCCCATTCATCCCACCTGCTTAGCACGTGTGCTGCCTGGATGTCCTTCATAGCTTTAACCGTCAATGTCACAGAACCTAGAGTCACCCAAAGGAAGGGCCTCAACTGAGAAATTCCCAGATCAAGTTGACCTGTGGGCATGTCTGTGGGGGATTGTATTGATTATTAATTGACAGATGAAGGCCAAGCCTATTGTGAGCAGTGTCATTCTCTGGGCAGGTGGCCCTGGGCTGGATTAAAAATAAATACATAAAACAAAAAGACAAGCTAGCTGAGCATGCGCTTCCAAGCAAGCTGGAAAGCAGCATTCATCCATGATTGCTGCTTCGAGCTCCTTCTGGAGTTTCTGCCCTGACTTCCCTCAGTGATGAGCTGTGACCTGGAAGTGTAAGCCAAATAAATCCGTTCCTCCCCTAAGCTGCTTTTGGTCGTGGTGTTTGTCACAGCAGCAGAGTACAGCTAGAACAATAGAAGATAGGCTCTGACCACTCCATAAGCAAGTTATCATTTGAAAAATTACTATTTCTAGCAGGGGCAGGAGATTAGGGAGCTGCTGTGGGTGACCCACGAACTCAGACGGTGACAGGGATGAAGAAGGTGAAGAAGAGTGAGAGATGAGGTAGGGGAGAGGAAAGACGTGCTGGGAGCCGTAGGCATGGCAGGGAGAGAGCCTGTCATGAAATCTTGATTTATGGCAAAATGCAATTTTAAAAGATAAACGCACAGGCTGAAACCTGCCATTTCAGGTTATATAAAAAGAAATGAACACCACCATTCTCTGTTGGCTAAGCCTGCACTCACCTGGCCACCCCTCCTTCTGCCTGCTGGAGATGCTCTTCTCTTCTCCCTCTCTCCCTCTCTCCCTCTCTCCTTCCCTCCCTCCCTTTCTCCCTCCCTCTCTCCCTCCTTCTCTCCCTCCTTTTACCCTTTCCTTCTTCCCTCCCTCTCTGCCTGCTTTTCCCATCTCTCCTCCCAATGCCAGTCCCCCTTTCTGCCCTGCCTCCCTTAGCCCTGGCTTTTCCTGGTGCAGGGAGACAGAGAGGATTGATGGCCATAGTGATCCCCCCTCTGCTTCCTAGTCACCAGATCATCCTGCTCGCAGCTTCTTTATGTGGGGCTGTTAGCTCTGCTCTGCTGACTTGGGAGGGCACATATTTTTAATCTCTCTTATTTTTAATGCCATACTTCATCCCTGGGCTTCTGGCTGCAACCACATTGCGACCTCAGAATACCAACATCAGGGAAGCCACTGCCACTTGTCACCCCACGCAGATCGCCTGGGGCTCTGAAATTAAAAAGCAGAGCGTGGGAGGGAACACATTTGAAACTCTCGCTCACAGCCTCAGTGCAGTCTACTGCAGGGAAGGCTGGCCCGTGAATGAGCGGTGCCCCTTGCAGCAACAATGTCTGCTTTAAGGAGTGAGGGGGAGGGAAGAAGGGAAGGAGGGAGGGAGGGAGACTGGAGACACACATACACACACAGAGAGAGAGAGAGAGAGAGAGAGAGAGAGGCCCCAAATGAACAAGGTCATCCTGTGCTTAAGCTGCTCTCATCCAAGAGAAGCCAGACACATTCATGGAGAGGAGGGAGACAACTGAGTGGTACATCCAGAAAAAGTGGGTGCAGCCTGGAAAGCCTGTGACAGTGGACCAGAGAGGACAGCAGGCAGCACCTCCCTGGGACTATGAAATGCCTGGCCTTTGTCGCTAGTGCTCACAGCCAGTCCCCTCTCTGCTCCCTCGGACACTCATTCCTCTCATCTCTAGTTCTTCTGTGACTTGAAGTGAGAGGAAGAAGAGCAGACTCGGTTTAAAGGCTCTAAGTTCACATCAGGCATGGCTCTACCCACGGCTGAGCCATGCTAACAGCATGACACACGATCACACTCACCACCCCAGCCTCACTAGCATTCTGTGGGCTAGCTGTCCAGGGACTTGTTTGGACCATTTTGTAGACGAAAACAAGGACCCAGGGCAGCCCAGTGTTGTATCTCCCATACGTAGGTCAGCTTCCGGTGGCACCTCATTCCCACTCCAGCACCTTCCTGCTCCCTTTAATACCAGCCCATGTAAGGGACACACTGGGGACACCTAGATCCACAATTCTAACTCATCAATACTTCCTAGACAGTCAGGTTCTTTCTTCTCCAAACACTTGGAGAAGAAGGGACATTTACTGTTTGGTCCTCTGACACAAAACTACATGTTCATACCTCCGAGGCTGCATTCTCCTGACATACAAGAACAGAGATGCTGGCCATGGCTGCTCTGGATATGAAAGACAGCTTGTCCTAGGGGCAACAAGAAGTGACCTATCTCTGGACAAATCTGGAGAAATCAAGCAGATCTCTGCTTTCTGCCAAAACTTCCTTCAGTTCCCCTGACTAAAATGACTTTTCATCTATCTATTACAATATCCTTAAAAGGCAGGGCCTTCTGGAGAGGAGGAAATTCAAAAAGTAACTAACCCCTGGGCCATATCTTTTGATGGTTGGGGAAGGGCTTCCAACAAGGGCATCCAGAAATGACAAACCCTGCTCTACGGCTAGATGCTGGCAGAGAAACTTGCTTGCCTGGAAGCTTGGCCTGAGTCCTTAGGACTGCCCTCCCATGTTGCTTACACTCTGCTAAAGACGGTTGTGTTTGCTGGCATGTGTTAGTCTTCTTTAGCCCATGACTACTGTTACGAGCTGTCTCTAAAAAAGATCTTTCCAGAAATAGGTTGCCGTGTACAACTTTACTAAGGGGCTTTGCCTGCATGGCGACTGCCACACTGCACTGCAGGCAGATGGAGCACAGGCCTTCCTAATCTAACCCTGGAACCCTCTCAGACTGCGCCAATACGCCAGCATCTGAAACGGAATGGATGGGTTCTCCTACGTCTCCCTGAAAGAGCTTGTTAGCAGTGATTTGTTTTTAATTTTCCTAGGCTAACACTACAAATTGATGAAGGATGAAATGCCATTAAAAAGAAAGCTTTCAAAATGTCCTCATATTTTAGCCATAGATGAACATTTTGTGAGTCTATTTTAATAGTGAGTTCTAGGGTACAGGCAGTTCAGTGTGCCCCCATGGTTAAGTCCTCATTGCTCCATCCAAGGCCATACTTATGGATCCTTTTCTTCTTGACATGTGTTCAGCCTCATGAGCCTTCTTTGTCTCCTCTTGTGTGGCTTTCAAGTGGTTATATGGCCTTAATTTTCCTTCTTTCCTTCCCTCCCTCCCTCTCTTCCTCCCCTTTCTCCCCCCCCTTTCTTTCTATGATGTTAAGGAACTGACCCAAGCCATGACATATATATGCTAGGCCAGCATTCCACCATTGAGCTGTGCCCCAAGCTCTGTCTTACATATTTCATTGTACCCTGTACTGGGCTTTTAATACTTTGTAGATTCTTCTTTCTTCCATCCTTCTCCACCCTTTCAACCCCCTAACACTAGATAAGAAAGAAAAAAGAAAAGAGAGGAAAGGAAAGAGATCTATGAATAAAGTCAGGGGTCAGAAAGGGGGTGATGCTATCATTCATTAGACTACTTTCTGTTGATTAGGGCATCAAGTTCCTTGGGGCCAGTTTGATCTTTGTAGTCAGGATATCTAATTTCTAGTTGTTGTTTGTTGTTTGCACATGATTACTTAACAACCCAACACTAACAGCCAAACAACTACCCACCCTGCCTTTCAGGACCCTAGCATTTATATACCCTCTGAAAAGTACCCAGAATTCCAAAAGCTCCACATTCACAAAAACAAGAAAAACCACAGCCCATCCAGAGCATGGGGCAAATCATAGTCAGCTGCTCCAAGCCTCCTACCCCCGCACCTGGGATTAAAATGAAAATATATGCTTAACATATTTCTGTGTTTTATAAAAAAATAAAATAAAATTCCAAAATTCTCACTACAGTATCCTTACTCTTCAATGGCTATTTGCTAAGTCTAATCATCTGCTGAAGGGAGAAAATCTTTCCCGCATGAGCACTGCTCCTTCCATGGGGCTTCCTATTTGTCTGTTCCTCTGACCTCACTCCTCTTTGGTAGCCCCTTCCCCACCTCTAAGCACTCACGGGACACATGCCCCACTCAGGAGACTAGTTAGGAGTAACTTCCATTGTGCTTGGCAGGATTTAAAATCACCCAGGAAATGCATTTCAGGGTGTGTTCGAGGTTTCAGAGAACTCTGCCTGAAGAGGGAAGCCTGTCTTCAATGTGTGCAGCCTTCTGAAAGCCTGTGGCTGGCTCCAAACTGAGTAAATGGGGGAAAGGAGGAAGCCGGCAAGGCACAAGAATCCTCTATGCTCCCTGGTCTCACACAGATGTGCAAAGTCTCATCTACATGGTCCTGCCATGGCTCCCTGAATCTTGAGAAGAAAAATAAAAATTAAAAAAAAAAATAAAGCTTTTCTAAGTTCTTTGATTTGGGTGTTTGTTCACTCATGCAATTGTTTTTATATCAGTGAAGCCATCAAATATATTATATATTCACAGACTATGAAGTACCCAGCATATTGCCTCTTAACTTTTCTGAAGTTTGAAAAATACATTTTTATTAATTCCTTGAGAGTTTCACACAATGTATTTTGGTATTTTCACCCTGAATTCTCCCAGATTCACCCCTACCTTCTCAGTTCCCCCAAACTTCCTGTCCATTGATTGAGTGATTGATTGGATTTTTAAGACAGAGTTCCTGACTGTCCTGGAACTCAATTTGTAGCCCAGGCTGCCCTTGAACTCTCTTTTTTTAAATTTTTTATTATTTTTTAATATTAGTTACAGTTTATTAACTTTGTATCCCAGCTGTATCCTGCTCTCTCTTTCCCTCCCAATCCCACCTGCCCTCCATCATCTCTTCCCTGCTCCTTTCCAAGTCCACTGATAGGGGAGGACCTCCTTCCCTTTCATCTGACCCTGGTTTATCAGGTATCTTCAGGACTGGCTGTGAAGTCCTCCTCTGTGGCCTAGCAGGGCTACTCTTCCCTTGCCCTTGAACTCTCAAAGACCTGCCTGCCTCTGCCCCCAACTGTTGAGATTAAAGCTGTGCACCCCCACATCCAGCCCCTTTTACTTTTTAAAAAACCCACACAGTCCAGTGTGCACTAACCATATACTTCTAGGTCCAGGGCTATCCACCAAGCACAGCTGACCTAACAGGAGACACACCCGTATGGAGCTGTCTCTCCCTCTCCGGAAGCCATTGGCTGTCAATAGCACCTTGGGTTGAGGTAGAAGCTCATGAACTCCTCTCCTCTCCATGTTAGAATGCTGCCTGGCTTGGTCTTTTGCAGCTCTTGTGCAGGCAACCACATCTGCTATGGGCTCCTGAGTCCAACAGTCCTGCTACATCCAGAATACACTGTGTCAGGCTGCTCCTCCCTGCATTCTGGCTCCTACACTCTTTCTGTTTCCTCTTCCAAGATAGTCCCTGAGCTTTGGGGGGGTATGCTTTAGGTCCCCCTCAGTGGCTAAGCACTCTTCTGACACTTATCCTCTGTACTTCGAATAGCTATGGGTTTCTGCACAAAGATATCTCTCAGAGGAGGGCTGAGAGCTGAAACAATGTGCAAAGACAGGGGGCAGTTTTATACTTTGTCAATTTAACAGAACAGTAGCAGTAGAGTCTTCCCCTGAACCCTGTGGGTTCTTCAGTAGCGAACACTTAGACTGACAGTGATTGTTGCAAGCTTCTCCTCGTAGGATTAGCCTTAGAGTCAATCGGAAAGCAGCTGGTTACCTCCACAATGTTCACGTCACTATTGTATCTGTGGGTGTATCGCAACAGGTACTCACTATTGCAATTTGCAAGTAAGACTATAGGTGATTTGTCTTCCTCACCGGCCTGCATAGTACCTTCTGGCACTGTGAAAGTTGGCCAGCAGGCAGGGAGCTTCATAGTCAGTACTAACTTGATTTTCCCATGTCCTGTGACCAGTGTGAGGTGTCTTCAGCTATGGGTTCTGGTGGCGACCAAGAGCACTGGCAACAGCCTGCTTTGTTTCAGTTGTCTCCAGGATACCCTGGACAACAACCCATGGGAAGTGTCTCACCCCTGCCGTGTGGTTGTGTTCGGCAACCCATGGCTGTTAAGGGAAGCATTATACCCTGTGCAGGGTAACTCCAGTTAAGCTCCTTTATATAAACATAAATATACACACGTACAAATATATATACACATATATATGAAGTTCATATAGAAGCAAGGGCATCTGGATGCCCTGGTAACCTGGGGTCATTGTCTACAGATTTCAATCACTGTGGCAGGCAGTCTCATTATGAACCCTTTGGCCTATTTGCAAGGCTCTATACACAGTGATGCCCACTCTTCCCAAGCAGTTATTTTCAAAGAGCAGAAGAGTATCCCATATGCCTTTCTGTGCTGCCTTTAGTCCTGAGATGATACGAAGCTAGAAGATGGAAACATCACTCATCTCCCAGCCTCATCCTTTTTTGCACTTACTGTGTTGTCACTTACTTTTTCACCCTTTTTCCCACAGTCGGTGTTTGAGGTAGAAAGCGTAGCATGTAGACGCTCTGGCGACTGCTGAGCACATCATTTAGCTCAGGGGACCTTAGCCTGTCATGAGACAGTGTGAAGCTGCAGTCCACAGAGGCACTTCCTACAGCATGGGCTCCAAAATATTACTACTAGACCATCACCTTTGAGGTAGAATGGAGACCTTGGATTCTAGGAGCCTGCTGCTCTGGACTTGCCGGCTTCACATTTAACGCTTACTTGATGGCGTGAGGAGGTGGATCAGTTAGCACAGTTCATGTAGCACAAGCATGAGGACCCATGACAAAGCCAGGCATGGCATTACACACCTGTATCTAAGCTGGGAAGTGCAGACAAATGGACCCTTGGGGCTCACTGGCCAGCTAATCTAGATGAAGCAACTAGCTTTAAGTTCAGTGAGAGGTCCTGTCTCTAAATAAATAAATAAACAAATAAATAAATAAAGGCAGAGTGAGGAAAACACTCAATGTCTCCTTCTGGCTTCTACATGCTCACAAGTATACCCATGTACTCTCTCATACACACCAACATGCACACACACAAAGGTCCCCAAATAATAATAATAATAATAATAATAATAATAATAATAATAATAATAAAAGTTTATTGTAGGACAGTGTCAGGAATCCATTCAAAATCAAGTGTCTGCTTCCCAGAAAGAGCAGCAGAGTCGGTGTTGAACTTGACTGTGTCTGTTTTACGTGTTTATGTCTCGTGGTCTTCATAGCCTTAGGAGAGCATATTACCATGGCAGAGGAAGTGAAGAACACATGGGTCCCCTCAGGATCAGGCAAGGTGCTTTTCTAGGCTACAGATAGTGTGAAGAGCCTTGAGAGAGTTATTGGAAGAATTCTGGACTAACAGGGCTAGAAGCTGGATCCCACCGGTCTTTAAGGAAATCAAGAAAAGGCAAATCCCAGGCAAATCCCACCAGCTTTTACCACTGTGAGCATCCTTCTGTTCTGTGTGCCAGGACAGGCCTGACGGAACAAGACCCCAGGGTGGGGCCATCTCCACAGTGTCTGCCATGGTAAGCAGCATGGGGCCTACCCTCAGGTCTCTTGCAGTTCCAGTCCTGCAACCATCAAGTTCTTGAAGTGGGACTTCATATCTTTTTTAATTTTTAATTTTTTATCTTACTTGACTTTACAGTGAGTGTCACCACAAAGAGTAGCATATTCTTAAGCAGAGTGAAGTCTTTTCAGTGCAAAACAGTGACAAGGTTGATGAGTTTGGAGCCATTTCTTAGGAAGCCTTGTGAAGAAAAGCATTGTACATCTGTGGCTCCTGCCCCCATGAAGTCAAGGCCTGAGGCCTCTAGCCATGAGCCCAGGCTCACAGGCATCTGTTGCAGGCATGAGCAAGGCATATGTGCAGAGTGGCCCAGATAATGAACTCACAGATATTGACAGCCATTGGCCCGTTATCTTCTCCAACTCACAAATAGGACAATTTAGGACAAGTCAATTATCAATAAGTGACATACTTCTACCAAGGACATCACACCAGGCAGTGCCCACCATGCAACCTCTTGTCAGATAGTAGAGCAGTCCTCCTCCACCTGACAGGCCATGGAAGCGAGAGAGGTATAGTGATGAAATCAGGAGAATATGGTCTTCATTCCACGTTATGTGAAGTAAAGACACTGACCACATGCAAGGACCCATGAGGATGAGCACGTGTGCTTCAGAGCCGTGGAGTCCACTGGGTCTATCCTGGGATACAAAGCAGAAATGAAATATGCTTTGAGAAGAAAAGTGGTAAACCCTGGTCCATAATGAAGATCTGGGTGCCGTTGACTTTTCCACAGAGGGACACAGAATTCCTTCATAACCAATGTTGTGTTTGGTCTACACAGTGTGTACGGGACCTTCTTCTTATGAAATAGAACAATAGAAGGTGGCCATAGCTTCCTCTCCTCCCTTGTGTTTTTATGCAATCTCATTAATGCACTTAATACTAAAGTGTAGGAGCAAACCCAGAGATGGGAGTCATTTATCAGAGTGCCTGAGCTAGTAGCAGATGGAGAAAAGAGGGAGGACCCCTGGGGATGAAGATAAGAGGAAAGGGGTAAGGCAGGAGGCATTTCTTGACTATGAATTAGGACAGGAATTTTTACCTGGGCCAGTTAAGTTTAAGGAAGGCCAGTGCACACATTGTCCTGTCCACCCCAAACTTCACAAGGACTGTTTTTGCTGTGTGTTCCTCCAACATCTCCTTTCCCTGAGTATCATGATGAGCACATTTCTTCCTCTTCACCGTCATTAAGGATAGACCCTGGGAGGAAGGAGAGATAGGATGCCAGCTCTGCCCCAGGATGCTAATGACACCAGCTGCACCATTTCTTGGAGTCTTCTTGCAAAGGAGTAATGCTCACTCCTGCCTTCTGGCTGCTTGCAGAAGGGGTCAGCCTGGCTCCTGTCCCAGCCTGCCCAAGCAGAGAAGATAAACTAGCTAACATGATCAGGCCAGCCACAAGGCCCTGCAGCTCCCCAGAGAAGGTCAGGAGGGAGTGAAAAGTCATTTCTATTCAGTCCTGTGTGTAGCAGCCAGGTAATGCTTCTTTCCATGGGCAACCAGCCATATAGAGCCTGCATAATGGCAGCACATGACAAAGCCCTGAGAGCCCACACACATGTATGAATATGAAGGGTGTGTGTGTGTGTGTGTGTGTGTGTGTGTGTGTGTGTGTGTCTGACAGCACCATATGGAAGAATCCGGAGCACAAGGAGAGTATGAGGTCACTGCAGGAAAATGTCCTTGGAGTCACATTATCCAGGACCCACTTTGCAACCTGCGCAAGCCTGGCGTGTGCACAAATAGCCACATGGCAGCCACAGCTGCTGAAGAAGGGAGCTGCTGGCTTACTAGCATGAGCTGGCTGCCCACTCCTCGTCTCAGAAATGCTTGGCTACCTCCTCTGGCCACTGATCCAACTTGGGAGGGACCTGGATGTCTTAGGAGCAGACTAACCACCTAATTCATTTTGCATATGTTCCTTTTGGCTGGTACTGCCACCAACTGGTCCTAAATCAACCTAGTTTGATGTGGAGGTAGAGTACACCAAGGTCGCCTGCACGTGCTAGCAGTTTGCTGCTTGGCTGACCTGGCTGGCTAGAGACCTAGCATCTAGAGAGACCGTGCCCCGTGCTGAAGTCATGCATTGCCCACACACACTCCCTACTCATGGGGCAAGTGGCTAGATCTTCAGGTATAATAGTTTCCTTTCAGTGACTTCAGCTTGTCAAGCAGTGGAGGAGCCGGTAGGCGGAAATCCCAGTAATTGGTAGAGTGACTCCAGCACACCTTAGCTCTCCGAGAGCTTGTTACTTACTTTTAATTGGGGCGCCGGAAACAAGGGCTGATTTTATTCATAAGGAATCAACAGCCAGCCTTTCAGCAACTATGAAAGGACATCTGATACCAGGCAGCAGACAGAAAGCCAGCTGCGTGGCAGTTAGGAAACCTAGGCAGGAGCATGATGGGTTTGAGGCCACAGTGACTCCCTGTCTCAAAACAATAGGTTGGAGGAAAGGGAGAAGAAAGAGGAGGAAGAACTGGAAAAGGAAGTGGGCATAAGAAGAGGGTAGGAGGAGGAAGAAGAGAATAAGAAACAGGAGGAGAAGGAGGGGGGAAGTGTAGTGCAATGGTTCTGGGCTCAACCCAGAACTACATTAGCTAAAGGAAATAGTAGAACCAGGGCCTGTGGCTCAGAAGACTCTCCTGCAGACAAGGCAACCACCAGATTTTAGGCACACCACCAGGCTTTCTGCCAATGGTCATCCCTACTGGTCTCTGACAATTTTGGGAGGATGCTTCACCCCTTCTGCTACCGCCACAGTTACTCCACAGAGCCAGAAAACAACAGAGGCCAAGCTCCCTACAGCATGTGATGCTAGTCACAGAGATCTGCCTCAGGAGCCCCGGTCGAAACTCCTGAGGAAACATGAGTTCTGCTCCCTGCAGTCCGACTCAGTGGACCCTTGGGCATGGACCCAGGGGCAGCTCCTGGTCAGTGGGGCAGAGGAGGCAAGGGAGGATTCCAGCCCCCAGAATGCAGGCAGTGGTCACTGGCAAGCTTTCTTCCTAAGAAAGGAAACCTGGACACTCAGGAAGATGTCTGTACAAGTACTTGCCAGAATGAAAGGGACTGGGTGGGTTGCAGCCTGTTCCATGGTGAATGTGGTGAAGGCCAGGGCTGGTTGGATGTGGAGGCATGGGCACTGAAGCAAAAGCACTCTGGAACATGAGTTTTGTTGAACAAGTACCAACCATCTCTTTTTTATATTTTTTTCTTTATTAATTACACTTTATTCACTTTGTATGCCCCCTGTGGTTCCCTCTCTCCTCTCATTTCAATCCCTCCATTCCTTCACCCTCTGCATGCATGCCCCTCCCCAAGTCCACTGATAGGGGAGGTCTTCTTTTCCTTCCTTCTGATCCTAGTCTGTTAGATCTCATCAGGAGTGGCTGCATTGTCTTTCTCTGTGGCCTGGTAAGGCTGCTCTCCCCTCAGGGAGAGGTAATTAAAGAGCAGGCCAATCAGTTCATGTCAGAGACAGTCCCTGTTCCTATTACAATGGAACCCACTTGGATACTGAACTGCCATGGGCTACATCTGTGCAGGGGTCTTAGGTTATCTCCATGCATAGTCCTTGGTTGGAATAGCAGTCTCAGGAAAGACCCCTGTGCTCAGATTTTTTGGTTCTGTTGCTCTCCTTGTGGAGTTCCTGTCCTCTCCAGATCTTACTGTTTCCCACTTCTTTCCTAAGATTCCCTGCACTCTGCCCAAAGGTTGCCCATAAGTTTCAGCATCTGTATTGATAGTCTGCAGGGCAGAGCATTTCAGAGGTCCTCTGTGTCAGGCTCCTGACTTGTTCCCTCCTTTCTCCTTCTTCTGATGTCCAGCCTCTTTGCCTTTATGGGTAGGAATTGAGCATTTTAGCAAGAGTCCTCCCTCTTGATTAGTTTCTTTAGGTGTACAGATTTTTATTAGCTTTATCCTATATTATATGCCCATACACCTGAAGTGAACTGTGACAATTCCTCAACCATCTCTTTAACTGAAGATACGGTTTGGCCTAGAAGTGCCCTTTTGAGAATGTATTTCACAGATGGGTGTATTCTCACAATACAGAACAATGTATGTAACAACCGCACTATTGGTTGTTGCTACTAGATCACTGGAAAGATTGGGAAAAATCTAGTCTGGATGTGGTCCTGAATGCTAAACTCCAAGCTCTGCTCTTCTCACATGGACTCTAACTCAGGGGACCTTTGGGGGAAGCAGAGACAGCATCAAGAATTTAGGGATACACTCAGCTGTAGAATGAGACCCAATATCCAGAAATAGAAACCCAGAGGCATACACATATAGAGTTCATGGCTCAAACTTATTTGATACATTCCTTAGTGTTGTGCTAAATAGCTTTTATACTTTTCACTATTTTGAATAACACCTTGAGTATTTTGAGAACACACATGCAGGCCTATCTTGGGAAGATGTAACCCTGCAGCTTCTGAGCTAACCCAGCATTACACAGGTAGATTCTTGGATGCTTGCTGCTGGTTGTACTTCAGAAGAGCCCAAACACTTAACATTGCTGTCAAGGACACACGAGGAGGCTGTGGTTTTCCCTTCTCAAAACGTCAAATGTTATAACTAGAAAATTAAAATAAACCTAGGACCGGGGCTATGGTTCAGTTGGTAGAGTTCTTGCTGAGCGTGCATGAAACCCTGATTGCAATTGTTAGTATCACACAAACTTGGAGTGTTATACCGGCACTTGGTTGGGGTGTGGAGGAGGGAGCATCAGAAGTTCAAGATCAGTCTTGGGTACATAGTGAGTCTGAGGGCAGCCTAGGCTACACAACAGCTTGATTTTTTTTAAGTGTTAATTACACAGATGACATCCTGAAATAAACTTGATCCAGCTTCATGGTTGATTGTTCTTCCTTTATTTCTGTCACATGGTATGCTCCAAAGTGGTATTGCCATGTCCTTGCACTTATCAGCAGGTCCTCGTTCCTGCTGAGGATTGATTTGTCTTCACAGATTTGCTTCCAGATCTCTTTTTACTCTTAGGTAGAGCTTCTCTGGATGTTTGTGCACAAGCCTCTGAATACTCAAGCATGTTCTTATCTCTTGGGGGAAATACCAAGGCAGAGAACAAACAGACTGCATATGTAGTGTTAAGAAACTGCCAACCTAATTTCCAAAGTGGCTGCAGAATTTGCGCATTCCCTCAGCTGTGGATGGTCCTCATCCCCACAGCAGGGATGGGTGTGGTGGCCTTTTTAGATGTTCAGAGGTCTTTTGGGGTTCAGAGCTCTGTGAACAGTCTATGAGAACCTGGCATGCTAAGCACGCTAGCAAAGTCATGGGAAAATCTAGTACTGTCCCCTTTGTCACAGAACTTGATGGCACTGTGGACAGAGCCCTAAAGTCTGCTGCACCTGTGTCTCCTAGAGGGTTCTGTTCACTCATTTTAGACAGTGTTTTAAATATTGTGCTCTATCTCAGCAGCATTATTGAATGCTGTTTCAATGAAATTGGCATGGAATAGCTATGGCAACATTTATATTTAAACTTTATTAAAATGTACAGAATTTATATTTAACCTTCATTAACATGGGAGCTGGAAGCTGGTACACACATCAAGATGGCAGGCTGTGACTTGAGGTCCCATCTCTCAAGGAATTTGCAGTGTGTTGAAGGATTTGGAAAGAAGCTGCATAGTGCGGG
Source organism: Psammomys obesus (assembly GCF_907164565.1). Lineage (NCBI taxonomy): Eukaryota > Metazoa > Chordata > Mammalia > Rodentia > Muridae > Psammomys > Psammomys obesus. The sequence continues at coordinate 14,653,969 of NW_026585644.1, forward strand.
TACTATGTACTTACTGTTGGAGGTCTCTAAAGACCTGGAGCAAGTCTCTGCTGTCCCTTTACACAGGCACATGCACACACAGGCAGAGTTTAACAGGGAGGAGGGCATCTCCCAAGCAGACGAGGGAGTGGAGAGCTAATATACAGCTCAGAGGCTCTCTCACTATCCACACCCACGTACTCCATCTCTGCTTGAGAATAACCCTATACCTTACTAACCCAGGATGTATCTTCTGTTGCCTGGAAGGGAGCTGAGAATTAGGTCAAAGCTTCCCATCCCTGTAAGATGCTGGAGGCACATAACTCTGAATGGTCACCTGAAGGCAAGGGACTGTATGTGCTGCTCACACCATCTGGACCAAGGCCTGGGGTGAGCACTCAGTAATGAAACAATGCTAAAAGAGGGGAGCGAGATCTATGTTTCCTCTGGTCCAGCATCATGGTAAAGAATTGTGTCCCTACCAAGTCTTCACCTTTCCCTAAATGGAACCCTTTTGGCGAAGACAACTTGCTTTCATGCATCCTGGGAATCTCGTGCTATAAAGAGATTTCTGATTGGCACCCCCAATGAGATAGGGGCTCTGTCTCAGGAACAAAGACCCAAAACAAGTACCAATGTGAGGATATGAGTTGCTCACCTGGTAACAACTCATCCTCATGACCTGGGCAGCTGTGGTCAAAAGGTGTGGATCCAACCCTATGATGGGCTTCATGTCTGTGGTGGGGACTCAAAGCTCAGGTGTCCCCCCACACAGCAAGAAACCTAACTTCTCTAAAAAGTGTCTTCCAGGGCTGCCATATAAACCCCTGGCCTGGTATGTCTCTTAGACAGCCAGATGTGTATATTCCAAGACCCAAGACTTGCTTCTCCCAAGACTCAACAGCCCTCATGTAACTCCAGTTTCCAAATACCACCCCACTCAGTTCTCTAGGGTCCTATAGTGAACCAAGCTAGGAGATTCAGCAACAGAAGTGACAACTGAATCAGCCATTACACACCAACATGTTGATGCTTAGTAGGTACACCTATTAAATGAGCCAGCACCCAGCACTGCATCAACACTTAGTAGGTGCTCAGAAGGGTGTTTACAGAAGACAATCACCATTAGGATTCAAAAACTGCTCACACAGTAAGAGACAATTATTTACTTCTAGCAATAGAGCAGAACAAGAAGGAATTTGTTATTGAAAGTGGCCACCAAATGGACCTGTTGTGTATAATAAATGTGTTCACACCAGCAAAGAAAATCCACAGACTATTCTGAAATATGGAAATACTCTTAGGATAAGAATGGTCCAACTCTTTTGTCTGATTTTGGATCACTTTCCCCCAGATGGGCTGCCCTGTCTGGCCTCCATGAAAGAAGATGTGCTTAGTCCTGATGAAACTAGATGTGCCTTGTTGGGTTTGTAAGAGGGGACAGGGTCTCCCTTTTTCTGAGAAGAAGGGGAGGGAGGACCATGAGGAAAGGAAGGAGGAAGCTGAGATTGGGATGTAAAATGAATAAATAAATAAATTTAATAAAATTAAAAAGAACAGTCCAGGCCAAAAAAAAAGTATCCCCCAGAGAAGTTTTGATATTTAAATCCAAACTAGGTGACTCGAGAGATGGTTCGGTGGGGAAAGTGCTTGCCAAGCGAGCATGAGGGGCATAAATCGGATCCCCAGCACTCACATAAGGGCTGAATGTTCATGGCAGCCTGCCTGTAATCCCAGTGCTTAGCAGGATAGCTAGATTATCCTGGGCAGCAACCTCTAAATTCAAGTGAGAGATAACGCGTGACTATAATATGGAGAACCATCCAAAATAAAAAGGACACCTGAGAGTATCCTCTGGCCTTCATATGTGCATACACAGCCACAAGACACACACACACACACACACACACACACACACACACACACACACACCATGCACATCCACTAAAAAAGAACCATAAACAAGACACAGTGATTCACAAAGACCAGCATCATCCCCGGGATGAATGGGGCTGCCTCCCACAAATTGTAGTTTGTGTGTGTCCCTTGGGGAAATACTCAGAAAGAGTTGCTGGTAGTTCTGAAAATTAATGGATGATGTTAGCCCACAGGGAAACACAGAGGCAGCATCTCCCAGAATCTACTTAGCATTTACTTTTCCAAGTGACAGCCTTTCTCCATATTTCCTTCTTGTAATTGTTCAAAAGATACAAAGCAGAGAGCCCCACACTGTCAGTGCTGAAAGAAGCCTGGTGCGGTGGAAGGCGAGCCACCCTGGCCGCTGATCCGTACGCAGCTGTGTTCTGAATGGGAATTCTCCTTGCATCTGCATCCTGCTTGACAGCGTATGGCAGGTTTTGTATGCAGAATTGGCCTTGAAATGCCATCACCCCCATTAAGTGAGCAGTGCAGAAAACATCAAGGGTCCTCAGGCTGAGAAGGGTGTTCAGGGCCACGAGCTGAGCATTCTTTGCTTCTCACACATGGAAACCATCTTTGTGCATTTTTTTAATGTAGCTCGGGTTGGCCCGCCTCCATCCCAAGTAGAGAGCTTGTTCCAGGGATGTGACACATGGCTCCTTCTCCCAATTCCTTGGGCTGAAGTTATCTGTGGCACCAAGTCCAACACATATTCCTTTCTCTGGTGCAGCTCCCAGATCAAGGACCTGTGGTCTAGGGACAGCCTCACAGTATGGAAAACAGAAATATAGCCTCCCTGTGCTTAGCATGCAGGCTTTGGAGCAGTCTCTCAGACAGCCATGGTGGGGCAGTGAGATCGGGGGTGAGGGAAGGATGGTGAAGGCTCTATCCCTCACCAGGTTTAAGGTGACCCACCTCTCGTGGTCAGCTAGTGACAGCGCCAATGGCAGGGATATGATTCTTATCCCCCAATAGGTTCGCTGTCCTTCCCAGCCTGCCCTCTCTGCTGCCTTCTATAGCAGTATCCTTCTGGTGCCAACAACACAGGGAGTCCTATACTTTTTCTTCCAAGAATCAGTCAGACAAGCACATCAGAGCCTTGCAAGCTGTCTTTGCCTTTCCTGACCCTCACTTTCATCTGAAGCCTGCTCTGCCTCCTGGAATGGTATTTGCAGAAGCCCCCTGTTTCCTGGAACAAACATGCTGAGATCTTTGTCCATTTGGCTAACTTATTACTTGGTCATTGAGAGGAACGAATGGAGGTTCATGGAAAGGCTGTGGAAGAAGTATGGTATCTATGCCCTGTTTCCTGCACTCTCTGCCCTGCTCCCTTCTCATCCCACACTGGCATATTGGCATACAGCCACCCTTCCTTCTGTCTGCTCCTGTCATGGTGGGATGGATGTTAATCCCTCAAGGAGCTTACTGTGGTGTGTGTGTGTGTGTGTGTGTGTGTGTGTGTGTGTGTGTGTGCATGTGTGTGATTTGTGTGGCTGCATTTTTGTGTATGGGCATGTATAGGTACATATATTAGGTCAGCACACACACACACAACCTTAGGTTTTGGTTCTCAGGATGCCATTCACTTATTATTTTAAAAGCTTATTTTCACTCTTGTATGTGAGTGGTCTTTATGTAAGTGTCTGCCACGCAGTGTGGATACCTGCAGATGTCGGCAGAGGACACTTTGATCCCTTGGAGCTGAGTGCGATTTGCTGGAAGCAGAACTCAGTCCTCTGGAAGTGTAGCAGATGTTAACTGCTGAGATTTCTCTCTAGACACTCTCCTTGGTTTTTGTTTTGTTGATGTGTGTGTGTGTGTGTGTGCTGTTTGTTTGTTTTTCAGATGGAGTAGGTTTTGTAGCCTGGAGTAGTCGGAAGAGAGAAAAGTTGTGACGTGCTTATGAATGAGATAACTGAGGGTGAGGAGGTTAAATTACTGTCTAAGGTCACTCAGCCTGGAGCGCGGGTGCTCCCAGCTACTATACAGCACAGCTCTGCTCAATGCTGGCCACTGTGATGCCTTGTCCTTGTCCTCCTGTGCCTTCAAACCTCAGGCAGGGCAACATGATAGCAGCACTGAGTCAGGGAAAGTAAAGGAGGAGGGAATGGAAGAGGGAACAAGGGAGAAAAAAAACAAGAATAAGTGAGTGATTGCAGAGAGAGAAAAAAGAGAGGGAGAGAGCTAGAGAGAACAAGAAACCTAGAATTAGCCAAGCAGAGAGAAGAAGAGAATGAGAGAACAAGACAGAGAGAGCTCAAAGAAGGAGGGTAGAGAAAGATAAAGTACTAGCGCAAGAGAGAGATTGAGAGTGAGTGAGTGACAGTAAGCCAATGGAGGTGGAGCAGACAAGAAAGTGGGGGAAGGCAGGGAGGGGGAAAGGTAGAGGGAGAAAGGGGTAGGAAGAGAAAGAAGCGGATAGGAAAAGGGGAAGGGGAGGGGCAGAGGAAGGGAGACAGAGATTATATAGAAGAACCCATGTTGTACAGTTTGGATCTGAAATATCTCTGACTAGCCATCTGAAAATACTTGCTCCAGAACTATTAGCGTTATTAGGGAATGTTAGACCCTTTAAGAAGGAAGGCCTAGTGGAGAGAAATTAGGTTGTTGCAATTATCCTTGAAAAGGATGCTAGGGTTCCAGTACCTTCCTCTTTCTTTGCTGCCCAGATACACTGAGGTGAGCATCCGTGTTCTGCCCATCTTCCTCACCTTAGCACCTTCCCACATGCCCACAGTAATGGAGCCAAAGAACCCTGGACTGTACTAGGAGCCAACAAACAAACAGACAAACAAAACAATAAACTTTTCCTCCTTTAATTTCCTCAGGCATTTGTCACAGCTGTGGAAAGCTGAATAACACAGTGGCCACTTCCATCAGGTCAGAATATCACAAGCACCCACTTTCTGGCACAACCCAATGTAATCACAGGACAGAGCAGTAGCTGAAGTCTTGCAGAAGGTGATTGCAACTGGCAGGATAGAGGTGGGTTTACTGAGCCAGGACTACACTCTGAAGGCTCATGCCTGAGCCAGGGCAACAACAGCAGCAGGGCTCCTTTACTTTGTGAAGAACCCTAGATGCTGTTGAGACTGGGTCCTGGCTGCTTAGTCCCAGAGTGAAATGGCTGATGTCTTTAGGAATGTGCTTCTTTGATGGGCAGCCTACTGAGTCATCATTACCCTCAGCCAGAGAGACTGTACCTTTGTTACGTTCTCATTCATGTACAAAAATACCCATGTCATGCAACGGTTTCCTCTAAGATCGAAACCTTCTATCCTGCAAGGTTGCTCTTTAAGCAGAAAGGTAAAGAACTCAAAGTAGCTTCAGGAAGTTCCTGAAACTGACCGGATTCACTAGGCTCCTCCCTGCCACAGTAAGCTATAGAAACAGAGCTGCAAAGAAAGCTCAGAAAAGCCAAACTGGAAAAGACCTTCAGATAAGCCAAGGTTCAAAGAAGACTGGGACCTGACCTGGAAGAAGTAGAAACCACCTCAGCTCCCTGGAAGAACTTTGGATCAGCTGAGGCACATGGAAAGGACACTTTCCAATCTGTTGAGCAGCCTTCAGGAAGTATTAGTGTGCTCCAGGTTACCAGCTTTTGTGAGCTGTCATCCATGCTGGGGTGGGACTTGGTTCACAAAGTTGGATTTTGATGATATCCATACTCTGGTCTGTTGTGGGTTCTCTATCTGATGTGAGTAGATGTGCTCAAGAGGTACTCTAGACATAACTGCACAGACCAGGGACCTAGGAAATGCACCCTTGTTTCAGAATGCTGAAATTCATTCCAAAAAGATTGGTAGGTCAAGAAGGATCTTGAGTGTAACATGTGTCTCTCTCTTGCCTTTTACCTCTAAGAAATACCAGGTATGCTGGTACACACCTGCAATACCAGCACTCAGGAGGCGGGGGTAGTAAGACTGACAGGAGTTAATACAAGTCTGGGCTATAGAGTGAGACCCTGTGTCAAAAAAATATAAAAATAAAAATCAGGGTCAGTGAGATGTCTGTAAAGCAAGTAAAGGCACATGCTAATCAGCCCTGGAAACTTCTGTTAATTTCTTAGGAGTCACATGATAGGAAATAATCATCTCCTGCCTCACTGTCATCTGTGCTACGGCATGCACACATAAACACATTCATTCATATAGTGAACAATCAAAACAAAACTAAGCCCAAGGAGACACCAGTTTGCCCCAAACCCATGTCTGATGGACCAAGCCAAATAGAGATACAGGAACACATGCACAAACCTACATACTCCAGCACCTTCCTCTCCACCCATCTGAGCAGCTACAAAGTCCCATCTCATCTCAGCCACCTCTGTTTCTTCTGTGATACACTCTAGGTCTTTCTAAAGTGCCATATTCATTGTGGGATCTCATGTTTCTGTGTGGAGACCTGTGTTGACACTTTTACTCTCCTTGCTATTCCTTCCCTCCCCTATCTCTCCTGTGTGTGTGTGTGTGTGTGGCGACATTCTGCACCGTCAATGGACACACTGAGTTACAGTGAAGATATTCTAGACAAAATCCATAGCTCATCTGTAACTTATGCAGGACTTTTCTCAAGACCCGGGAACAGGAACAATGGGATATGTCATGATGTCTACAGAAACAGGAGTCTCCTCAGGGTCCAAACAGTCTCATTAGAAAGAGGACAAGGAGTGGTTTACATCTTAGTGAGAATGACTGGCTACATTGAGAGGGTAGAAGATGCCATATTCAGGGCACCAACACACTCCAGCCTCTGGTGGCGTTGACTATGCTGATCCAAGCTCTTGTGGAATTGCTCCAGCATGCCAGAATTTCACAAGGCAGGCCCTGGGGACCAGGTGTTCTTGTATAGTACTGTGCCTTCCAATTGGACAGCGAGTATTTATTCAGAAAGCAGACATGGGGAAGAGTAGACTCGGTAGTTAAGAGTGCTTGCTCCTCTTCTAAAGAGCCTGAGTTTGATTCCTAGCACCTACACAGGATGTCTCACAGCTGCCTGTTATTCCAGCTGCAGAGAATCCAACACCATCGTACGGATCCCACAGACACCTGCATTAACATGGCATATGTTTACACACAGAGACACACACATACACACACACAACAAATAAAATATTTTTAATCTTAAAAAAAAAAAACTTTCATAGCTACCAGTTGACAAGAGGCAGGCAACAGCTCTCTCCCCTCTTCTCCTGACCAGGTTCCTGCCATGTGCAGAGGAAGCTGGGAATCCACAGGAAGCCATCTGCCAACCATCCACTGGGAGGATGCTTTGGACAGAGGGGAGCTGGCTGAACCTACCCACCCATGGTCATGGTGCACAGGTGCCCCCAGAAGACTTACCGGGGTGGCTGCCACAGCCTAGAGACCTGACACAGCACCCGAGTCTCCCAGCTGCACTCCCTTTTGTTCCTGCAACGAGTACTGAGTACCCTTAACTTCCAGTGTGTGTGTGTGTGTGTGTGTGTGTGTGTGTGTGTGTGTGTGTGTGTCTGTCTGTCTGTGGTCTCTGTCTCTCTCTCTCTCTCTCTTAAGCTACATTTTTAGAATCTTGTGCACTGCTCCTTCAGAAAAATGACACTCCTGACTTGGGAGGATGAGGCAGGAGTATGATGTATTCCAGGCCATCCTGGAATACAAAGTGTGTTGGAGGCTAGCTTAGATTGCAAAACAAGACCCTGTTGTAAAAATGAAACAAAAATTGCTATCTTATTAGTCTACCAGAATTTCCAATGAAATGCTAAAAAATTACTTGTTGAGAAACAAGCAAGCCCAACAGGAGCCTGGAGAGGAAAGATCAGTGAAGGGAAAAGTATATATACCTATGTATGTAACCACTACCTATTCATCATGAGCGGACATTGTCCTGGGGGTTTATCAATATTATCTAATTTAAACCTATGCACATCCTTCCAATGGGTATGGCTACATACAGGTAAGAGGACTTAAGGCAGCAGGTTTAAGTAGTTTGTTTGCCTAAGGTGGTTTGTACTGGGTGGGCAGCCAGACTCACCGTCCCAAAGCTTCCTTCCTTTCCTATAGGCTGCTGCCTTGGGAAAGAGTGTAGTAAAACCCTAGCATGGATGCTGAATGTGCAAATGTCGTTGCAGGCCTTACGTGTTGATATATGCTTCAGCGACTCCCTGACCTGTACATCTCAGAGTCATAGAAGAGGCAAGGCACCAGGAATATATGGCCGTCACAGGCAGCTGTGAGTCATCCCAGGTGGGTGCTGGGAATCAAACTCGGGTTCTCTAGAAGAGGAGCACGCACTCTTCACTGCTGAGTCTGCTCTAGCCCGTGTCTGTTTTGTTAATAAACGCTCACTGTACAGTTGGGAGTATGGGAATTGCACCCAGTGGATGGGGATACCTGAGGGGCAAGGGGCCTTCATACACGTTCACCTCCTCAGTACAGAACACTGCCACGGTACCCAAACTATTGCTATTGTTCAAATAGCAACAGCTTTTTAAAAAACCCAGTTAGATTTAGGTCTAATTATGGACAGAAAATGTGGTCAGCAAATGCATTTTCAAGTACTAACTACAAAGTACAACCCCAAATGTCTTCTATGTGTCACCAACCCCTCTGCCCTGATTTCTCATATTATGAGCTGATGCCCTTGAGTCAAATTGCCTAATGCAAATATTCCTAACCCGCAGCCTTTGCTGACACCCTGACTCAGCTAGAGGCACTGTTGTTATTTTCTGCACATGACTTACTAAGAGGAGACATGTATGTGTGGATATGGGAAGAGAGTAAAGAGCAGGCAGATGTTTTAAGACCACATGGTGTAGGGGGAGGCTGATGCCCCCCATGAGGACACTACAGGGTTTTTTATCAGAGGTGATGTAAAGGCTGATGGATCACAGAGGCTGGGGAAGTGGAGTCTAATGGGGATCCTTGGAAGGACACTTACCTGGAGGTCATTTCGTCTCATCAACTCCAGAAGACGAGAGGCAGGCAATAGGGAATGACTTGGCATCCTTCCAGGCAGCAGTATTCCATCGCCTCTGAGCAATGTCAGAGACACTGTTTGCTTTGGTAAAGGTGGTATGAGTGGCCTCCAAACTCTCTCTGGAGTTCCTGAGTCTTTGAAGCTCGTGATCTAGGGCCCAGAATTCCACCAGGGGCTGGAAGTCAGTCACCCTTGAATACACACTTCATCCAGATTCTCACCAGAGCCTGACTCTTCAGCTGTGCTTCACAGCAAACCCAGCACTGAGTTGTATGACTACACAGAGAGAGGCATTGCCCCTGCAAAAGGGAAGAGCGATCAAGCCTTCCCTTGGTCTACCTGGTATTCTGGTAACAGAAAGCCTAAAGCCACTTTCACATCCCACCCAAATCCCAGAAGATGAGATGAAGGAGTAAAGGGAGGGTGTTGAGATAAAGAGAGGGTATTGGGCTACAGGAGTTTCCAGGGTGAGGCTGCAGATTGAGGAGCCAGAGGGAGATCACAAACAGCTCCTGTTCTGAGGTCATGATGGAGAGGAGAAGCTGAAGTTTTCAAGAGGGTATTTTAGGTGGGTCCAGACCCCCAGCACCCCAAGGACCTTACAACATAGCCTTTAAATGCATAATTATAGAAATAATAAATAATTATTCCCCTCCCCTCAGGTGTTGGCTAGGAATCCCTTCTTTCCTAAGTTCCTTGTTTAGAGACTGCTCAGACAGGCTGAGAGTCTGAGCTAGGGCAGTAGCAGGCTCTGGCCAGGGCATCGCCCAACAGCAGAACCCATTCAGCAGCCTCTGGAGAACCACACTGAGGGAAGTACCCTCCTGCTGCTCAGGAAGGAGGCAGCTGCCTCTGCAGGCCCTGCCCGCCTTTACCCTACGTTCTCTGCCATCCATCACAGACACAGCCCTTCACCCACGTGAGTGCTTGCTGCTTTTTTTTTTCACCCCCGACAGAAAAAGAACACTGTTGCCACCCATAGCAAATTAAAATTAAGTGCAAAGTTATTTCCGGGTCAGTTGAGCACAGCAGGTCACCAGATTTCCATTGCTCTCAGAGAACAGAGGAGACATTTCTCAGCCTGTACATTCTCGGAGCCTGTGAATTGTTCACAAAAAGACAAAATATCTAAATTTCTGTCTTTGTGGTTTGTAAAGGGCTTTGTTACATATATTAGACTGCAGCTTGAAACAAGGGAGGCATTAAATATCCCAACAAAATCAACTTACGAACCAAAACTCTTAAGCAGCAGCCTTGTTCGGTTCACCTGGGCTAGTGAGTCACTTGCTTCTTACACTTTATGCATAGGGATATCCTGGGGATGCTGTTAAAACCCAAATTCTGACCCAAGATGTATTAGATCTGGCCTATGACTCTCATGTCTAACCTGGCTCCTCATCAGACCAGAGCATCCAAAGTAAGGAACCCAGCATTAAGCTCCTGGCAAACACTGATCTAGGAACAAGTTCACACATTCAAGGGTTTGTAAAAGAAAAGCCACAAAGATTGGACCTCCTGTGGCACTCACATGTATTGTCAGAGGACCACATATGAAGGAGTGGAGTGTTGCCAGCTAGGCTTCATTCTCCCTCAATCCAAAGTCAAGCATGTGTTGAGTCAATAGAAAAAGATTAAGTGTTGTGAATAACTGAGCAGTCACCATGAAGAGATGATCTTGTTCAGGCTGCTGCAAGGAGGAGAGACTCCACATCCAAAAGCTGATGTCTCAGCAGGGTGTGTTCTTCTCAGAGATACCTGGAGTAGCTCTAGGTGGTGGACTGTTGTGTGTGGCCTTACAGGCAGGGGCCTCCCCAGGTGATGAGAGGGGCTTTGTTTCTGTAACTAACTAATTTCATTCTAACCTCATGTCACCACTGTGAGAGAGAAGTCAGGGTGAGGGTCAGGGCCTGGCTGTCAGCAGGGTTAGAAGAAGGGAACAGATTAGGGAATAAATTAATCTCTGCTGGCACAAGGCAGGCATGGTGTACTCCTGAAGTCACAGAGAGTAGAGAATGGTTGATTGTCAACCACATGGGTCTGGCTATACCTAGATCAACAAATATAAGAACCTGCAGTGAACAGGTGTGTGTGTGTATGTGTGTGTGTGTGTGTGTGTGTGAGAGAGAGAGAGAGAGAGAGAGAGAGAGAGAGAGACATTTTAACTCCAACAGCTCCCAAGGTATCAGTGCCCACATTTTACAGATGAATTGAAAAAATGAAGCAGAAGCCAAGCTCAGTGGCACAGACCTTTGACTCCAGCACTCAGGGAGGCAGAAACAGGCAGATCACTGTGAGTTTAATGCCAGCCTGGTCTACAAAGTGAATCCAGGAGATCCAAGGCCACACAGAGAAACCCTGTCTCAGAAAACGAAACAAACAAACAAAAAAGGCAGAAAAGTCGTATGGCCAAATCTGACACAGAACTGCCTGCGGGTCAGAGCTAGGTGTCGATATGAATTTCCAGGAAAGGCCACACCCTCACAGGCTCAAAGATGCCATCTGGTACCAGGGAGGAGTCCCGCTTGGTAGTGAGATTTCTAAACAGGGGGCACCACTACTGTTTAATCCTTACATATCCAGCATAGGGCAATTTTTCTCTTTCTTCATAATGGTAGTTTGTGTGGGAGAAGGGGCCTGGGCATGTGACTCTTAGCAGTTTGGCTAGAATACGCCTGAAAGGAAGTTCAAAAAATATAAATTACCCTCTTCTCTAAATTGAGCCACATGGGTTGGTAGAAGAATCTGAATCCCCCAGTAGTGAAGGTGAATGAACCCCGTCCAGTAAGTAGGTTGTTTGGGGTGAAAGCACAGAGCAGCAGTCCTTTCTCTCTCCCCACCCTGACTCAGCACAGTCCACATCCTAGCACACAGGAGTTGAATCAAGGACATCAGGACTATGAACTATTGTCTTCAAGTACTGACATGGGTCAGAAATCATGGTCATCTTGGTGCACAGGCAACTGACATCTTCTGCCTTGAGAGGTCTCCAGTCATATCTGCCTTCTCCCTCCTCTAGAGAATGTATGGTAGCCCAAGGGCTTGCCTTTGATCTATTCCCTTAAGCCCTCCTTTCTGGCCATTACTCATCCTCAGGCACTGTGCTGAATGAGAGGTTTTCCCTTGAGACTGACACCTCCTAGGCTGCTCCTTAGAAAATAAGGTGTACACCTAAAGAAGCTAAGCGAGAAGGAGGACCCTGGGTAAAAGATGCTCAATCCTATTCAGAAAGGCAAACAGAAGAGACATCAGAAGAGGGAGAAAACAGGGAACAAGACAGGAGCCTACTACAGAGGGCCTCTGAAAGACTCTACCCAGCAAGGTATCAAAGCAGAGGCTGAGATTCATAGACAAACTTTGGGCAGAATGCAGGGAATCTTTTGAGAGAAGGAGAAGATGAAAGGCCTGGAGGGGCAGGAGCTCCACAAGGAGAGCAACAGAACTAAAAAATCTGGGCCCAGTGGTCTCTTCTGAGACTGATACTTCAACCAAGGACCACTCATGGAGATGGCCTGGAACCCCTGCACAAATGTAGCCCATGGCAGCTCAGTGTTCAAGTGGGTTCCCTATTAAGGTGAACAAGGGCTGTCTCTGACATGATCTCAGTGGCTGGCTCTTTGATCACCTTCCCCTGAGGCGGGGCCAGCCTTACCAGGCCACAGAGGAAAACAATTCAGCTAGTCCTGATGAGCCCTGATAGGCTAGGGTCAGATAGAAGGAGAGGAGGACCTCCTCTATCAGTGGACTTGGGGAAGGGGCATGGTAGGAGAAGAGGGAGGGAGGGCAGGAGTGGGAGGGGAGGAGGAAGGAGGCTACAGTGGGGATATAAAGTGAATAAATTGCAACAAATAAAATATAAATTAAAGAAAAGAAAATAAGATGAAAGTTCACCGACATGGAACTGACTGTGATTCCTGTAAGTGTCTCTACCACCTACAGATGCTTAATGCTTCTACAGTGTCTCAGAGAGGAGGCTCTTAGGCCTTTTCCATTGATCTAGGTGCTGTCTGGATACCAGCTTTGCCTCCTCTGGGCCCTCCCTTGATGCTCCCAGTTGACAGTATTCCTACATACCTTTCAGTGGGACAGTAGCTCTTGGGATAGCAACTACTCCTCTGTGCCTTCCAGTTCTTAGCCAGCTCCCTAAAACTTGGCAAGTTAGAACTTATACATTCATTTTTATCTCTTACAATCAAAGCTCATTCCTTTTTTTTTCCTTCTTAAAGTTTTCCTTCAGCATAATTGTCTTTTTCAGACTTTCAGACAGCTCTGCTCAGCACAGACACGGACTTGTCTCCATGGGACATGATGCTCACTTTCAAAAAACACGTGGGCAGCAATTGCCTCTCTGTGTGGGGGAGGGTGGGGCACAGCTGGCCACCACTTTGCCTGAGTGCTGAGAATCACTCCTCCACAGATGTGTATTCACCTTCTGGAGTCCAAAGCAATGCTTCTCTGTGCACTGTGTGTGGGCATTACAAAGACTGTTTAAATTGTGCACTGTGGAACCTCCCCTCATAGGCTATCTGGAGCATTTCACCTTCAGGATTACGTTGGGGTATGGAATCCGCAGCCAGGAGGTCAGGCATGCAGAATCATGGGCCCAGTCTATACATCTCAGGTCATAATTTGGGTTTAACACCATGCCAGGATATTCTTGTGTTGAGGCCCTGAGGTGGGGAGGTTTTTAGGTAGAAGTGTTCAGGGGGACTAAAATGTCTTACCTGGCATGGTGGTTACTATTGGTTGTCAGCTAAGTAGGTTCTAGAATCACCTGGGAGACAAACCTCGGCGCTTGTTTGTGAGGGCCATCAAGATTGCGTTTGTTGGGTCTCTCTGTGCTTGCTCTTAGATTGCACGTGCGAGATGATGTACCACCCATTTTCTGTTTGCCTTATGTTTCTCATGTGGCCTCCACTCTAACCAGAGCTGTTGCAGAGGTGGAGTGTCCTCTCTCATAGGCTGAATGACAGTTCATTCACGTTTTCTTTATCTGTTCACCTGTGGGTGGACATTAGGTTAGTCACACCTCTTTGCTTCTGAAAATAAGTCTACAATGGACACAGGGTGGGGGAAATGTCTTCAAGACATTCATTCAAGACTTCATTTCCTTTAGATAATTACCCAGGAGTGGATTGCTAGATCAATTGATAGCTCTGTTTTAGTGTGTGCACATGAATGTGTACTTTCAGATGTGCATGCAGACTTCTATCATCTGTTCGTCTTTGCAATTTCACTTTTTATTAAAGTGCTTTATATACATTTGCAATACAGTCTACGTGAGAACTCCAGCAAGCCTTGGGATGCATGTGCTCCTTGCTTTTCCCACATCCTACTTGGGATTTGCCAACTGTAGGTTTACTGTCGTAATCCAGCCTAGGGCAGTTCTGTTCCCTTAAGTTGAAACTGTTTTTCTCTAGTATTTGCTTCTCCTAGTACCCAAGGGATGCCCCTATCAGGGGTTACTCAGCTTAGGTTGCATAATGTACTGGGATCAACCCTCCCCCAACACCATACACATACATACACACACACACACACACACACACACACACACACACACACACACACACTACGTAGTCCCTTCCCTCCTGAGTGCTGTCTTGAGATCATAGTTTTTTGATACATTCTGACACCTGGTGGTCAGCTACCTGAGTGTTCAGAAAGCAAAAGAATGGGGTACTAGCTGCATGAAAGCACAATGGACTCCTGAATGCTTCATGTGAGCTATGCTACACAAGGAAGAGGCTGCACTAGTGTCCAGACAGCCACTGGGCACACCAGAATCCCTGAGGCACCTCCAGCTTTGTAATTTTATGAGGCTTCTCCATCATCAATATCCCATTCCACTTCCTTAGCTAGACTACATCAGTGTGATACTTTCCTGCTGGCTCCTGTTGTCCATGCCTCAGAGCTGGGGACTAGTCCTTCCAACCATACCTGAACACAATGACTGGGAGACAGATCACAGAGAAGCTATGATCTCCAGCAGTGGAAGGATGTAATGCTCATTTTTATGTTCTGGAGTTCCCATTTTTCAGCTGGCACAAAAGTAGATGCTCAATAAAATCCAGGTGGACTGACTGTATATACAGCCTTGTGCCTTCAGAAACAGAAACTGCAGGTCTCACCGTGTTGGTCCACCAAGCTATCTGCATGTCACCAAAAAGACCTCCCAGGAAATGGTTCCTCAGTCACAGGAAAATGCGACCCAGCCCAGCAGAGGGCAAGCAGCATGTGTTCTGGCCCATCTTTCACACAGTCCAACTTGTAGCTCTGCAACCTTCCTCAATTCTGGCACTGGGGTTCCTAGAGCACTTGGCAGGGGCAATATGGTAGACAAAGGCTCTGAATACAACTTAAGAGCATTTTTTTGCACCTGAAAAAAATCACCTTGGTATGTGGTCAAGAGCAGATTCGCGGTACAGAACACTGAGGTGAGCAAGAAGGTAGGCTGTACACACAGGAGCTAAAAGTCTAGCCAGCGGAGAGCTGAGGAAATCCCGCTGTGCTTTCCTTCATGTCCTGCTGGCTCTATTCTCAAGGCAAGGCTTCCCAGGTAACCTCCTTGGCTACAGATCTGCTGTAAACCCTCTGAAAGGTGGAACTTCTCAACTACCCGAGGTAGGGAACTGACAGTGACCTTAACAGACACAGAGAGCTAGCCACCAGAAAAAGGATTCCAGGCCACAGGGTCAGATGGATGAGCCTTGTCCCAGGGTCTTAACCTCTCGCACTCAGGGATCCGCTTTGGCCAGTGCCTGTGAACACTGAGCATTTGCTGTGTAGAATCTCAACCCCACTGCTAAAAGCTCAACCGCAGGAGAGGATTTCTACAATTCATGGGTGTATCTAGATGCTACCCCAACTCACCTGGGAGGTTGCTAATCAGGAAAGGTAGGTAGGTGAGGTGGGTAGGCAGGTGTGGCTTACCAGACTACCTTGAGCTGACCCTTCCCCACAAGTCTGTGCCAGTGGGACTTAGCAGCAAAAATCCTGCCAACTAAAGGATGTCTAGAGGCAGCAGGGAGGAAGAACGAAGGCTAGGTAAATGTTAAGCAGACTCTTTAGAGATCTTTCCCATGGGTATCGGTGGCTGCAGAGGCTCGGGGAGTCTCGGTGGATCAGGGCGCTCAAAGGCAGGACCACCAGCGACAGTGACCTCAAGAGGAATGCTTCGCTTAGAGACCTTACTGAACCATCCCCAGGTGCACAGCCTTGAACCTTGAGGAAGAGTTGCTGAAATTCAGTCCCATCTGCGCACCACACTGGTGAAATCACCATGGCATTCTAGGGGGCTTCTGTGCCAGAGAAGAGCAGAGCTCTTCCTGTTATCACTGTTCTGTGGAAGCTGCCAGGGGAGCCCAATGTCCTGAAGACCGTTTCATTCCCATGAGAGCACCAAGTACAAACAAGTGAGGTTCTCTGGATCTGTATTATTTCTGTTCAGGTCTAGGGTTGGGCTTAGTCAAATCAGGGGACTGATTCCAGGATCACCATACAAAGCATTTCTCACAACGCCCCCATTTTCCATGACTTCTGTATGGCCAATTCTTTCTCCCTCTTGCATTCTTCTCTGCATTTCTTCCCTTCTTGTGTCTGAACTTATTTCTCACGGGATTAGGAAAAAATGTCACATAGCCTGATACGGAATTTACTGATTCCTGTGCTCTGCCATCTCTTTACTGGCCGGAGTGAGGGAAGCGCGAAGAGCAGGCACATGTTACTGCATGTGGCAGTCCGAACACAGGCAGCACCAGAGCTCCAATTTTAGAGCTGATTGCGCTTTGCCGGCTGCGAAGCTGCAGCCGCACCTGGATGGTAATCAGGTCATGGGCTGTGCAGTCAGGGAGCTCCACGCCGTGATTGGTGCTGATTGCTGCCCCTCCTGCACCCTCCTGCTTATCTCCTCACCTCCACCGCTCCGGAGCTAGGGTGCAAATATGTTGAATACTTACATGCCTGATAAGAATCCCCACCTAGCACCTGAGGTGATGGACTTTTGAGCAAACAGGACTACCACCAGCATGCACACGGATAAACAAAGAGACTCAGACAAACACAAACATTGACATTTGCAGGGGAGATATGCATGTACTTAGAAGTGCTCTGTGATGTCAGACTAAAGGCTGAACTGTCTCCCTCAAATTCATATTGTGAAATGCTCAGCCCTGATGTAGCTGGCTATGAAGATGGGGGTGAAACGGGGTCATTGGGTATCCTGATCCAGGATAAGTAGCTCTTTACAGAGGAAGAGACACAGCATGAGGAAGCATGGAAGACACACACAGTGCCATCTGGGAGCCACAGGGAAGCCTCCGGGGTGCTCCTATTGCCAGTGCCTTGGATTTAGATTTCCATCCTCTGAGTTTTAGGAAAGTTCTTGCCTACTGTTTGAACCTGTAGAATCCTGTTGGGAGCCCGAACTAACAGACAGGAGGTCAGCCACCTGGGCTGAAATGTGGACAGAGCACAATGCACTGTCCAGCTGAAGGACAAGAGGGCAGCTGGCTGGAGGAAGCCAGTCCTCCACACAAAGGGGCATATTTGATCCAGTGCAGAGGCCTCCATAGTCTCTGGGAAGCTGTGAGTTCAGATAGATAAGCCGTGAGCAGGGACCAGGGTGATAGTATCATTGCTAATTGGACAAGATGCAGGAGATGAAGAGCTATGCATGTCTGCGATGTGGAAAGATCCATCCTAAATGTAGGCATCATCTTCATGGGCTGGCTCCCAGACTAAATGGAATGAGCAATGGCGAGCTGAGCACGGGGACCCATCCCTCTCTGCTTCCTGCCTGCACGTGCTATATAATCAGTGGCTCTCGTTCCTGCCTCCGTGTCTTCCCACTGCGATGGACTGTATAACCTTGAGCTGAAGCCAAAATAAGCCCTTCTTTCCCCCAAGCTGTTCTTGCCAGGCATTTTTGTCACAATAGTAAGGAAATAAATCAATACAACCGGACAACAAGAAAGGTCTCAAGAAAAGCTGGTGGGCAGTATGTGAGGCTTTCCTGAAGATGGTGAAGGTCAGTGATATCTTCTCAGAGGCCACTTGGAAGTAGGGGACCTGGAACAGAGTTGGGCTTTGAAAGGTACTTGGGGGTTCTCTGTGCCTGGATGGGGTGAGGGGTCTCCTGTGAAACCCTCAGGCCCCCACAGCAATGCTGGGCCATAGGCAAGCTCATTCAGAAGAAGGGTGCCTGCTTACAGAGGAGCTTGCTAACAGGAAACTTTTACATCTTTATAAGGAGTTAGGAGTAAGATGAGTTATTACAAAAATAATTTAAAATGTCTTTTAAAAAAACAACTATGTTTTATTCAAATTAGTTTTAAAGTTTTCAGTCATTAATTCAACATTCATGTTATTTTTAATAACTTTTTGAACCCCCTGCTATTTTATCAAAGGCAGTATGGATTGGGGGGGTGAGTCTTTTTTGTTTATGCACAGATGAAAATCAGGAGCATGCATTGGGCTCAACTTTCCTGCCAATTTTCAGCTTATTTATAAATAAGTTGGCATGGTTCTTTGTATGAGGCTTCATATTTGTCATCTATACTATTCTGTAATTCATAATGAGCACTCATTATGTGGGGACTATGTAGCAGAGTGCAGAAAAAGTGCAGAAAAAGAAGAGAAGGACTAAGAATAAGGAGTGTGGGTGCCCCTTCGGTCACCTGAGTGACATGGGAAGGGCCCTAAGGTGGTAGACCTCAGGCTCCTGAATTCCCCTGGAGATCTTCACAAACGCAGAGTCTGGGACCCAGCCCAGATAGGGTCAGGATGCTCTCGGTGACATTTAGTCACACTGCAGATGAGGGATCAAGGCAGTGTGTACACTGACTCGGGGCCACAGAAGAGGAGACAGGGTGAACTTTCCTCACAGAAATAGATCCCCATTACATGGACTTGCCACTGAGCTACCCAAAACATAACCTTGTCATTATTAATGTGCTGATCTTGGTCAGTTCTTAAAAGCACATTCCAGAGCAAACACGATTACCCAAGCCTGTGTTCTCAGGTGTGGAGGTGTCATGAATGTAGTAGAAAGAAAGCTGAGCTATAAGCTGGGGCTCGTGTGGCGCCCAGCCCTGTCACCACCATTCATTGACCATAGGAACATTACCAGCAGTCTCTGGACCAGGTATCTCTGGGTTCTTGATACCTTGGTCAAATAATTGAACAAAAACACAAAAATAGCATAGTTGTGAGGGGTTGTATCCACAAGCAAAGTGAGAGAGTGTGGGTACACTGTAAGGAGCAGCAGGCCCTGTGTTTGCCTAGGTGGGTCTAAGAGGCAGAGGAAACAGTTGCTAGGGTTGGAGTGTGGGTGGCTTTCTGGCTTTCTGTTTTGACTGACAGGTTTGGGTTATGTAAGTCTTTGCTTATGGTAAATGTTCCTTCCTGGTATGCATCTGATTTCATTCATCACAATCACACATAGGCATAAGATGGTAACTAAGATTTTTTTTTTTTTTTGCTTTAGAAGTTCATTTAGAACACATACTTACAAGTCCAACCTGGATCAGCCCATTTCCTGTAATGGTAGGATATGTCTAATCACAGAAAGGGAGTTACTAAGGGTTGCTAGGAAGCCCTGGTCAGAGTGATCAATTGTTTTGTTTAGAGGGTGTGTGGGGGCATGCAGTCTGATGCAAACAGAATGCTTGGCTGGTAAGCGCTCTATTAAGAAAGGAATGTGTGTACAGCTCAAGCCTAGGAGGGTCCTGGTTGCTAAGTCAGCCTAGGCATGTCTGCCTCCTGAACAAGTCAATCCTTAGGCTCTAGCTTTTCTCAAAGGTCACTGAGAAGCTCAGTTCAGAAGAGTTTGGGGAGCAGGAGTCAGGGTACTGGTCTCCCTTTTCAGTGAGCTCCGGGAACTTTTGAAACTGCTCCTGGGGGCACACTAATCTCTCCTGCTTTTTGTTATATTTTACTCAAAACACACTATGAGGAAACTCAATCAGCTGTTGGAGTCTTCCTTTCAGTTGTATGTGGTTTTGTTCTCTGCACCAATTTCAGTACTATCACTGGTTTATCGTGAGCTTACCATGAGCCTACCACTTTTCGTCTTACTCTTTTTTATTGGTAAAGTTTATTCCAGCCAAGCTCTTTGCAGAAGCAAACAGTGCCACTGAGGTAGGCACAGGGTACCCACAAGATTAGGCAAGTGGCCCCTTCATCTCTGCCCTAGTAGTAGCTTGAATGCATGCTTTTCAGCTGAGCTCTCCATAGTCCTACTATCCCTCAGTGACGGCATGATTTCAACCCATTGCCATAGGGCACTGTCTCTGCCTGCCTCTTCTTGCAGCCTGTGGAATTACAGGGACCCTGATGGAAATTATCAGGAGCTGCTGGTGGAGAAGGAAGCAGCCAAGGGCAACCAGGGAAGCATGTGACAGGGTCTGAACTCCACTTCTCTGTTAACAAGGTAGGGAGTGAACCTACCCAGGTCTTACCCCTGGCACCTACCTAGCTCCCTACTGGGAGCTTCTCTCTGCTCCACCATCCTTTCTACCTTCTCTGAGAGCCATGTGGGTGGAGTCAACTCTACCAACACTGGAACATAGGCATCTTAGCCCTCCCTTCAGGAGCCCTGCAACACAAGGCCTAAAAATGCCCGGATGAACTAGCTGTATGAACACTCTAGCAGCCCAGCGTCAGACGACTGGCTCCACAAGGATCATTAAGGAGATAGAGCAGAGTAGAGATAAAGAAAAAGGGTAAGGTCCAGTAAGTGCTGGGATGAAGACAAGTCCTTTGTTTCAATGTGGACGTGAAGGTGTTCTCCTGGGAGCGTGCTTCCATCTAGAGCCAGACAGCCTTGAAGGAAATCTGCACTGAGGGCAAGCTGAAGAGACAGCTGGGCCAAGTTCAAGCTGCAGTGATCTGGATGGCCATGTTGGTGGCCTTGTGGCTGGTGACAAGTGGACAAATGAGACGAAGCGGCTGTGTGTGGGGCTCTCAGCAAGCATCCAGGTTGAGCAGAGGTGAGGCACATGCAGGAAAAGAGTGGGAGGAAATGACTAGCTTCCAGGGATGTTTCTGACAAGGAATCAGGTGTGCTTTTTGAAGGTGGATTATTGCCTTCACTTTTTTCCCCCTCAGGTTCCCCCATACTAGATTGTATGTTTCTTTGACCATTGAAGGAAGGAAAGAGATGGATTAACCAACCTGCCTAATGGCAAGCCCTGCCACAGGGAATGGAAATGTCCAGAAAGGAGAAGTTGTTTAGTGAATGAACTTAAGAAATTAGCATCTAAGGGAGGACTTGGGCAGCTTCAGGTCCAGACCAGATGATGACCTAGGAAATACTATAGAATGCTGGGCTAACCTGGAAGGAGGAAGAAAAGGAGGAAGAAGAGAAGAAGAATGAGGAGCATTAAGAGGAAAAGGAGGAAGAAGAGGAGGGGAAGAAGGGTAGAATGAGGAGGAAGAGAAAGAAAAAGAGGAGAATGAGAAGGAGGAGGAAGAGAAGAGAAAGGAAGAAGAAACAGGGAAGAATGAGGAGGAGGAAGAGGCATCCATGGTGGCGTATGTTCTCATCACCACCTGTTACAGAAACAGCCAACTCCAGGGTGCACCAGGAGTGAAAAGCTTTTTTGTAATTTAATTTAATTTTATTAATTACACTTTATTCACTTTGTATCCCCCCATAAGCCCCTCCCTCCTCCCCTCCCAGGCCCACCCTTCCTCCCTCTTCTTCACGAATGCCCCTCCCCAAGTCCACTGATAAGGGAGGTCCTCCTCTCCTTCCTTCTGATCTTAGTCTATCAGATCACATCAGGAATGGCTGCATTGTCATCTTCTGTGACCTGGTAAGTCGCCTGGTAAGGCTGCTCCTCCCTCAGGGGGAGGTGATCAAAGAGCAGGCCAATCAGATTATGTCAGAGGCAGTTCCTCTTTCCATTACTATGTAACCCACTTGGACACTAAACTGCCATGGGCTACATCTGTGCAGGGGTTCTAGGTTGTCTCCATGCCTGGTACTTGGTTGGAGTATGAGTCTCTGGGAAGACCCCTGTGTTCAAATTTTCTGGTTCTGTTGCTCTCCTTGTGGGGTTCCTGTCCTCTCTAGATCTTACTGTTTACCACTTCTTACATAAGATTCCATGCACTCTGCCCAACAGTTGGCCATAAGTCTCAGTGTCTGCTTTGATAGTCTGCAGGGCAGAGCCTTTCAGAGGCCCTCTGTGGCAGGTTCCTAGCTTGTTTACTGTTTTCTTCTTCTTCTGATGTCCATCCTCTTTGCCTTTTGGGATGGGGATTGAGCATTTTAGTCAGGATCTTCTCTCTTAATTAGTTTCTTTAGATGTACAGATTTTAGTGGGTTTATCTTATATATGTCTATATGAGTGAGTATATGCCGTGTGTGTCTTTCTGCTTCTTGGACAGTTCACTCAGGATGATCTTTTCCAGGTCCCATCATTTACCTGCAAATTTCATGATTTCCTTATTTTTCATTGCAGAGTAATATTCCATTGTGTAGATGTACCACAATTTCTGCATCCATTCTTCAGTTGAGGGGCATCTGGGCTGTTTCCAGCTTCTGGCTATTACAAATAAAGCTGCTACAAACATGGTTGAGCAAATGTCCTTATTGTGTACTTGAGCCTCTTTTGGATATATGCCTAAGAGTGGTATGGCTAGATCTTGAGGAAGCGCCAGATTGATTTCCAGAGTGGTTGTACAAGTTTACATTCCCACCAGCAGTGGAGGAGGGTTCCCCTTTCTCCACAACCTCTCCAGCATGTGTTGTCACTTGAGTTTTTCATCTTGGCCATTCTGATGGGTGTAAGATGAAATCTCAGAGTCGTTTTGATTTGCATTTTCCTAATGGCTAATGCCATTGAGCATTTCTTTAAGTGTTTCCCTGCCATTCGATATTCCTCTACAGAGAGTTCTCTGTTTAGCTCTGTTCCCCATTTTTTAATTGGATTACTTGGTTTGCTGCTTTTCAGCTTCTTTAGTTCTTTATATATACTGGATATTAGCCCTCTGTCAGATAAAGGGTTGGTGAAGATTCTTTCCCAATCTATAGGCAGTTGTTTTGTTTTGACGACAGTGTCCTTTGCTTTACAGAAGCTTTTCAGTTTCATGAGGTCCCATTTATTGATAGTTGCTCTTAGAGCCTGTGCTGTTGATGTTCTGTTCAGGAAGTTGTCTCCTGTACCAATGAGTTCTAGGGTTTTCCTCACTTTTTCTTCTAACCAGTTTAATGTTAGAAGAAAACACTCACCTGCCATAAATGAGACACTTGCTCCAGAGACTTTCAACTCGTGAAGACAATGTCAGCCAGGATCTTGTACTGACGCTCTAAGGTAAGCTCCCAGGAAGCACACCCCAGCTACACTGCCAGATCAGTGAGTGTGTCCAAAGGCCTCACAGGAAGCATTGGAAGGAACTAGGAGTTAAATATCTGGGAGCTGAGAGAAACCTGGGTGGTAGGTACTGTTGACCTATACTGAGGACATAGCACTATCCTTGCCCAGGGAAAAACCACGTATTTGAATTAGGACGTCATGGCTCCCGGTACAAATCAGATCCTCATTCTTGAATGACTTCTGTACTTAGAATCTCAGCTGGGGTATGATAAGCTTGGAAAGGAGACACAATCTGTAAAGTTCAGCTGTTTCCAACATTAATCAAAGTAAAGAATTACCAATTTCTACCAACAAATAGCCTTCTATGTCATTCCACAGTCTGTGAAGGAACAGCCCAGACATTAAATCAGACATGATATGGTCTTTGAGAGAACATTCAGGAAGCTGTCAGGAGGACCAGTATAGCATACCCTCACCCCAACCAACACACACAAAAGTGGGCAGTTTCCTGGGAGGAGGCAGGTAGCATGAGGCATACAGGGCTATTATAGAAGCATACAGCCCTGCTTTGTCACTCCAGGTAAGATCTCCAGGAAGGGTGACTGCTCATGGCTGGCTCCCTCTAGCAGCCACAGGGACTGGCCAGTCCAGCTTTGCAAGATGGACCAAAGGCATGATTTAAAGAGGAGAAGGGCTCTGAACTGTGGTCATAACATTACCACCAGAATGTTCTAGGGACCTGTAGATGGAGAAGCAATAACAATTAAGAGGAATTTTACAGGAAATAGCATTAGGGATTAGATGTGGTCTCAAAACCCCAATTGCCACTGTCTTTGTGGCAGGATGGCTGACAACGGGCAAATAGGCTTCCAGTAACGTGCACAGCTGCTGTGATTTGCATGTTGAGACACTAACCACACACTATGAGGAAGGAGGAGGAATCAGATGGCTTTGGCAGCAGGCCACAGTGAAGGACCAGACACTCAGTGCAGAAACAAGGCTCACCAGGGCGCATGCCCAGAACCAGCCCTTCCCAGGTGAAGTGTTGCTAGAAGGACTTTGGAGAGTGGAGCTCCACCAAGTTCTGCTGGTGGTGGAGTTTATGCTGGAATTGGAAGACAGGGATGCATAAGGATGGTCTCCTTAGGAAACTGGAAATGTGTCAGGGCAAGACCAGGGAGCAGCAGGTGGGCTTGGAGAACAAAGGTGAACCAGACAAAGCTGAAGTTCCTGGGTAAAAGGGCCGTAAGCAAGGCACCAGGGAGCTAGGGTTGTCGCTTGGCATCTGATCACATGTCTCCTCTAGGAAGCAAGCTGTCAGTCAGAGGGCTCACCTAAAATTCAGTATGTTGTTACCCAGGAGTCTATGTGACCAACCTTATTAATTCAGTATCTGCTCTAATGTAGGACATATTAAGAGAGGTAGTCACACCTGTCTGATCCAGGGGCAATTAAAGTTTCTGCCTTGAAGACTTCTCTGCTCCCATTATTATTGTGGCTTGGAGAGGTCTGCCTCTCAAGAGGCCGGGTATTGGGAACTTGTTGTACAGGGTGTGTGTGTTATGTGTTGGAGGGATCTTTAAAGAGACAGAAGCCAGTAGAACATCACGAGTGACACTGCCCTAGAGGGATTCAATAGTTTTGGAGATGCTCACTGGTGATAGCTATAAAAGGAGAGAGATCCCTTCCCTCACTCTGGCCTTCTGTCCTGTCATGTGATCCATCACTCCCACACATGCACTCACTGTTATGATAACATCCCTGAAAAGTCCTTCACCAGAGCCTAGAGGAAGTTGGTACCACACCCTTAGACCTCTAGAGAGAGCTGAGCTACATGAACCTCATTTATTCATAAAATTATCCCACCGTAGGTATTATGGTACAGAGACAGAAAATAAACTAACACACTTATGTGGGTACAGAGTTTGGAAGGATGAACCCTGGTCAGTGACTGAGGACAATTCACACTAAAACATTAGTAAAAATGAGCCAGACACAGGGTATTATGCCGATAGACTCGGCACTCTCGGGGTGGAAGAGGGCAGACCGCAAGTTAAAGCTCAGCTTTTGAGTAGGGTGAAAATGGGCTACTTAGTGGAACCCTGACTCAAAAATATTAGTATAACCATCAAATAAACAGGCTAAATATAAAACGACTATGTGGAGGCTGAAGAGATGTGATTAAGAGCACTTGCTTTTCTTGCAAAAGACCCTGACTTAGTTCCCAGTACCCAGGTGGTGGCTCTCAATGACCTGTAACTCCAGAACAGTGAATCCAGTGCCCTCTTCTGGATTCTGCATATACTGCATGCACATGGCACGCATACATACATGAAGGTAAACCTTCATATACATAAAATAAGTTATAGGATACTATATACACACAGAACAAAACACTTGACAAAATTAACCTCATACTAATTATTAAAAACTGAATACAGTGGGAACAGAAGGGAACTTCCTCTGGCTGAGAGAAAACCTACTGAGACACTTTACATCTAACTTCTTAGTTCCTGTGAAAAACCCTTATGCTTTCACACTGTGGCCAGGGTCAAGACACAGATTTCCACTCTTCATTTTTAGTCAACATGCCAGAAGTTGTAGCCAATACAATAGTGACAAGATATATAGAATTGAGAGAAAAAAATTTGTCTTCAGATGTTATGATTGTCCACAAATAAAATTCAGAGTAATTAGAAGACACCAGGAATAAGCAGTTTTTGTGATATTACAGGCTTAATACAGGGAAGCCTGTCATTCTCTTTATAGCAGCAAGGAGAAGCAGGCCTCAAAGCTAAATACAAAACCTAAGGGAAATTCCCTGTACATGTGTAATAAAGCAGATCTAGTTTAAGGATAAAATTCTTGTGGATGAAATAAAGGAGGAACTAAATGAGAGCAAGGTGTTCCATGGTCATGGGTGGGATAATTCAATCTTGTAAAAAGGAGAGTTCAGTGAGTTCAATGTCCTTCCAAGGCAAATCTGTGATATCGACAGACTTACTCAAATATGTGGAGAGGCCAAAGACCAAGGTTACTCGACCCAGTACTGAAGGGAAGGAACACAGTAACATTATGTTCACTGACTTTTGACCCATCATGATCCTACAGCTTGGTATAAGTGAAAGAAGAGACAACTAGATGGTTGGAAAAGAAGAGAGGACCCAGAAATACACCTTTATAGACATGCAAGGCCACACATGAAGCAAAGTTACTGTTTGAACAAATGTCCCTAGAATAACTAGACATCTGCATGACAAAAATAAATAATACATACAAAATAAAATAAGATACATAGAGCATGCACCTGTTAAAAGCCTAACTCAAAATGAATCATAGGCTGTAATGTAAAATGCATAACTATAACATTCATGAAGGGTAAGAGAGGAGAATCATTCCAATGCCCTTAAATGTAAAAATGACATTTTACCTGCAGAAGCAAAGACACAGGCCTTGAAAAAGCAATAAGCTGGATTTCTATAAGAAATAAAAAACTTCTTCCCTATGAAAGAAGGTGATAGTAAAAGAATAATAAGACAAGCCACAGATGAGGTGGAACTCTTTCCAAAAAAAACTCACAAGGTAAAGACCTGTTAGCCGAACTATGAAAAGAACTCTTCAGCAAGGAAATGAAGGGATTAAAGTATTCACAAAGACCTTAACAATTCACCCAAACAGATGGAAAGCCAGCATACTGACAGAGCGCCATGGGCACTCTTCACAGAGAAACGCACACTGAAAGCAGATATCTGTCCGCCCTCGCCAGGGTGGCAGGAGCAAAGAGCACCATCAAGAGTAATAGGGTCTCCCAGTCACGGTGGTGAGGAATGCCAGAACAGGGCAGTATAAGGCTTACTTAGTGAAGCACTTATCTCCCAAGCGTGAGCACCTGATTTCAATTCCCAGAACCCACATACAAAAATCAAGGTGTGGGGGTACATCTCTGTAATATGAGTGCTAGCAAAGAGGAGATGGGCAGACCCCCAGACTCTCCGGCTAGCACTCTAACCTACACGGCCCCGGCCAATGAGACTCGGAGATGCTGTCTCAAAAACAAGGTCAAACAGAGCCTAAGAAGCAGCGCCTGAACTTGACAACCTGCCTCCACAATCATGTGCACACAAATGTATGCACACAGGTGGGCACGTCTGCACACACATACACACTCACATGCATAAAAATTGCATACACATACAAATTGCAGCCAGTTTTGATTGCCAATCTGACATATGTGTGTGTGTGTGTGTGTAATATATATTCACAGCCCATAGAATCTAGCAGTTAAACACCTTAATATTTCCCCCCCCCCGAAACAACAACTTTTATTGTCACTAAACCCTGAACACAGATATTTATGGTAGGTTCTTTTCTGATTCCCAAATCTTGGAAGCAAATAATATGTTGTCAGTAAGAGAGCCGAGGAAGGATGCTGTGCTGATGTTATGTGATAGTATTCAGCATTAAAAAGAATGGCACTCCAGAGCCATTCAAGATCTTAGGGAAACTCAGATGTGTGTTTTTACTGTAGGCGCCCACTGTGATGAGATTTGGGTAAAGGTGAAGCTACAGGATGGTACAGTGGTGGGAAGTTTCCAGGGACTGGTCTGAGAGAGATGGAATGGCAGAGCATATAAGAGTTTCAGGCAGTGATGATACTTTATTCCATAGATGTTGTATGATCCACAGTGGTGGATCCTGCCTGGCATTTGTGAAAATGCATACATATGCAGGCTGAATCTAAATGTGAACCGTGGACTTTGGGTGACAATCATGCATCAATCATAACAAATGTACACTCACCCCCGTGCAGATGCTGACAAGGGATACTGTACACACGTGTAGACAGGGCATGTATAGGAAATCTCTCTGCCTTTTATCGGAAGAAAGGAAGGAAGGAAGGAAGGAAGGAAGGAAGGAAGGAAGGAAGGAAGGAAGGAAGGAAGGAAGGAAAGAATCAACTGTTTCCTGGATAGATGCTAACTGCAGAAGAATGGGATTTTTGGATTAGATGACAGGAAGTGCCCAAGCCTCCATGTTGCTACCTGACAGCACAGACTGTGGACTACAGGGATTCAGGATATCAGAGATGCTGAGGCCCAGACAAGGCTACAGAGAGGGCTATGGGTGTGTTTCAGTGAGCACCAGTCTACAGTCAGGTTCAACCGTGTACTTCTCCTACCTAGCTGGTCCTGAAGTTCCAAACAAGTGCTGGACTCTCTACCTCTCCATTCCCCCCACAAATCTGGGCCTACACCTGACTCATCCTGAAGCCCGAGATGTGCTGGCTTTTTGTCTGTGCACACCTCCTTCCAATTATCAGCTTTGTTTAGTCTAATGTTGTCCTGTGGCCTTTCCTGAGCTAATATACCACTCACCTATCCAGCAGCTCATGACAGCCACCATCCTCCTGGTTAGCTGTGTAATGGCTTGCTCTTTATTGTACTCTCCACCATAAGACAGGCTGAGGGATCAGCTGGCTTGCCTATGAGATGTGCACCAGTATCTTGCATAGTGGGGAGCAGGGCAGGCTTGCCCTTTGCCTCACAGCTGTGCTAGATTTTAGCCAGTGTATTCCTAGTGATGCACCATCCCTGTTTAGCATCCCCTGAATGCTTTTGGTCCTTATGTCTCTTATCAGCTTTTCTAAGATGTCCATCCAGGGGAACAGGCTGCTTTCCATTCCAACAAGCTTTATTCCCATCCTCCATCTCTATCCCTCCCTTCTCTGGTCACCAGGATCATAGTCCCCATTACTTCAGCTCCTTGCCGCCAGAGCAATCATCTGCCATACCCAGCTCTTCCCTAAATAGGCTTGCCATGCCTATACTTTGCCTTTCCCCACTTACCTCACAAACTGCTCCACCCAAGCCCCGTGCAGTCCACCACCCTGACTCTCTTAGCTGTCCCACAGGGATAATCAAGCACGCATTCCCTGCCCAACAAATGTGTTGCTGTAGACATGTAGAAATATCCAGAGTCAGACTGGAGCCTGCTCCACCCATGGCCATGTCTGTCCTGGTGCTTTCTCCGGCTTCCCTGAGTGGAATGGCTCCTTCCTGTGCTGGTTCCCAGTCCACCCGCTAATGCCTTGAAGCTCCATTTGTGTGTGTTTTGCTTCCATGGACTGTTCTTTCTCTAAACAGAATTCTACCTTCTCATCTTGCCTCTGAAGATACAACTCTGGCTAGCAGTATTCATTGCCATTGTTCTGTCCTGGAAACAGAGTAGCTCTGCTGCAAATCTGGCATCCTTGAGTGGAATCCTTGAGCCCCACTCATCGAAAACCAGACTGTGGGTTTCAGTAAACTTCTGTTGAGCAAAACATGTATCGGCCTAGAAAGGTCTACTCGTTTCTCATGTACTGGCAAACAGAAGTATCTTGGCCTCACTTATGCAGCTCAGAATTTTCTGAGACCAGACATTCTTAGCTCTGTTGTGCCTACTGCTCTCGTCACTATGGGCCACCCAAAAGAATTCACCATGATAGTACCTCTTTACTCTCCCTTCCCAGGTTCAGACCTCTGCTGTCTGACCCACGTGCATGAGTGAATGGCCTGCCACTTGCTGTAAAAACTAGGGTGGGACAGATGTGTTAATATGTGGGGCTAATATTTGCCCCAGCAAGCAGCAGCTCCCAGGTCCATGTGTTTGTCCTGCCTAATTCTTCACAGACTGACTTCAGAGTGAGCTGTAACAGCCACACCCTTCCCGGATAACTGGGACCTACAGTGTGGGCCTGGCTGCAGTCTGTCTGCTCTGGAAGCTCCTCTTCCAGGGCTTCTGTCCCAGGGGTAGAGGGACAGGAGTTTCAATGAGTATTGAATGTTGACAGCAAATGAGATTAACACCATTAGCGAGAGTGTGTGGGTTTTACTTCTGATTCGCCTCACTCTTCCTCTGAAGGACTCGGTAATGGCCTCAAAGACACTAAATGGCTCATTTTTATAAGAGAGGCAAAGTCAATTTGAAAAGTCTTGTAAGTAATTTGATTGTCAGGCTTTTCCCATCAATGGAGAAAATAAAACACACACAGAGACTACACACCCCTAATACATACAGACAGTACACCCCTGACTCACACAGGCAATGTATCCCTAATACACATACAGACACCATACACACAGACACAGAACACCCCCTCACATGTACTTCTCACAGAGACAACACCTTACACAGACACCACCACCACCATATAGGCAGCTGCACTCTCCTACTGCTCCTGACACACACAATACCATACAATCTCCATGACACTAGAAAACTCCTTCCAGAAAAATAACGTTGAATTAGTTAACATTTCCTACAAAAACCCAGGCACTGGAGTCTGCCATTCTACACCAAGGACAGTGTTCCCCTGTGTATCTGAAGATAGACACATAACCTCAGAGTCATGGATATATGGGCTAGCCAATATCACCTTTGCTCGGTCCACTGAAGGCTGTTCCCAGGTGGGCCTAGAGGATTCCATGGTGCTCTTATGGAAAGTGCTCCAACTGAAGGATGAGAGATCAGGCCTTGAGTTCCATGAGTATTGTCACCTACCCAGGGCTGGCTGGGTACAGGGTCTAGCCTTAGACCTGAAATCTGAGACGAGCCTAGGTACTTTGTAGGTGGCTGGGGCTAAAGATGGAAGATTTGTCTAGTCCTAGCAGGCCAGTGAGGGGATTGCCCAGAGCAGATATGAGCACTGAGCATTGTTGCTCAGTGGTCAGATCCTAGCTAAAGGCTCTTGATGGAATATGATAGGCACCTCTCAGTCTATTATCAGAATGAGGCTCAGTGTCAAACCTTGGCACCTGGAGTCTCAGCCACTGGAGAAACCACCAGGCACTGGACCTGCCCCAGAAAGCTCTGTATCCAGTTCTAAATCTAAGCTGGCTTCTACCTAGTCCATCAAGGTATGGAGAGACATAGCAGGTCTTAAATCAAAGAGCCTTTCTGTGATCCTGGCTGTCTCTCAGAGGCCCTGCTGCTACAGTGTTACCTAAGCTCTTCTTGGCACTGCAGGCATCCCAGCACCCTCTGGACGAGGACAGGATGGAGCCCCTGCTGGGCGGTTCTTTCCTGGGCCATTCTTCTGTCTTTTCTACCAACACTGATCCTGTTTTCTCTCCACCTAGCCTGTGTTGCCTAGGGCATCACTCATCCTGAGTCTTCATAGCTTACCCATGAGTGGTAAGAGTTTGTTCTCTGGAGACATTCGTTCTTGACAAGGAAAATCCCCACAGACTTTTTTAGAGCCTGGAAGGTTGAGCTCATGCATTGATATAACTAGAGCTGCTGAGATGCGCAGGCCAGAGAATTCCAAGAGAGTCAAGGAACCTGTTCTCTGCCCAGGAGCTTAGCAGAACAACTCAGGCTAAGCCAGGCCTAAATTCCACCCAAATGTACACAGTGGTTTCCATCTTGGTACACCAAAGAGCTGAATGAACTCCTGGCTGGTACTGGTTGATGAATGCAGATTGCCCGGTTGTCAGTAGTTTTCTAAGCAGAATGATAGATAGCAAAATGGTGGCCTGAAATTGGGCATAATGGCAGCATTTAGAGCACAGACAAGGGCAAATGGGACAGCATTCACCAGCCTGACATTTATTCACTTCACTGATTAATTGGTTTATTTAATGGCAATTGGCTACTAAGTACAGGTATGTGGAGGGGAACTCACCTGACACAAAATGCACACAAGACAACTAAGAAGTGAATCTTTTCCCACTAAGTACCTTACTCTATTTTTAAGGCCCTGGAAGTTGATGTATATGATGCATGTATGTGATAGAAGTACTAAGAACTTGACACACAATGTTCTCTATGGAATAAAGGAGGAGCTGACCCTGACTTCCTCAAAGAGTATCCTTCCAACATCTTGAGAGGTCCATACCCAAGGCCTTATGCTGTGTGCTGACAGCCCATATATATGCCTCTCAGTCTCCCAATACCAGAGTGAAGGAACCTTGACATAAGGGACCATAACTGTGGGTGACAAGAGAGATTGTGGCACAGAGCAAATGGTGTTGCCTCAAAAATGACATCCACTGCTACAGTCCACAGCTCAGTAACTTCACTGTTCCAAACCTTGATCCAGTCAGCTAGACAGTGCCTGCTGCAGGAAGTGCTGCCTGTTGCTGGCCTGCCTCCTTCCTGGTATGCCTGGGATAACATAAGGGCCCTTGGCTTTGTCTCCCTGGAACTCATGACTGACCTGAGAAGAGTAGGACCCCGCAAACTCTTGTTACATAAATGAATGAATAAAATGGAGACCAAGTTATGGGCTTCACTTTTCTACCTCTTCTGACTACCATCCTAAAACTGCAATCTCCAGACTCCTTACTCAGACATTGCCTGGAGACGTTGAAGCCTCTGGGAGAAAGGGAAAGAGAGAGATTGTTTCTTAGACATAGCCAAAGACTTTTGCAAACTACAAACTCAACAAGAGTTCTGTATTCAGAATGTGCAATCAATTCTCAGTCTGGGCAGACAGAAAAAGGCTGCCCAATGCCAAAATGGACTAAGGCCTAACAATCCCTTTGCCAGAGAAGATTAGAAACCCATGAATGCATTTGACCTCACTGACCACTGGAAAAGGCCAATTTTCTGGGCGTTCTCTAGGTGACAGGATTTCCCCGAAGGAAGGCAGGTCACTGGTGCCCAGAGTTCAGCAGTATTGGAGGAAGGGAAGTTCTCTGAATTATATAACAAAGTCTCAGAGGATGGTCCACTTCCCCTCTTCCTAGACAGGAAAACACACATACAAAGACTGGCAAAGTTGAACAAACTCACACTTAACATCATTTCAAGACATCAGTTTCCCACTGTTGACAAATGCTCCCTGTTAGGTCCTAGGCCATCTCTGGCCTTCACTGGGTCAGATGTCCTTCCTCTGGTTCTGTAGATTTAGCTATGCCTATAGCCTACTAGGTCTCTGGAGAGAAGACCTCAATGCCTGCTTCATTCCCACACAGCTACACCAAGCCTCTCTGCTGCCTATGACACTTCTCACAAAGCTTTCTCAGAGCTTACATATTAGCCCATGAGCAAAGGAACACACCAGACTCCCATCTCTGCCATGGCTGGAGTAGGGTGAACCTTCTTCAATATAAACACACCACATACAAATCTCACAAACATTAATGTTTGAACCAGTGTCAACAACACCAAACAGCACTGTGTTGCGAGTGCAGAGAGACCAAGGTGAGGATACAATGACAGCCAGGGGCAGTGGGCTGTGCTTAGGAACCAGTCCTGTTGCTCTGCTGTGGACCTGCACACAGGACATGTGGAGGGCTCGGCTCCCTCCTCTTCCTTCTCTGTAAACTTTTCCAAAATGGTTTGGAATGAGTGCTCCTCAACTAGCCTCACTAAAGCCCATGAGCGCATGAATAACTTAAGGTCCGGCAAACACAATGAAGGAAAAATCAAGCAGAAAGAACCATGAATTCTCTGTGCCAGGGGGCAGGGAGGGGCCCCGTTTAAATCAGCATGGCTTCCAAGTGGTTTCTTATAGCTGATAGAGACCCTTATATTTGTTCAATGTTAAGCATTTTTGGTTGTTTCTTTGGGGGTTTGTTGTTGTTGCTGCTGTTGCTGGGTTTGTGTGCTTGTTTTGCTGTTTTAGCTGTCCTTACCTGTTTGTCCAAGACATGTAAATGTGTAACTGTATAGGACATTTTGATTATAAATTCATTTACAATAAGATTATTTACAGAAGGATGATATAGGTGGAATATTAAATGCACTCATGGGACATGTTTGGAAAACTTCCATGTTTAAATGACTGAAAATTTTAAAGTGAAAAATAAGACTATCTCTCATGAATAGGGCAGGTAGGTACCTGGCTGCAGCAAGAGGGGCTGCAGAACAGGGGCTCCTGGGCTGTGGTCACTCCCTGTACCCAGAGCAGCGCAGGGCAAATATAGGTGCTTCATTAGCTTACTGCCATTAGCTCTACGTTTTCCAAACTGAACTATTTTCCAGCTGGGATTCCCAGGGCCTTCACCATCCTGAAAACTGACACTGTTAGGCCAAATTCTAGACATTTTGCTTCTGAACTAGACTCTCCTGGAAGAAAGACGAGGAAGGCAGTCTCTGGAGGATGAGTTCCTGAGTCCACAGAGATGCAGCCTATCTAGGCACAGTCAACCTTGCTCCTAGCAAAATGTTCCAGCCTCACCCAGAGTGACTCCCCTATGCCCAAAGATGAAGCCAATTGTATTAACCAGAGCACAGAATTGGCCGTACAGACCTATGAAGCTTTCACACACTGGCGTTTCCACCTTCAAGGGCTGTTGCTCTTCACCAGCGTTGGTTGTTTTCTGTTTGTAATTAGACTTTCTAGAAAGTTCAGTTGCTTTTCTTACTCTTATCTCCTTCCTGCTGAGGAAGCTCATTCTCTTCAAGGGATGAGTCTTTGTCTTTAAGGCAGGATCTCAGGTGGCATAGCATTCCTGGGCAGTGGAGAGGGAACCCAGCCCTTTCCTTACTGTCTGTTGAGGTGGCATTTATGTAGCTTTAAGCTCTTCTTTCCAGCACAACCCCCTTAACACAGTACTTCTCAGGCTTGGTGATACATTAGATAAAATTTTAGGAGATTCTGACACTCACCTGTTTCTCCAGTTACTAGTTTAGCTGGGCAGGGTTACAACCTGAATGCTTGCATTTGTGGAATTCTCCCTGATGGGGAAAAGTGCAGCCTGTCTGAGACAAAACAGGAACACATTAACATAGTGCTTCAACTTTTTGATCAATGTGAACCTGTCTGTGCCGCAGGACACATGGCCAGAGCTTCTGGGAGCCTCCCGGCAAACACTGAGTCCTAGTGCTTATTTCCTGAGGTCAAAGACAACTGATCAACACTGCATCACTCTGAAACAATTTTTGGATGCATTATCAGATGTGGTCCTCAAGAGAATCCGAATGTTGTTATGAAGACACTGTTTCCTCATCTCATAGAAATATTCTGAGGTCTTAGCTGGACAGTACCTGGGAGGCCTTCTCCAAACACAGGGCTAGCAAGTGGCAAAAATCAGATAGTGCCACAACTGTACTCTTCCTTGGTTAAGAAAGGCTCCACTGGACACACACGCTCTAGCTTTCTGTCCTCGCTCTACCTCACTATACACAATGAGGAAAGCCGAGGCTGCTGTCTAGCTGGGGAAACAGAGTTTATCCACCCCAGAGCAAGCCTATGAGACCTTAGAAATGGCCGCCTCCTGACTGTCCCTCATCCTTCTCTGCTAGGGTTCAGACCGAACTGTGATAGGTCAGAACGCAGTGACTCTACCTGTTCCAGTTCCTCATCACCCTTCTTAACATTTACAATTTTATGGATGGTCTAAGGGGCTTTGTCTAAGTATCTGCTAGTGTACCCAGCTAAAAACATCTCCATGGCTTCTGACTCCTAACAAAGAAATCACAAGTCGTGCATTTCTGTGGAGCTTTGTAATTTTCAGAGCACTTTCATGGGTGACCACATCATGATTTGAATACAGTTAGTTGCAAGGGTGAGGCAGGGGTTGTAGACGATACCACAGAGGAGAATCTTCCTGATTTTTGGCATAGCTGTTGAGAGGGAGGTGTAAACTTCCTGTGAAGAGACTGTGCTCTTGCCAAGGTTGACAAGGCAGAGCTGGAGGGACACCAGCACCTGGGAGGCGGGTCTCAGGGCCTCATCCCAGCCATGTTGCCTTGGCTTAGTTGCAGAATCTCCACCCAATTCCTTCAACTGAAGGAGGAGGATGAGGCTTGCTTAGCAGAGCTCCGTGAGGTCTGAGGAGAATGTCTGCTGCACATCCAGGGTTCCAATGACATCTGGATTCCCTGGCAGCTCTGATCTCAGCCTCCTTTCAGCTCTGATTTTACCTGGCTACTTAAGTCATAATAGTCTGATTTTATTCCGTATATTTTCAGATGATGAGAAAGGATACATTTAAAATGCAGATACTCAACTCAATTCTTTCTTCTGAGATTCGAGCTGCCCACAAAATCCCTGCTTGATCTTTGGATTGTATATAGCAGAAGCTTAACACCAGATGATTATAATCCAACAAGGGTAAGGAAAGTGTGGCAAAAAGAGCATAAGTACAGTAACTGACATTGAATAAAAACTGCATAACTTGTGTGTGTGTGTGTGTGTGTGTGTGTGTGTGTGTGTGTGGTGTGGTGTGGTATAAAAGAAAGTGTGAGCTTTCAAGCTTGCCAGCAACGAGGAGAGATGCTCAGAAACAGGGCTGGCAAATGCTCAGTGTACTTTTCTAGTCCTTTATTAAGAAAATCACCTACAGAGTATCTGTCTAGCTCAGGAAACCTCTCTATGCTATGACTTAAAACTTCAAGTGCACCAGGAAAAAGAATCTTTGCAAAGGATACCCAAAGAATGAGTCTGTCTTTGGCCTAATTTAGGCTCAAGGAATCTGGGCAGGGTTCTATGGGTCAGGGCTGGTCCTAACTGGATCCAGGTCAGGAATACTTCTGGTCCTCAGGTTCCATCTTACACAGCTCCCCAGAGAGGAGGCAGCTAGCCCATTGCTGAGCAAGACATCTGTGCTGGTTAATTATTTGTCCATTTACCACAAGCTATGGTCATCTGGAAAGAGAGAACCTCAACTAGAAAATGCCTCCATCAGACTGGCATATACCACGTCTGTGGGGGCATTTTCTTGATTGTTTCACATGGAAGAGCTCATCCCTTTGTAAATGGCACCATCCTGGGCAGGTGGTCCTGGATTGTTTAAAAATGTAAGTCAGAAAGTAGCTCTCCTCCATGGTCTCTGCTTCTGCCTCCTGGTTCTCACCCTGACTTCCCTTCATCATGGACTATAAACTGTAATATAAATAGACCCTTTTCTCCCCAAGTTGCTTTGGTCAGTGTTTAATCACAGTGGCAGTGAAGAAAACTAAAGTAGGACAGCATCCTTGTTGGAAGTAGAGCCAAGACCTTCTTGTCACTCTGGGAATCAGAAATTTCAGTCTGTTCTGGCCTCTCACTAGCCAAGATGACAAATCTTGATTGTCAGCTTGTGTTCTTAGGAGGGATTAACCAGGAATGAGGACCCTCTCCCACCTTCCAGCAGGTGGCAACTGTTGCTTCCATCCCTTGTTGCTGTTAGAATCTGGCT
This sequence comes from Psammomys obesus, assembly GCF_907164565.1. Lineage (NCBI taxonomy): Eukaryota > Metazoa > Chordata > Mammalia > Rodentia > Muridae > Psammomys > Psammomys obesus. The sequence continues at coordinate 14,691,257 of NW_026585644.1, forward strand.
TCTTCAGCATCCCAGTGTAGACTGAAAATTAATAATTCTCCAAGTTCCTCTAGGCTTTCAACACCAGACTGGGACTGCTGAGACATCCATTCTAATGGTCTGAGCGGCCATTGGGCTCCCAGCCTTTCTAGAGAGTGGCGACCACTGTTAGACTACTTAGTCAATTGTATGAGACAAGCTAGTGAAGCACCATGTACACATTCTAATGCTCTATTCCTCTAGAGAACCCTGCTTGATAGACAGAAATATGAGCTTGCATCTACCAAGATAGAGACTAAATACAAAGGTCCTGGAACAGCCACAGCCCTAGTGATGAACATGCCACAGTTCAGTGCCATAGCTAAGGGATCCCATGGCAACTGTTGCACTGATAGTCATAGAATCACATTGAGGTCAGTCTGCTATGTTCTAAAATGTGCTCATGTTGTGTGAGACTTTTCCTGGGGAAAGGAGAACAATTATCTATTCATACTAGTGAGGGAAATGATGACAGACCAAAATAACCATTGCATCAAAGTCCAACCTGTCAGTCTAATGATTTCATCCTGGTGAAAGAACATGGATAACCCAAACGCAGCTGCATCACTGAAGAGTCCAACTCAACCTGGGTATCAGCCCATGGAAGCTGCATCCCCAGACATCTCTGCATGACTCATAGAGATAGGATGAAAAATCTTAGGCAGGCAGCTCATCAGGTTAGAGAGCCTCTTCACCAGGTAGTTGTTTGTGGGTTCCGTAACTTCAGATGGAGCCTTGTAATCTGGTTAGTTTCAGAAACTTCCTGAGTTTCATGAGCACCCATCCTCCCTTCAGGGGGGGGGAGTGCTTTGATCTGTAGGAGCCACTTCCTCTAAATCACCCTGTGGCTTCCATCATAGAGAGTTACTGTGGGGTCAAGGGTATCACTGACTCTTCTTGCATCTCCAGTGCACAAAGCTGGACAGTGGTGAGTCTGCCTCTCAGCTCCAGTTCATTCTTTCTGCTTTTACAAAAATGAATTTTCACCCCAATGGCAGTATGTGTGATTCTTAGTTTTCATAATTTGGTTCTGAGATGATTTATAGCTAGTGTGTTAATTATGAATACACACATTACCATTTTTATAGCCTTCTTGGATATGGATCAGCGGAGAACCAACCATTACCCTATTGTTTCCATTTATCAAGGAGCTCAAGCCCATGTGTTTGTAAACCAATAGTCAGGATCCAGACCTCAGGGGCCAGGAAGCTGCGTCTCAGGCTCCTTAGACTGCACCAAATGCAGACTGCAAGCTTCTTTTCAGGAGCTGTCTGCCAGAAGCCCTTGACAGAGCCTTTCCCTCTTTTCCTTCAAAATGTTATAGAAAGACACAGATACTAGAAACTGAAGCCTTCAAACTCTCCTACTTGCAGAGACTGAATGGGAATCAACCCTAAATAACTAAAATGGCAGAACTAAAAGGAGGAAGTTTGGAAGAAAGAAACATGAAGACCTTAGTTTCAAGTGCTAGCAAAATCCAGGGGTTAACAGTATTCAGCATGATGCCTGGTCCTGATGCTGCCTCTAACCTGCAATCTCACTTTAGATGCAGCAGTTCTCAGGGGACAATGTCATCCCTGGCCCTTGGCACCCAGGACTCCATCAAAGTCACACTTGAAGTTCATCATCCAGTATGCATTCTGGATCTCCTCTGTACTCCTCTGGATCCTATGCCTTAGACACACTATCCTGTGAGCTGGAGAGATAGACAGAATATCCTTTGTCCCAAGGATCCCAAAGTTCTGCCACTGAAGGTGATCCAGTCCTCATGGTATGACATGACCCAAGTTGTTACCTGAAGCTTCTTAGTTCTTCTGGAGACAGGGGATGGTGGCCCTTGATCACTCAAGTAGATGCAATGTGGACAGAATGAGCCCAGGGTCTAGACTATGGGCTCTAGGGAAGTAGCTGTAGAGAGAAATTGTTGAGAAACAGACTACAGCGTGAGCAGCCTCTCCCAGAAGCACTGGGCTTCTTGAGCTCTTCTAGTAGTACTTTGAGTGGAGCACTTCTGGAAATAGCAAGATTTGTCCTGGAAAGAGAAGCATCAGGAAGGGCAGGCCAGTTATGTGGAAAGCTGCCTGAGCTATACCTGGGGAAGATCACCTGGGAATTGTAGAGGGAGAAGGTGGGGGGATGAGACTTGGGGATTCACTTTGTTCTGACCTTGGTCCTGTCTGTGACTTTGAGTACCCCTTGTGTGGTATCACACTGACTTTGGTTTGAACCAGGACAGCTGCTGTGCCAGATGCAGTAGCTCAAGAAGATGGGCGAACAGAAGACTCCATACTGGGTATAACATAGGAACATACAGAGAGAAGGGCCAACAGCCTCACAGAAGAGAAGAACAGGAAATGAGACACAAGTCCAGAGCAGGTAAGATACTAGTGTCAGAACCACAAGTCAGCTGTGTGTCTCTGTCCAAGTGAGGGGGGTGTGGCAGCAATGGTTTAAACCCTGAGGCCTGGCCAAGTCCCTCCTGCTTGGAAGCTCTGCCACACCGTTTACCTCTCTTGTCTATTTAGTAAACGACATCCAAATGAACTACAAACTTTAATAGGAAACAGTGAAAGGCCAAATGAAAGGCCCCATTGAACAGTTGTTCTCTGTTAACTATTTTGTATAATAAATAGGTTAGGCTGAGAATGGGCAACTTGTTGATGACCTAGACATGAATTACCTGCTCTCAATACATCTTCCTGAAACACATGGACTGTTTTTCTGAGTCTGATGTTTTTGTGGCTCCCAGTGACCTTGTCCTGAGCTCCACTCATCAACCCTGTGCCTCTTTCAATCTGTTAGAGCATCGGCCTATGACAAAAGTGGTTGGAGGTCACTTGACACCATCATAAAAGACTCCAGCTTTGGGATGGGGTAATCATTCGGTCGTCAAGGCCTTGTCTGAAAAGCATGAGGACCCGAGTTTGATTCCCAGAGTCTATGTTTTAAAACATGGTGGTGCATACTTGTAATCCCAGTGCTGGGGAAGCGGAGATAGCTGAACCAGTCAGCCAGCCTTCTCAGTGATCTGTGGGCACAGTGAGAGACTGTCACAAAGAAATAGAGAAGAGAAGAGAAGAGAAGAGAAGAGAAGAGAAGAGAAGAGAAGAGAAGAGAAGAGAAGAGAAGGAGAAGGAGAAGGAGAAGAAGAAGGGAGAAGAGAGAGGGATAGATGCCCCCTGGGAAGTAACACCCAAGGTTGTCCTCTGGCTTCCACATGCACACATACTCTCACATACACAGGCATCCTCCCACAAACATGCACATGTGCGCACACACACACTCAAGGCAAAAATTCAGCTCCTTCCACTCTCCCCCCCTCCTCTCTTTCCATACTTCTCTCTTCCCCACCCCCTCCCCTAAAGGACTTTCTGGCAGAAGGCTAGACTGGTTCATATTAGCCTTCATTGGAATGTTGTGTTTTGATAGGTGTGACTTTATATTTTGACCTATCAAAACTGGCAATAAAACCTTACAGATTCTGAATGAGTCAAAATGTTTTCTTAGTGAAGCTAATGGTTCCATTGCTGTGGCTCTACCTCTGAGGGGTATGTGGGCTGCAATTATGCTCTCATGCCACAGTCTTCCTACACACCTTATCTATGGTCCCACAGAGATTTCTAATAATTTTTTGATCACCTTCCCCTGAGTGGAGAGCAGCCTTTCCAGGCCACAGAGGAAGACAATGCAGCCAGTCCTGATGTGACCTAATAGGCTAGGATCAGGTGGAAAGGGAGGACCTCCCCTATCAGTGGACTTGGAGAGGGGCATGAGAAGAGATGAGAAGAGAGAGTGGGACTGGGAGGGAATGAGGGAGGTGGCTACAGCTGGGATACAAAATGAATAAACTGTAATTAATATAAAAGAAAAAAAGAAATATATAAAAAGGAAAAATTTGAGAACATATATGGCTATTTTCCTCAGGTCTAGATAACGGGCAATGTCAGAAGCACTTAGAAGATAGATTTAGCTCAGAAACAAGAATGTGGACAGCAGACACTGAGGATGTGCGCTTGGTGTCACACCAGAAACTCTTCCCTTCCAGACTGGAAATGGCAGTGGTTTGGGTGTTTCTGTTTATCCTCCATTTGCTTCTTCCTAGACATCTGACTGTGGTCCTCTACAGTTGATGTGGCATGCTGAACTCTAGTTTCCACTAACTCTGGGGGCTGCAAGCCCATCTCAATGCTGCAGCTGCTGGTTCACGTATCAGTAACAGGGACATACAGGACTCCATGAACTGCCTCTCTTCATGATTAGAGATGTGTAGCAGCATGCACAAACTCCCCTATATCCTGTCTCCTCCTCTTGCCTGAGCCTAGCAATGTTATATACAAGTGAGCAAAGACATCTGAGAAGAGAAGTGGCTTTGAACGAACTCTGGTGGCTGGTGTTGGTGTGGGACTGTTGCCTTCCTATCATGCCCATGGAAGGAGAGCTGTTCAGATCAACAGGTCATTGAAATGAGCTGAGGGACTGCAGCGTTTTTCTCACACGCATCTAGGTAGTGCTACAGCTATTGGTCTGAGAGCTTCACCTTGGGAATCACGCCATTCCCCTAGCCCACTTTCCCTAGGTACACTGCCCCTTCTTCTCCCTTCCTAGGGTCCCATGAATGGCCGCAGTCAGCCTATGTATGCTCAGGGCATGGCCTTGTCAAGCCTAAGCACACCTGGCTGGCTTCTCTACTTTACCGGGCTGGGAGGAGCTGCTGCAGAAAAGGAATGTGTGAGTACCAGGAACATGGTGGTATCAAGCCAAATGAATCCCACTTATTGGTCCTGTGATGAGAAGAAATGTGCTAAGTCCTAGCAGAGCTAGAGTACTTTGCATGTGGTCCATATGGAAATAACATATAGTCACACCAACCCAAGTTTCTCAGAACAAGTGCTTATCTAAGGAAGACTCACTCAGCATCCAACATTTTACCAGGTCTGCAAGTTGAAGCTAATACAATTTCCTTCAATATTAATGCTACACTTCAGCAGACCATAAAACACACCCAGAAAACTCATGTTGTGTGCTTTTGCCTGCTAAAAGTGGGTATATTTAAGGAGTCACATAAATGGTTAGAAAAGGAAAAAATTAAATAAATAAAAAGACATAATTTAATATTGGAAACTGAGTGTTCATTTGGTATAAACCAATTTATAAAGCTGGAAGTGACAGGCTGGAATTAAATGCACTTTCCTTTCATCACTGTTTTTCTAACCCTTCATCAGCCAATTACACTCTCAAATCATTTAGCAGAAGGATCATCTTTACTCGCTTTTAAAGTAGATAAATTCTTCTTAAAAATCCATTTTAATATCTAGTTGACAGCTAATTTACATTTGTATTTATCATTTTTCTGTGTCTTCTCTGCGGGAAGAAGGGTTCCATTCAGAGTCCATGGGCTAGACCAAGGCAGGTGTCCCAGCACGAGAGCGATGGAGAACAGCAAAGGACTAAGAAAGGATATAATATGTCTCCAGACAGCTCTGAAGCCCACTATCCAGCAGGGATTGTTTCTACCTTCACAAAAGAAACTTGATGAAAGAGCGTATTTTGGCTTGCAGCTTGGGGGTACAGCCAATATTGGTGAGGCAGCGGGACCATGAGGCAGCTGGCATCCAAAGTCAGGCAGCAGAGAGAGGTGAATGCTGGTTCTCAGCTCTCTTTGTCCTTTCTAATCAATATAGGACACAAGCCTATGGGATGGTATTGTCTGAGGTTAGTGTGTATCTTCCTACCTTAACTAATCTAGGTAATCCCTTACAGACATTACCAGGCACTTGCCTCCAGTGTGCTTGTAGGTCCTGTCAAGTTGACAATTAATATAAGTCTTATGACTTATGAAAATTCATCCTCATAAGAACATGCATTATATGCTCTGTCTTCAAGGACACACACTTACACACATGCAATAGGACCAAAGTCAATTTAAGAACAAAAGCAGACCAACATTCATCTCTTGTTCTTGCCAATAGACATTTAAACAAGATGGGGTTCATAATATGGCTCAGAGGGCTTCTACTCTCTATTATCTCAAAATGACATGGTTTAATTTTAAATGTAAATTTTACTGATATTAAATACATATCACACATCTGTGGTTTGGTTCACCCTGGAATGCTTAGGGGGAAAGTCAACAAAAGCATTATCTGTGATCAAAGGTCCCTTCCCACCAGGTTTCTAGGGGACTGGGGGAGATGCCACTTTTCATCCAGCTAGATATGTGCACACTGCAGTCTTCAGTTGACTGTGGCACACATATCGACACTTCAGCTCTGCTTACCCTCTGAGTATTTCACTAGTGGGGAGGTAAGCCTCTCATGAACAACTATTAAGAAAAATGAGGGGGGGGAGCAGCCTTACCAGGACACAGAGGAAGACAATGCAGCCATTCCTGATGAGACCTGATAGACTAGGATCAGAAGGAAGAAAAAGAAACCCTCCCTTAACAGTGGAATGAGGGAGGGGCAAGGGTGAAGAAGGGGGAGGGAGAGTGGGATTGGGAGGGGAGGAGGGAGAAAACTATGGGGGGATACAAAGTGAATAGATTATAATTAATAAAAATAAAAATTAAAAAAAAAGAATAATGGAAATTCTGCATTGCTAGGGAACAGCATCAACAGCAATGCTCTACTTTAGACCACAAATGCACTTATCATATCTACACCATTTCCCTTCGCTCACACCCCAAACAAAACCTATCTTCCATAGTTCCTGCCCTCACATCCCGTTTTCTTGCTTCCAAGGTGCCTGTCAACCTTTTAGTTGATATTAACAATGAGGTAATGGGCTGCCCATCCTAAAGCCATTTCTCTTGAAATAGCATTTTCACAGAGAATGGGTTCCGTAGTTGAAGCAGAAGTCCTTCTTGGCCATGGGAGTCTATAGCTGAAGACAGGAAGATTCCCACACTCACCACAGGCTCTCTGCCTTGAAATATGCATTTAGTACTTTTCCCACTGCTATGAAAGAATACCTGACATAAACAACATAAGGCAAGAAGGGCTTATTTTGTCATCGATTAGAGAGTACAGTTCATCGTAGTGGAGAAAGCATAGCAGCTAGAAACACTCCACCCGTGGGAGCTTTTAGCTGCTGGTCACATTGCAGTGGTAGAGAGGAGGAGCGCTAGGGTAGTACAGGAATCAAGTATCACCATCAAGGTCCAGCCCTAACGGCCCACACCTTCCAGTTAGGTCCTATGTGCCAAAGGTTCCACATCTCCCCAAACTGCACCATCAGCTGGGAACAATTGTCAAAACATATGATCTTGTGGGGAACACTTCACAGTCAAATCATAGCAACATTAGTATAAACTTTCCATAAGAGTTGAAGAGTTACGTCAACCATGGTATATCCCAGTGTAGAGCTGGCCACAGTTTTCATGTTTCAGGTCAAGCATGACAGAGAGTGATGTTATGTATGGACTGTTATCTTAACAGGATGTAAGGTCACGCAGGAGACACTTTTTCGGGGGCATGTCTGTGAGATAGTTTCTAGATTAAGCTAACCTAAATTTGGGGTAGGACCCCGGACTGAATAAAAAGAAGGTGAGTTGAGCAGCGGTGTTCATCTCCCTGAGCTTCCTGACTGTGGGTGCTGCTGCCACACCCTCCCTGCCATGCCGCTTTCCTCAGCAGAATTCTGCAACCCCGGGATCTCCATCACCATGGAATCTCCATGCCAGTTAGACTTCACCTTCACGCTTCAAACATCAGTCTCTAGGAGCCTCAATGACCCGCATCTCCTGCACTCTGAATGCATGTAAGAACAGGACAATATGGATAGCACCAGGTTCTTCTGCTATCTCCTGAAGTTCTGTGTACTTAGAACCAAATTAGTTTTCAGGAACCCAGAAGCCTACAACATGCAAGACTCTAGTACTTGAGGCACCTTTCCTACTATGTATGTGCAAATTCTGCTATTATATTTTAATGGCGTTAATCGTTTTGATAATTGGCACTTTAACAATTAAGCTGCTTTGTCCTCTCCCTTCTCCACATCTTTAAATGTGCTCATTCTCCTGTGTCTTTCACATCTTTCTGCTCTCCTGTCGGACCTGCATTCTCTCTTTAAATGTGGCTGAAGACCACAAACAACCTGAATGCTATACTACCTTTAAATTTTCTCTACGAAATTAATTATTCCATTATTTTTAATCCAGCCCCACTCAGATTTCCTGGGAAAATGAACATAGCCATATTCTTTGCCAGGACATCCCACAAATCACCCCCAATACAGATAAATGTCGGAAATGTACAAGTGTCAGCAGTGTGTTTGGTGCTCACCATGCTGGATTCTGCTCTTCTGAGCTCCCACCAGCACCACCCTCCGAACTTCGCCTACTTAATTCTCGGGCTTCTCCGGCTTACAACTCTGCATTCTTCCGAACTTCCCCCACAAACCAGTTATAAAACCATACAAAACACACAGCCATGTTGATCACAGCAGCAACCTCACCTCTCAGTGCCAATTTGCTGCACTACATTTCTTTTCATTATGACAAAATTCCTTCTAGGACAATTTAAAGGGGGGAAGGCTTAATTTTGATCACAGTTTCAGAAGAGATGGACAGACAGAAAGGGAGACTCCATCGTGGCAGGGAAGGCATGATGCTGAGACAAGTCCAGCGGAGCTGATGGGGACATATATCAGAGGGTTCCCACACCATGGAGCAGAGCTCGGGGCCAAACAAGAAGTGGGTATCACCTCTGAGGCCAGCTCCATGTGGCCCACATCTGTTCCAAATGGGCCCAACAAATTCCCCAAATGGCATTACCTGAGGACCAAATGTTTGAATGCATGACCCTAGTGGGGCATTTCACATTCATACTGTAACAGAGGTTTACTGCTTAAAGGAACCACAAAGGCAGAGTGTGGAGGGGGTGAGGACAGAAAACACTTTGGGTGCAGTGAGGAGATGCACAGAGGTCTTTGTAACAGACAAGCTTTCAGATATGTGTACAGCCAGGCAGGCCCCCTTTAAATAGATTCTCTTTGTCAAAGTCATATTAGTGGCATTTTAGTTATTTTATGAACATGGCTTCTTTAAAATGCTTGAAATGAGCAAAAGAAAAGAATACTTCAAACCTAGAAGCTCGCGTTTAAATCCATCATTGGGTTGAATGATGGATTTAATTTTCTGACTTTTGAGGGAGGCCAGTGAGTCTCAGCCCTGGGAGACCCACGGCAAGTTCTACAAGGGCAGTAAGAGTAGCCAGAAATGGAAACTTCTTGAATTTAAATCTGTGCTTACTTGGATATGGACTGATCTTCTAGGTCAAGTATGGAAAATTCAAGCTCACAAGGCTGAGCCCGTGCAGCTTCTTTAAGCATATCTAGCCTACAGGTGTGAGTTCAGGTGGACTTTGCATGCCTGGGCCTATGGGAAAACACTTGTCAGCTTGGCTGTGCGCTGCTCTGCACCATGGCTCTGCCTGCTGTACTGAACAACCATGAGATACTCCAAAAGTAAGATACATATCTGCCCTTTCAACTCCCCATCATCTTAACCTGTGTCTTCCCCCCTTGGCGTTTATGTTTTTCCATAGCAGTCAGCCCCACCTGCATGCACTCCTGCTCACCTGATGAGAAAGAAACTCAGTAAAAAAAAAAAAAAATACAGAATTGAAATAGATGCAAACGTCCTCGACAAAATATCGGCAAACCAAATTCAACATCACATTAAGATGACTATGTGACGATCAAATGGCATTTGTCAGAACAGGGTCCAAGAATGGAGTCATGTGAGATTTATGAATGGATCACCGATGAGAAAAATTAAGAACACAGGGGTGGGAAGGCATTTTGTGTAAATGAATTGAAAAAAAATGAATATTTTTAAGATGTGTGCATATCCCAGGGCGATCTAGAATTGGGTGCAGTTGCTAATAGAATCCAAATTGTATCCGTATCAACATAAAAATAATTCCTAAAATGCAGCTTCTCAAAAAATGTTCAGTCACCAGAGCAAGCCAAGTAAACAGTAAAGTGATATAGGCGTCTTTGCCACCTGGTCTCAGACTAGTCCACACAACTCCAGCAATCAGAGGGTGGTCCTGGCACAATAAGCATACTGACCAACTGAACACATGGAGAACTGTGTGTTTGTGCTCTTTAGCCGAGGTTCCCGCAACACAAATGAAAAAGCAACATTCGCTTCAGTGAATGGTGCCCAAACACACAGAAAAATTAGACTTTTCATTACACCATACCCAAACCAGCACAAAATGGGTTGAAGGCTTAAACATAAAATGTACAACTATAAAACTGGAAAACAAAAGAAAAATGCTCTGAGAAAGGCTAATTCAGACATGGACACTGTGGCACAAGCAACAGGAACATAAATACCCAAGTGGAATGTGTCGCAGTCTTTAAAAAAATGAGATCACAGCACAGTAAAATTTTCATGCAGTACAAAAGAAGCCATCAATAGTGAAGAGCAAACTTAATGCAATGAGAGTAAGTAATGATGAATCAAGTACCTGCTAAGGGTTCCGGGCTACTATTCAAAATAGGTAGAATTCAACTCATCAGCAAGCAAACTAATAGCCTACGTAGAAAGAATAAAGGAACTAGTCATTTCCCAAAGGAAGAGACACAAATAGCCAACAGGTCCATGAAAACTGTTGAACATCACAAAATCGTGGCCCAAATTAAAATCATGTACGATTTTTCCCTCATTCAGTCAGGAATGGCTATCACAGTGGTTCTCAATCTCCACGATGCTTTAATATAGTTCTCATGTTGTGGTGACCCAGGAGGCATAAAATTCTCTTTGTTGCTGTTTTATAACTGTCATCTTGCTACTGTCATGAAGCATAATGTAAATATCTGTGTTTTCAGATCATCTTAGGTGACCGCTGTGAAAGGGAGCTCTGACCTATGGGTTGAGAACTACTCAGCTATCACCCAAAAGACAAAACACAGCTAGAATTGCCAAGCATGTGGATTTAAAGGAATCTTGGTGCCTGGCTAATAGTGAACCAGTTAACTGGTTAATAAGTGAACCAGTACTAGTTTGCTTTGCAGTGTTGTGGTAAAACCCTAACCAAAAGCAGCCTGAGGAAGAGTCTCTTTCAAGTTACAGGATACAGAACACCTTTGAGGGAAGCCAAGGCAGAAACTGAAGCAGACACAACACTAAGGAAGAAGAAACAGGACCACGGCTGCTTACTGGCTTGCTCCCCAGGGCACATTCAGCTTGCTTTATTTACACAACCCAGAACCATCTGCCTAGGGATGGCACTGCCCACATTGGGCTAGGTCCCTCTAAATTAATCAAGAAAATTCCCCACAGGCTCATCTGACCAAGATGATCATTCACCTCAAGTTCACTCTTCCCAGGAGCATCAAGTTAACAACCAAGATCTTCCATCACAACAGCCATTATGGAAAGGAGTATGGAGGTCCCCACAAGGTTAGAATGTAACAGCCACATGACCCAGCAATCACACTACTGATATATATGAAAGCATATGTGCTTTCTGGATTCTGATCTATAAACGAATGCATCAAAATAACTGTGAGCACATGTTGGTTACTTCATTGCTATTAGCCGTAATTACAAGGTTATATACTACATCTGATGTTATTTCTCGGCTCTAGTTGAATTATCCTTTGATCTCTCTTCATTCAACTTCCCACCTCTGGCACCTGACCGTCAAAACCACCATTCTGTTCTTCACGTCTGTGGATCCCACACAGTAGCGAGCTCATACAATACTTGTCTTTCTGCGTCTGGCTCTTTCTGCTTAAAACATAGTGCCCTAAAGATTCATCCATGTTGTTGCTGGTTACAGAATTTCCCCTTTTACTAAGGCTATATAATAATTCAGTGTGTATATACATCGCACTTGTTATCCATTCATCTATTGATGCTTAGGTTAATTCCAAATCACTTCAAAAAATATGTATGATAGAAGACATGTTAGTTTCTTGACCAAATCTTTTCCTAACTTACACATATATCAAAACAGCATGTGTATGCCATAAATATGTACACAAATTATGTTAATTAAAATTAAAATTTCAGGACTAAGACTAGCTCAGTGGTAATGTGCTTGCTTTGCACATGTGCAAGTACTTGATTTGATCCTCAGCACTGAAAAAAAATTAAAATTTGATTAAAAATCAGAAACAAGCCTGGAGATGTAATTCTTTCGGTGGAGCGCATAGCTACACACGCATGCACACACACCTACAAAAGTAAATTTTAGAAGATGATTTTTCAGATTTTATATTTCAAGATTAGCATTAATTTTCAGATGACTGGGGCTACTTGGAGATTTGACCTTGTCAATTTTCCTTCACTCAATTGTATCTTAATTAACTTCACATTTTATTATTGTTTGTAAATTTCTTATTTTGGTTAATTCTTCCTCGGGCTGACCTTTTGTTTTTTAGCCTGGTGCGAGTCAGCTTTGTGTCAAGACAGAGGGGTTTTTGTTTTGTTTTGTTTTTGTGACAGGTCTGATCAGGTTCCCAGGTCTGCAGCCGGAACTCGGTGTTGCGTAGAGGGTGAGGATGCCAGAGAAGACCACATGGAAATACCCAGAAAGACTGCATCTGGGGTTCTGCCCTCCAGAACTGTGGAACTACATTTCCCAGCAGGCACTGCAGCAGGTCATGTTCATGATGAAAGGTGTGGTCTCAGACCAGCATGCCCTGCCTTGACACTAAGCTGGCTTCCAGTAGGGGAATGGTGGCGCATGCTTCCCAGCATGCACTGCTCCAGGGCGTTGTCTGTCGGAAACGGAGCACTCCAGACTACAATTCCCATGATACATTGCACGGGAGCCCCACCAGGTTGCTGAGAGCTGCAGTGCCCGGCATGCTGCACGCTGCCCCGGCATGCCCCGCGCCCTAGGCAGTACCCTGATAGGGGCAGAGCTGCTAAGGGGCTGCGTACGCTGCGAAGCAGGCCCTGCCTGGTTCCTCGGGTTCTGTGTGTGCAACTGACTATTGAGGGATGCAGAGCTCCCCGATTGTTTAAATAAAAAAGCAGGACGTGCATTTTAACACGGCTTGTTCAGCACAGTGCAACCAAGAATTCTCATGTAGTAACCATGCATGAAGTCTGAGCTGGGGTTCAAGGGCAACTGTTATTTCAAACCGGACACATTTGATTTTGGATGGGTGCCTGTGCACCTGTCATTGTGTGTGTGTCTGTATGGAACACGTGAGTGCAGGGATCGAGGGCACGTGCGGCTTTAGTAGATCCTTTCTCGGGAAAACAAACAAACAAACAACAACAACAAAAAAAAAAAACATTATTTGCAGTAGATTTTTCTGGATTCATGCATTGTACAACTGACTGCATCCACTCCCAGGCTTGTCTGGCACGACAGTCTGGTCCACTCAGCCTTAGCTGGCTGGTGCCTGCTTTGGGGTTCTGGTCAGTCTCCTGTGAGCCCTGCAGAAATTCCCGGTGGCCACTCTGCAGCAACTGTGCTCCCTAGTACCTTAGTGACTAGGACCTGAGGTGCTCAAGCTGAAGCGGCTGCCTGCTGCTTCTGTTGGTTTTTACCTGAAGAAGCTCCACCTGCTAGTACAAAACAGAGCTGGGGTCAGGGCAGCCTGTTCTTTTCCCCCAGGAATCTGCAGGAGCAGGCTGGGCTTGCTAAACTGTGTGCCTGCAGGTTCTTGCTGAGGGAGTGTGCACCTGTGCTTGATTCTAGTTTTGGATGCGAAGACACAAGACTGAGGAAAGCATGACTATGAAACAAAGTCTCATGTGAGGGGAGGAAAAATTGGCATGTGCAGCCGCCAATTCTGCCCAGGGACAGAGCATCCTTTTTTCATGGTTGGAATCAATTGTGAAGACCCCTGCCAGACACTAAAGATGAGTTTCTGGCCCCGGGTGATCTTAAGCTCAAAAAGCTCCCAGCCTAACTCCGATCATGCTGCTGTCACTAACTGGCAAGTAGAGGGCTGTGCATTTTGTTTTGCACCGGTCCTCACAATTCCTATAGCTTACAAAGTACACGTGTTCCCTGGGCCTTGGTAAGATATGAAAATGGTGGAGAAAGCTTCCAAAGAAAAGGAAAAGATCTGTGGAACTCAGGCTTAACTCCTGGGATAGGCTGATCTCCCAGGCCTTTCTTTCTTTCTTTCTTTCTTTCTTTCTTTCTTTCTTTCTTTCTTTCTTTCTTTCTTTC
>NW_026585644.1:14705437-14776691 GCF_907164565.1 Psammomys obesus
TTCTTTCTTTCTTTCTTTCTTTCTTTCTTTCTTTCTTTCTTTCTTTCCCTTGACCTATTGAGAAGGTCTAGAAGATGTCTGGAGAAAGACCAACTAGGGAACTTGAAGCCCCTTACCACCATAGGGGGCATTCTGTTTCCCTGTGGATCTAAGCAAAGGTAATTTTCAGCATTTCCAGTGCATGTAGGTTCATGAGTGCCCCTGTGCCTCCTTCACAGTTTCCTCATCTATGAATATAGGTTATGAACTGAAGTTCTTAACAGAAAAAAAAAAAAAAAGCACACACATGTTAAAGATTCCAGAAGACTAACGGACTAGGACTCTATGGTTGTAGAGAGTTGGAATGGTACAGATCTGTGGTCAAATTTCCTTTGGCTTGCTTGACAACCATTAGTGCCTGCTTCTGTTTCAGACCTACTGTCATCTTGAATATCAGCCAGAACCATTTGAGAAGGCGTTAATAAAAAACAAACTTCCACTGACTCTAAAGCTAAGAATCTCACCCAAGAACATCTGAAAGCCATAAGAGATTCCTCTGCTTTTCTATAAATTGCTGTTCTTCACTTTCTGCTGCTGTGGCAAAACATTCTGACCAAAAGCAACTTAGGAGATGAAGTTATTTCAGCCTACACTTCCGGGTCAGTCTATCATGGAGGAATGTGGATTGCCAGCATGCTCTCTGGCTTGTTCACAGGCTCATGCTTATCTGGCTCTCTCCTATGGCATAGCACTGCCTGTGTAGGGATGGTGACACCCACAGTAGGCTGGGCCCTCTCATAGAAATCATCATTCAAGACAATTCCTCACAGAAATGACCACAATCTGATCCAGACAATGCTTCAACTGAGACTTCCTTTTCCCAGTTGAATCTAGATTTTGTCACGTCAGAAATAACTAACCATGCAGTGGAAAGCTTAGGTCTAAGGGAACAGGCTGGTGTGGGAAGATGAGAGGTTCTGGAAATGGTGGTGGTAGCCATTCACAGCAACCTGTATACTTAAGGAGAGATCAAATGACAAGTTTTATAATGTATTTATTTTACTGTAGCAAAGGCAGAAAGAAAACAAAGCAAAGCAGAACTCCTGGAATGGAAAACAATGTCAGATTAAAAATTCAAGTCACAATGCAGGATTAGCGGCAGAATGGGCCTGCAGAAGGGAAGGGCAATGGAATTAAGACATAGCTTTGAGAACCATCCAGGGATGGAAGAAAATTAAAACTAAGGCAAAATAGGAGAGGATGCACAAAGATTACAAGAAAAAAATTTTTACCAGGATCTTAATGCAAGAGTCTGTTGGGTATCAGAGCAGAGCAAAGACAGACAAAAGAGCAGCACCTTTTAGTTACTGACAGCTAATGACAAGTTGGAAATCTTAAAAACTGTCATATGAAAAAAGAAACCACAAGACTTTCCACAGGAATTATTACAAAAAAAAAAAAAAAAAAAAAAAAAAAAAAAAAAAAAAAAAAAAAAACAAAAAAAAAAACGACAGCAGGTTTCTCAGACACGAAAAGCCAGAAGACACTTGGACAGCCTCGATAATGCACTAGAAAAAAAAAATATCACAACTTAGAATCTTGTAGCAAGTATGTGATAGATTCATACTAAACTAAATTATGAAGGAGGTGTCCCATTTGTGAGGAAGGAAATGGTCTGACATGGAAAAACTGGACTGACAGGTACGGAGTGCATCAGAAAGAAGTCAGCCATGAGCACAAGAGAGCCCACATTTTGGGGTCTGCTCAACCTAACCAATGGAAATAAGAGAGCAGGTGGCTCCTCAGCACAGGACTCTGTGTTCTGTGACAGGAGCAGAGTAGGGTGAAAAGGCTACTTCTTTGCAAATTAAGGTATCAATGTAAACATCTTTAGTGAAAATGTACAGCAGGGTAGAAAAATTAAAAATTTCTAAATTTCATTAGAAAATAAATAATTTAATTTAAAATTCAACGGGGGAACATTCTTCCTGTTATAAAAATGTATGAAGATGTCATAATTAAGAAGCTTTCCTTCCCACCCCTGGAGCTAGAAAAGATGGCCTGGTAATGGAAAAGAACAGAAAGTGTGTGAGGTCAGAACTAATTTATAGGACAAGCGAATGTGTGATGACAGTGCTCCTGACCTTAAAGTCGGGGGGTGGTGGCTTAATATGCTGGAAATAATAAGCACTCTCGCTTAAAACCAGTCACCTCTAAAACTTCCAGGAGACAACTGTGCAGCAGAAATCAAAAGCCTTCAGTGCGCCTGGCTTCGCCCCAGAAGTTCTACTTCTGGAAACTTAGTCAGGTACAAATACTAAATGAGAACCGACATGTGTCTACATAAAAGCTGTGACATGCATGTTCACAACTTTGAAACTATGGAGACAACCTCCCTGTCCTCTACTGGGGTGGCAGACAATAGCAGAGTTGGTCCAATAAATAACTGAGTTTCTGGGTTTTGTCTTTATCAGTAAATTGAACATAACTTCATACAATCAAACAGTCCCCCACAATAGCTCTTCTTTTCTCATTTCTCTCTCTCTCTCGCTGTGTTCTTGCACATACCCCCGTGTGTGAGTGTGTGCACTCATATGGATGCGTGTATGAGTGTGCATGCCTGTGCATATGTATGCAGAGGCTTGGCATTGATGTCCAGAATTATTCCTCATGACTCTTCCACCTTAACAACGGGCAGCCCTTTCAGTAAACTCAGAGCTTTCTTATATAAATCTGAGGATTTCCTGTGTCTGTTTTGAAAGGCTGAGATTACAGACACCCACTGTGCCTGTTCCAACATTTACATGATTTATTGGGGATCCAACTCTGGTCATCAGGTTGGCCAATGAACCATCTCCTCAACCCTTATGATAGTTTTTAAATGTTTGTTATCTGGTATGTTAAGGAAGCTATCTTCCCCAAGCACCCAGCCATGGCTGGAAGTACTGCTGGAACACTGATACACTGGAAGGCACAGCAGGTGTGTCACAGAAAAGCTGTTCTGTGGACACTTTGACCGTTGCCCACACACAGAAAGATCTTCTGAGTATTGGTGTCCACAGCACCAATACATCCCTAAGGCACCCTTTCTGCTGACCCTCCGGGTTCCCCCAAGGCAGGATGAGTGAGTATCTGGGGGGTAAAATATAGCTAGAAAAAGATGGGGAAGGAGAACATGAGCTCCTCTCACAAAGCTAGTGGTTATGTTTTCGCTATGATTTGGATTCAAAATGCCTGCTTAAAGGTGTGGGTACCGATGGCTTAGTACCCTACTGGTGATGGGATCACTCACATGGATTCTGTGGCTTAATACTATTACAGCAAGATGGGGCAGCAAGAGGGGCTTCCTGGTTGGATAAGTAGGTCACTGACGGTATCTTTAAAGGGTAGATTTTTGCCCCTGACTCCCCACCACCACCTCTTTTCCATCACTAAATGAGCGATACAACCATTCACTGTCACGTTCTGCCAAGGCACCAAAGGCCCAGTGTCCGTGGATTGAAACCTCTAGTTTAGACTCCAGGATGAATCTGTCTTGAAGTTACCTCAGGTGCTTTCCTGCAGTGGCAGAGGGCAGGTGTACACTTAGGCTGAGTCAACTTTCGAGTTTTTCCTCTTCATCCTTTGGTGTGCAATATAGTGATATTTGAAGGTGGGGTTTCTTGGAGAAAATTAAGTTTAGTGAGGCCATTAGGGTGGAGTCATGACACTATAGTTAGTGCCCTTTTGAGAAGAGAAGGGCACCAGGATGCTACCCCTGAGAAGGAAGTATCTACAGCCAGGGAGAGCCTCATCCGTACCTGGCCATTTGTTGCAGCTCAGCCTCAGGCTTCCCACCTTCAGGACTGCAAGGCAGTGACCATCTGTTAGGTTCCTGTCGGTGATGTTCTGCCATCGTGTCCAGAGCTGACCAAGGTACAGTGTATCTTCCTTTTCTTTTTGGGATCTGAACCTCGGGATTGGCACTATCTTTTCTGGCCTGGGTGGCCCAGCACACCTTGCAGGCTTGTTTCCTCTAGCATTAAGAGAAAGACCCCACTTTAAGTCTCTGTCTGGAGAACTGCTCTCAGGCTTGGAAAGCCTGGGCAGCTCTCTGGTGTCTTCCGGTGAATGTTTCATTGGACTTTCCTATCTACGTGTTCTTGATGAGGCGATGGATAGTGTGTGCCTTCTTCCTCCATGTTTACATTGGACAAGCCCCAGGTGTGGGTTTGGAAGGGAAAAGTTCACATGAGCTGCACGCAGCAGACCTGGGATATCTGGACACCTCAATTGCTATGACTGCCCTACCCAAGGTAAGACAAGTCAGACTCATGGTCCATCAGGTACAGTTTACAGTCTACAAATAGCATTCCCAACTGACTATTACTTTACTGTCTCTCTCCACCATGCAAGAATCACCTCGACACTGGCCTATGTGTTCAATAAACTCAAGCCTACGTCACCTTCCTGTCCCACTTACAGATTTCTGATGAAGACGACTGCCAAGCAAACTGACACAGCTGTTGTTAGAATTCAATGGCTTTTTGATGACATCATGGTTTTCTTGCCTAGATCCAGACTGGCATGATGTGTTGGAATAGTTTGTGTCTTTCTCCCTCTGCCTGAGAAATGAGAAGAATAGAGCTCATGAGTGGAGAGGAGGGTCAGGAAGACTACAAATATTTGGGAAGCGACATGGTTTGAGCACTCAGAAGAGAAGTGCCATACAAATGATTGTTTTTAAAGTACCACGTGTAGGAAATGCAATCCAGCTTTTTTAAAGAAGTGTTTTGGAGTTTCATCCCAATTTCCTGATGAATGGCAACTAATGAAATGTTTGTCTGGGACTCTGAAGAGGCAATTCAATTGGCTGTATGTAGATAGATAACACCAGTCGCTTTGATCTTGCAGACCAAAGCATCTTATATGATGATAAATTATACCAGGTTTCAAAATCCTCTAAATGATGTTATCTGCAATACCCTGCCTTCTTACTATCTCCCATTTTTATTTTCCCTCAGTGAAAGAAATAACAGTTTGTAAAGGCTTATAAATTCCAACCCTTATCTTTTAAAGTGGTTGTTCTTTTTCCTCATCTTAACATGCAAATAGACTGCCTTTCTGTAGCCTTTGATAAAGAGCTGGAAGAAAAGTTCACAAGGGTTTGATAAACCATCCCGAGAAACCCAGCCAACAACAAAGACATACAAGGAATTTATTATCTGCACTGCCATTGTGTACAGACCCTCACTTGACATCCTCAAAGATGCTGAGCACCAAGATGCTCAGGAAAGGAGGGGGTGAGGCCAGAGCCTTTACAGTCTAGGTTCCCAACCAAAACATCAGAAAAAAAAAAATGAGCAGAGATGTGGCATCGAGTGTGAATCTTTGTCCACAGATGAATGTCTTTATTTGTCTACGCAGTGCTGTGAGTATGGCTCAGGGCCAGGAGGCTGTCCCGAGTAGCTCATACAGTGAGATATTGCAGAATTCCGTTGACCTTCAAGTCCACAGATTCCTCCTCCACTCAGCCACAAATTGCTGTATTACCTTGGAAAGACCCTTGGGTGGTTAGTATCTTTCTCTGTGAGAGGCGGGGCAAGCCGGACCTGAGCTGGCCATGGTTGTGCTTCACACTTCCTCTGCCCACAGACTTGTATATCCAGGCAAGGGGGACTATGGAGAAGATCCCAGTCTCTCCACCTGCCCCTATTCAGGCCCTGTGTAAGAACTTGAACTCATAACTCTCCCTCTCCCTATATTGACTCTCCTTATTTTTCTATTTTTATCATGTTATTTGAGGGTGTTTTTCTTTAAACATTACTGTGCTGTGACCTGGCTATCCTTGTATTGTATTAAAAGAAACCCCATTTTTTTATTTAAAAATATTGACAAAGATTGTGTGTGTTCAAAGTGTGCAGTGTGATGATTTGTTACAAGCACACATGCACTAATTTCTCGGCATGTCCCTCACCCACATGGTATCTTAAGAGTTGTTCCTGCTCCTCAACACAGCTTCAGTTTGCTGTGCCCTCATCTCCACAGGTAAGGTGATACAATGTCTGTCACACAGCAAGTATCATCTACCTTCATCCTATTCAGGACTCCATTTTTGTTTTGTTTTGTTTGAGGTTCTATATTGTTCCTTGGCACTCGTGCACCCCCCCCCACACACACACACACATACACACTGTTAGCAAGAGTCATACCCTTTTATAAAGATCCTCCATTTTGGCTGAACTGGGACAATCCCTGAAACTACAGTAATTTGATTTCCAGAACTAAAGTAGCATATTTCTCTAGACTTAAGCATCCTCTTCCCCTCACATCTGATTCATACACAGCCTGATTGCATGCACTTACTATGCATTACTCATCAACTGTGTCACACAGAACACCTTCCTTCCTCTGAAATCCTATAAGAAGGGATTTCTGCTCTGCCATGGGACCTAGTTCTCCTTACAGTCCCGACCAGTCTGTCTGTCTATCTGTGGCATTATTAACTTCCCTAATTGTAATCTGAAAGGACGATCCGCCTCAGTGTCATCCTTAAACTGCAAACCCCAAACCTTCCATGCCCCACACTTTTTTGACCACTTATCCCATGCTGGGCACTTGGGTAATATTTTTTTATGTTGGCACTGTTATGTCATACCATGGCCACAGGAACCCTCTGACCCTATAGTAATCCTTCTCAAGTGCTACTTTTCTTCCTTGCTCATCAGCAACTTCCTTTCAGCTTTACCATCTCATATACCTAGGCTGGGTCCTTGAAACAACACTTACCTGAAGGGAAGAGCCATTACCTGGTGTGGAATAAATATGCAAACTAACATCAGAGTTATAAATTGCCAGTTGTGGGTGGGAGCAGGGAAAGAAAGAAAATATCCAGAGAAGGGCTCTGATTCCCAGACAATGAGACCAGTCATGTACACTACCAAGGAGGCTCACCCTCTTGTTGCAGCCTGGGAATCATCAGAGCATATGAGAACTTACATGGTGGCATCAACTTCCTTGCAGGCCTCAAGGACATAAAGAAGAGCTATGGGAGCAGCCGTAGACTTGGGCCTACCCTGGATCTTCTGCTCCCATGGAACATAGCAAAGAGACAAAAAAAAAAGTCTTCACTTGCTTACCCTGCCCACAACTTACCTTCAAAGCCCCAGACTCAGCCCCTCCATGGGTCCTGTCCACATCACCACATCTACCTGCCACCATCTTTGTCACCTGGTAATGCTGACATATATCTGGCCTGACTTTCCACCCAGCCCAGCCTCAGTCTGGCAGATTCCCCCAGATACCACTGACACCCCATTGCCTGCTGCTCTGGCATGAGGAAGCCCACCCCAGCCTCTCCTGCATTACGAGCTCCTCCCTCATGATCCTGCTTCACTTCTTCCTCCATGTTCCTGCTTCCCACCTCACCCCACCCCAGGGTACCTGCTTCCTCCTCCAAACTCTATTCTCCTGCTGCCCAATCTCTCCATATTCCTGCTTCCTCTCTCACTCCAGCCCCAGTGATCTTCTAACACACACACACACACACACACACACACACACACACACACGTACGATATGCTACTGCTTTCATTCCTCTTAAGACTGTTTACTCCTTCATCTCCATGATACCCTACCTCTGCCACCTGACAGACAGTATTTATTTGCCTGACTTCTAGCAATATGGAGGCAGTTTTCATAGAGGACTCTCAAGTTCTGAGCCAGCAGAGGTCATGACACACCCTGAATATTCCCTCACCTCTTGGTATCTCAGGACGACTTGTGCACCTGCTCCTGGGGTGTCATTCGAACTAGCAGCTCCTAGCTAGCAGCCACAGGGATGGGCCATCCCTGGGGCCTAGCATACAGCAGGTGCTTAAATAGCCTTTCCTCAAAGAATTCAGCGCAAATGCCATGCTCCCGATGTAACCTGAGCCATAGTGATCACACCAGGATTTTGCTCCTGTGAGGAAGTCAGCTGCTGCTGGCCAGATGCACACACTGGGCTTTAGTGTTCTCTCTCATGATCCTCAGTGTGGCCCAGCTCTCCCTCTTCAGATGAGGGCATTTGCCTAGATGGTCTGTAAGGTCCTGCACACTTGGAAAGGTTACAAGGTCTCAGGTGTTTATTTTACATATTCTCTTTTACTCTCTTTTGTTTTATTTTATCTTGTTGGAGATAGGGTCTCTTGTAACCCAGACTAACCTCAAACTGAGTATTTAGTCAAAGATAACCTTGTACTTCCTTCAGTGACTCCAAGTGCTTGGGATTATAGGTGTTCAACACCATGCCCCGTTCATACAGTGCCGGGGACTGAGCCCCGGGCTCTGGCTCTCAGCATGCTGGCCAGCTACCCCACCAGCTGAGCCCCACATCTTTTCCTTCACCGAGATGAAATCATTTCAAGGTGAACAATTAGGTGGGGTTCAGTGCATTCACGAAATAGTCCAACCAGATGGGTTATTTTTTGTTCTTCTGTGCAGACAGGAGATAGAGAAAACAAAGGCCCCAAGAAATTAAAGGATGAGGTTTGGGTTGACACGCCAGCCCCCAGGGGAACATCACCATCCCCACAGTGACAGGAGTATGATTTGGGGGCCACAAAGCTGGCAGGAGCTCAGTCAGAGCCCAGCCCCGTGTCAGCCTTTGACTGGCATCCCCAACCTCACCTGACACCTAAGGGGGCAGCGCTGGCCCACTGGGACTGCAGGTGTTCAGCTCGCAGCTGTCTTTCCTCTCACCTCGGGATCTGCATCCCCACAGATGCCCTTGTCACCAGCCGACAACCATGAGCTCAGGGGAGCCCGGGGGAAGTGTCACACCCAGGCTCTCAGGAATGAGATGGAATGCAAACAGCCAGGACTACTAGATGAGGAACGCCCCGGAGAGCCCACATCATGCCAGCGGTGCGCGGGTGGAGGGCAGGGACTGCCGCGGACCCCAGGGAACCGGAAGCTTCATCCAGCTCCTGCCCAGCATGTTTGTTGGGTGGGGTGGGGGAAGAGGCTGTCCCGTAGAGCAGCCACGCTTTGTGGGGTGAAATGAGAGTGGCCCTGCAGTGGGGAAGGGGGAAGCAGCCACAGCAAATGTGCCACGTTGTCACAGCTAAAAATAACATCTGAAGCCGGCACTGGCCTCGGGTTCTCATCATGTGTCTAGCGTCTGAAAATGGACGCCGATGCCTTTTTTTCTTCACACGCATCCCTCCTCTTCCGTGTGTGTGAGCGGCGTGCGTGCGTGAGTTAGTGTCAGTGCTCTGCTTTCTGGAAATAAATAAATAAATAAATCACTGCTTCCACATTTATTGACCACAGCTTCTGTGATGATGGAGATAAATTTGCACACAGTGAATCTGTGCTTCTCTGTGCCCAGCACTGTGCCTCCAGTGTACTGGGTTCCTTGTCACTATGCCAGAGGCGGCTGGGTCAGTTGCAGCTCAGAGAGCAGAGGAGTGGGGGCTGGGCTCCTCCTGTGCAAGCTTGGCTGCTAGGCATCTGCAGTCAGCATTCATTTCGCAGTGAGAGAGCTGAGGCTCCAGAGGTCATCCAGGAAGTGACAGGTGGAGACGTCCCAAGCGTAGGCTCTGGAGGGCCCTTGAGCCCTGGACCCATCTCAGCCCCTCCTCAGCCCTCACTTCCCTGGGTGAAGTCTCTGATATGACCCCTAGCTGGAGCAATGGAAAGGTAATTTTCCCCTGGAGCACTAGGAACGTGGTTTATGGCTGCTGCAGAGAGCACTCTCTGAGAGACTCTAAATTACCCAGCTCGCTGAAACATGCTTGCATGAATAATAGATCCAGCCCAGATGCAGAGCGCCTCTTGTGTAATTTCTCAAGGCGCCTCGAGACTCTCTCAAGGGTGCTTGCCGAGGTCACAGCCTACTTGAGCTATTCCGGGCTGGGAGAAGCAACAACCTGCAGGTGGGAAGACACCGCTCCTCCGCAGTTGTGGCCTCCTGCCTTTGTGAGGGAGGCAGGCTCTGTGGGGCCATGCCTGCAGGAAGGAGAAGGCTGCTGTCAGCTCCAGAGTGCTGCTGCAGGCTCTGTGATCACTGCTCCATTTAATCCTCCCCAATTAGCAAGGTGGGCACGTCCCGATGTCACAGCGTGGAAATGGCTGGAAACACAGAGCTCTTCCTGGCCCATGAGTGCGTGTCACAGCAGGTAAAGAGAGCTTTAAAAAAAATCTAAGAGCAAAATGCACGCCTTTCATAAGCATTGCTCCCCAGGAAGGTGGGGGCTTCCCTCCCAGCCTCACACTGGGCTCAGCGACCTTGAGCATGTCACTGTCACCACAATGTTCCCGGATCACAGCGACCTTGATGTCACAGTGTGCAGGAGGTGCCCACAGTGCTTCCCCGCTATATTCTTCTGATCTTGAAGAGAGGAATGCTGGGCTCCCTCCACAGCATGTGACAGCCATTGTTCTGTTTCTGTGAAATCCGCAATAGCTTGGGGAGAGAACAAGAGACTTGCACAAACAGGCACCTTACTTTATAAATTTGGGGTGACACGAGAAATCCCGCCTGTATTCATCTCTGCAGCAGAATAACGGCTCCCAATGATGCCCTCATTCTTAGCCCTGTAAGCTTTGAATGTGTCTGTCAGCGGCAAAGGAGGCTTTGCAGGTGTGATTGCATTATAGATTCAGAGACAGGAGAATGAACTTAGGTGGGCCATGACATTCAGGGCTCTACGAGAAGGAAGGGAGGCTCAGAATCAGAAGAAAGGTGGGAACAGTTTGAAGGATGTGACTCACCTACCAAGGTCAAGGAAACACAGCAGTGCCCAGGAGCCCTTCCATCCTAGCAGAAGCCACTTATGTCCCAGCCATACTGTGCTATTTCCCAGAATGCTATATTTTCATAGGTGTGACACTTGCAAACACTCACTCACCATGCTCCCTGCACTGGGTGGCACCATCTTCTGTCCTGACTGTGCCTGTAGCCATCTCTGCACTCCCCAAGAAGGGAAACATGGTCGTACTGGTGATAGTCCCAGCCTGGCCTCCTGTTGGGCATTGCACATGTAGGGCTGGCTAGCCAGGGACACGTTTACTTTAAAATCCTTTTTTTTTCCTGATCTCTACCTGCAAAACTAGAAGCTAAAGGAAGACACAGGGCAAAAGAGAGGGCTCCATTCAAGCCATCCTGAATGAGCTTCAGTTTCTTTTGGGATATCTAGGAATAAAACATGCTTCATGGTCTGGTGTTTAGTACCTGCCTACATTCCTGAGTACTGTGGTGATTATCATTTGGGCAGATAGTCCCCATAAAGGCTGCTGCATTCTCTACCACTACTGGGTTGTCAGTCCTCATAGCCTCTGTGCATGCCCCTACTTGCCAGCTGCCCCGACCCTTCTACCATGCCCACCCAAACTACACTCGAAAATTCTGGGAGTTAGTGAATTCAATATAAGAGACAGACACAGGGGAGGAATCTGAGGAAGGTTTGTGGTAGGGAAGTAGAACTATGGATGCCAAGTCTGTAGTTTCATGTCAACTTGACACAAGCTATAGTAATTCTGGAAGAGGGAATCCAAATTGAGAAAATGCCCCCTACAAGAATGGCGTATGGGCAAGCTTGTGATGCATTTTCTTGATTGATGGTTGATGATTGGGCCCAGCTTGCCATAAGTGGTGACACCCTTGGCCAGGTGGTCATTGGTGGTATGAGAAAGCAGGGTGAGCAAGCTATAAGTGAGCGAGCACCCTTCCATGGTCTCCATGAGTGCCTGCATTGAGTTCCTTCCCGGATTTCCCTAGATGATGGTCTACAAGCGATAGGATGAAATAAACACTTCCCTCACCACATTGCTTTTGTTCATGGTCAGCAACAGAATCTGTGACTAAGGAGAAGATCCACTGGGGACCTGAGGCTTGCTTGGCACAGGTGTTGGAGCAGGAATCTCTGGTAGGAAGTCTGAGGAAGGCGGCATTTCTTGTGGGCAGAGCTTCTGGGCCTCAAATGAGCCAGGGGAGTGGCTTCTGCCTCACTGAGGCTGCTGTGGAGTTGGTTTTGTTATGCCCAGGAATGATCCCAGAAGTGGTTTTACCTCAGCCTCTGCCTGATGCCATAAGGAAGGAACTATGTTCAAATCGGGGCTCAGGATTATGTACACTTTATGCTCATAGGGTCCTGGTGCGAGATGCCAGAATTCTGTGTAGTGTACACTTATAGGGAACCCAGAACATCATGTTAGAGTCCAGGGAACCCAGAACTGCACATTAGGGTTGTGTACTGTACAATGTCTGCTCACAGGGGCTCTGGGCCAGCTCATCAGTACTCAGGTTTATGGGTCAGTCTTATGTTTCCCACTCAGTTGTGATCCACTCTCTCTAGACCCTCTCTAGCTAGGCTCTTCAGGCCTGCCAGGATCACAATAAATGTCAGACGACTTAAACTCTTAGTGCCAATGTGACATCACAATGCAAGCCAGAGAGACAGAGACAGAGAGAGAGACAGAAAGAGAGAGACTGGAGAAATGTGGAATGATTTGCAAAGTCATACATGGAAATGTTAGTGTAGTGCCGGCAGAGTGAGTAGAGTACAACATACATGAAATTTTTGATATGTTAAAAACTTTATTTCAGAAATAAAGAGAAAGAAATGATGTGTTAATTCCTGAGATAATGCCTTAAAAGCAAGACCTAACTATGGAAATTTTTAAATTAAAATATTTGCTGTACAGTTACAGAGGATGAAACTTACAACTTATTATGCTACATTTATCCTAATTTCAGTATCTTAATTTATATGCAATTTAAGCCCAGCCAGTAATAATGGTGGGAACATCACCTTCTAAGACACCCTTTGTGCAAATGGCTTCCTGTACGCCTAAGAGGTTTTCAATAATGCTTTCTCTTTTTCTCAAATTTACAAATTGTATTGGGAAAATATTTACATAAGAAGCAAGGGACAAAGGGACAGAGTACTGTGGGAATGCATCTACACAATTTGATACCTACCTATCCTTGGATAAGTTGCCTTGCACTGTGTATGTGTGTGTGTGTGTGTGAGAGAGAGAGAGAGAGAGAGAGAGAGAGAGAGAGAGAGAGAGAGTGTGTGTGTAGTGTGACTACAAACGCCACAGAGTTTATAGTCCAGGCACTTGCAAACAGCAGCTCTTTGACTTTGGGGAAGCCTAGTGGACAAGAGGCCAGAGACCCAGCCTGGGTGATGCAACCAGTGTCAAGATGAGCACATGACACTAACTCTCATCCTAGGCAGCAGAGCAGGGGCCACGAGGTAGCTATGTGAAACCTGCCTGAGGCAGAAGCTGAGCCTAGTTCTTAGTGGCGAAAACTTAGGGTCCCCCACACCAGCACAACATCAGGATCCTGAAGCTGATCTCCACTCACCAGACCCAGGCATTTTTGCCACTTGACTGCCCCATGGAGGTACTGTCTGTGCCCTAGAGTTTATCCTTCTTTCTGACCCTGGGAGGGGACCAAAGCCCAGGCCCAGGTGCTTCCTGAGATTTTCAGGGAAACACCCAGAGAGTTCAGGCTACCAGCACCACATCCAAGACTCTGGCTGCTCCATATTACCTTACTTTAGTCCCATGGCTCCATGAGTACCAGGGTCAGCAGGAAAATCTGGGCTTCTTGCTCTATTGGGCCTTTAATCATAGCTGTTTCTGCTTGTCTGACTCTGAGCTGATACCTGTGAACCTGACCCTACATAATTTCCTAGGAGGCCATACTGGGGCCAGGTCTCCACTGTGGGCATTTGTCTCCTCTCATCCTCTGTCTCACATACTTTGGGGCTGAACTGACTCAATGACACCCTAGTTTCCTATTTCACTCTGATGTCTCTGACAGTGAGAGAGCATAGGACACCCTCATGACCACAGCATTGACCAGGCTTATCTGACATCATATTTTCTTCTAGCTAGTAGCAACTCTGGCTTGGTCCAGGCATACCTTTCTCTTCAGTCATCTTCCAGGGCAATCTCTGTTGACTTGGCCAGGGCAGAACTTTGTGAAGCAGAATCAAGAGAAAATGTGGGGGAGTACAAAGAGACTCTGGGGTTGATCCTGCATGGAGTGGGGAGAAGATAGGGCACACTCAGAATAGCTGAGGCTTGAGAGAGAAGACTCCGATGCTGCTCAAGCTGTAGTCAACACTATACTCCACCTGCCATGGTACTCCACCTCTCCTCATGCTGCCTGTCCTCCCAAGTCCCCCAGGAGGCCTGGTCTGAGTTATGTATTCACAGGTCACAGCTATCACTCAGTCAATTCTGAACCACACAGAAAGGGGCACAGTTAAACAGATTAGCACCATCCTTACAATGCCTACTGTAGCATGTGAAAACTCCTTCAGATGTGGCTTCTGTCATTCCCATCTATCCTCATGAGGAAGGGGCACATGACAGATGGCCTCAACTATTCCTCCAGAACTTGTAAGGAAAGGCATGTTCTAGATGGCCCTCATTCCTGTTGACCCCTGAAAGGAAGAGTAAATACCCATCAGCCTCTGTGATTTCGTATGACCCTGGGCAGAAGAGCATGTCCTAGATAGTTCTCCTGAGTCTCATATGATTTCATACGAAACAGGAAACATCAAAAGGCCTCCATTACCCCATCAGCCTTTTGAGGAAGTCATGGCCCAGATGTGATGAGGCTCAACTCTCCTCCACACACAGCTGGACTTCTACTTTCAGTCATTCTGGACAGTTAGAACTGAACCACAGCCATGTGCTTCTTCCAGGCTCAGGCACCCTGGCTATCTCTCTTATCTCTCCATGATGGCTTACTGTAGATGGCCTGTAATCCCTCAGGGAGCCCACAACATGGAAGGACCTGGATCCTACATGACAGCCCATGTCAGAGTTCTGCTGGCCTGTATTACCCTCTGAGACGAGGGACAGCAAGGACTGGATGGGGACGACACCTTAGTGGACAATTCAAGCAGATGCTCCTCTGTGACCTACAGGTGCAACCGAGGGTCTCAGTTCTGCATCTGAGCTTGTCGGTGTCTGCAGGTTTTGGTCCAGTAAGAAAGAAATGTCAGTAGTGCTGAGGCTCAGAAGCGGGGGCAGGCAAGTAGGGTGGTAGACTAACCTGTCCTGATTAATATGGGTAAATTAATGTTTCAGCCTTCAAAATGAGGAACCTATACTTTAAAGCTTTATAACTCTTTTCTAAGCCAGGAAGCTGAGAACAAAGCAGATTCCCCACAAAGCACCAAGTGCCAGGCAGGGTAGACCAGGTTAGCTTGTGAATAACTACACAAACCTCTCAGGGAGCCCCACACATCATGGATTTCTCAAGAAACTGTCGAGTGGATAATCCCGGGTTAACGTGGGATGCAGACTTCCTACAAATTAAGTTTATCAAATTAAATGGTAGTTTGGCTAATTATTGTTTACTTCAGGGAGAAAAAAGCTGTTGGGTTTCTACTGTCAAAGAGCTACGAATGACCCTTGAGTTTAAAAGGTAGGAGAAAATTAACACGCGCAGCATTAATTAAGGCATGGAAGAAGGACATGACATAAAGCTTAGACTCTGCCACACCTACTCAGATTCTCGGAGCTCACGGGGGTGGCTGCTGGGTGGCTTCAAAAGTAGAGTTGAATTTGAATCTCCTGTTGCAGAGTAAAGGCTCTGAAACATTTCTAGCTCTCATTTTTCTTTTTTATGAAAAATCATATTCATAAAGTTCTGTTTCTAGAGTCGTTTATAAAAATTCCACTTTACCATGTGCTGAGATCTGGTATGAATGTATCAGCCACCCTGCATCGTGCCACCCTGAATCCACACACCACCCTGCAACACAACCCTGAATCCTCACACCACCCTCCATCCTTAAACCAGCCTGCATCCTCATACTACCCTGCACACAACAGCCCGCATCCTCATGCCACTCTGCATCCCCACACTGCCAGCATCATGCCATACTGCATTGTACCTCGATGGCTACAAGGGTCAGCAGAGAGCTGATCTGGGTGCTGCTATCCAATGCCACATGGCTAACCTGCTACTGAACTCCTGTCAGGACACAAGGTGAATTACCATTGAACGGGGCTATTAGAAAGTCTGACATGCTATCATAGTTGCCCCTCCTTTAGCTCATCTTTTCTCCTCTTGGACTGCTTTCCTCCCTCAGCTCATCTTCCATCCTCCATGAATGTCCTTCTCCCTTAATCATCCTTCATCCTCCCTTAGTCTGTCCTCCCTTCTTCCAGATTTCCCTTCTCCCTCAGCTCATGCCATCTGTCCTCAGAGAGTCCTCCCCCTTCGTTCTATCTTCCCTATTCTCCTTCTTCCCTGGGTCCACCTTCCCTCCATCTGTGCTCCCTTCTCCCATCTTCTCAATCTGACATAGAGATATGAACAGGTGGGCTCATGTTTTCTCCTTGTTTCTCACTTCTTCAGTTGCTGTGGGGACTTTCCAAGAGAGTCATAATCACAGATCATAATGGAGATTTAAAGTTCCAGGTGGAGGATGTCTCCCATCTGTGTGTACAGATCCCATGTGTAGAGCACAGGGCAGCTGGAACATGGCACCAGACTCTGGGGAGAGCTGCTTAGGTGAAGTGGGGTTCTGAGAGAAGGAGCTTTGTAAGGCCCCCACAGCTCTTCTCCAGCGTTCCCCACCCTTCCTAGAGAAGCAAAGTGACATGAACACATTTGAGCGTACGGCATCAGCTCCTACAAGGGATCCGTCAGTCCTCAGATATTTTGCCAACAGAAATCCTGACAACTATAATCTGTATCCTGATTCCTGGATGCTATTAAACATGGTGTCTCCTACACTTAGTGTCTTTGTGGCCTTCCACGTGTTCTCTCTTTCAGCTATCCTAACGAAATTAGGTTGTTGTTGTTTTGTTGTTGTTGTTGTTTTCCTGGCAATCTTTCACATGATCTCCTTTACTACATCACCATAAAATAACCATCAATAGTCCACGTTCTGATAATGTACAGTAGTCGCCACTTCTGTATTACTGTGACCAAATACAGTAACAACCAATATCAGAAACAACTTCAAGGAGCAAGGTTCAGTTTGGAGGCTACAGATCACTGTGACAGAGAAAGTACTATGGGCTCACTCTGTAGTGATAAGGATTTGCAGCATGGCTGCCCATCCCTTAGTATTCCCAAACCCATCCCGAGCAGACAGATCAGGCCAGAAAGCAGAGCTGGGTTATAACCCTCAAGATCTGACTTCCCCAGTGACATACCTCCATGAAGCATGTCTCCCACCACAAATATTCCACAGCCTTTTCAAACAGTTTTCCCATCTGGCAAACAAGTGTGTAATGACATGATCCTGAGGAGACCATGTCAGACTCAAACATCCCATCCAGTCCTTACAGTCCTGCCATCATTTCATAGTGCAAAAAGCACTCAGTCCAACTTCAAAGGCCTCCACAGTCCTACTGTCCAAAAGTCCAAACTCTCTATGTAAACTCAGGGCAATATATGAATTGTGATGAATGAACCCCTATAAAATTGCAAACAAAAACCAAGTTACATATTTCTAACTTATGATTGCAGACAGTAAATACTTCCTTTCCCAAAGGGAGGAATGTAGTAAGAGTTTTGATTTCTTAAAAACAAACAAACAAACAAAAACAGTTATGCCTAGCATAGCTGTCCTCTGAGTGGCTCCATTCAGCGGCTGATGGAAACAGATCCACAATCAAACATTTGGCAGAGTGCAAGGAACCTCGTAGAAGAGTGGAGGGAAGGACAGAAGGACCCAGGGGGGGACAGGATCTCCACAAGAAGACCAACAGAGCCAACTAACCAGAGACCAGAGGGGTCTGTGGAGACTGAAGCACCAACCAAGGACCATGCATGGACTGGACCTAGGCGTCCTATGCAGATGTAGCCAATAGGCAGCTCGGTCCTCATATGGGTTCCCTAGTCAGGGGACTGGGGCTGCTCTGACATGAACTCTGTTGCCTGCTTTTCGATTACTTTCCACTGGTGGGGCTACAACAACAGGCTGCAGGGGAAGAGGATTTTCTCAGTTCAGATGGGACCTGATATGCTGGGTGGCGGGGGGGGGGGGGCTTCCCTTCTCTGAAGAGTAGGGGGGAAGGGGTATGGGAAACAGGGAGGGAGGGTGAGACTGGGAGGAGAGGAGGGAGGGAGCTATGACCGGATGCAAAATGAGTAAATAAAATTTTAAATTCAAAAAATAACAGCGAGCAAAAGCAACTTAGAGTAGGAGAGGATTTATTTCATCTTAAAAGTTAAAGTCCATCACTGAGGGAAGCCAAGGCAGGAACTCAAATCAGAAGCCTGGAGCGGAAATCATAGAGGAACTCTGCTTACCAGCTTGCTCGGCTAGCTTCTTTATGCTAGGGATGATGCCACCCAGAGTGGGCTGGCCCCTCCTACATCAATAGACAACTTAAAAAATATTGCCTAGGCATGCTCACAGGCCAGTCTGGGCTTCTCTCTTTTCAGGTATGTCAACATGGCAACCAACATTAACCGCCGCACTTTGTCATCCTCTGAAACATTGGTGCTAGCCTCAGTTGCTTCATAACTCTTGCATTCGCTGCATGCCTACACAACCAACACCACACAGACGATGCCAAATTCTGCTGTCAGCTTGACACATAGGCTGGAGCGCATGGACCCTGACTGGAGCAGCCTATAAGCCTGGATCTGGAAAACATTACTTTCGCTGTCCCTGTTTCAGCAAGGCATGTCAGAGCAACTATTTTATCAGTCATCATCTTTTAAAAGAAACTTTTTCCAATGGGCTTGCATTTTGCACCGTGGAACTTCCTGTGGGTGGTTAAGTCACACCCCAAAGCCACCCTGTAAAAATGTGTGATTTCTCTTTAATGATACTGATGCCTTACCAATTTCAGCTACTTTATCTACAACTTTAAGAGTCCCGCATACCTCTCTTTGCCAAATTGCACATTTTTTTTTGTTACCTATCTGCTCTGTTTGGGCTCTGGGATCTTGACATAAATCTGGCTAAATGCAACAAGCGGTGTCTAGGCTACAGCCTAACCACTATGCTGCCTTGGGATTTGTTTCACCACCTCCACTTGTAATATGGATGTGTGTGTGTTGAATTGCACTTCATTCAAGATTTCAGGACAAAACCAGCATGTAGCCAAATACTTTGCCAGGGTGTAATGTGAGTGGCCTGCCTCTAGCCAATCTCCCCACAAAGTCCTTGTTTTTGTCTAAAAACACTAGCACAATCATCTTCAGTGTCTCATTTCTATTACATTCTGGCCTTCCACATTCCCAGAATGACCCATAAGGCATCAGTCATGACATTCTTCAGTATCTCTGGCTCATTGTTTCAACCCTACAGCAAACCAGTCCCACAGGCCTAAAAAACACAGATTTATTACAGCAACAACCCTATTTGGGGTACCAATTTTCTGTCTTTAGTTACTTTTCTCATCATTGAGACCAAAAACATGACAGAAACAACCTAAGAGAGAAGAGACCCATGGTTCCGGCATACAGCTCATGATGTAGAGCAGTCACAGTGCCAGGGACAGCTCAGTCCATGGCTGGTTGGAACATGCAGCACAGCCCCTTGACACTCAACAAGCCAAGACACAGAAAGCAGTTCCAAGCAACAACCCTAGAAGGCTGTCCCCCAGGGACACACACACTCTGTCAGCACATCTCTAGCTTCGGTGGCTACACAACCTTCCACAGGGATGCCATGAGCTGTGACCCACGTGTTTAAACACATAAGAGCATGGGGGGCATTTTAGAGTCAAACTGGGGAAGAGTAGCGATTCACTTTTAAAAATGCTTTCTACCATTTCCACATGGTGAGTATGTCTGCTAAGTGACTGAGGGGGCAATGAAAATGCCTACGTGAGATAAGACACCATTTACAATTTATCCAAAATAAGGTAAATTCAGAAATTTGATGGTTAATTCTAAACTACTGGCTCCACACATACCAGAGACTCTGGTTCCTCCCCTCCCCACCCCCGCAAGCTCTTGTCTCCCACGTTTGACTTATAACTACAACTCATATTCTGACCAACAGGGAGGAAGCAGGCTGAAACCTATATGCTGTCACTATTAAAATGGCATTGCCTGGAATTTAGACTTGAATCTTTTGCTTAAGGCTATAGGACCAGTGCCTTTTTCCCCAGTCACTCTTAACTTACAAAGAAAGGAACAAAATAGATCCTATTTTAGAGGACCAGATAAATCAAATAAGAATTTACACTTAAGGAAAGAAGACAATAAAAGGAGTTTGCGTGAAATATGACTGTCTGCAGCAGGGACAATTAAAAAAATAAAAAGACCCTGAACCTCTTTGGGTCATCAACTCACACCTAGCACCATGCAGAATCAACAGCAAACAGTTTCGGGAAAATGAATATAAATAAATGAACACCACCCCAGGAGATGGTTGCCCTGAGTCTTCGGAGAGGAGGCAGCAGCTACCTTCTTGAAAACCTCCCCACTCCAGTGTGCTATTGCACATGCATTAGCAAATCACTAGCCTGAGAACAGGAAAAGAGGATTCTAACGGATGATCTCTCTCCCTTCTCAAGTGCAAGAAGAGTGATTGATTTGATTCCTCCATCCCAGCTCCAGAACAAAGACCTACTCTTTGTGTCAGGATTAATCAGCCCAGCACATCTTTACATCTGCCTTTCCTCTCATGCTCCCACCTGCACCCTCTCCATGGGTTCCCTTTTCTCCCTTATTAAGGAGGCTGGCATCATGCTCCAGGTCCCATTTTTGTAGCTGGCAGAATTAAGACCAGGTCATCTCCAAACCTTGTCTCTGTCCTTCATTTGAGGCCAGCCTGGTTTTCACAGCCAAGTCCCGCATCAGATGTTCAGGAAGAGGATAGACTGTAGAGAACTGGAGTTTCAGGATAGGATCAATGGGGAAACAGAGCCTTGGTCAGGGGCTCGAGAAGGGGGACTTTGACTATTGTCCTGTGATTTCTACCTCCTTCCTCTGCCTTTCCTTCAGATCCAGCCTCATACCCTTGGAGAAAGAGTGGCCGCTGGAGAACTTCGGAGATAGAATACAAGTTAGGGGCTGGGTCTAGTTCAAGGTCTTAGGCAGCTATTGAACAGAAAGAGAGTGTTAAAGTATAGAAAAGGAGGAAGGTTTGGGGTATTTGTGGAGGAAGATGAGGGCCCAGGGGGCTGGGCTGATTAGTGGGTAGAGTAGAGAAGGTACAAGGCTTTTGCAGTGTGTATGTACATGTGTACATGTGTGTGTGTGCACGTGTGTGTATATGCATGTGTGTGTGTGTGTGCTCGTACATGTGTGTGCAGAAAATACATACACCCACATGGATCCACAGGATCACACACAGGCAGGCCCCTTGCTGTTGAATGGTCACTGTCCGACCATTCTTGCAGATTAGTTCCACTCTAAGGTCTAACTGTGTAACTCGTAGGAGCTGCCCTAAGCTAGGCCTCCTTGGCTCAGTCCTGAAGGACTTAGTGGCACACTAACGCCACTCCATGGGCCCTCTGTGCCTTAGGTGGTCTTCTCCCTGCTTCCCTGTGCCTCTGAAAGTCCTTTAGCTTCCCAAACTGCTGCCACTTGGAAGCCTGTTAGCAGAATAAGTCTAGCCCCGGTTTGTGTAACTTGGGCCTTGGATAAGAGGCACTAACTAACCATCAGAGCCTCCTCTAAAGCAGGTTCTTGGAGGAAAAGGTGTCATGAACAGGATCATAGGCAATGGGGTGTGTGGACTGTCCTCTGGTGGCCAGGGACCAAAGGGGCCTCAGCAAGCACTCAGTCCCACTCTGTTGCAGAAGTAAGAACCGTAACCACTCTGTGGAAAGAAGGGAAGAGAGAAGGAAAGGGAAAACAGATTCTGCCCACTCCCTCATGTTCTGGGACCTTATCTCTGCCCACTCCCACATGATCCCCAGATCCACAGACACCTCAGATACTGTCCCCTAGTATAGGAAGCAACCTTACTGCCCCATTTTGTACCCAGCTCAGAGCAGCTAGGAAAGGTCCGCAACATCACCAGAGCTAACCTGAGACTGACCAGCCCCAAGGCAAGACCTCTGTAGTCCTGTCTGTCCCCTCCACATCCTTTCCAGTGCCTTGCTTTTCTGACTACAGAGGATGCTTCTGCAGTCTGCATCTGAGAACCCTGAAACAGGAGCAATGTGTGTTGGGACAAGACTGCTGGATTGGAACAAAGTTTTTGAGGCCATTTCAACACAGAGGGCCTTGTCCTCTGTTGGCTTTGTTTAGAATAGAAACCATCCCTGTCCTCTGCAGGACCCAAAGAAAAGGTTAATGCTGAGATTTGTGTGTTATATGAGTACAACCTCCAGGAGTTCTTTATCCTCAGTGTGGTGACATGGGATAGGGGGCATTTAGGAAGTAGGACATGTGAGTCACATGGACTGTCCTTGGGAGGAATGAAGGTGGTTCTTTTGGGATAAGGACTTAGTTCTCATGAGAGAATTGCCATAGAAGCAGCAAACCTGTCCCCTTCTCATTGTGCTATCCCCCTCACCTCTCATACATGTTGTTACCTTGATGCCAGCCACCATGGTGCAGCTAGGGAGGCCTCACCAGTACTATGCTATTTGCACTTTGGGCCTCCAACATGCCCTAGATAGGTTATCTTTTCCTTATAAACCACCCAGCCTTGGGATTTTCTTACAGTACAGAAAAATACACTGAGACAGGAGACAGACAAAGTGGTTGAACAGGTTGCTTCCCGACTCACTCTGAGCCACAAGGTCTGACCTCACTATTTCCCAGAAACCCAGTGTTCAACCTCTTCTGCAAAGCAGCCTACATGACTTCAAAGTGTGACCCATGACTAGGCAAATATTGAGTCATCACCCAATAAGGATGATGACCCTGGTGAAGTCAGTGCCTCACTGAGCACTGCTCATGAGATAATTGTCTAAAGAACTAATTCTGGGAAGAGTTTGGAATACTAAACAGAGAAGAAATTCAGTGGCATGTCTTGATTCTAGAGTCCTTCAGAATGTTTTCTTATTCCTGTGGTATATTTTCCAGGGGTCCTGATAACTTACTTTGCCCCTTGATCCAAAGTTAGAGACTCAGCTCTATGTGTTAAAAACAGAAGAGCCACCAGCAAGGCCTTGAGGCCAAGAAGCCTTGCAGGTAACTGCATCTTGAATCATGCTTACTCACAGACCTCTTCCTCTGACCACAACTTGGACTGTCCTGGGTTCAGGAGAAGATCCAAGACATCCATGTCAGCGAGGAGCAAATGGCAAGTGAATTTGGAGCATATGATCTGAATTTTCCCTTACTGCAAGGAACTTTCTGAGTCCCACATAAGGGTCTCCATACACATCCATAGAGAATCCACCTCCAAAATTTATGAACAAGGGATGGAACTGGAATTTCAGCTCTTATTCAAAACCCTCTGTGGGTTTTTAGGTCCCTACAGAAGTTTTATTTGCTAATGAGTCAAGTCACAAGTCCAGGCTTTTGAAAACAGCCCAAGTCTTGCCGAGTGAGACTCGACTGAAATATAAATTTGGCAAAGGACATGGTCCATTGGAAGACATCTCTTTTTATTTTACCCACGTAAAATAATGAGGTCTTTAAAAATTGCTCTAATTTTCTTGAAAAATAATAGCATTTGCGGTAGTATCAGTGGAGGGATTAATAAGGACAATAAAGCATACTTTGTAGACCAAGGAAAGCGAATGGAATAGAGAGCCGTGGTGGAAGCCAAAGCTTAAAGGAATGACTGAGCATGAAGGCAATGAACATATGGAATAAATGAAGAGGCGAGCAAACGTAGCAAGAAATTAATTCAAGCCCCTGACTTGTTTCAGGGAGGGAGGCCTGTTGACAGATGGTAAAACATCAGGAATGTGGGATTAAGATAAATTCTGAGGGGACAGGTGTGCTTCTCCCTTCCCTTATACTCAAAACTGTTTAGACCCCAAAGCATAGCCTTGGCTTCTGCTGACCCCCTCCATGAGATGCCCATGAAAATCTGCCTTGCAAGTGGCCTTGAGTCTCCTCTCTGCAGGGCTGATCTACAATCCATTTATCTCAAGAAAAATGAGATCCTCTTCTCTGTAGTGGGTACACTCGGGCTCCTTTGGTAAGAGAAGGACCCCTCAGTTATGAGCCCTTGATGTCAATAGCTGGGAACTAGGATAGAAATAAGACCAATGTTCTTCCATAAAACTACACACATCGTAAAGAAGTGGGTGTGTTTCAATACAGGAAAATGTAAAATTTTTATATATCCAGAGCATTGTGGCAAAATTAAATGACAAGTGCAAATGAGTATTTGCTACGTGTAACAGATCAGGATTCTTAAGACTTAGAGAAATCTCACAAAGAAATAAGGGAAAAATCATTGGTAATAAAAATAAATAGCCCACTGAAAAAAATAAATGGTTAATAAATATGCAAAATTGTTCTCATCCACTATAGTTACATAGTTAGAATTAAAAGTTATACATCATTGTGCCTATGGAATTGATAGACAGGGAAATAAATGCAAGTAAAAATTTTGGAAGAAGGAATTTAAATATTTATTTCACATGTTGGTCATAAGAATGCAAGTTGGTGCCATTTCTAGTTTAAAATTTGGCAAATTTATCAAGGTCCATATAAACACCCACACTTTCTGATCATCAACATTTTGTTACGGAATTTTTCCTCAATTAGCAGCAAAAAAATACACTCAACGATTCATAGGCAATGTATTTTACTGCATCATCATTTAAAACATCTACGAGGGAAGACAGTAAAGTCCATTCATCGTCAGCAAGTATGTGTTCTCAGTGAGCTGCTGTGTTCTTTGTGTGAAGCACTGGCAAGCCCTAAGCACTGGAGCATCCATTTTAGATGGAGGCCAGAAACAACCAAACACACTGGACAATAGCAGAGAGCCTTGCATGTTCAATTAGAAATGTAAAGAAAATAGATGGGAAAAGTAAGAAAGTGACGTTTTAGCTGAAATATTAATCAACCACTGGAATAATGCTACAAATAATACTTAGTGGGTGGTGTGGGAAAAGCAGGGTACTTAAAGCACTACAGGAGCCTATGAAGCAGTTACAGAGCAGATTGTCGTAGAAACACGCACAGTAACTGCCATGGGTTGACTACGAGACAGACCCCACAAAGTCATGTGTTGAATGTGTGGTTCCCAACTACTGATGATCTCCTGAGAAGCTGTGGAAGCTTTAGTATGTGGGGCCCAATTGTAGGAAGCAGCTCACTGTGGACAGGACTGGGCCCCAGTCTCTTACTCTCTGCTCCGTATTCATCACAGAATGAACAGCCTTTTCCATAAGCTCACAGCACCATGATGTTATGCCCCAAAACACAATATACTGATCCCACTGAACCCACGGGCCACTGTATTTCCTCCTTTAGTGAAAAACTTAATTATTATTACCACTTTATTTTTGTGTGTTTGATGGGGAAGGAGGACATACGCCCAGCCCATAGGTGGAAGTAAGAGCACAACTTTGTGGAGCTGAGTCTGTCCTTTTACATTTCCTCCTCTTAAATTGTTCTCTCAGTTGTTTTGTGACAACAACCAAAAAAGTTATCAAATACAGAAGATTATTTTATTAAATTGCATCCACTAGCGAAATTAAAACTGGGCATGTGATTCTCAAGCCCTTGGAATATCTTTGTGGGAGGAGTTTGGAAGATTTTGGAGCTAGGTATTAGAGAAATCATAGAATGTTGTAAGCAGAGCATAATGGGTGGCTCTTGTATAATCTTTGTAGACTAGAATATGAATCAGAAGTCAGGAAATGAAAACCTGACTCATAAGGTTTTTTAAAAGGGCATCAAGATTCCATTGAGAATTGGATTCTGGCTGTGGCATGGCTGATGCTAGCTGGACTTAGTCAAGTTTTCACTGTAGTTGTGAACAAAAGGAAAAACATGAGGTTTGAAAAACAGTTTGGCCAAAAAATAAGCACGTGGAGGTTTGACTGTTGAAGAGCTTAGCCACTCCATGAAGAAGGCACATGCTTTTCAAAAGGGCAATAGGAA
Source organism: Psammomys obesus (assembly GCF_907164565.1). Lineage (NCBI taxonomy): Eukaryota > Metazoa > Chordata > Mammalia > Rodentia > Muridae > Psammomys > Psammomys obesus. The sequence continues at coordinate 14,731,368 of NW_026585644.1, forward strand.
AGATTTCTGAGGGAATTTCTGGGATTGGTTGGACTCAACCCAGGCTCAAGGGTATCAGAGTAAACTCTTTTGAAAAAGTCCCTTGGGAAGAGAATTAGGTATGCTGCTTGCAGAGGACCACCCAGAAAGTTGTTTCTCCAGGAATCACTACAGGTCATTCAGCCACCCAGGCATTTAGTGATATCCACAGCCGTAGTCCAAGGGAATGCGGGGAGCCACCACTGAGCTGGTGGCAGACTTTGGGTTGCCTATCTGATGTGCCTTTGCAGGGAAGTTTCTGCACAGACTACAATGAAAACCTTAAAGGTTGGGCAATACAGAACAGGATTAGAATCCCAGTAGATAGTGTTACATGATGCACTGATAGTGAATTTTCAGGGGCGAATCCTGAAAAATTGGAGATAGCAGAAATGCAGAATATCCAATGAGAAAACCTGCAGGAAAAAAAAATGTATTCATCACAAGAATAGGTTGGCTATGAGTGATACTGATGTAGGTGTGGGGTTGCCAGAGGGCTCTTGGAACTCACAACATGACAGCATGTACCCCAGATGTCAGACATGGTAATATAGACTTTAGTGTTTGTCCTGATAGGTTTCAGGGTTGCTGTGGTCCAAACATTCCTTTTATTCTCCCGTTCTTTCCTTTCATAACGAAGGCATCTACTCTGAGTTACTGTCTGCTGGATGTTTGTAAATTATGTTTTATAGGGGCCACACCTAAAAGATTTCACTGAGTCTTGGTAAGGATTCTGGAATTAAACATTTGAGCAATGGTGGAATGGTTGATATTGAACCCTTGGAGTCAAGTTGCAACTGAACTGGAAACTCTCCTTGTTGGCTGGCATTCATGGTGCTGGACGGGCTATGCAGGACGCTGAGGGAGAAATCTTATACATCTTTAGAGCAGGCACACCACAGTTCTGACCTGTTCACTGGTGAAACAGTGGCATAACTATTTCAGGGTAACCAATCATTTTTGTAATTGGATCAGAGGGCTGCTCCATGGGAGTGAAGACCTATCTGGTACTGTAAGCTTGGTCAAAAGCCTATACCTGGGAAGACACGGGGCCAAGAGTGGATTATACTGCTGTTAATCCCCTAAAAGCACATGTTGTCAAACTGCCTTCTAACTGTTTGCAGACTAGTTCTGATGTCAGCCTTTGCAGAGAGTGATAGCTAACCCAATGATTCATACCTGGTCAAAGCTCTGATAAGAAGTAACTATTGAACACATATTACCTCTCAGAACAGGACATATTATCTCTCAAATCTCAGGAAATGTCAAGGAGGACAGGGGAAATGAATTAAGAGCTGGCGGAGTGCCATGAAGTGTTTCCAGCCAGATTAGGACACAGCTCTTGCAGTCATGAACACACAGCAGCCATGGATGCCTGCAGAAGACTGAACCCTTTGGTACAGAGGTGTCCATACACCTCGCAATACTGAACATTCAATATTCTATGATGAGTAGGGGAGGCACCTCTGAAGCCCCAGACTTCCTGAGGAGTTATTGACTATTAACGGTTGCTGTGGGGATTGGAGGCATGAAGGGTGGTGTCCTTTTCTTCTATGGCGTAGCTTCTAGGGGCTGGAGTTTGGGAAAAAGAGGTTCAAATGGAAAGAAAGAAAGCTAATAGGAGGTAAGGAAGTAAATACAATCATAGTGGATTTTATATATATATAGTGTGTGTGTGTGTGTGTGTGTGTGTGTGTGTGTGTGTGTATGAAATGGCCAAAAAATTAAAGACATAAAATATTTTAAAAAAAAGATTTAGACACCGGGGAACATACTAAATGGATCAAGCACTATGAAAGTAGTCATGAGATTTTGGGGACCAGGGACAGAAAGTTCTAGCATGAAAACTAAAAGTCTCTCAGAGATCCATGTATTAAACACCCAGGGCTAACTGGTGGTGCTATTTGGGGAGCTCTGGAAACTTCGGGATGTGGGATCTAATTGGAAGAAGCAAGATGAAGAATGGGCATGCCTTTGAATCAGCCCTTCCTCTCCTTCTGACTATGGTTCATGTCTGCCCTGTAGTAGATGGGCTCCTCTACTTTACACTCCTACCAACATGATGCTGCTCAAGGGAGCGAAACTAAACACCTATGGGCTGAACCTCCTGAAAGCGTGACATAAAATGAGTCCTTCTTTGTTTAAGTTGTTTTCTCAAGTGTTTTCTTACCACTCTAAATAGACAAAAGGACAATTAACAACACATATGAAGACAATTCATTGGCACCAGTGCCTACAGTGACCTTCATCTCTCTGCAATGAGATACCACACGATGCTTTGTTTGGTTTTTCAAACCATGTCCTGTGTTTTCAAAATGTCAACCTGATTGTGTACTTAATGAGAAAAATAAATACATGAATAAACACAGAAAAGGGCTTTGATTCCTCCCTACTAAGCGACTTGGAGATATGCCTGGGGGGGATCTGATAAAGGCTTACCAGGAAAGCCAAGCATGGCCCGAGCTAGAGAGGTCTTTACTGGTTTACAAAGTGTTTGCTGTGGAGGTCTCTGGGTGCTGTTCAAGAAAACAGACTCATATCTAGGTGTCTCTGCTGTGTGGGGCTCAGTCAGAAGTGAGGCTTAAGGACCCTCTGCCCCCATGCTAATGTCTGTGCCTCAGAGCAAGCCCATGAACTCCAAAGAGCATTACCTGGTTACTGAGAACACACTTCAGAAATAGCCATGCTACACCATTTTAGACTTAAATGAGAGGGAGAAGCAAACTATGAAAAATGTGTTCGCAGAGAGGGCTGATTTCAGAGAGAAACAAATAGACTGGGGCAGTCTAGTTACAAGAGAAGACATTACACCCCAAATAGGCAGCATTTATATTGCCTTGGTTGCTCAGATTGCGTCAGTTTATAAAATGTATACAGCATCTACATCATACCTGCCTTCCACATAGCTCTTAACCTGCCCTTGACAGAGGTGGAAAGTGACAGCACAGAGCAGCAGCTCCCCAGCAGGGGCCCTGACTTTTGTGCCTTCCAGGTGGCAAGGTGATAAACCCATGAGTGGCTGCTGGTGCTGGGTTAACAGCTAACAGATAAGGGAAGTCCTGAGCTCCTCCCAACACCAGACCGGGGAGCAGTTCGTCTTGTGCTTTCCATCCCCCAAGATTGGATTTGGCATTTTTAAACCCTCAGATTATAGCCTCTCACGGCTGAGTCTGGGGTTTATGAGAAAATGGATCTGAAGCCGGCAGCCCGTGTACGGGAGAAACATCTCCAGAAAGGCCAACCTTTTCCTCTGTGTCTCCATCGACCAGGGTTGCAAATGCCTCCCCTGGTGGGGCCAGCTAGCTTGCCCACGTGCCTGCAGCCTCGGTGCTTTGGAAATCTGCCAGGCTCTGCTGCTGTTTAACACTTTGCAGGAGGCAGCTCCTAACACTGGCTCAGGCATTCTGGAAGAAAGGAAACGATCGATGAGTCTGTGAGGCCAGGAGGGGAAATGTGAAACACATTTGGAGTTAGCAGCAAGGAAAGGTGTGTTTTGAAGATATGCATGATACTCTGCGGATACAAGAAATTAAAATTCAGAGATGCAGAGAGAGGTTTAAGAAATCTTGCAGGTGAATGTGCTAGTCTGTGCCTCTAACCAGACAACTCAAATCAGGCCCTGCCCCCACAGATGCCCCATTACTGTTCTCTGGCCCTCCCTCCTTGGCTTTTGCTGTTCAGCCATGCTTTTAACCTCCATGCCTGTGATTCTTCCTGGCTTGCTTCTGCACCTAACATTAGGGTGGTCCCGAGGCTCCTGGAGTCAGTGGAAAGTCCATGCTCTAAGCTTTGTCCACAGACCTGTTCGAACACAGTCCATGAAGACTCTGATGCTGTCCTGGGATGCCTGTATCCGTAGCAGGTGCAGACCTAGTGCTGGACTGTTGCCTTTTCACTCGGCTACTTCTCTTTCTAATGCCTGGCACTGGTGGGCCCCACGTTACCCAGAGTGCCATTCAGCCATTTTCCCCTGAACAATAGCTGAGTCTTGCATGCTGGTTTTAATCCTCATAGGTTCCCGACAGAAGACAAATAATGTGAATCTCGTGACACACTGCCCAAGGAAACAGCAACTAGCCCACTGACTCTGTACTCTACTTCTCTGTGCTCCTTGAACAGCCCTTCCCCTCTCAGCCTCAGTCTCCTGTACCCACCCCACTATGCCAACACAGCCACTGCTTCTGTTGAGAGGCACCTGTTCTTCCTTCTATAAAACTACTGAAGCTTCAGCCTCCTCCCTCCGTTGCTTTGGGGCTGGGCTCTGGCCCTGGAGCCATACTTCACCCCATCACCCCTCCTGAGACAACTCCCAGCCCTGCTCAAACTTCAATGATTTCTCCTGGTGTTTTCTATCTGAGAAGCCTTGTGTTCTTTGAGTATGGCCAGTACATGCCAACGTAAAGAACATAAGCAATTTGAGGACAAGAGGCCTGATTTCTAGCCAGACATGCTGACACTCAATGAGCCACTCCATCTTTCCATGTCTCAGAGGGAAAGGGCAATAAGCTCCCTCAAGAGGTCTTTACAGTAGATTGTTATCCTGCAGCCAAAAACACATGTGGTGGTTGTCATGGTGATAACCATTGGCAGGATAAACATGTTTCTGAGCTATCTGCCCTCTAGATCTCTTTCACATACCTGACTGTCCTTCTGCAAGAACCCCTGACCCCCAAGATCAGTGTGTGAGCATGCAAACTCTCCCCTTTCCTAGAACCTCTTATACCATGCCCATGTGAGAGGCCCCGACAACTTCACCATGCTGCTAGCTGTGGGGCGGGGTGTCAAAGGTCCCTTCAGCAACACTGCAGCTTGGAGAAGGTCAGGCTCTGGAGCTGCTCTGAGGAAATGCTACCTTCTCCAAGGCACCGACCACACAACATGGTGTGAAACTCCAGCCGACTGTGAGGCTGTACATGTTGTGTGGTTAAACCTGCTTGCTTGGAACGGAAGCAACAGTCACGGGAACTGGTTTGGATGTGCATAAAGTTATAGGTGAAGAGTGAAAAGAGAATGTCAATGCCTACCATTGTAAGTATGGTGAATCCAAGTTTATCCAAGAAAGAATAATCTTAGATAATATAAACACATACATAAAACATGAATATGGTGACAGTATTGACATCAATTGGTGGCAACTTATTCCTACAGTGCTTCAGAAATAGGAAGTGGCCATACTGAGGTAGGACATGGACAGAACCAAATGTTCCAGAGCTGATAGAATGGCTATGAATTTCCAATATGGTGGGGACTTATAGCTTGGGATTGTCACATGCAGGCATGTCTGACAAATGTAACAAAAGCGAGAAAGAGCCTTATTTAGCTCGCAGTTCAAGGCACAGTCAGTCCTGCTGGGAGGCATCAAGACAACAAGAGTATCTGATCACATTATATCCACAGTCTGAAGCAGAGAGTAGTGAGCACATACATGCTGTTCAGTTCCTTTCTCCATTTTATTCAGTCTAGGATCTGCCCAAGAGAATGGACAGCCCACAATAAGAATGGGTCTTCCCATATCCATTGATATAATCAAGGTGATACCTTGTTGAGAGGCACATCTCCCATGTGATTCTAGATCCTGTCATGTTGACCATCAACACTATTACAAGGTAGAAAGCAAAGCCTACGTGGCCATGTGAGACTCATCCCCTGGTGGTACTAGCTTGGAGTGAAGCCAATGGCCTAAAAAGATACTATGTTGGAACAGCAAGACAAAAAAGCTGTCCCTAATAAAGGTGGGCTTGTTGCCAGGGCTGATGAATCATCAGAGCAGAAACTGATATGATGGATTTTTGCCAGGTTTCAAAACCCCAGTGAAGGTTTTGTGTAACAAGTTTTTTCTGAGTTGAAACCTTCCATTCTGAAGAACTCATAATTTAAACAACTCACAAGTTTCAATATGTCCCTGAAACTTATGAGATCCACAGGCTCTTCTAGTCCCAAGTGGTCCTAGTTGGGGCTACTATTAATGTGATGAAACACCATGACCAAAGCAACTTAGGAGGAAAGAGAACATTTCAGCTCACACTTCCACATCACAGGCCATCAGTGAGGAAAGTCAGGGCAGGAGCACAAGCAGGACAAGAATCCGGGAGTAGGAATTGATCCAGAGTCCATGGAGAAGTGCTGCTTACTGCCTTGCTCCTTATGACTTAAACAGCCTTCTTTCTTATGAAATTCCAGGAAGAGGTTAGACAGCAAAGCGGCAGATAATATGGTGGTCATAAGGAAAGCATGAGGCACAATGTTCCTGCCTACCTGTTGTTGGTCTATATCACATGCATCTTTCTTGCTTGTGATGATTCCACTTCAATCAGCCTTCCTGGCCACCGCCCAGATTCTCCAATTTACCTGGGAAAATTCACCCTCAGAACTAGAGCTCAGCTATGCTTTATAGTGGCTGTGTCCCCAAAAGGCCTGTCCGGGTCAAAATATGCAGATCTCTGGAAGTCTCCTTGTCTGAAAAGTCTTTGCATATGTAATCAACTTGAGACTCTCATAACCCTCTATCTAAGTGTCTTTAATTTCAGTCACAGAGGCATACATAGGCATGCCCAGAGGGAAAAACAGCAGTGTGACAATGCAAGTAGAAAATGAGACCACAAACCAAGGACACTTGAGCCTCCAGAAGCGGGAACAGATAAGGATCATCCCTGAGTTCATTAGGCTACTACTGTGACTAAATACCCAAAGAACACTGAAGAAAGTGGAGGTTTTAAATACCCAAAGAACACTTTAGAAAGGAGACATGTAAATGGCTCAGCCTCATAGGCTTCACTCAATTCCAGCAGGAGGGCCTGGTAAAAAAAAACAAACAAACAAAAAAAAAAAAAACCTAGGAGCAGAGTGCATTGATAATGTATGGGTCCAGAACCATAAGGATAGACATGACCAGTGCCCAGCTTCCTCCTAGCAAGCCCCGCCTTCCAGCTCCCAACACCTCCTGCCAGTCACCTCACATTTGATTCCACCAGCTGGATTGAACCATTCATCCCTTCTGAGCCCACAAGATCTGCTCATCTCCCATACACCCTCAGACAGCACCCGGCTGCACTTTACTAATCTGTGCTCTCTCGGTCCAATCAAATTGACAGTAGGATTCACCAGCTCACTCTCTCAGAGGCTTCAGGGGGATCACCACATTGCCAACACCTGGCTTTGGGATTTTCAGCCAGAGCTGTGAAAGGAATCAGCGCCTGCTGTTTTAAGCCCCCCTTATGCTAATGTACACAGCAGCCCTTCAAAGCACTCACTCTGGGGACCCCAGCTAGGTCCCTTGTCCCACTGAAGGGCCGAGCTCTACTTCTGCTCTGCAGCCTCTTATTCCAAAGGTAAATCTTCTCTGCAGGGCATTTAGAGCCTCAATGGTCAGAGATAGGCAAAGGGACTTGGGGTCAGGCTGGGCCTGGTTCTGCCCCAGCAGTGCTCTGAAGAGGTCAAGATGACATTACATCTCCAGGACCAGCTCCCTAGACACTCCCATGGTCTAGCGAAACTCAGCACTCCATTCTGTCACTGGCAGCTTCAATACTAACTGTAACGGTTGAATAAGATGAACAATAGACAGGATCAAGCACTCTCACAGTGAGCTCTCAAACAGCAAATTTCTTTCCCATTCTCCATTATTCTAATAACTATGTTCCTTAAAGCTTATTTATTTCCAAGGATCTCCCCCCTGTCAAGTTGTTTCAGCATTGTGGGCACAATTTCAATGCACATACAACCCTCAAAATGGGACAGAGGTGGGCAAAAGGCAGATCTGCTTTGTCCTAGCAAATCTATCTGTGTCTCTAGCCCTTGTTCGCTATAGCTCAGAGTCCTTGAGGATGAGTCCAAGCCTCCTGTAGAATCTCCTGAGCTGAGACTGGTTCCCCCAAGGGTAGTGCTGAGATTCCAAGAGTTGAGGGGTTGGGGGAAACCCAGTCTGCAGTAAATCCAGGCATCCACCATGCTTTCTGGTAGGAGGGGAGATGGTAGTGAGAGGGGTAATTTGATGTGATTCTTGGATGCCGTAGGGCCTCTAGGACCCTGGGCATCCAAGGCTTTGTACTACTGTTCCATGGCATACACAGGAAGGTCACTCTGAACCCTTCCTGCCCCAAGCACCAGCTCTTTCACATACCTTGCACACTACTCAGATGCTGGCATGTCCTGAACAAAAAATGCAGCCTGCTTTCTCCAGGAAGTCCCCAGCTCTGGTTCCCTCGCTGGACTGATGATGAGAGCATCCCCGGGGAATCTGTTCTCAACAGGGACCTGCCTCCTGCAGAATCTCAGGGAACCTGTGAGGGGAAAGGGCCATTTTTAACCTGCTCCTTCTGAGTCAGAACTTTACCATTAGTGCCCTCACCTCACAGCGAAGGACTCGCCTTCCCACCTCAGAGTACACAGGCGGTGCCTTCCCCATACCCTGCCGGATGGGCTCTGCACTATGGCAACCAAGTTCCTCAGTGCCTCGCTAGCACTGTGCCCAACACATGGGAAATAGACAATAAATACTGGTTATTTGTAAAGTACAATGCCGAGCTTTCTTTCGCTGGAAATAAAAGGAACACCTCCTCTCTACAGAGCAATAAGATGGAGTATAACTCAAATCCACGCCTGTGACATTTTTAGGAGGGAGAAACCTCATGGTAATGTTCCTCCTGCAAAACCCCTTCTAAGTGTCTACTTGAGCTTTTGTGAGCATCAGTCATAGATGCTAAATTGTGCTCTCTGGTAAAATCTGGATATAGAAGCTGGGGAAAGGAGAGCCATCTCTCCCCTTTAAGAAAGCTATATGTGCAGCCCTGAAGTGTCTCTGCGTCCTGCTGGCTGCCCTGGCTGCCCTGGAGACCAGGTTGAACGCCCAAAGAGAACATGTTCAGGACCCCAGGCTGCCCAGGGAGGCTACTCTTAGGATCTTAGCACAGTCCTACTCTTTAGGGAGAAACAGAGCTTCCATCCTGTACCTGAGTCATTCTGGACTTTGATACCCATTCTGCAGAGAACAGGAGGAAGTGTTTCTTCTTAATGTCGTACTAAAATCTGGTGCAAAGCTTCCAGGGTCACCGACGAGCCCCCATGCCTCCTATCTCAGTTTTTGGACAAGAACCAAGGTCAAGGCCATCTTTACAGTCTGTCATAAGCACACAGAATGTCATCTGGTTCTAATTAAAAATCACCCCACACGGGAAGCAGCCGCTTGACTGGGGAGCAGGGAGCAGCTGAAGGCTGCTTGTAGTCACTGCTCAGGCAGGTTCAGGTATGAGCATCTTCCCCTAGAGAAGTGGCCCCCAGTGGCTGGATACCCTGACACCACCCCTTCCTGAACGGTGTGGCCTGCCTTGATATTCGCCTTCTAGGTAAGGCCAAAAGAAGAGGAAGCCTTAGTCCTTGCAAGGCCCTCGGGGTGGATGGGGCATAGACCCGCCTTCTTCTGGTCTGTCCCAAAGCCCACAGTCACATGTAAAGGAGAGTCAGCTATGGGTCCACCCTCTGATGGGCAGAGGAGTCACCAGGCTGTGGAGATGACGCTTTCCATGTCACAGACATATTGCAGAGATGCAGACAAGCGAAACAGCTTTTCCAGAGCAGCGCTTCTCTGCATGTAGCAAGTATCCAGTAAATACCAGCTCCAGCTTTCTGCCACTCGCGGCCATGTTTGGGGAGATACTGTTTGAAGTCAGAGCTGAGGTCAAAGGGCCTCAGGCCTCAAGTATGGTGGGCATCTCCTGGGTTTCAGAACCTAGTCTCTCTGGACCTCAGTGAAGACAAGTGCCTTGCAGGTTCACCATTACGTTTAGCCACACATGACTTCACGAGCAGGCATCAGTAAATGTTCTTCTTCTGGGAAGAGAGATCCAGTGAGTGCTGACACGGCCAGGCAGTCCATTACACAGCTAATGGTCCTCCTGTCTGAGAGGTTGAACTCTCTTCAGTCCCTGCATGAGCAATGTGCTTCTCCCTCTCTCCTCCCATGGCCAGTACTGAGCTCAGGCTGGCAAGGTCTTATGATGGGGAAAAATCTGGTCAAGCAATGACTCTATAGAAGGTGTACGCCCCAAGGCAGCACACCCTTCACAGACCTGGGAGACCGCAGAAGCTAGACCTTTGAGAAAAAGAAAAAAGATTTATGTGACTTGGGAGTCACTGCATTAGTCCTATAGCATGATTCTAGGAGAAGTAGCCAGAGAAGGTATGAGTCTACACTGAGGGTCGTCTGTCTTTTAGGGCATCTCGGTGTTTGGACAAGCACCAGGCTCTCGGCCATCTTTGCAATATGTCATAAGCACCCAGAGTATCATCAGCTCCAGATTAAAATCAGTACCTGGAGAGAAGCCACAAGACTGGTGAAGCCAGAGAGCAGCTGAGGCCTGGCTGGAGTCACTGCCCATGCTGAGTCAGGCAAAAAATAAGCTTCCTGCTGAGAAGTAGCCCCTAGGTTGTGGCTGGACATTGTGACTATGTTATAAGATTTTCTAGAGGAGCTGTGATTTGGCTTAAAGAACATTGCCACTGTGGCCACATAAAACTCTTTAAATCAATGCCCAATGATCCCAAACAACCTCAAATGAAATTTGCCAACCTCTCAGTCTTCAACAGCCAGTGTCTATCCATGCCCTTGACCTCTAGTCACAAGTCTTCACTGATGATCAGGGCTTGCAATAATCAGTGGGTTCTACTTCTGCATTCTTCCCACACACTTCTGGTCATTCATGCCTGCAGAGTCTGGCTGGGAAATGCCAGGCCCTCCCCCCTCCCTTCCCTAGCAGAAGAGCCTACAGTTGCAAACTCTCAGCAGTATTCACAAGCCAGTGAGATGTGAGCATGCACAGGATACATGAAGCCCACAGCTTACCTTCCATGCATCACCGTGTGTCCTACTCATTTCCAACCAAGGCTTAGCCAATTCCCAATCCAGGGTAGAACAGAGTAGCAGAGGCACCTGGAGAAGGACAGTGCAACTGAGGGTCGGTGAACACGGGCTTGTATCTTCTACAGAAGGGCACTGGGGCCCTTCTCTTGACCAACAAGGTGTGGCACTCAGCTCACCAGAAAGAAAAGCACCCTAAGGCCCAGGGTTTCCCTTCCTCTCTTGTGTTTTCTGCTCAGTGGTACAGTGTGGGTGAGCAGGAAGCGTAGGGTGTTGTCTCCCCGTGGCTCATCTCACTTATGTCCATAGAACCTGGAGAAGAGGGCAATCCTCTACATCCTTCAGAGCTGAAGGGTAGAATGACAGTTCTTCCCAGACCACATCCCAGTCCTCAGAAAAGACCAGGATAAAGACATCACTCCTGTCTGTGCCCAACACAAAGTCAGTGCCTTAAGGCTACAGCAGGTTCCAGATAGTCTAACTTCCCCTAAGCCAACCTTGCCAGGGCCTTATTGCACCTCATCGTTGGCTCTGTTTTCAGGAGCGCAACTGAATATGTCAGCCATAGTCATCTGGCAGCCTCGTGTTCTGGGGTATATCTCCAGTCAGATTCCTTTCCTGGTCACCAGTATCCTGGCAATTCCAGATGGACTCCTTGGGTGTTTAAGTCAAGAAAACATGTCAAGCTCCGTCAGGTCTGGAGGAAAGAGGGCATGTTTGTGGAAGAAATGGGAGACTGGTACAGAGCAAAAAAGGGGGAAAAAGAAGAAGCCCTAGGTCCAGGGAGGAGAGATCAAGACTGTGTGTGCAGTCATCTCAACTCCTGTATCTTCTACTCCTCTACCTCACACATGAGGAAGGTGGGCTGCACCTCCAATCTTAGAATCCAGGCAGCTCTGGAGTACCCCCACAAGGTCTGCCTTGGTCTCTGCGCTGATTCCAATACATGCCTGCATTTACATGGTGTATGGCAATCATTGACTATCCATAGGCTAATTTTTCTCTATACGTGACATGCGAAGAAGATTCATATTAAATCAACGATGGGAGCATTATTTGAGACTTAATTTTATTATGTAGATTTCTTTAGAATCAAAACCAAAACCCTGCATCACCTGAGGCTGCGTGAGGCACAGCAGGAGAGGAAGATGGTGAGTAATGACCCATTGGCAAGTCCAGGATACAATTTGTGTCAAGCCCAAGCCAGACTCCTGTCCTCTGCATTTTCTGCGCCAGGCCGCGGCGCATTGGTCTAAGACTGTGCTTTGTAACATCATCCTTAACTCAGTTCCACCTCCCTACTACTGCCCCACCTTGACTTAGTCCAGACTGCTACCTCCCGTCCCTTAATCCCTGCAGCCGGGGTACTCTCTGAGCTGCAAACCAAGCCCTGCTGTTTTCCCAGTCTTTGTCCTGTGGACACATAAGAACCAATTATCAGCCCGCACCTGTGCTCTCTAAGACTATTAACACAATCTGACCCCTACCCGTTCAAACCCTACCCACCAGCCCCAACCCCAGCTTCACAATCCCACGCTGGCTTCCTGCCAAGCCCTGTTTTGCTGACATTTATGTACCAGAGGAGAAAGGCAACGAACAACTAACCAAGTAAAATTGACAGCTACAGGGTTTGCTAATGGTTGTGTGTTGTGCAGAACATGGGGTAGAGTGACTTGCAAAGTCCACTGGGGAATGCTCTGGCCGCCGTTGGGAGGTGACATTCGAGGGAGGTTTGGAGGACATGAGGAGAGCTGTAGAGTGTGGAACACCTCTCTGGGAAGAAAGGAAGAAGTCAGGTAGCCATGTACCTAATACATACAAGCGAGAGCAACACAAAACTCGTGGGGCTGAGGCTGGGCAGGCACGGGGCAGCATAGGAGCTGGAGCTGACAGATGACAGGAGACTAACACGGGGATGCAGCCACTGCAAGGAATCTGGCTTTTGTTCAGAGAAGAGGCAGGAGCATCTGAGGATTCTGAGCAGTGGAATAACAGAACCTGCTGGGCTGTCTAAAGAGAGAGCTCTGGTTACTGCAGAAACAGGCTGTATGAGGAAAGAGTCATGGCCACATGTCCCCAGGCTTTTACTGTAACCCAGCCGTGGTGGTTTGAAGAGGTTTGGCTCCCATAGACTTATGTGTTTAAACACTTGGCCCATGGAGGTTGGCACTATTTGGAGGTGTGGCCTTGTTAGAGGAAGTGTGTCACTGTTGGGGTGGTCTTTAAGATCTCCTATGTTCAAGCTCCATCCAGTGTGGAATCCAGTCTTCTTCTGCTGCTGCCTTCAGATCAAGATGTAGAACTCTCGGCTCTCCAGCACCATGTCTGCCTGCCTGCTGCTGTGCTTCCCACCATGACGATAACGGACTAAACCTCAGAAACTGTAAGCCAGACCCCAATAAGTGTTTCCCCTTGTAAACGTTGCCTTGGTCATGGTGTCTCTTCACAGCAATAAAACACAAACTGAGAGAGGACAGTCACGGAGGAAGTGAGAAGAGGGACCCCTACATGGCTTCTGCTTCAGCTTTTGACTTCAGATTCTTGCCTTGAGTTCCTTATCTGACTTCCTTAGATAATGGATTGTGGTGTGGGAGTGTAACCCAAATAAACTCTTTCCTCCCAGATTGTTTTTGGTCATGGTGTTTTACCACAACAATAGAAACTGAAGGCTTTCTTGTCTGTGTAGCCCAGGATGACCTCAAACTTGATATTCTCCTGTATCCACTCCTGTGTTCTGAGACTGCAGAAATATGCCACTGGCCCTGCTAACGCTACGGTCTTTTACCTGAGAATAATGAGGACAGAGCTGAGATGGAGAAGGCTGAGGGAGGAGAGTCAGCAAGAAAGATGAGACACTGGACACTGGGTGTCAAGTGGGCCATATCTGCCCGACGTCTGCACAGAAGTGTCACTTGGACAGCTGAAGCAGGCAGAGTCCAGAAATGTTTGTGAGCTAGAGCTGCCAGGCAGTGAACCCTCCCCAGAGAGACAGTTAAAGCCACGGGAAGTGAAACCAAAGGTAGAGCCTTGTGTTCCACCAAAGTGGCAAGGTCAAGGTTTAAGGTCAGGTGAATTGGAGCAAAGCTTTAATCCTATCACAAGGGAGGCAGAGTCAGGTAGCTCTCTGAGTTTGAGACTACCTGCTCTATATAGTGAGTACCAGGCTAGCCATGGCTACATAGTAGTGAGACCCTGGCTCTCAGGGAAAAGAGAGAGAGAGAATTAGGAAGAACTAGAAATTGAGGAGAAAATAGTGAGCTGGGAAGAAGCTGAGGTGAGATGATTCGGTGTCCTTGGAACCAGAAGGAGAGAGTAGCAGGAAGATGAGGCAGCATCAGTGGACCAGAGTCCTAGTCCAGTCAATGACTACGGAGGAAACACCATAGCAAGAAACGGGAAAATCTGGGTGAAAACCATCCCAGCTCTGATCATGCTGCATGTTTACGGAGACTCCTCTTCACAGTAATGGGATGGACAGAAGATTGTCATTGCCTGGGTCTGCATTAGCTGCTATGACAAGACGCTGTAGCTGTTTGTAAACACAGAAACACGTGCCTTCTAGCTGTGGGTGCTGGGATCCAGGATTAATGAGCCAGCGGAATCTCCTCTAGTGGAGGAGGCTCTCTGCCTCTAAGATGGCGTCTGTTGCTGCGCCCTCTTGTGGTAAAAAACAGAAGTGCGAGGGGGCTCTACTTGCCCCAGCCCCCTTGGTGTGTGGTGGGCGGGGGGGGGGGGGAGCTTAGCCTATGAATATGTCCTCTCTAAACTATGGAGAGCGTGTGTATTCAAGGTACAGGGGACTGAGAGGCTCTGAGGGGTGAGGGGCTCTAGCTGATCGGGAGCAGGCATCTGCAGGGTCAGGCAGAATGGCTAGGAAGCCTAATTTAATTTCTATATAGACAGTGTGCTTATTTCTCCTACACTACCCTCTTGATAAGCTTGAGACCACTGGGGGAAATAGAGGCCCTTCCAAAACCCAAATGCAGTGCTGACTATGCCAGGTGGGGTGGGGGAGGGTGGAAATCCTATGAACTACATGGCCCTTTCCTGGCACCCCATACTGCTTGCTTGGCCAAGGCTGCTCCTCGCATCCCCATCATCCCTGGCTTGGAGAGCTCTGTGAGCAGTCCCCTCTCTTACACCGCCCTCAAAGAGTACCCATACTTCCTTTCTTCTCCTTCCCACATCTGATTCCTCTTTTTTGCACTGCCAGGACCTAGCACCATCTTCAGGCCTGGGTCAGAAATATTTTGGGAGAATAATTATGTGATGTTGTGGCTGGCAATGATCTCAGACCCTGAGCAGCCCTCCACCCCAGTTCTGTTGCAGAAAACAATGGGATGCCAGGCATCGAGAGAGAGTCCCGGGAGCTAACAGCCTGCTTCAATATCCAATACGCATTCAGTTGTTTTTCAGGTCACCTTATTCATGTCCAATGTGTCAGAAACCTGAAGGAGACACCCATTTCAGCACTCTCATGAGAGATGGGTGAATCACTTTAAACTCCAGCACTGCTTTTGGCCAAGGACTCTGGGGCCATCATAGTCCTACTCTTTCTTGGTCAAATAGGACAGACACTTCCTGCTTCAGCACACCCTGGCCCACCCTGCCATGGAGATGGACAGAGATAGGCATGGTGGATTTCTTTGTATGTTGCAAAGACAAACTTTTTTTTTTTTAAGCATCTTCCATTCTGCATCTGTTTTGTCTGTTTCTCTGGTCTTCTCGGCAAAGAGCCAGGGCCTCCTTGTTCATTTTTAACTTACCAGAGCATCTCTCTGCCCCTCCCCATGCTGCTGCTGGGGAGGCCATTATCTTTTGAGCAATCAATGCTTGGCAAAGGCCCAGGCAAGAGGATGGCTGGGTCTGCAGGCTATTCCTCAGCAGAGAACCCGAGATGCTATTCTAAATAAATGTGCAGGCTTACAAAAAGGACAAATATCAAGTAAATCTTGCCCATAATGTCCCATCAAGTAATATTCGTGAAGATTAGCTGCAAGAACCTATGAATTTGGGGAAATATAAATAACCCCGCTTTTGACAAGTAACACATATACTTTTTTTCTTTTTTTTTTAAAGCGAAATGTCAGGAAATTCATTTCTGGAGATCCTCAGAGACGCGCACATCAACAGGCTGCTACCTTGGTAATAAACTTGGGGATGTAAAATATGGCTAGCATCTTTGAATTCTCACACCCTCATCAGCAGGCTCAAAGAACAGAAGCTGGGAGAGTCCCGGCTTAAATCAGAGGCCGTGATTTTCTCTAGAAGCAATCTCCATCCTGATGCTTCTCTCTGAGACGAGACTGTGAAAAGAGAGGGAAGGGGAACAGAAAATAGGCCTCGACGTCTCAGGATGAGCACAAGGGAAAAAGCAGAGGTGGCAGTGGTTTGGCATTGATTGCAGACAGCATTATCAATAGATCCATCGATGTGCTCCCACTGGGAGAAGCACCTGCGCTCTGTGAAAGGCTTGTGTGGACATTTTTAAATCTATCTTGTCATCAAGTGCAGGGAAGGTGACTGTCCTCGGAACGTTTAAAGTGAGTCCTTTCACCCAGTACCGCTTTAATTTGCAAGTCCAGATCTGAATCTAAATCCTCCAGGATAAAAATATTTCTCAACCTAGGAATTTGGATAATTTCTATTTCTTTTAATTTTAAGGCTTTGCAGATCTCCAAGATCTGCCATTAAAAGCCTTGACCCTAAGTCTTCTCCAGGGCAGTAGAAAAAATGGGGGAGTCTACAGTAAGGCTTTAGGAGGCCTTCAGTGCATAAATGCCTTTACTTTCAGTGCATTTTATAGTCTTATGGCTTAAATCAGGTGGCAAAAGGAAGTTCAATTGTCTGGTTGGCCTGATCTCTTTGGGGTTTCTTGTTTTTCTATTTGATTTCTTCTATCCCAAGGAATGTCTTCATGTATCCCCACTTTCCCACATCTGAGATTTGTAGAGCAGGCACAGCTCCAGTGAATCTGCATATGCTAGTTCACTGATGCATCAGACCTGGCAGTGGGGGTTGAATTCGCATAGAATGCACTCAGAAGCTGAGGGTTAGGCAGGGGCACTGGCTCCAGAGCTGATGAGGGCAGAGAGTCTCATTATGAGGCTCTTGCGGTCCTGCAGATGAATTGCCCTGCACTGCACCACCTTGGAAGCACGCACAGAAGGCAACACTGAGATGCAAGGTCAATGTGATAAGTGACATATTGTAGCCCGTTAAAAAGGTCAAGGAGATTCAGGGGGGGGGGGGAACAGCATTTCCTGCTGGTGTCCAGGGAGACGCCCTAGGAGGTAAGGTGATCTGTGGGCATGCAAGGGGAGCTCGGAGGCAGTTACAAATTTTCCCTGACAGGGCTATCAGAGCCGCAAATAGAGACACATGCGTACATGAAGTTATGTATTAGCACACTCATCAGCAACTCAATTGTCTAATTGTGTGAAAAGATGTATATAAACCACAGCAGATTCATGGAGAGAGATTATCACACTGCCATGTTGGCCCTTATAGACGGGAGAGTGCAAAGCTGTAAAGAATGCAGTCAGCAGAAAAGAAAACAAAACCAGAAAAGCTAGAGAGACGGTGGCAGGAGCACAGGATAGCCAAGGTTCCCTGTGCCAAGTTCAGTGAAGGCTAGAGCAAGGTGAAGATCGGGCTATATGTATGCCCGCTGTATTCAAGGGGGTGTCAAAAAGCATAGCAGAACCTGGGAACGGAACAACAGAAGAAGGGGGCAAAATGGGGACTCCATGGGCAGGGAGATGAAAGGTTAGGAAGAGTGATAGTTTTCTGGGCAAAGAGAGCTGTGAAAGAAAGCCATGAGTTGCCCTGAGGGTAGCTAGACCGAGACCATCCTTCTCATCAACACCTTGTTCAGTGTAATATGTGGTCACATAGTGTGTCCACAGGAAGGGCTACCTCAAGACATGTGTGGGATATGCAGGGCTAGGGCAATACCTTATCCTGAAGAACACAGGAGCTGGGAAGAAGCCATGCGCATGGGTCAGGGCTATGAGGGATCTGATACTACAGCTGGGTGCCTCTGATCTCACCTCAGTGTCTTAGGACCTCATTAGCACAGATTCTAAACATATGTCTGCAGTTTGAACCCCGCTCCTGGTACCAACCTCTGTCTTAGTCAAGATTTTAATTGCTATGAAGAGAAGGCAACTCTTTTTTAATTAATTATTTTTTATTCACTTCAAATCTTGGCTGTAGCCTCATCCCACTTCAACTCCCAATCCTACCCTCCCTCTCCCTCCTCTATTCCTCATGGAATTTAATTCCCTTCTAACGAACAGAATGTTCCAGAGGTGAGACTATCATGTCACATGTATCACACCTGTGCTTGCTTTCAGCAGCCTGAACGTTTTAATTCATTCATTCATTCATTCATTCATTCATTCATTCTCTCCCTCTCCCTTCCATCCCTCTTCTCTGGCTCTCTTCTGCCTCACCCTCTCACCCTCACTTTTTCTCCTCCCCCTTCCATCACCCCTCCTCTTTTCCCCATCCCTCTTACCCTCCTGCTTCCCCTTCCTCTCAATCCTCTTCCTCTTTTCTTCTCTCTCTCCTCCCCCTCCCTTCTCACTCTTCCCCCTACCCTTCCTGTCTTCCTCTTCCCCTTCTTTCCCTCCCTTCTGTCCTTCTTCCTCTTCCCCCTCCCTTTCTCTCTCCTGTCCCTCTCTTCCCCTTTCACTTCCCCCTCCTCTTTCCTATTCCATTTCTTTTTTTTCCCTCCCCCTCCATGTCCCTCTTCTCTCTTTCCCTCTCACTCTCCCCCTCCCTGTTTCCTTCCCCCACTCTCTTCTCCCTCTGCTTGTCTTAATGGGTGAAGTGAGAAAGTCCTGCTGGGAAAGCCTGTGTGGCCATGAGCAGAAGATGACCTCGAGGACCCATCACTGACTTTCAGGGGTAAGAGATGGCCTTCAGGAGCTTAGGGTGGCCTCCAGGAAGCAATTGGCTATATAACCAATAGGAAATAGATTCTGCCCACAGCCTGAGCAAGGTTGAAAGTGGACTGTGTGTGGTAGAGCATCCAGACTGCCCCATATCACAGCAGTGGCCTTGTGAGAGCCTGATCCAGGGCCTAGCTTGCCAAGGTGCATGCAAGGACTGAGTAATGAGTGGGTTCCTGGAAGCCATGAAGATGGTGGTGATCCTTGCTGGTAGCAGGTGTCTAGTCTAGGTAACAGACATGACACCAGCTCCCATACCCGTTCCTACCTGTCTGGAGGTCTCTCTGGGTATATCTGGTTTACAGATCCTAGTTCACCTTCAGCCACCTGCCTATATCTTGCACAATACTGTCTTTGTGAGGACGCTATAGGTCCCTCCCTCATTTCCTTTGAGAACTGGTGTCCTGTTTTCTCACTTGCAGACCTAGACACATCACAGGACTGCCTGATGAGCCAAAGAACAATGCCTGTCACCATTCCTTACAGTCATTACATGATCCCCACCCTTGGGTAGCTGTGGGCTTCCTCCCCATGCTGCTTCTTCTTAATCCTCTTGCCCAGGTTTCGGGGCTTCTGCTCTCAAGCAAAGACTGATTTTGTAGTTGGAGCAAATGTTCTGACTTTGCGAAGTCTCTGGCTTTCCAGAGTTATCTGGCTCTGATGGCTAACTGAAACCAGTGTCCCAGTCAAGGCAGCATCGGAGACGCAGAAGGCGCGGAAGCATCCTTGCAGTATTTCCTACCTAGGTTGAGTCCTCTGCTACTCTCTGGCTGTGCACCTCGTCATTAAGTCGGAGGCGGAAGAGGCATTCGATCACCGAGATGGCTTCTTTGCAGAGCAGAATTGATCCCTGGGGGATATTATGTCTTTGCCTCATCTGGCCTTCCACATCTCAGGAAGCTCCACAGCTCCTCCAGGGACACCCTCCCTCTGAGCAATAGCGTTCACCACCTGCTCTTCCTGATTTCCCAACTTTTCCTCTCCCAACTCGCCCTATTACTTGTGTCTTACCTCACATATCACATATAATGATTCTGCTCACAGCCTCCCATTAACCAGGGCTGCCAGTTCATATGACCTCTTCCCCTGTCACCAAATTGTCATTTAATATGACTTATTGCCATTGCTTCTCTTGAACCCTTGGTGCTGTAATAGTCAGTCTGGATTCTGTGTGCTTGAATGGTTCACTGCCCACACTGTCCTATGAAACAGCCCTTCTGTGGGCAGGACATGCTATCCAGCTGTGTTCTCCCATTACAGAATAAACTCCAGCCTTCTGTGTATGGGGACATTATCCAAATCTCTATGAATAGCAAGCAGATATAATACCAGGAATCTATGCTTCACCACTGTAGGGACACATGGTGCCTGAAAACCCTGCCAGCCTGACCAGGACAAAGGCAATGCTATCAAGTTTTGGACTCAGGGCCTGAACTTTGGGGAAAGAAGTGATAGAGATCTTAAAATAACATGTTGAGATTTGTCTACATCAACCATTCCAACTTACTGGGCTTGGGGCAGAACCTCTATGCCATGTCTGTGACCAGGGCACAGTTCACATAAGGGACAAGGGCTTCTTGCCAGCCAGATTCTCTGAGGGATGCCTACAGCAGGGACCTCTAAGAACATAAGCCTGTCAAGCAGCAGACACCTGACCTGGCTCCAGGAGTATTCACAAAGCCTACACATGGCTTCTCAGGCATAAGCTCAAGCTGGCTTTCCCAAGCTCAGCTGCAGCCCCACAGACAAGTGCTTAGCTATCAAAAACTGACATGTAAGGTTTTGGGGTCTCTTGGTGACCTTGTTTGGAAAACAGTGTCTGCACCATTATATCTGCCTCTGGTTGGGAAAGGCTCAGATCTGTTTTTCCAGCTTGGGCTTCTGCTCTTCCTCTTATTCCTGGTTCTCCACGGGTCTGTTGCCATACATACCAGGCACATACACACAGAAAGAGACATACATACATGTTATTTTTATTTATTTTAATTTTTATTAATTACACTTTATTCACTTTGTATCCCCCCATAAACCCCTCCCTCCTCCCTTCCCAATCCCACCTTTCCTCCCTTTCTCCACGCATGCCCCTCCCCAAGTCCATTGATAGGGGAGGTCTTCCTCTCCTTCACATGTTATTGAACTGAGTCATGTTCACCAGGAACCAGATTAACGCAGATAGTATCTTGACTATTCTCTGTGTTCCCAGAGCCACACAATCCATACAAGGCACACAGTCCTTCAGAGAACACTGGTTGGCACAGATTAAAGACTAGAAGGGGAGACTGATGCCCAGGACTGTGCCTCAGGTATTGTGGTACTACAGCTCACAGGTCCACACTGACAGTTTTCTCAGTCTCAGATAGGAAAGGCCATATAAACAAAGAAGGAAAAAAAAAAAAACACCACAGCTTGTAAATACAGCACAAGACCATGGTGAAAGAGAGGGGCAATGCCACTAAAATCAAAAGGTTGAGCCAGCCTTCTGGAAAATCATAACCTTTGAATAGTTGGGTGAAATGGGGGCTGGGGGGATTGACATGTTCAGCCCACATGAGGACCTTTGGGAAAGCCAGGAGTCTGGACCTAGTGATGGATGAGTTCAAAGGGCAGACCTTGGTGAAAATGAGCAAGTATAGGGCCTACCTACCACCAGCTTCCAAGAACCCATGCACACCAGTAGGAGTTCATGTCTTATCTTGGGGCAATGGACACCCTGGGTATCCCCTATAGGAGTGACAGTCACATTTATACTTTGTGATACTCTGTGATGGGATTGAGGAGCCAACAATAGCAGAAAGCATCCTCCAAGGGGCTGCCCTTCCAGCCCTTGAGCAAAAGATCATGTCCTGAGTTAGTTGGAGACTATAGATAATAAAGGGGGCAGGGTTTAGTGGTACCACTTTGCTCTTAACCATTGCTCACGGGATTCTAGAAAGAAATCAAGTGGGAGCTGAGGTTCTGACTTGAAAAGCAGGACAGGAAGTATTGGGTGGCATGGGAAGAACTGGTTAGATAGGTGTGGCCAAGCATTAGTAGGAAAATATCTCTTTCATTCTAAGAGACTGGAGCTTTTGCTAGACTTCACAGAGAGAGTTCCTCATACACCTGGAAGCCACTTAAGACACTGAAGACTGCTATCCTACTGTGTGTTCAACCTGTTAGTTTAGCTTGCCTTTAATAGAATAACATAACAACTACCCAAATTCTTTTGGGTTTTCCATATAATTACTGTTTACTATTTAAGCTAATACGTAGCTGGAATCTAAAATTCATATATATATATATATGTATCCAAGACCCAGGAGTAATACATGCGTGTATAACAGAAAATAAGCCAAGGAAGGCCTTACAAGGTGAACATCCTCCATAAAAGTTCAAGACAACATATGGATATTGCTTGATAGCATTTATTTGTTTATCTAGGTCAGTTGACGTCAGTAACTAATTCCCTTGAAAAAAACGCTGTTAAAGATTTCTGTAAAGTATCTCTCCTTCCTTCCCAGTGTGAGGCTTTCTGTATTGTTCAGTAGAGAGAGAGAGCAAAGCCCTTTGTTGGGAATGAAAACAGACAGAGGGACACAGACAAGTTCACAAGACAGCATTCAGACAGGCACAGATCCAGACCCACACTACAGAAAGAAGATTACAGAAGACACAGGGACAGAGAAGTAAAGAATTCAAATCTGGGATCATTCTTAGTTAAATTACACCAAGGAGAATTGTTTCTTAAGGTCCATTTCTTAATGAGACACCTACGCATTATCAGTGACTCTGAGGTCATCATTAACAGGATCAAACTGATTCGTTGACAGAGAAGGTAGCTACTCCAGAGTAAGTGACCATAGATTTCAGCATAATGTAGGTCACTGAGGTGACTGGGCTCCATCTGCCTATTGGACCCCTCCTCAAGCCCCTCAGCACTGAAGACAAACACAGTCACATTGATGCTAATGCCCACCATGCTACATACTTGAATGAAAAACTGAGGAAACCATATCTTCTCCATTTCTTTTATTCCTGTATTATGCTACCCAAGAGCAGCAGAGCCTTTGTCAGGTAAGAAAAGGAGAATGTATCAGAGAAGGGATGTGATGTTGAATCTGCCAGTGTAGGGGTGACTCCCAACAGCCTCCATTGCTTCTGCAGGACTGGGTGTCAGGAAGCTTGGCCCAGTGCCAGGGGCCAGGCCAGAGGAAAGGAAGAACCCAAGCATCCTGAGATGGCCTCTCAGCTGCTGTGGCACAAAGCCCTGTGAATGTGAAATCTCTGGCTGGCATCAGAGATGGCAACCTAGCAAGAGCAGTGGGCATGTTGTAAAGCCACAGATGATGCTGCAATTAGCAGGGAGAGCACGTTCCCACCCCACAGCTGACAGGAATGCATGTATCTGGGCCACGTGGGGCCTTATCATCTACAGAGTAAACAGCACAGGAAGTCTCACTAGCTGCTTTGAGACAAGACAGGCCCTTTCAAGTTTAGCTCCCTGCTTTTCCTTCTTAGTGATGCATGCCTCCTGTTCACATGGGGAGGGGAGAGGCAGCCCTTGTGCCCTGTGCACAAACACACATCTATCATAGAAAGTGGTATTGCTGAAATCCGAGGACATGACCGGAATTCAACCCTGAGATTCCAGAGCACAAAAGAGGACAGCTGTCTGTGGATCCCAGTCCCATTCTCTTCTGTCTTAAAGCTCATCTCCTTTCTGTCCTTAGAAATGCAGAAAGGACGGTTAATAATTAATACATAAAGGCCTCTGCATTATTAAATGCCAGGATGCTAGGCCAGCCCAGCCCAGAGCTGGAGACAGGATGGATGGTACAGCAGTCCTGGCATCCATCTGGAGTCCTCTGATTACCTATCCCAAGAAACAAGGGCAAGCCCAGCAGCCATATAGTACACACTAGCCAGGAGAAGGCAGGAACTTGTGTGTAGGGCTACATAAGGATCATGACGGAGGGTCTCTGTGCACCTGCTGGATGGGGTGACAAAAATTGTGGCAGCAAGATGCTGAAGTCTTTAAGAAAAAACAGCTTGGCAAACAAACCCACTCTGACCTAAAATCTGTATCACAGAACACACACGGTGCAGACACATTGGTTGCTCATGGCCAAGCCCATTTAAGAGATGCTTAAACAGAGGTGCAGCAGAGTTTGTCTGGAGCGCACTGATTTACCCAAGAGGTAAAGCGATGACGCATTGATGGCGCATCCCATCATTCATTCTGAGATGCACATGTTTCTCAAATGGAAACAGCGAGGCTACAATGTCAGATTCAGGGTGTACCACATAAAGCAAATACCTGACAATTAACAGAATTGCTAATTTGGGCTCAGCTCATTGGGCTCAGACTGCTTCCTCCCTCCCTCTTTTAGCTTTTCTTTTGGTATTCTGCTTATTAGAAAAAAAGAAAAAGAAGAAATGAAACAAGGAGGTCCAGCCAACGAAAGGCTTAGGGTTCCCACCTTTCCTTCTCCAGGGCAATGCTGTCTGCCTGTAAGAACCAGACTCTTTTTTAAAAACAAATGGTCCCTGGGGTGAAAAGGAACGCAAACTCTAGGGCAAGACACACAGAGGCTGAGTCCTAACCTCCTATCCTTCCTCGGAGCACATTCCCACCCTACAGCTGCCAGGGAACGCATGTATCTGGGCCACAAGGAACCTTATCTTCTATAGAGTAAACAGCAAAGGCAGGCAGTCTCACCAGGGGCTTTTCCTTCCTAGGGACTCCAACCCTGCGATCCCGGAGCACAAGGGAGGACCAGCCTCTCTGCGGATCACAGCCCATTTCTCTTCCATTTCTTCCATCCCATTGTAACTTGGGATGTTTTTCTGGACAGTGAGATCCACAGAATCCTGGCTGCCATAGTGGAGTCATCATGATACCCTACTCAGAGATTCACCCTGAGCATTTGCTTGGGCATGTCCAGTGGTGGTAGCCACGTCTTCACATGTCTGTGAGCTTCTTGAAGGCAAGCATGATCCCAGAAGCCCCACCAGAAACCTGGAAATGTCCTTCTAATTGACAAAAAAAAAAAAAAAAAAAGCTTTCATGTATGTTATGTGATCTCACTTCTAATATTATCATGCCTAGCTGGGCTGGTAACTGAACAGTGTTTCTTTGTGACAAGCAAAGCCCGTATTAACTCAGTTTAAAAATCCAGTTAACACTTCAGCAAGACTTTCACAGGGACGTCCCAACAA
This sequence comes from Psammomys obesus, assembly GCF_907164565.1. Classification (NCBI taxonomy): domain Eukaryota; kingdom Metazoa; phylum Chordata; class Mammalia; order Rodentia; family Muridae; genus Psammomys; species Psammomys obesus. The sequence goes on from NW_026585644.1 coordinate 14,756,394, forward strand.
TAATTCTGCCAATGGCCTCTGCACCTCCAGTGATCTCTCCCACCCATACCTCTCCCCTAAAGATACAAAGAAAGGAGCAGCACTGACGGGGCACATCAGCCAAAGACCAGAGGGCAGGTCTCCAGTCTCCTCTGCAGCTGACTGAGCAGCCTTCTGTATAAGCCTCAGGCCTGCGTTTCTCTTTGAAGAGCAACCTGCCAGTCAGCTCCATGAAATGAATCCCGGACTCACGCTCTTTGCTGCAGCAGGCTGTGACCCTCCCCTGCAGATGTGGCTTGGAAAGAGCTCTTCCTTGTGATCTGGAGCCTTGTCCAGCATCCCCAAGCCCCAAGCCCTTGATTGTTCTCAGACACCGAGTGGGGCGGGCAATAGCCTTTCGCAGGCTGGTGCAGAATTGAGAAAGGTCACACATAGCAGAGCGGGGAGCCACAAGAGGCCCTTGGAGTGATGCAGGGTCGTTGCTTTGAGTCCTGGGAGCGTGGGCAAAGCAAATGTGGTGGTGGAGGTGGCCTGGGGCTGACAGGCTATCCATTTACCCAGCCTGGGTTTCTGCCCACTACCTCAGACTCCATCCTGCCTGGCAGCTAAAGTGGCGGCTGGCTCCCTCCAAGGTTCTCAGCCTGAGCTATTATCGATTGACAGACACTTTGAATGAGGCAGGGGAGACAGGAGGGGAGAAAACAGCAGCCAACCAGAAATAATTAGGAGGAAGGAAAGACTCCCCAAATCCATCTCCTCTCATAGCACCAGGGCAGTGCCTCCCTCAGTAACTGCCTTTTGTCTTTTAAAACACACACACAGCACATGCACATACGAAAACAGATGAGAACAACACATACAAATATATAGAGAGAAATATCACACACAATTGTACAAACAGTATTCACATAAAAACAAAACACAAATATCACACAATGCATCCATAAACATGCAATATACCCATAAACACATACAAATACATATGCACACCCATCAAAACACAAACACCACACATACAAACACATACATATGAATATACAGATACTAACAGCACAAACAGGCTAACACATGGAAGACACCACAAAAACAAACACCACACATAAAAACACACACCTCTAAACACACAAGCAACATACACACACACAGACGCCCATAAACACCACGCGCACATACATATGAAAACGAAAAAAACTACACAGAGAAACATTAAACACACAAGCACCTCACACACACACATACATAGGCGCTGCTCGGAAAGAAATATTAAAAATCCAGGTTAGATGATGCTCTAGACCCCAGCTGTTTCTGGCAGTCTCCCAGCAGCGTGGCAGGGGCAGCAGCTGGTGGGGTTGACAGTGGTCATTTTTTCCTTGCTCTAATTCCTCTTTCCCTCCCTGAATCCTGCTTATTCTGTGCACACAGCCCTGTGTCACTGAACACAGACTGCAGCAATAAAACAATCTGAAGCTTTGGGAACAGACTGTACACTGGTACAGTTCTAAGTATCTATTCCAAGCTACCCCAAAGGCTGGGTTTGAATGGTCCCATTTTATAGATTGGGACATGGAAAGCAGGAACTACAGAAGTTGCCCATACAAAGAGCCCATGCCAGCCTTCTTCTCCCTCATGGACTCCATGAGGTCACGCCACACCCTAGGCTTTTTCAGTGTTTCTGTGAGTATCTGAGGGGCAGGAGGATTATACGGCCTGATTTCGGGTGGGTAGAGCAGGAGACACACAGCACAGAGGGTCCAGTTTTTGACACTGCAACAAGATGTGTCATCTACCAAGTTCATAATCAAGAACCAGGTGATGAAGCTTTGAAAATGAAAATCAAGGTCTCCCCACGTGTCAGGAACACTTGTAATTCTGCACTGGGCCCCATTCATAGCTCTCCTTGGCCACATGCAGCCCGTGGGCATGGGTTGGACACTCCTGTTAATCTGAACAAACAGGCCTGCATGGGGTGCTGGTGGGGTCTAGGACAGGGCTACCCATGTTGAATGTCATTCCCTTTGGATATGAAATCCCTTCACTCCTCATCCAGGTCTTTGTGTTGAAGCTGCCCTCTCCTCCCTGTCTCTTTGCCTCTAGGGAGTGTCCCTGTCCTGGCAGTAGTAGGCCTCTCACTTCTCTGAAGCTGGAGAGCAGCCAAGGAGGACCAGGCCAGGCCCTGAAAGGGAAGGAGGGAGAAAACCATGAAGATACCCATCCCATCAACCAGGGGTTCCTCCCCTGTGCCCTTCAGTGGCAGCTGGGCTGGCTCAGGCTCCACCTCACACAGCCTTCAGTCTGCAGAAGGACAATCGCAAATACAAGCACCGTGGCAGGAAACAAATGTGTAGTTGATAGATAATACACGGAGAGCCAAAAGGGGAAAGGGGAAAGACACAACCTTGCCTGAGCACCTGCAATTAGCTTCTGCCTCAGTACCAGGCCTGCAGTGGGTGTGAGAGGAATGGGCCGGAAAATCCCATCCTGCTTCCCCGGGCCTCTGGTTGCTGATGAGGCCAGAGATGGATTGGACCTGGAGCAGCAATTATTCAAACAAGAGAGGTGTTCAGACCAGTCTTCCTTGGCCTAGCAAAGGGCGGGTGTAGCCTCTGAGCAAAGCCCCTTGTCCTGTTGCCATGGGGGCTGTGTACATGTGTACTCTGAACTTCCTGAAGGAAGGACTCTGGATAGACCTAGCTCCCTCTAGCAATACCTTGTGATGGAAAAGAGAAAGTGGGGGCATTTGGGCTCTAGGATGAACTCTGTTAGGAACATGTAATTTGGGAGCTTCTGGTGGGACTGTAAAGAGGACCCAGGGCTCGCAAGAAGGCACAGGCAGAGCACAGACTGCAGGAGAGAGACCTAAAGGGAAAGGGTGGAAGCATCATAGCAAAACCAAAGAAGCCAGGTAGGTCTAGTCCATAGGTATGGTGCCTGGATTGGATAAGTATCCTCAGACAAGGCTGGAATGGGAGGTTGAGTTAGGGATAGCTCACATTAATGTATTATATCAGACAGTAGGCTTTCTAACAGTAGGCATTAGACCAAGCTATGTATTAGAAGCAAAGCCAACACTTCTTGCTGAGAGCTCCAGCTTGGAGCAGAAGAGAGTCTGCCGCCATGCACATCTATAATCCCAGGACTCCAGAAGCTCAGGCAGGAGGATCAAAGCATCTTGAAGCCAACCTAAGCTAAAAGGCAATAAAAATACTTTTATTTTGCAGGTTTAGGCAAAAGTTTGATAATTGTTCTTTGGGTATGGATGGTTTGAAAGACATTTTCCTTCTTGTGTGATAAAATTTTAGCCTTGTGCTTGCTGGGATGGCAGGTGTTAACATGACCCAAAACTGTTGAGATTATACATCGTCTTGTAGGAACTCCTGCTTAATGGCTTGACTTCTCCCAAGGCGAAGGGACTGTAGATGCTGGAGTTGCCAAAAAAGCACAAGGCCCAGTAGGAGAAACACATTCACACGAATGGGCAGTAGGCCATGTTCACCCTGTGGTGTTGTCTTAGACAAGATAGCTTCAAATGGAGACCATGTCTGTATGCAGACCTGAGCAGAATCTGACCTCAGGTTTAAAACAGTAAAGGAGATGGATGAAGTATGAAGACAGAAGACAAAGGCTTTTTATCTTTTCTTTTATTAGTCCCTTGGTATCTGTAGGCTCAGCTGGAGTCAGTGCATTTAGCAAAAGCAGGCATCGAGCAACTGTTAGAACATACCTGTCCAGAGCATTGTCTCCGGTCAGCCAGTAGGAAGTTAGTCATGTACTGCCCAGCTCCATGGTCTTCAAGATAAGTGTTAGTTAAGCTAAGAGTGAATGGATCTAGCTGGCTTATTCAGGATTGTTCTCCTGCTCTGTTCTCTGATAATATTTGGCTTTGAATGAATAACAGCTCAAGGGACCAGAGTTTGCCCAGAGATGTTTTGCCCTCACCTCAATGCTTCCACATCATGTCTGTGGACTTTTACTTTCAGAATAATGAAAGTAGCTTTCTTCTGTGCTCCTTACAGTAACTAACGCACATAAAGCAATTCCCAAATCAAAGGGAACCCCTTCCAGAATCATGTATTGCTGCTAGATGAGGAACCTGAGGATGGACAGGCAAGGAAGCATCAACATTTGGGACAGTGTCCAACCTGTCATGAGACCCAGAAAGTGAGAACCAACAGACAGGGCATGGATAAGAAGCCTCAAGATGGATCAAGAACACTACAAGAAGACTTACAGAGTAAACTAAGCCAGGCCCATGGGGGCTCACAGAGACTGAACCTCCAACCAGAGAGCATGCATGGTCTGGACCCAGACCCCTACACATATGTAACAGATGTGCAGCATGGTCATCATGTGTGTCCCCTAACAATGGGAGTAGGGGCTGTCGCTGACTCTGTTGCCTGCCTCTGGATACCTTTCCCTTAGCTGGGAGCTTTATCTGGCCTCAGTGGGAGAGGATGTGCTTAGTCCTGTTGTGATTTGAGTGCAGGGTGAATTGGTATCCCCTTCTCTGAGAAGGAGAGGGGAGAATGAGGAGAGGGGGCATGAGGGTGGGGCTGGAAAGAGAAGAGAGAGGAAGCTGGGATCAGGCTGTAAAGTGATTTTTTGAAAAGCCTCTAAAGGGCACAAGACATGTGGGTTGGGAATTCTTGTCTCACTGCCGCTTCAAGGTACAGTCTTGGCCCCACCTCTGAGTGTCGGGCTGCTACATTGCCCTCTACATGGTCTGTGATTGGCACACATTCTCTAAGAGAGAATAAACAGAAATCTGCCATGGGGAAGCTAAACCTTCATGAGAGGCAGATGTGAAATAGGAAACACACACACACACATGTCTACACACCAACATCCACATGGGCATCCCTTTTCTGTGCTGTATTATCATAACTCTCATCCTTTCTATGGCTGGCAGCCCTATCAACTACTTATAATCACAGTCCTGATCTCAGCAAACTCACCCTGTATTTGTCCTGTGGAGAGACTGGCTTAGGGACCCCAGGCAGCTCTGCAGGAGGCAGGAATGCTTTTAGACAATCTCATTTGCATGAGCAGAGTGCTGTGTCTCCGGGAAGATGAAAGGCTACCCCTCTCTATGCTTCCCTGATCAGGCAGCAGCCAGGCGCTGACTCTTATCAAGAGGAGAGGGGCATAGCTGCACAGTCTCCCCTTCTCTCTCTTGCCCAAAGAGTCTTTGACTGCATAATTGAAACCGAGGAAACGAAAATGCACAAAAGTGAACGGCACAGATGTTTTCATCCCAGGTACCTCCAATAACTCCAAAGGCCCTCTCGAGCAGAGCCGTGCATATATTTCATGCCTGGCTCGCTGAGAATTAGCGTTAGAAATCATCGTTGTGAACGCAGGGAGCTGGATGGATTTCAATCCAGTGCAGAAACCAGCCACTTCTGTTGCCGGGTGTCAGCCACAGTCACATCAAGGCAGATATCTCTGCAGGACCAGCAGAAGCCGAAGTGTCACTTTTGACACAGCAGCTTGTCCCTTTTTCCTGTTCAGCTGACAGCACGCCCAGTGCCTGCCTGTTGCTCTGCACTGAACAGACCCAGGTGCCCATGCTGAATCTCTGGGGCTCTCTGGGAGATGTCAACTCAACTCTGTGTCTTGGATGGCAGAGCTGCTGGACCAATTGATTTGCCTGCCAGCCTCACTGGCATCCAGGAGGGGAAATGGCAGGAACATCCACAGAAAGCTGAAGCCTCCTTCAAAGGAAGTCACATTGATTTTGGAGAGAGAGAGAGAGACGGGGGTGAGAGTGGGCTCAGCCTTGCCAGTACTGGCATCATTTTATTTTTCATTCTACCTAGGGTAGCAGGTACACCTGGGCAACCTGGACTCAGGTCACCATAGATGTGACCCCTGAAGAAATGGTTTCTTCATTTCAAATACTTTCACGTATTAATTTATTTATCAGTTTTACTTGCAAGGAGGAAACAGCACAGAGGGGAAGGAAACCCACCAAACCCTTTGTCGGAGGGAAAGCTCCTTCTTTTCCGGGGGTGAGTTCTAGACAGAATGCCTAATTGACCGATAGGGACAGAACACCATCTCTGTCCTGACGCACTGCAGCAAATGTATGCAAGGTGGGCCTATGGGGCTGCCTATGGGGCAGTGAGCAGTACGGAGACAGTCACCTGCAGGCTCTGTGTGCATAAAGCTGAGACATGTGCACCCACATAGGTCACCAAGAGCGAACACTTCAGAGGTACATACACAAGGTACTTATATAGTTTGGAATCAGACAGATGGACAAGGACTGTTCCTCTGAGGACATTTTCTATGACATGAGGCTCATCACCCGGCTTCTATGGACTGTAGATCTTTTCACAGGTAGGACAGTGACCCTTCAGTCCCTGCCCTTAATTCAGATATGCACTGACATTGAAATTGTCCTTGAGACCCTGAAGGCAGGGGTTTGCCCCAACTCCTTCCCATTCAACATTCATCTTTGTCTTCACTACCAAGCACACAACTGCTTTCCTAACTGTGGCCTCTGGGGAAGAGAGGCCATGCCAGCCTCCCAGCATGGGGCCAAGGCTGCATGTTAGGGAGGCAGAATAGCCATGTAGAAGGTCCAGTGTGTGCCTTTCTATGAAACCTCATGAGAGCTTACAGAAGGCTGTGGTTCAGTCTCCATCTTGCCAACAATAACAAAATCTGGACAAAAACAATTTAATGAAGTTTTCGTACTTTGAATGGATATGGTGCATGATGATAAGGATGGCATAGTAGCAAAAATATAAATCAGCTTGTCACAACGTATCCACAATCAGGAAGCAGAGAGATATGCCTTGAGGCTTTGTCTCCTATTCTAGATCTTGTCAAGTTGGCCATATTAACCTTCATAGTAGCATCTGCAGGTTTCTGTTTTCTTGGAAGCTTTTAAAGTTTCCGTGTCAGGGAAGAGGTCAGGAAGGCGTGGAGAACTGGAAGAGGGAAGGGCAAAATAGTAGGCACAGTGTGGCATGTGCATAAAAAAATTTTCAGAGGCAATGACTGAGGTGTCTTGGGGCTGCTTTCAGGATCAGGGATTGGTAACATCGAGAATGGAACTATGATGCCATACATGGTTGCACTCAATTATTGTTTGAATATCTCTGGAAAACCTGAAGTTGGGCTTTGAGCAAATGTTAATGACTTTTTAGGTGCTTTATTTGAGCAGTCATTTCTTTCAGACTGGGGTGACAATGAACCTTGATTTATAGGAGCCTAAGGTGGCAATGTCCTCTCCTTCTCTGTCTCCCTCATCCAAACAGCCTCTCGAAGTTCCTCAAGCTGTCCCCACAGCTGAGTCTCCTACTCTTCATTCTTCACTAGGAAGACCTCTCCCCATCTCTCTCAGCCAAGTCATCTGCCTCCTAACACACACACACACACACACACACACACACACACACCACTTCTCCTTCATGCTTTCTCACAGTCTGGCCAGCATCTTACTACCCTGGTAACATTAGAAAGTTGCCAGTGACTGTGCTCCCTCCTGCTTCACACTGCCTGCAGCTGATTGACAATCACTTGTTAGTCATCACCCCCAATTTTTCCAGGCAATTTGTGCTCCCCCCCTGCCATGTCCACATGTCACCTGCTTTTTTTGTGATTGTTTCTGGTTGGTTGGTTGGTTGGTTGGTGATTGGTTGGTTGGCTAGAGTCCACCAACTTTGCTTTTTGTCTTTGCCTTTCCTTCCATTTATGTTTTCTTTTGTTTTAAAATAAGATCTACATCTTCCTCTATTCTTGCTGTGTTTTGTTTGGTTGATTGGGGTATTTTATTTCATTTTGTTTGAGAATAAGGTCTGTTGTTTGTTTGCATTTTGGTGTGTTTGGGTTTGATGGAGGGGGCTCATGTACCTTCTCTATTTTGTATTTTGTTTATTTTAGTTTGATATTTGATAACAAATCTATGTATTTCCTTCAACCATTGCACTTACATGAGCCACTACATTCTTCATTTCTCTTTGGTACCCTGCTTCTAGCCACCTTCCTGTCTATTAGTCGCTCTGATACTAAAGTCCAACCTGCTCAGACTCGACTGAGCCAGGCCTGAAGCATCCTGGGGCCTGCTTTCCCTGTGAGGCAGGCCACATAGCGTGAGCCCTCACTTCCTCTAGATCTGCTGTATTTTCATAGGTTGCTTGAGAACTGCTGTTTAGGGTACGCTGTCCCATCCCTCTCCTGCTCAGAACACACTGTCCTAATTTGTTGGGGAGTCTATCTTCTCAGCTGTGGTCGATCTCTCTATCTTGTAGGAGATAGAGAGATAAAGGACCAGTTCTCCATTTCAAGAGCACAGTCCCTGCTCCCAACTACAAGCCCTATTCTGTCTCCAGAACCACAAGCCCTCATGTCCTCTCACCACATGCTCTAGCGTGCAGACACCACTCCATCCCAGAAAACAATAATTCCTCAAATGGAAGTGAGTTCATCCCTCTACTAGCATCTATTTCATTCAAAGTAAGGATCTTCTACCAGAGAAAGGCGTAAACTACGTTTTGTTCACATAAGAAGTGAGTGGAATAGAAAGAAGAAAATAAGTTAACCATAAACCTGTCTCTCAAAACCTGCCAACAGCTCATCTTAACACAAGAGAGATGAATTTCCATGGAGACTCAGTCATCACTCCGTGTTGACACCACACAGAGCTCAGATAGAGTTAAACCAGAGACACAGAGACACAGGAAGATGCCAGAGGAGTCTTACATGGAGAGGAGTACATACGCACAGTGTCACTGCCTTACAGAGTCAAAGAATCTTTAAGTTTGTGTGAAAAACATATCTGGCTTCGAGAAGGAAGTGAGAGCAATGTTAAGAACAGAGCAGGCAGAGATGAGCAGCAGTAGCACCTACAGTGAGATTTAAGACAGCCTGAGAGACTGATGCTGGAACTCGGAGAATGCCTTCAAAGTAGGAAATAGCAGGAAGGCAATTGCCTTAGCCAGGAAACCAGGCCTGACTGGAGAAAGCGATGGATACCTGCCCCTTCCCTTCCACCCTTGAATCCTTGGCAGTGGTCCACTGGGGGTGTCTAAGCAAATGTGATGGGAGCATGGGGAACATGCCTAGGGAGCATGCCCTGGGGTACTGCAGCCGTCAGGGACACGGGGTGGGGTGGTAGGCTTGTGCATCAGTGCTGTGGCCCAATGGGAAAGCGACACAGAAAGTGATTATTTCTTCTCATTGAGACAGTGTCTTGTGCATCCCGAGCTGGCCTTGAATTTGCTGTGCAACTGAAGATGACCTTGACTTTTTCATTCTCTTGTGTCAACTTCCAAAGCATGGGAGTTACAGGTATGAAGCATGATACCTAGTTTATGCAGTGCTGGGGGTCAAAGCCAGGACTCTGTACAAGCTGGACCACCTGCTGACAGCGCTGAAGCCTAGAGAGTGATCCCCGCACACGCAGCAGCGCGGCAGCGTCATTGTACATGGTAATGCCCTTTAGCTCTTCATCTGACTAGTAATTCAAAACTAGCAATGACTGCAGCCTTCCACAGGTTTGTACTCATTCACTAAAAGCCCTCGTGCTTATTAAACAGCAGGAGTATCCCAGGAACCGTGCTGAAATTCATGCAGTGCATGGCGGTGAAGAGTCCAGGCGGTGTGCTCTTGGGGTGCTCGTCATGAGCCAACAGCAACCGTCAAGCAGGGCAAACATAACAACCAGTGAACTCAGTGGAAGGAGTGGGTGGCAGGAGAGCCTCAGCTTAGAAGAAAACCGCTAACTCAGCACTAAAGGTGGGATTCGCCAGGGAGCTTAGAGTGAGAATTCTCCCCGAGATAGAACCAAATGCTATCCCTGCTTCCCCCATAGATACAGCTAAACACACAGACCTAAGTAACGCACGCCATAACACACACACATACACACCACATATACACACAGCACATACACACACACAGGATACACAGTACATACATACCATACACATACATATATCACACGGACACACATCACATGCACACACACACACACACACATCCCATAGAAACATACTAAGTACACAACACACAAACACATGGCAATACATCACGCACACATATCCCACATATACCATACACGCCTACACTGCACACACACATACCTACATACACATGATATATGCACATATATACATACTACACACACAGACATCACACAGACAGATACCATACGCACATAACACATACCATACACTGCACACTGCATACACACACATACATATAACACACACACACACTATGTACATACACTATATGCACACATCACATACATTCACCACACACTCATGCGCATACACTGTGTACACTACGTACTAAATCACTGCATACATACATCATGCACATACAAATGCCATACCTGGAGCGCATACCACCCGACACCACACACTGACTGGGCACAGCATACTCCACACACGCCGTGGCCTCCATAAGGCCAGAGCTAGGGCAGTGTGGCATCACTTTCTATCATAGGTCTTGCCATCGCTGATTCGTGTGCACAGGGTGATGCAGAGAGTCCCATCAGTCCCTGTCGAGGGCTGGCCTAAAACAGTTGGGATCTATAAGAAATGATAACCCCCACCCCTCCAGGTGACAAATTCGCCTTTGTCTGGCAGAGCTTCAGAATTATGGTGGTTCTGCACCTCAACCATTGCACATGGTCACTTGACATTTCCTGCTCTCACACTCCTGTCCCCTGGTTTATGTCCTCCCCTCTGGATGGTGGCATGTCCACTGTGCCCATGAAACTATGTTAGCTATACCATGGAGTAAGCTCTTCGTGGGTCCTTTCTACCAAGCCCCTGCCAGGTTCTCATTCATCACATCTGGATGGCCTTCCTGTGCTCATAGCAAGACTTGCTGCCTCAGCCTTCCTCACCCTCTGCTGGTTCCCGTTCACATCCCAAAATGTTACTCTCAAAATACCTCAATTAACTCATCTCATCTTGGCTAGATGACCAAGTCTCCAGGACAGACTCCCCAGCTGTCTCCCCTTCCCCATTGTCTCTCCCTTCTTCTCCATTTTCTTCCCCTCACCCACTTCAGCCATCCCCCTAGCAGGCCTCCTGGTCTACTGAGCACACTGGCCCATTTAGCCTGTAAGAGCTTGCTGGCCTCTGGGACAGTCTCCTTTATTCAGGGACTGTTTCACCACAGTTCCTGCTCTATAACACAGAAGCCTGCACCCTCACACTTGACTCCCTTGCTACTTTTAGAACTCAACTTCCAGTGCCCATAACTGAAGCATTACCCTATGGCTCCCTGTCCCCATAACTGAAGCATCACCCTATGGCTCCCTGTTCCTAACTGAAGCATCACCCGATGGCTTCTCGTCTGTCTTCCTGGACTTCTGTAAGCTGAAGGGAAGGAAGATTTTTCACTTTTCAATCTGTATGCCCCAGTTATCAGCTTCATCTCTGCCTAATCACTGAGGTTGTGGATGCGAGATTTCTGCTTCATTGCTGGGACAGTATGATTAGTGTGCACGAAGGGTACTCAGTAAGATTCTTCCAGAAGTCAAATGGTTGTTTCACACCTGTGTGGCTAGCTCAGGTAACATGCCCTGTATCCAAAGCTTCTGTGGAGACTTTCCTATGGAAAAACAACCTCTCTCGAAGCCTCTGCTCCCGTGTTAGAACTAACACCAAAATAAATTAGATAGATAGATAGATAGATAGATAGATAGATAGATAGATAGATAGATAGATAGATAGATAGATGTTAAGAACACCATCATGACAGCACTGCAGCATTTGTAGACTGCCAGAGGAAAAACACAGGGGACTGTCACTTTAAGGATCAGAGACTTGAATTTTGTTGAGTCAAATTATAGGTAGCCAAGAAACATGGATGGTGAAGTGGAAACCTAAATGCTGTGTTGTGACATGATGTGTCCTTATGAGGATTCCACTAGCAGATGTCACCACACTGAGAATGGAAAACAAGGAACTCTGACAGGAAACTGTGTGTCTCAAAGCAGGAAGCTGAGTAGCAAGGGCAGCCAGAGAGGAGCCACTACCTCAAGGGACGAGGGCTAAAGATTAGATCTCTCTGGGAAAGAGAAGAGAAAGGTGGAAGACCCCAGAGACCAAAATGACAAGTGAGCCACCTGTCTAGAAAGGAACTTGAAGACAGTCCCCCAGGGATGCAGGGAGGCAGAATCCCTGCCCTACAGTACTGGGCCAGTGTGGAGAACAGAGAAGGCCATTTGCTGAGAGCCAGCAGGAGCCATCCAGGCAAGCATAAGAAGGCCAGGCACTGGAGAAAATGGCTATTTTTAACCTGTAATCTTTCCCTTCTGGTTTCCTCTTAGAATTTATAAAGGATTTTTCAAAAGTCACCCTGTCACCTCAGAGATAAGAAGAACCAAGAAAATGGGATTTTAGAGGAGCATAGGGACCCCCTGGAGCGTCCTGGTGGGGGAGGCATGGGGACAAGGCAAGGAGCTCCCTGGGGAGGGAGACGCACTGCCACACTCCTAGGAAAATGTCATCTCTTCTCAACTGCAGTTTTTTTTTTTTTTTTTTTTTTTTACCTACTGGGGTCTCCTCTGAGCCTGAATAGAGCCTTCAGATTGAGCTGCTCACCGAGATCACTGGACCTTTCTCAAAGGTTGGGCTGCCCTCTACCCCCTATATTCCTGCTCTTCCCTAATGAAGAACCTGTGCCCTGCAGAATCTTTGGACTGTGGAATATCAACCCCGACCTGTGAGCACACTAACTATGAGACCAGTTTTATGGCAGGAATATAAGTGCATTATACACAAATCTCCAAGTAATATATTTGTTGTTTGGGTTAATGGACATACTTCTCTTTACCCAAGACTCAACATTTCCATGTAGCTCTGGCTGGCTTTGAGCCTGAGACCCTCCCGCCTCTGCATCTCCAGGAAAAAGCTTACAGGCAAGTCCCACCATATCTGATAACTTTCTGATCACTAATCTCATAAACCACGATTGGAAGTCTTACAAGCCAACATAAAGGAGCTAGAAGGTTTCTCGGCTTACCAAGACTGCTCACCGTGGTACTATGACTTAAATCAGCACTTGAGTTAAGGGAGCCATGGCTTGAGCTTCAGCTTGAGTGTGCCCCAGAGTATCATGTGCTGGAGGTACACATTACAGCACTGGCATGGTAGGGCCATTCAGAGATAACTGCACCTTTGTATAATGAGACCAGAATGCCCAGCACTCTTAATCCTGGCTTGGTGATGCCCTTTACTGCCTTTGAGCTGCATGGGCAAGAAGGATGGATGAGCCAAAATAACTTTTTTTTTAGAACTTTCCCATTCATGGTGTTCTATGATTAGCAACAGAAAGTGTTTGAAGACCACAAATAAGACCCATTAACTCACTGTAATGAAGGTATTACAAGTCTGAGCAGTTCCAACACCTCATCAAAAAAATCTCCCCAGCCAGGTCCAACCTGACTCTACACAGGGAATCTAATAGTGCTGACTGTAGTCCCTGAAGAGGCAGGTGAACCTTAACCAGGTTATGTAGCTGCTAAGTGACAAAGCCAAGGTTGGAACAGCAACTCCAGATACAACCCCACACCTCCCACTACAACATACCGCCCCAAGGAACCACCACATATCTCCCATCAACTGACATTTTTGCATTCTTTAAGATACAGGACTTCATTCAGGGAACATCATGGAAGAGAGAGCAGAAAGGATGTAAAAACCAGGAGATGGGAGGAGAGCTGTAACATGCTGACCGCTCAACCTGGAGTGGCCATTGCACAGTGAACTCACAGCCATTGTGGTTCCCTACATATGACCTGCGCAAGACCAAGCCAGTTAAAAGTTACACAACGAGGGCTGGAGAGTGACTTGGTGTTTAAAGGGTGTGCACCGCTATTGTGGAGGACCAAGTCTGGTTCCTAGCACCCATGTCCAGAGGCTCCCTGTAACTACAGCTCTAAGGGTTCTAACATCTCTGTCTTCTTCAGGCACAGGTGTGTGTATGTGCACACACACATGTTTTTTTAATTCCAGCATTGGCAGGAGAGGACTCCTGAGGCCCTACCCTGTACTAAGGGTTATTAGCAGTGATGGCTGCTCAGGGAGGAAGAGTCACTTTTCCTTATGAGTGTGGCAACCAATAGGTTCCTCATGTCCCAGTGGATGACCTCATGCCACACATGGGCAACAGTAAGTGGACTGGACAGATTTGAAGCCAGACAACAAATAAATAAATTGTAAAGGGACATGAAGTTGGGAGGGAGATGAGATGAGGGTCATGGGGAGAGATGGATGGAAGAGTGGGGTGTGGATATTACCAAGATATATCATGTACATGTACAAGAGGTGAAAAATTTATAAAATGACCCAGCTAGAATCATTTCTGACCCACACCTTTTCCCATAGCTCCTCAGTTTACTCTGGAAATGATCCCTCTATCTACTTTCCATGCATATGTTAATCTGTTAGCACTTCTTCACTTAAAAAGATTTTACATTAAAGAAATTCATGTCAACTAATTTTTCATTCACAGAAGTAGAAAAAAATAACTCTGGTTTATTTATTTATTGATTGATTGATTGATATTCTTCAATTTTCTGAGAAGCCATAAACTTCTCTGGAGAGAAGAGATAGAAGCCTCACTGGGTACTGGGGTCATTTGGTGGAGGGAGAGAAGCTGGCAGTGTCCCACAGCCACCCAGGGGGAGGCTGCAACAGCTGATATCTGTGACTCTGGTGAACAGCTGAAGATGTCCTGCAAAGCATTTCTACCTTAGAAATGCTTCTGTTCAGAACTGACTTGCATATCTATGCTTTGCAGCTCAAGCTGGCAAATGTTAGTTGTTTGGGAAAGTCTTCTATGTAAAGCATCCTATCGTTCCATAATGTTGGGCAGATGAAGCATTCCCAAAGTAGCATTGGGCACTGGTAGAGATACCAGTAAGTAAAAGTTATTTACACTCTAATGAAGTGTCAATTACAAAGAGTCTTTGGAGTTTCCGTGAAGCTGATTAGAAAGGACTTTAAAATAAGCCCACTAGGATGAACCGTGAGGTGGCCACGAGACTGAAAGCAAGCATGCATCAAGCCACAATGATTTCCTCCAAGTGGCCAGGATTCTTGTGGGGCAACAGCTGGACTTGCCACTTGATTAATGATTTAGGGGACAGTGCATAGATACCATTAGTTTAAAATGTAGGATTCAAAATTCTTCAAGAGAGCAGCATATGAGAGCAATGAGCCCTTGCTTTGGTTGAAGGCTTGATGCTCTAAGCACATTTCAAGCCCACATTGCTACCTCAATGTGGTGAGAGAGGAAGTCGTGGGGTCATTACCCTCCCTATCAGGAGCTTCCGACAGGAGGTACGAGAGGTGGAAAACATGGCTCAGACCTCTGCTATGCAACTGTGGACTAACTCAATGCCCCAGAGAGAGAAGCAACACAGAGGCGAGAGAGCGCTTGAGGCCTGGAGAGGAATGAAGATAGCACCTAGTATCTGATGGACAGATGGTTCACGCGCAGCTTGACAGAACATACCAGGTTGTTTCACAAATGCAACGTATTTTAAAACTCATAGCAACTAAGTGACTTAAGTGTCGCAATCTTATTCTCAAGACAAGGAAATAAAAAGGGTTTTATTCCGGAACTTACTGTTTAACAAACTTATTCTCTAAGGCATCGATAATTCTATCTTACAAAATCTCCCAGAAGCTTCTCAGGAGAGAAGATAAAGAAGCTTCCTGAACACTCACCAGTCACTGGGTGTCTAGGTCACTCTGTGGAAAGCTGAGTGCATTCCACAGCCACCTAAAGTACCCACTGGCAGTATGTTATATATCACAGCTAACTAATACATGAATTTATTAATTCTATTAAGATCTCTCACGCCCCTACCAGTGTGCGAGCACAACGCTAGGCACCGGCCACGCCAGAAGGATCTCTGCACCCGATCATCTGATTACTGTCTTCATGGATGGAGTTATAAATAGGCAATTAAAATGCAGAGTCAGGGAGAACACCATTGCAGGCAGAGTAAACAGCGTGAGCAATGATCTGGAGGTGAGAGGCAAGATGGCTCGTTTAATGAACTGAGAGTAATTGGTTGTGGCTTCAACAGAGGATAAATGGGAGTAGGGAGTTGAGATATGGCTGAGAAGATATCCCCGGGGCCAAGGAGGGCATTTGTTCTCAGCCCCATGAGAGGTTAGACACTTGGTTCTGAGAGAATCGGTTGGTACTAAGCCAGGGAGTGACTGCAGAGGGTTCCAACTGCCTCAGGATGCACAGTGGTAAAATGAGAACAGAAACAGAAAAAAAAAATTTTTGGTTTAGAGGCTACTGAAACAATTTGAGCAAGAAAGCACATTGTTGAAGTGAGATGTTGTGCAGAAGATACATAAAAGACATTCTAGGTGGATTTCACTGTCTGTAAGTCTTTAGTACTCAGGACAGGACATATCCTGGCATTGGAATGTGTTCAGTGGGTACCCATCAGAGACAGGAAGGAGCCAGCATTGGACTGGCATGCCTAACCCAATGCCTGTCTTTTCTTTAGAAGTCATGGTGAGGCCGTGAAAGCCATGCTGAACTCTAATCAGGAAGGTGCAAACCCGTGCTTGGAGGTTACCCTGAGGGGCACGTTAAGATTGCAGGAAAATGTTTGAGACGGGCAGGATGATAAACTACCAAATCCCAAGATGGTGTGACACGCTCCAAGAGGACTTTGCACATGTGAGTGAGCAGGATGGGGAGTAAAGGACAGTCCACAGCAGAAGCCACTGAAAGGTAGAGTTCCTCCCCAGCAGCTCACCGGTGCCCTACAGGCACAGACAGATGCCCACGATTCCTCTGAGAGCAGTTGATAGAGGTGGTATCAGAGGGCAAACTGCTTGCTGCTTGTCTGTATTCCAGATCTACATGAACTCACAGAACACTCCATGAACATGCCACAGGGCCAGCGGCCACCTCCCCTGGTCCAGGTTCTCAGTGTTATATCAACAGTAGAGTCCCACAGTCACAGTGAAATGGGCTGAGCCTGAGTCTCAACTCAAGAATTTGGGCTGATTGTCTTGGATGCTTAAAGATTGCCAACACACAGTGTGAATTACCACCATGGGTCCAACAAAGGATCTGCTCAGGCAGGGTCTTCACTCAGTGTTCTTGAGTTCTGTGTCACACTACCTCCTCTCTCAGGTCTAGAGCTTCCTATACCCAGATCTCCTAACTTGCTTAGCAGCTCCACTGCAGCTTCTTAGAAACTGAGTTCAAGGTGGTGACTGATCACAAAAGCCTGCCTGAGTGGGGTGCCAGCCTGAGGTCCCCACCCTCAAGGCTACCTCACCATCTGCCTACTTTGGCTCAAGTCACATATGGATGTGGTTTCCTGTACACTTCAACATTTACAGCATCCAGGAGCCTGGCTATGAAAACATGTAGCAGGTGCAGAGAACAAAGTAGAGTCTGAAGATACACCACTGATATCCAGAAGGCACATTTGATGTTATCAAGAACCCCAGCCAGCCCTGCTATGGCCCTGCAGGCGACTTCACAATTGTATGTTCTTAAACCGTGGGCTGGAGCCTATTATTCTAAACCATACTACCAGAGAGATGCTAACCTGGAATAAACTTCCTGGCTGATGCAAAAGCTCCAAAGTTCTTAAAGCTGGTTGATCCCACAATCACTTAACCTCCAAGATACACATCTCTGCTGAACGAGGGAAGTGAATTCACATCACTTCATCTAACCTTTGCCATCATCCTGCATATGTGTCCTGCATCAGTCCTCACACACGATGAAGGAGCCAAATTTTAGGGAGATGTTTGTGTTAAATCGGCATTCCCTACAGCTTTTCAGAGTCTGGATTTCAAAACCCTATCCCTCAATCCCTACATGCCACTTCCAGATCGCATATGTTAGGGCACTGGTTCTCAGCCTTCCTGTGACCCTTTGATACAGTTCCTCATGTTGTGCTGACCCACAACCATAAAATTACTTTCATTGCTCCTTCATAACTGTAATTTTGCTGCTTATAGATGTGGATGTGATTTCTCAGATTTCTGCTGCCACATATTTCACACCACTATGGACTCTCCCTCTGGAACCCAAAGCCAAAATAAACCCTTCCATAAGTTGTATTGGGTCATAGTGTTTCATCACAGCATTTATAAAGTAACTCATACACCTCTGGAGCTCTGTGCCCAAGGAAACTCCACCTAGGAGAAATCAGGCTGGATTGCAGACAGCTTCTGCCTATGCACGAGCAACACATGCACTGTGTTCCCATTTAATGCACACACTCTCATACCCACAGAACTGCACTGACTGTGTTACCATACTGACATGTGTCCACATAGAGAATTCTCACACTTCCACTGAGAACCTGTGTCCTGAGCTGCATCCCATCCCATCCCATCCCATCCCATCCCATCCCATCCCATCCCATCCATACCAATGGCTGCTCCTGAATCTCTCTTTTGTATCAACAGCCTCCCCTCCACCACTCCAATTCCCATTGGATCCAAATCTTGTCATATGAAATAGCAACAATTACCTCAAACTAAAGGGGAGGGGAGGGGGTAACTCTGCAGCTTCCTGGTCCCTCTCAAGTGGCCATCCCACTGCCTTGTGGGGTTGTTACCTGTTTTCTCCCCATACCCTCACCCCTGTTGTGATACTCTCAATAAAAGTAGCTACACTTCATGGCCGTGCTTCCTTGAACAAATTTGAACCAAGACCCAGGCAGTCTCTAGCCTTTATTAATTCCAATAATTCATGGCACATTTGGACACTGCCACATCACCACCTCCCCCTATAGGTGGTCTTTCCCCAGCTTGTCCTTACCTCTGGCCTCAGACTTGGCCCCCATGCTCTTCTCTGTGTTACTTCGAAGGTGGCTCCTTCTGGAGCCATAACCTGTATACTACCTGCATACTACTGACCTCCTGTGTCTCCCTCCTACCTCAACAATATTCCTGGCATAGGCTGATATTATCTGAACCCTGACAGGACCTCTGTTTATTGTCTGACATTCATATCCAGCAAAGCTTCCAAGCAGAGTCCCCTTTTCCATCCCTAAGTCAGCACCACACAGGACACCTTTGGCAAAACTTATTCTTCATTTCTTCCCTTCCCTCATATGGATGTGTCATGCCATCTACCATACTTCTGTCACAATACTCTGCTACACATCACCTGTTTTCTGGATTAAGGCGACAGCATGTTGTCCTACCCTGCCCGCCATCCCTCCATGGTCTAATTAATGCACAGGCAGTTTCTAAAATGTAGCTCAGTTACTTCTTTGATCAAAGTCCTGACTGCCGTATATACACTATCACTCTAGTAACAAAACTTCCACAGCCTTCTGTAACCCTGGAATGGAAGATTCCTTCATCAAGTACCAGTGACCTCTGACCCGCATGGCCTTTCTGCTCCTATCAACAGGTCAGTTCTGACCATAACAGCCGCAGTGCTGAAGCCAAATACATCTACAAATCCCAGTTTCAGGTCACCAGTCCCACACCACACTGACCACAGGTCACCATGCCAAGGTTTTTTTTACAGCCTGAAGATAACAACCTCTACACTATCCCTGCTGCTCACACTTTCTCACTTTCTTGACTTGTGTAAGGCTCCCGTTACACACCATACATTTCTCTCGCCTAGTTTATGTAGGTTGACTAGAATAAAGTGACCTGTAATTTCAGTTTGGGATTCGGGTTTTAACTCATTCTTTTCCAACTCTCCAGCACCTACAAACATTTCCAGAATACACACATTATCGTTACAGAAATCAGAGACACTAAAGAAATGCAAATTAAAAGTATATTGAGATACCATCCCATCAATCAGAAAAGCCCTCACTGAGAAGACTGACAACAAATGCTGGTGAAGATGTGAGGGAAGAGGTACATTTACACACTGCTGGTGAGAACCTAAACTGCTGCAGACACTTGGAAACCTGTATGGAGTTTCCTGTGAAAGCTAGGAAATAAAAATGAAAAGAGCTAGCATGCTATCAAGCTGCATGCCTGAGTATAAAACCAAGAACGCAAAGTCAACACAGCACACAGATACTTGTACATTTAATATTGCACAAGTCCCAACTGCCAAGTGTGGAACCAGCTTTGAGGTCTACCATCAGATGAAAGTGTGCTGTTCACACATAACAGGGTTTTAGTTGGCCATAAAGAGGAATGAAATTATGGCACTTTAGGAAATTTGCTGGCACTGTAGATTGTAGTATTAGGCAAAAATAAACCAGACTCAGAAAAGCAAATACTGCACGTTTCCTCTCATGTACAGAATATAGATTAGTAAGTATATATATATATATATATATATATATATATATATATATATATATAT
>NW_026585644.1:14776701-14801062 GCF_907164565.1 Psammomys obesus
TATATATATATATATATATATATATATATATATATATATATATATATGAAAGGAGGGTAAGGGAGTGGAGGGGTGGAAGGGTGGGATTAAGAGAAACTGAAGATCTAAGAATGCCAAGAAGTAGAGACAAGGTGAGGCCTACGGTCCCAGTAGATCCTAGGATGTCTGGTATCCTGATTACTGGACTTAGGTGGTAAGTATTGGCCCTGATCATGGTGCCTTCATGTCTAGAAGTATATGATTATCCTGAACATGTGCTATCTCCATGCTAAAGTAGGCCCTTAATGATGCACCTAAAGGAAAAGCAGAGAACAGCATTGAAATAAAATTAGAGCTAAAAAGGGGGTGGGGTAGGAGACTGTGCCTGCACTACAAGGGCTTTATAACATACACCTGGTGCTGCAGCAAACAGCTGGGATCGAAACCAAGGCTCTCCTAACTACTGTGCTATCTTCACATCCCTGGAATTTGCAGACACTTTCCAAAGGGAGGAAGGAAGATGGCCTTTGTCCAGTTCCTGGGACTTTTTTGAGGAGCAAGTGAGGCTGTGCCAACAATGTCGAGTCTCGAGGCCAGTGTGAGACAGAACCACCACCTGTTTGGTGGCCTCCCTCCACATTGCCCACCAGGACGGAAAGTATTCTTCTGTCACTGTGTTCCTGATGAGCCTTGGATGTAAGAACAGGCAGATGATTGGACAAGTGTCTAGAGCTCACACCTACTTCCCATGAACGATTCCACCAGTCAACCTTCCCTACATCTTGCAACTTTCTTCCTCACACTGTGCCCTGAACTGCTTTCTGGGGATTGATGGGCATGCTCTTTCCCCGTGGGAGCTGCTTCCAGCCAAGCAGAGGAACTCTCGTCTTCACATTGCAGCCTTTCCCTGCGTTTGGAGACAAGGGGCCTGTACCCTCTTGCGTGTCAAGCAGTCCTCTTCTGAGCCTCTCAGTGCCCTGTAGCCCCTCTTGACAGCAGCACTGGGGCCTGGTAGATTCTAAGGAGAGAAAAAGGGCTGAGCAATTTATTAGGAATTTGGGTCAAGAACACCTGATACCTCAGCTTTTAAGAGATGCTTCATAGGTAGCAGTGCCCTGGAGACAAAAGCTACCAGAGTCTTACAGAACCTTTCATGATATGCATCTATACATACACAGTGCTGATGTACACATGTGCACACAATACAGAAACACACATATTTGGTGCACATTATCTCCATACACACAGGCCATACCACAGAGACTGCACACATGCAACATGACACAGACACACACACACACACACACACACACACACACACACAGCTATGCTTTCTCTCTGCCTCTTAACCCTTTTCTCTTCTGCCCTGTTCCTAATTCACATTTGCCATGCTTCCGTGGGTCAATCCTGTTTGTATCTGCCAAGCCAAGACTGGTCTATGTGGGTCAACCTTGGAACCAGAGGGCTTTGATGATGACAATTTATGTGGTTTCCTCAAACAGCCTATGCACCTATCCAATCCAATAAGAAGAGTTTGCAGAACATCAGAGAGAACAGAGGCCTGGGCTGGGAGGGTTCAGGACAGAAGCTTACCTGCTAATGGGTCACAGAGGCGAGACTAGCCCGGGCTTTGCTGTGACCTTGAGAATCCCAAACCAATGAAAGACTGCCAGAGGACAAGGCATGGCTTCGTGGAGCAGAGAGTCAGTCTGGTTCTACCCTGCATGAGCCAAACACCTAATGTTCTCCAGGTTGAGCCCTGGCTGAATGCTCACTGGACACCCACCTTAATGTGGTCAGGACGAAATGGGCATCACTTGAAAGAAGTTTTATTGCAGCGCAATTCACAAAGGCAAAGAAATGGAAACAGCCTTGTTTTCAGTGGGTACATGAAGAACTAATATATATGTAAGTACATAAACATATACGAGCGTGCAGCTTTCCCAGCTCTAATTCCACAAAGGGGCTTCTATGAAGATCTGCTAGTACCTAGAGGGAAGGCTGAGCTCCTTTACTCCCTTTACCAGCAACTCACTGTGGACACCCTACCATGCACACGACTTGGGTCTGCCAGCAGGTGCTCTCCAAGCCCTGTGCATACCCGGGTTAGGACAGATGCCCTGTCTCATCCCACCCTCTATAGCTCACTGAAAGGACTGCACCCTGGATCCTTCCAAAAGAGGGAAAATTGTTGACTCAACATCACCCTATTTGGAACTTCAGGCAGAGGGTCAGTGGTCTCCATCTTCCACCTCTCAACAGGATACATGATGAGATCTGCCCACAGCCAGGGACCAGCAGCAAAATGTTAGTAGCTATTGTAAACCAAGAGTCATACTTTGTGGACCCCATTATCAAGGAAACATGTCAGCTACCCTACCACTTCCAATACCCCTGGATACCCAAGGGAGCCACATCTCCCTGTGAGCTACCCATCTCTTCCTTTGTGCAACAAATGTCACATCATTCACTGTGGAGTCCCAGTGAGAACTGAGGATGTGGTGCCCACATCAGGCAGATACATGAGAACCCATCACTTGTTGAGCAGATACTCCTGTCTTCAGGTCATGGCACTGTGGTGGCAGAAACACACCACTTGTCCAATAAGCCATGTACCATGACGTCAGCTCTGGAGGACACAGCGGAGACCCAGGATGTGAGAGCAGTCAGAAGATAACTGAAGCCATGAAGAGGTTCTTGGGGCACTCTAAATCCCCATCAGTGTCATGTGGCCAGCTGGTCCTTGCACATATGGCAGAAGGCCACACTCAGGGCTACATAGCACCCCCTGCATGCCGTGGCAGAAGACAGCAGGAAAGGGAGGAAACAAGACAAACAAAGCTGAAGAAACAAAGCTGCTGTGTGTAGAGAAGGTGTGGCTCTGCATCGTGAGAGATGAGGGAGGCTTTCTGAACAGGGTCACACTGGGAACACCACACCCTCACACGGCTGTGCAAACTCCTAATGGTGACCTTGCTACCACCCCTTGAGATGGCAGGGATGCAAGCAAGCAGACTTAGGTATCATTTAAGGTGGTGAGGACCCTAAGAGCTTAGGGTGTGTGATGGAGGGCAGTCCCACATGTGAGCTGTGGGCTGGATGGCATTTCACTCGATTAAGAAGAACGTGTCATTTTGTTGCCTTCTGTACTAAGCCTTCTGTGGCACATATCTGGGAGCTGTTGCCTGGCTTTTCGTAGAAAGAACCTGGTGGCTATTTCAAGACTTGATCTTCCTGAGCTTTAGCTTCCTTATTTATTAAATATATATATATATATATCCACAGGAATTATTCCTTTGCCTACTGATTTCTAAGTTTGCTTGTGAATGAATATGATACTATCCATGGATATTCTGTGCACAGTACAAACTGCATTGCAAAGTAAGGGCTTTTTTATAATTGTACAAATAAATGCACACACATACGCACTCAGGCAGCAGATGACAACTATGTAGTAATAAGTACTGGGGTGGGGGTGGTGAAGGAGCTGACTCCACATCTTCTCTCCCTCAACTCCCCCACCGACCACCCCATGCCATGATTCTATTAAATGCATGCATAATTAACCTGGTATTCAACAGCCCGTTTCCTCAGTGAAATACAGGAGCATTATCATGATATATTGTGAGATTCTGCTGATTTGAGGTTGCAAAGTATGCAATTAGCTCGTGTCACTCTACATAGTTACCTGAGAGTAAATGGCACCATTCATTATGGTGTACAATGAAACATGAAAACGATAAAGGAAAACACCCCCAATTCCTTCATTACTGAGTTCAGGGACAATAAGAAGCTAATTGCGAAATTTCATTTGTTTTGCAGAGTTGGTTGAATTAAAAATGAAAAAGAAAAAGAAAAAAGCAAATCTGAGAATTGGCAGTATTCTTTGAGATTGTTCTTCCATGCAAGGGTCTACCTGGGAAGGAAGTGGGTTGCGAGGCTGTGTCTCCCACATCATAAGGAGACTCAGTGTGATGGAAAGAGACAAAGTCTCAGAGAACAGCGGGAAGAAGGCTAGTATGTATGCTAGTATCCATGACCAGCTCTGGTTCCTTCCAAGTTTCATCTCATATTAATTCTACGGACACCTGCCTCCCAAAACAGCGTGGGGCACATGCCAGGAAGGCCATGGTACCGCTGCCACTGCTACCATACAGGACTCCCTCCCCAAGTGGCCTGATGTCACTGGGGCTTAGAGGCCACCCAAACCTGCCAGAAGTGGACAAACAGCTTGAACTTCACAACAGCACAGAGCCAAGGCATTTTTCAAAAGCAGCCTGGGATTGCTGCCTCTTATTTCTACAAGGCTACAGAGTAGGAGACATAGATTAAAGCATGCTTAAGTTGTAATTGCTGTAAAAAAAAAAAATCAGGCATCTGGGAGAATCTTAGGCCTTACTTTTAAACTCCGACTTTAAATATAGATCTTTTCAAAGTTATTTAAATGGTGTAGGGCAAAGCCAAGCTCCTTGGCTGCCCTGTTTATCTATCTATTTATTACTGTAACAAGAGTATTTCAAATTAGATCAGACAGTTTACAATTTTTTCAAAAGTTTTTAAAATTAACTTTCAGTGATGTCAGACCCCAAAGCACCCCAGGAAAGCACTCAGTTTTCAGTCATAGTCTAAGTGTACAGGTTGATTTTATCTGGCAACAATCGTGCTCCATGTTGGACCCCATTTCTACAAACAAACAATCAAAACCAGAAGTTAACAAAGGAGAGAATCAAAATGCTGTTTGCCGTTTATGGGAATACAGTGTAGTGCAATCACTGTGGAAAACAGTACGGAGATTCCTTAGCAGTGTGAGGCAGAACCTGGTTATTAGTTCTTAGAGGTGGGCAGCGCCTTGAGCTTAAATAAAATAGATTTGATTGGAAGTCTGTGGGTGTCTATGTGATACGTGGATAGTAGTTGATGCTGGCATCTGGGCCGGACACCCTTCCTAGGGCCAGCGGTTACTTATATGTATCTCCAGTGCTAGGCAGTGTCAGGGGCGGGTCAATTAAATCCCACTGACTGCTGTTCAAAACACTTTGGTAAGCAGATTGACTTTAAAGGGCTCTGGGAGATCTGAACATGACTTGATTACAGATAACTGGCTTTTATTTTGCAAGGAAGTAGCCTAATAAAAGTCATGGACTTTTCTTTAGGCTCCCCTCCCCAGTTTGTAGGTAACTAGTTAATTCCCTCATATCTCTGAATGTGGGTCTTATCTGCAAAATGAGGGCTTGATCTAGAAAATTCCTTCCACATGACCATCTATTATTGATGAGGCTATAGAAGGATATGTCCAATTACAGATGGCAGCCCATCCAGCCTACTGAGTGAGGAATGTGATTCAGGCTTCTCCCACACAGTGCCTGGTCCATGGCCTTTGGTGCACCCAAGGGGGACATCTGAGGGACTCATCAAACCCAATCCCATCCCACAGGAAGACCAGGTTAGACCTCCCTGACAGGGCTACTGACTGTCAAAGGGCAGGGAGTCTAATGGTGACAATTAGCTGCACTGTTTCCCAGTAACAGTCAGTCTACAGAGCACTGTTCACTTCAGCAATGAATATTTAACAAGAAAAGATGTCATCAGGACAAGCCCCCACAGCAAAGAAGTTAATATTAATGAGGCAAAAACTGAGTGTCCTTTGAACTCTTGCCAGGGACAGTAAGGCATTGACAGTGGAACTCAAGGAGTCTCCCAACTGACCCTCAGCTGGAAAATACTCTGCAGGAGCCTCAGGAGGAGCGATTAAATATTCATTGTGGTTCTTCCCCTGGCCCAGATTTCTGGGGCTCAGGTGTTCCTCATGACGTGTTTCCAAGATGATGTGCTAAAAGGCTGACAGGTTAGGATGAGGGTCAGGAGTGGTTCTGGAAAACAGCAGGGTGCCCATAAGGCCAACATTGCCCCATGGCCCCACATCAGGTTAGGAGCTGATGGAGCTGAAGGCAGCTGCAGGCAAGGTTCTGATGTGAGGCAAACACTGCTTCCCATAGCTCTGTCCTTCCCAGTACAGAAGATAATGAGATAGAAAAATATATAATGGGTTGGAATTTTTCTGAGAAAAAAAAAAAGCATGAAAGGCAGATAAAAAAAAATAAGTATAATAAAATTTAGATTGGGTGTTGATGGAAGTCTCGCTGGGATGGCAAAACTAAGGAAGAGACCTAAAGGAAAGGAAGAAGAAGGAGGGTGTGAGAACCTGGTGGGGAGAAGGATGATGTGGGATAGTCTGGGTTGGAGGAAAGAGCTCATGGAGGGTCATCTAACGAAGAAGAGGTGACTGATAGAAAGTTTCCTTGAAGAGGGTAAAGTGGGTGATTGAGGATCACCTGTGGGAGGAAGGAAGGGCTATGAAGGGCCACTTGTGGGAAGAGGGAAGATGATTGAGGGTCACCACAGGATGGATGAGGGATCTAATGAAGGCTCACCATGTGGTGTGGGATGAGTAAGATGAAAGGCCACCTGCAAAAGGGAGGAGACTGGTGGACAGTCACCTGGAAAAGGAGGGAGAGGCGGACAGGAGGTTACCTGGAGGAAGGAGGAGGAAAGGGATAGACACATAATCGAAGCAAAGAGAATAGCATGTGTAAAGATTCTGAATCAGGAGCCTGCCTGGTTAAGAGAGAGAGGGTCTTGTAAAACTGAGCACGTGGGAGTGATTTACCAAGGGGTAAGAAAGAGGATGACGGACACATCCCAGAAGGGCCTATAGCTGCAGACACTTTTATTCTAAGCACACAAGACTTCCTTGTCAATCACAGAAGTGACTGAGTCTTAGTCCTGTTTTGTAGAAACACATTAGTTCCATGCTAGGAGCTGACTGAGGTCCAAGGTAGCACTGGGAGAATGGCCATAGTGCCCTCTACCTTCTCAGTGTAGAGGTCCTGGCTTAAAGCTTCAATGCAGCGGGTGGTGAAGGTTGCAGGCTGCAGGTATGGCCCACAGGATTTGGTGATAAGTGATGCTTTAAGATAAAAGAAGAGCATGGGATGCTCAGGCATTTGGCTGAGTGACTTGAAGGATGAGATCATCATTGCCTGGGATTTAAGGAAGAGGAATGTAAGGGAGAAACAAGGTGTGGACATGCAAGACCTAGGGTTTGGTTTGGGCATGGGGTACTTAGGCATCCTATGTCCAAATGAATAGTTTAATGAACTTATCTGAACTTCCTCGGAGGGCTGGGTTGGTGTATCTGACAGGACTCATCAACATATAGACTATGTCTATAACCATCCGTCCGGATGGAATCAATAGAGTAGGACAGGGTAGAATTTAGATGTCCAAGGACTCAGCCCCAAGGCCTCCAATTTTAAGATTTTGGAAAAATGGGGAAGGCTTTGCAGTAGAAAAGGAGCCACCATGACGGTAGAAGGGAAACCAGGCAGGCTGTGTGCCCAGGGCTAGGTAAAGAATGAGCTTCAAGGAGGAAAGAGCTGCTATTGCTAATGTCAGACCCAGAGAAATGGGGAAAGAACTATTACTGAGTTTAATACAGTAGAAGTCACGGGTGACTTTGACAAGAGCTATTTTTTGGAGGTGTGAATTCAGGAGAGTGTAGAAGAGAAGAAGTGGACACTAATGGATACAGGCTACTCTTTCAAGGGCTACTGTGCCAAAGCAAACTAGATAAACAGGATGACAGCTCGAGGACAAAGAAATACCAAGGGAAGTCCTTTAAGGGATTAAAAAAAAAAAAGTAAATCTCATTTTCTGCCATTGAAAATAAGACAGCAGAGCCAGAAACTTTATGACACAAGGGATGGAGTGGTGAATGTGCAGAGAACAAGACTTGTTAGGAGAGCAATGTGAGATCTATAGAAAAGTGGAGGATGACCTTCAGCTAGGGGACACCTCATCAAAAGGAGACCTGAGTGGCTGGGTGAGTGGCTGCATAGGTGAATGGATAGATGGCTTGTTGAATGGATGATGGGTAGATGGATGATAAATGAATGAATGAGTGGGTAGATGATAAATGAATAAATGGGTGTGTTACCAGATAGGGATAGACACATACATATTCAAATGTAGGCATCTATATCGATATTATTATATTACATATATATGCATTATCTGGTGGCATCCGGAGCCAGAGCTGATTGTTGTGACCTCTATATCAAAGCACCCCATATTTTTAAGGATATAAACCCCAAGGCAGTTGATAAAATGTGGCCAGTGAGCTAGCTCCATAGCAGCTGACAGAGACGAAAAGGTCACCCACTGCTTTGTTGTGTTCTGAGCCCTTCCCTTCTGGCATGGCATGATGCTCCAGATCCATCTGCCTTCCCCATTTTTGTCCTAGCTAGTCATTCTGTAATGTTCTCATCTGTGAGGGTAAATCCCCTTTGGATTTTTCTAAGGAACCAACACTGGAAATACATCAAGGAATGATGGTCCAAAGGGGAAGCCCCTCCCCATCAGCTGAAATGACTATCCTCTGGAAATAGCTCAGCTGAATTCTTCCCAGGCTGGCCTGCCTGCCCACAGGTCTCCTTGACCCCATTTCCAGAGATGGCTAAGCAGCAGGTCTTCATCTGAAATAAAGCTCCTGGAATAGAACCTATTGGCAAAAGCGCACAGTTTGTGTATCTTCTCTGGTACACAGCACAGATTTCTTGGAAAAATCAATGACTAGATAAACTACCTGGGAATAACCTACAGTTTTTATTATTATTATTATTTTAGTAAAACAGATTTTGTTTTAAGTGGTGACTGCTTTAGTATGTCTGAGCCAGCTGTAAGCCTTGGCCTATCATCACCAAACTCCTGAACCATAGCCTCTAAGAATAGGGATGGGTGTACCTGTACCAAGGGGTCATGAGGAATGAATGAACTAGAGTGTACACAGGTACCTAGGGAGGTCTCAGCGCGATGTCAATATGCAGAAAACACCGGTTGTTTCCCTGTTATGTCACCAAAATAAGTACTGATTCAGCCCTATTGTATGTCCTGAACATGGAGTACAGGCCCTTTGCAGGGAGGTCCCTGGAATTTCCACCCAGCATACAGTTTACCGGTGAACCCAGCTGATCTCAGGAAGGCAAAAAAAAAAAAAAACAGAAATTAGTCAGATCTTATTGCCCACAGATGAAAGATGGAGCAATAGGCAAGCCAGCTTCTTCAGTGGCCACTGGACCTGGGTCTAGGGTGAGCATGAAGATGACCAGGCCAATAGAGGAAAAGGAAACTCATAGCCAGAGTTTCCCCCTCCCTCCCTCCCTCCTTTCTCTGTTTTCCTTCCTCTCTCTCCCACCTCTCTCCCTTCATGTCTCCATTTCCTCTGTTAAAATTAAACAAGTTAGCATATCACAGTGTGGCAGACAGCGATTGTGGACTTGACACCTGTCCTAAGGCTATGTACACCTGCATCCTCAGAATGAGAATTTCTAGCTTTGCCTTCCTGGGGCCTCATGTGGATAAGGCTCAGCCACCTGCCCAGCCTCTTTCCACCATCTCCATCACCAGCACCTACGAGAATATGTAAGGAAATCACCCATTAATAATCTGGAGCCCATTTTGCCAAAGGCAGGACCATTCTGCATAGCTTTAAGTTTCAGGAAGATCAGCCAAAGACAGTAGCCAAAGGATAGTTCTCTAAAGCCATCCCCAAGCAAGTGTGACCAAAGCTTGCTCAACACATCTTCCCCTGGCTCAGACTGGAGTAGTGGGCTGTGTTCTGGAAAGTAGAGAAAAGCCACAGGCAACAGCAAAAAGGAGAGTCCCCAAAAAGTCGTAGCTTGAAGTCTGGGGATGGGAAGTGGGGAGGGGGAATTGAGAAATATACTAAATCCAGAACGTGCCTGTCAAGTATCACACAGGTACTCTGTGAGCTCTCAAAGTTACGGCAGGCCAAGGACAGGCAGGATGTAACCACCTGGCTGGAGGGAAGGATTCAGCCCATGGACCCTGGTGGAGTCATGGTCTCCAATGACCACAGGTCCCAAAGAATGTGCCAAAACAGGAGGGAACCTATTATGAACTGGGTACTGATGGGGGCGTGCAACAGAAGGGCTGTGCTAATGGTAGCTATTGACCTCTAGGTTAACTAGTAGGTAAAACTCTGCACTCTGATTTCCATTTTCCTTAGAACACCCCTGAAAAAATGAATCAGCTGACTTAAAATTGCATTAAGCAATATCCAACCTCCATTGATACATTAAAGGCCTCCTCAAGACAGGCATCCTGCCCTGGCAGAGGACCACAATCAAGGGCATGCTGCTGTGCGGTGGGAAGAAGCAGTTTTCAGTCATTCGGCCATACTTCTCTTCCTTCTCGTCCTCCTCCTCCTTCTCCTCCTCCTTGTCCTCCTTCTCCTCCCTGCTCAGTTGAACTTCCTGGGTCAGCACCTTTCCTGTGTGATGCTGGTCCTCCAATGCAAATGTTAACAGTGTCCTCAGCAAAGCCAAGAGTCTCATTATTTTCCTTTAGTTTTGTACTTATCAGAGAGGACGCTGGTTCAGAGAATGCGGCAAAAGTAGTAAATAAATGTCAGGTCCCAGGCCCTTGAGTCTTTGTCTGGTCCCTCCAGTACTGGTTCCACCTGACACCTTATACCCCATGAAATAAGCTAGGGTCATGTGTGTGCCACCCTCATCCTCAACAGCAGCAGGCTTCAGAACAATGGACTCTCTGGTAGCCATTTTAAGGGTAACATTGCATGCTATGGCCATCTCCTACTATGCCTAACATTGCCATCTCCTACTGTGGCCTCTGGACTCCAGTGTTTGAGCTTGTTCTTGATCCTCAACCCTGGAGGCAACGTGTAGCCTCTGGACACCTTTCTGCCCCCCCTGCCAGGCTTTCCTGCCTCTGCTCTCTCACCACCCCTTTTGCTGGAGAGTTCTTGTTCTGCAGATACCTCTGGGTTGTATAATTAATATGCTCTGCAATGCAGCAGCCTGTAGTCCCTTGCAGACTTCCAAAGTTGTATCTGTCCCTTTTCTCATCCATCCTGACCACAATCACAGGATGCCTTAACTGTAGCAACACCCAAGCCAGGTGCTCCAAGTGATAGAGATAGATGAAATTTGCCAGCCCCAGGGCAGAGGCCTTGCAGGCCCTAGAATGCCAGGCAGCATGTGGCAGAGTTGACCAACCAGTGGCTAGCTCAGTAGGTCATTCCTGTGCCAGCCAAAATTGCATATCAGCCAATAGAGGCGTGCTGATACCCAGCCCCTGATCAGTGTCTCTTAGGCTGGATCAGTTGATTCCTCCATCTACCTATCACTACCTAACAAATGACTCTACACCTTAAAGGTTTTAAAAACCAAACGTTTACAATATCACAGCATTTGTATAAATTTATGCAAGGCTCAAGTAGCCACGGTGGCCATGCAATCTTTCAGAGGTCAGTATGGCCATCAGAGTCATTGTGTCTGACAAGGTAGAGAAGTAGGAAAGACACAAAGCTGTCTCCAGACCATAATACCCCAACCTCCAAGAGGCCATCCCAGCAGGGAGCACAAGTTCTTTCATTAGGCCGGGAACTCCCATGTCCAAACTTCTAGGAGGACCACGGAGAAGTTTCCAATTCATCTGAACTACCTTCAAAGATCCTGAGGCAGGAACACAATTGTAATTGCATCCCAGAGGCGAGGGTGGAAGGAATGACTAGGGGTGGTTAGCAGTAGTGGCTTAGAGGATCAGTCACAACACAGTCCTGCGACCAACAAACAGCTAAGAACTCTGAGATTCCCAACAAGATAGAACAGCAGGAGGTGGAGGCTGCTATCATCTGGGAATCCTTTACTTCACACAGTGCGGGGCTGGCAAAGCCTTCTCTGTCTGTTCTGGAGCCATATTGAGGAAAAGATCAAATATATCCTTTTCTGGGTGGATTTGAGCTTCCCATGTTAGAGCTGCCTAGTTATGCCAGAGCCATGGACACAGCTGAGTAAACCCTCATCCCCAGGATAGCTGGGAATTAGGTTGGGGCCTGTGCACTAAACACTTTCAACCAGCCAGAAGAAAGATCTGGGATGCACCAGTTGTCCTGGAGACCTACCCTTTCCCCTCTGTAAGCATAAATATAAGATAAAGGCAGTATGATAATGCTACCTTGCTAGGTCTGTTTTTCAGTGAGTAGGGAGAAGAAAGGAGCAGTGGGGAGAAAGAGAAAATGGAAGAGCTATGAGGAGATGGAAGGGAAGGAGAGGGGAAAGGGGGATAGGGAGGAAGGAAGGAAGGGGAGGAAGAGAGGAAGGAGGGAAAGAAAGGGGTGGGGTGAAGACAGGCCTCCTGCTAAAACATTCCCTATTGAAATCATAAGATTTCTATTTCAAAACCTGAGGCCTGAATTATGAGAGCCTCTTCTTCAACCTACGTACCAGGAACTTCCTAATGTGGTGCAGAGGCCAGGGGAATCAGACCATCTATCCGCTGCTTACCCCCACTTTGAGAAAGCTGGCTTTGGCAAAAACAAGGGGAATACCCCACCCAAAGCCAGCTAAAATCTGCTCCTGAGTGGTGGGCCCCTCCCATGCCAGCCAATATTACTCTGGACTGGAAGGCAGCTCACCTTCTCAAGGGAGGTGATCAAGAGCCACTGGAGGACAAGAAAGCTTTCTCCTACATTTTTGCAATATACTGTGAATCTCAAACTTATCTCACAGTAAAGAGCGAAAACTCATTGCCTCGTTGAGGGGCTACTTGATGCCAGGTGGAAGCAGAGGGCAAGCCTGGACCAGCCTCTCGTTGCTCTGGGGCTGACCACAGGCCACTTAATGTCCTCTCAAACCCTGGAGTTGTAGGTGTGAGACCGCAAACGCTGTCAAGGTGATCATTGCCAATCCCACACTGACCTTGGATGTAGCTAATCCTGCCCTTGTCTTAAGTTTGAGAGAAGGCTCCAGAAAAAGCAAGCCATCCACCCCTTCCTTAGCAGCTCTAGTGTCCAGCCCTCCTCCTGTCCCTTCCCTCCTCCCCACCTTGCTCCACCCCCCCCCCAGGCTTCTGCCTAAGGAAGAGTGTGCCTCCCACTTGGAGGGCGGGGCTTCAAGCACCAGCTTAAGATCACCAAAGACCTGTCTCTCTAGAGAGGAAGGAATGGCAAGTTTCTCTCATAAGCTATATGCCATGGAGTGCATATCCGAACCAACGAGGCCTCAAGCCTCCTCCGTCAGCATCCGTGGACATTTCTTGTCATGTTCCCAAACAGTCTTTGGGAGCTTCTGCTAGGATTTGGCTTTTGAAAATTTGTCCTCTGAGGGCTCTCCTACTACAGGCTTGGTTCCCAGGGGCACAAGTGGGGCTTTCGGGAGGTGACTAAATCATGAGGGCTCTGAGCTCAACAGTGGAATAATAGATTGGACTTGGGGCAAGAGCTTTGTTGTAAAAGCAAACTCCCTCCTTCTGCTTCCTGGTCAGCATAAGCCAAGAACTTGGAGCAGAAACCGTGCAGGAACACTTCTTACTGGCTCACTCCTAGGTTCACCTGCCCAGAGGTGACACCACCCATGGTAAGCTGGATGGTCTTGTATCAGTCAGCAATCAAGACACACTCACAGGCCAATCTGATAAGAGGCAGTTCATCAATTGAGGGTCCCTCTTTTCAATCATGTCAAGTTGACATGCATGATTATTCAGGCTGCCCAGTTTTGTCTCTGTGGGCCAAACAGGAATAAGGTAGGAAGAGCACATATGTGAGCCAAAACAGAACCTGCGAATCCTGGTTGCTGCTAATGGGGATAATGATGCTTCCCACATGAGATTTGTTATTTATACAGTCACATGATGACTGCCAAAGTGAGGCACTTGATGAAAGTGGCATTTGTTCATCTCTGTAGCCTGGAAGCCACGCAGGCTCATGACGCTGCAGGCTTTGGCATCTATCGCCTTCCTGTGAACACACTGCAGTTCACTGCTGCCTGGCTTCATCTCTGGGGTACATGACACCAGCAGCTGTGACCCAGTGCTCACACTGAGAGATCTATGAAGGGTAGAGCCCTCGTGGGTGCCCTCTGCTGATCCCATGGAAGGCTTCTGACCACCCATCACACATCCTCTCAAACTGCCAAGAACCACCATACACTGGCACTGCTGGAATTGGTGGAATCCGCTTAGGTGAGGACACCCGCATGGGCTGCCCACCTGGGAGTAAAGGGCAGTGCCAAACCAGGAGAAAATGTGGACAAGAATATACAACAAGGCAGATACAGGGTTCCAGCAAGTGTATGGTATGTTAACAGGTGAGAGCTGGCATGACCAATGCTGCCGGGAAGCAGAGGATACAGAGAGGGCAGAGCCCTGGCCAGGCAGCATCAGAGCACGAGGGGACGCCTTTAGCTCCAGGCATCTTCCTGTGATGTTGGACCTGGCCTCCTCTGCTCAAGATCACAGAGTCCCTCTAGGGCTAAGCTCAGGTGTGGGGCTGGACACAGACAGGAGACCTGAGCTCACAGCCTCTGCTGCACTTCCGAAGGGACGCAAGCAGAGGCAGAGCCTACTCACATCTGCATGCCAAAGTGCCGCTGTCAACCTGTAACTACAGCAAATAGAGCTTTGGAGAAACTGGAGAGAAGCAGGAAATTGATGCTATCATTTTCAAAATTAGCATACAGCGATATAAACGTGCTCTTGTCTTTTCTTCTGCCATGAGAAAAGTGTGTCCAAACCCACTCCATGACTAATCACCTCTGACAATGGAGATGCTTCTCCCGAATGGCAATGTTTGCCAATTGTCTGTTCGAAGAGCATCCCCGTCGGTCATGATAACATCTTGCCCCACTTGGACTTTGAGTCTAGCCTATGACATTGTATTCCATCAACCTCAAACATCATATCATCTCCATCGGCATGATTCTTAACACAAGCTCAGAATCATATTTATACCACACCCACAGGCTTGTTGGCTACAAACTAGTCTACCCAGCTTCATCTTGTGGAATGTAAATGATCCATTGGACAAGAACAGCAACAACAACAAAA
Organism: Psammomys obesus; assembly: GCF_907164565.1. Taxonomy (NCBI): domain Eukaryota; kingdom Metazoa; phylum Chordata; class Mammalia; order Rodentia; family Muridae; genus Psammomys; species Psammomys obesus. The sequence continues at coordinate 14,791,606 of NW_026585644.1, forward strand.
ACCTGACATTTCACATTCTGTAACTAAATCCCTGCTTGCATCCCCTAAGAAAAAGACCTTTTATCTCCCCCACTGTGAAGCCTGCCATTCTCAGATGAATCACTGGGAGACACTCACCAGGGCCGCACCAGGTGATGCTTTACTTTCTTCACTGGCGTAATCTGGTTCTTGGTGGTGATGATGGCCCCTAAGAATATTTTATATTTATTTCATACTAGCTCTGTGGGTATACTTGAGGGAGGAACCATGATGAAGATCTCAGGAGAGGACACAAGGACAACTATTGCTGGTGAGTGGCAGGAGAGCCGTAATGTAGGATCTGTGTACCTCAGGAGCTTGATTTCTGTTTTTATGGTATGTGAGATGGGGCTCTCAGCAGATGACTAGCTGAGGAAGGTGGAGTTTGCTCACTTCCTGGGACAGAGTGGGACAGAGCAGGAGAGCCAGCTGGGACCATGCCACTCTGGAAAGAACGGGCATGCCCAAAAGGGTGACCAGTAGGGCCAAGGGTCCCATGTAGCTGGGAGCACCACAGCAGGCACAAGTGGAACCTAGACAGGCTCCTTCCAGTTAGACCCTGCAGAGACTCTTGAGTTCTCAGTGCTTCAATGTTAAACTCAGGATCCTCTGCCATGACCCTCACTGAGAGCTCTGATGGGTCCTCGCCTTCTACAGGTCTTTTCAGGCCTCGTGTGCATGGCACAGCCTCACTTGCATTCTATCCCTGTTACTGAGAACCCCTGCTTCCTGTTCCCCAGTGCCTCGTATCTAGCAGGTCTAGCTAGGCCAGCAGACCTGTGTCGGGGTATCCTGCCTCCAGCCCTGAGAGATAAACAGCACGGTCCTTCTCTGGAGGGTATCCTTTGTGTGGCTAGAAAGGAGGCATTCTCCATTTGCCTTCTTTCTTTGCCAACCCCAAGCCTATTGTCCATAAGACATGCAGGACTGTGGGGAGACTTCCAGTGACTCCAGCCTCCCTTGATCCCATTGCCAGTACAGTACTTGATGTAAAGCAGATGGGCTGATGGGGTGATATGGGGGCTTGGGGAGGGGCAGCCACTAAACAGGTAACCCAGCCGATGAGCTGGGTACCGCAGGAAGCCAAGTATAAGGGAGGCAGTTTGTGGCTCTGGTGGGAGGATCATCCACTGGATGCCCATGCTGAACTGACTGATGGAGGCAGTTGTGGGAAGCCAGCTCCACCCACAGGCTGAAAGCAAGAGGAGCCTGCACTAGCTATGTGTGGGGCGGGGGCGTTTGTGGTAGTGAGTAAAGGGACCTGCAGGCCAAAGAGAATCTTGAGTAGAGATTCAGGCAGTCCCTGCCAGTGCTGCAAGGCTAGAGGGGCCTGAGTTCCTGGGCTCTAGTGAGAGTTGGGAGCAGGAGCCAAGGTGGCTCAGCAGCATGTGGCTGTTCAGAGAGCCCCGGGGACAATACTCTTGAGACTTCACTCGGTCTGTGCGGGGATCCCCTCCATCTCAGTGGCCAGTGGTGTGGGGGACTGCTTTGAGCTGCATGGGCTCTGCTCTGGGACACAGGTCAACCTATTCTCCCAGGAAAACCACCCTAAAGACTATAAAGACAGACCCCAGTGCTGTCAGAGACTCACACACTGCCACACGGATCCCAGCAAGCCACAGCCACAGCTGCTGCCTCAAATGGATACCCACAGCCTCTTTGATCTCATCCGAGGCCTTCTGGGAAAAATGCACAGACTGCTTGCCCATGCTACCACCACCCCTGTCCACATGCCATGATGGCAAGAAACCCCAAGAAAGGTAAGGCTACAATCCTTTTATCTATGGGGGAAGGTCCTCCCAACAGGTGAAGCTGGAATTCATGCTGTCTCCGCTGTGCCTCCTCTCTGACTGAAAATGCCAATACCGGGTGAGATGATACATTGATCCATTCCTCATCATGGCGCAGCCATCCATCAGCGCCTCTTGCCTGTTCACAGGGGGCATCTGGATGCCAGGCACACACTGCTCCCTGTTGAAAGCCAAGAGCAGTGGGTGGCTGGTTCAGGCCAAGTCTGTATGTGAAGAAACCTCCGCCCTGCTGAGGTGCACCCACACCTGTGTGCTCTGTCTCCTGAGAACTCTCCATTCTGGGGAAGGCTTCTGGCCTCTGCCTTTCCTCCTGAACCAATCCGAGGCTGTGGTCTTTGTTTCATACAACATGGACTAAAGTCCTAGGAGAGGACATCAGGCACTCGGTGGGGGTTCCAGTGGAGATTTCTATTCTGCTGTTCCAAGAATTCTTCCCTTAAATAAAAGTGAGCAATGCTCTGGAGCTGGCTCAGGGGTACAGCACTGGCCTAATATGCTCTTGACCTGACTGCAAAAATTGATAGGCACTGAGATCAAAGTAGCCAGGGCTTGTGGTGCCTGCACACTCCCAGGTCAGGGCACTTTGGAGGCTTTTTCATCACAGAATCAGGTAATGGTGAGAAATAAAAGCAGGGGATGCTCAGGGAAGAGGCTAAGAATCTTGCCCTGAGCTGGGCAGCCCAACTGAGTGCTGGGTACTGTCTGTCAACTTGACACAAGCTGGAGTTATCTGTGAAGAGGGAACCTCAAATGAGTATTTGCCTCCATGACATTGCCTTATGCATATGCCTGCAGGGATGTGCTGGGTAAGAGAACTTCAAGTATTTTCTTGATTGATGGTTACTCTGAGAAGACCCAGCCCACTGTGGGCAGTGATTCTGGGTAAGAAAGCAAACTGACAAGCCACAGGGACCAAACCAGTAAGCAGTAGGACTCTTACCTGTGGCCTCTGCCTTGGTTCCTGTTTTTGGGTTCCTTCCTTGAGTTCTTACCCTAACGTCCATTCACGGTGGACTGTAAGCTTTAAGCTGAAATAAATCTTTTCTTCCTCTGGTCATGGTGTTTATCACAGCAATAGAAAGCAAAACTATGACAGATGGTAATGCCAACTCCATCACCTCACTAATGCTCTGGGGAGCTCCAAGTCCTTGGGACCCACAGTCACATTTTCAGAGGATCAGTCCATTGTATGGCAAGCGGTTCTGAGAAAGAACCTTTGGGAACAAGCTGGAACAGCTGTTTTCTGGGAAGCCAAGTTTGACTCTGGTAGGATAGGTGGAAAACTCCAATCCCTAGAGATATTCCAGGTCCACCTAAATCTCTGTGGCCACTTATTCCAGCCCCCCATGTAGCCCCACCCTCCACCCTCCAATAGTTGGGGAGACACAATGTTTCAGCTGCCTGTCATGAAGAGGTCCCAGGAGTCTCAGATCATTCTGTCCATTTTATGATGGTGCCCCGCATTACACATAGGGAAACTGAGGTCCAGATAGTCAAAGCTGGCATCACTAGAACTCGGCACTCACAGTATGAGTATCTGGGGTCTCCAGTGTTCCAACCCAGGGGACTATTTCCCACAGTTAAAGGACCCATGATTATCTAACAACAAAATCTGCTATAGTGAAGGTCCTGATGGTACATCTGCCCATCTACAGCCCCCTTCACCCTTAAAGGCTGGATACCAGGGCAGCACTGCAAGGTATTCATATAGGCTTGAGGAGCCCAAGAGACTGTAGATAGGATTATGGATGTCCAACATGTACTGTCAAAAGAAGAAGTCAAATAAAGTCCAGGAGCAGGGAGTCCTGTGCTTTGTCCAGACTGTTCCCTCACTCCTCAGTTATCTCAAGAGGGGACACAGCTAGGCAGGCAGCTCTACCCAGAAACGAATTGAAGGCTTTGAAATGGTGACACAATCCAGAAGTTCTGTCCAATGGACCCACTCCCCTCACCCCTAAGAAGAGCAGATATCTGGACATCTGTGTTAGTGAGAGGCCAGTGAGCTGGAAGGAGGAAGAAATGCCCCCACCCCATGTCTCCATACCAGCATGACAGACAAGACAAGAATGGCATCACTTCAGAGATTTCACTGTCAGCACAGTGAGCCTTGGGCACGAAGACCCTCCTGTCTGGGGGCCCTCAAAGAGTGGGCAGTGTCTATGCTTTCCTGTGACTGTCAGAGTCTCACTCGTCTCTGACCCCAGCCAGACAAAAACAAGAAACAGGGTCTAGGCCTGTGATGAAAAAAAAAAAAAAAAAAAAAGACACACATGAAAGAACTCAAAGTGATCTTTGGAGCTCACATCCTATCTAAAAATAAGGACAGACAGTGGGGCAGGATGAGGAAGACAGTGGAAGGGAGGGGGAAAGGAAGGGATGAAGGGAAAATGTGAGAAGGAGGGAGAGGATGAGAGAAGGGAGAGAGAGAGGGAACAGGATGGACAGAAAGAGGGGGTGAGAAAGGAAGAAGGAAAGATGAAGAGAAAGAAAAGGGAAAAGGAGAAGTGAGGGTGGGGAAAGGTGGAGCTCTGTCCTATTCTGTCACTGAGCCCATTTTGGGCATTAAGTTCCAGCAAGGAGACTTCCATCACCTGCAGAGACTAGCTATAGTGAACCAGTGAGGATCTTCTGCAAGCTTGTTTTCCAGGCCTCCACTATATGGTGTGTTAATGCCTCCTCATCCCTCCAGTCCTCCAGCAGATTCTGTGTGTCTGCACAGAGTGCAGTGAGGAACAGAAAGAAACCGTGGTGGCATTATACTCTGATGTGCCACAAAGGCCCTTCCCACTGACATCCAGAATATCACTATTTGTCTCTGGTACCTTTATAAGAACGGAGAGTCAGAGCTCCAAGATGGTAGACATGGAGCCATAACACAGCACCTTTTCCCACTCTGTGAAAGGCAGGCCTCTGCTACCAGTGTGCTGAAAGTGGACAGATGCTGCCTGGGAATATCATCATCATCATGGGCTGGTCCACCCAGCAGAAATGCTCATTGACATGCTGCTCCTAGGTAACCCTGAGTATCTTCCCAGGCCTTTGCCACCTAATCTACCCTGTGCTTTTTGGAGCTTGGCCTCCTTTGGGAAGGCTCTCTCCCAGTCCATGATATGTGGGAGTTTATAGGATGAACGAATGAAGGATAGAATGTGGTATCAGCAGAAATTTCCAGTCTCCAGAACAGGTTGCCTTTAAATACATTGAGAGCCTTAAAATCACCAAAAAATGAAGCAACTTTTAGGACAATAGAGAAGGGAGCTTCTGGGGTAGCACTGCATCCATATACATCCATCTGGTCCAGGAAGGACCAAGCATTGGCTGCACACTACATCCTTAGGAGATCTCGATGGATTGTCCTGTAGACTCCTGACCTAGTGGTACTGATGCCTTGGATTAGAGGCAACCTGGACAGTTTTTCACATGCAACCAAGGTTAAGCCACTGATCCAGGTGACCCCCCCCCCCCCCGCCAGGATTCCCCAAACCTACTATGTTGAGCCTATGGATTTTGGTCTCTGGGGACCTCTTTCCACAGGACTGCTCCCCTAAGTCTTCTCCACCAGGACTTCTTCCTCTTAGGTCTTCCTGCTCCTTCCTCTCCGGTTCCCCCCCCCCCGCATATGTGTTTTCCACAGTTAATGCTCCCCCAAGCTCAATAACCCTCCTTCCCACCGAGTCTCTCCTCTTCCATCTAGGCTCCAATCCCCCATCAGGCTACTTTCTCGCTGAGCATCTCCTTCCCCATCCAGGCTTGTTCTACTATCTCACTGTTATTGCACCCCCTTCTTTATATCCTTCCTCCTCTCACCTCCATCTTCTCCACCCCCTCCCATATTTCCTTTCACCTTCTCTCTCTCTTCCTCTTCCAAAGTCCTTAGTTTGCTCTGAAGCTGTGTCTTATGAGAGTCCTCACAGCCAGAGATAGGAAGTAAAAACACTAGTCAGAGAGGCTGTTCTAAGTCAAGAGGGGAAGTAGGAAAGACCAAGGGGGTGGTATGGTAAGGGAATAAGGTGAGGGAAAGTTCTGCCTCTAGGCCAGCTTCTCCCATCAATACAGCTTCTTCCATTAGCTCCTATTTTCCAGGATTGGCTTCCAGCCACATCCATAGTTGGGAAGAATGCTCTAATTAACAGCCCTCATTAATCAGGGCTCAAACTGGGCAGAACTGGAGATGGGGGGCTGGGAGGGGCATTACTGCATCAAACTGACAAAGCCATGCCACCACCTGAGCCTGAGTTCAGATCCTAGAAGTCAGGCCTAGGATCTAGTCATATGAAAACAGAGGCTCAGCCTGGACCTGAAGAAGACAGGGGGAGGCTACTCTAGGGGGCTGGCTGCTTTAGAACACCTGTTTTCTGTTATCTTCCTTGTGGAAACTTGTCAATCACTTCTTCCACGGCCAACAGAAACTCCAGGTCTCCAGGGAAACCTGGAATACAGAGATGCACAGGGTCAGGGCTGTCCAGGGTGCCGCCCTGTACCATGACTACAGCAGACACATACTCCTACCACAGTGTGGGCACCACACAATGGACCCACAATAACAGCAAAACCAACCAACCAGCCAAACAAACAAACAAAGAGCTGAGCGTGTCCTGCGCAGAACAGCTGCTTGCTTCTGGGTCGCTCTGGTCAGCCGACTCTGCCTGCTCCTTCACAGAGCTCAGCAGCTCTCAGAACACTCAAAACTCTCCCCTCACTCAGGTTAGATGTAAGTCTTAGACATGTGTGTGTGGCATGTGTGTGTGTGTGTGTGTGTGTGTGTGTGTGTGTGTGTGTCCCTCTTGCCAAGTCGCCTGAGTAGCAGGGACCACAGGCACAGGACTGCCACACCTCAACTATGCCACTTAGAATTCAACTTCAGCAGAGCCCTGAAGGCTCAGAGGCCCTGCCTCCTTCACCCCTATCTGAGCTTATTCCTGTGACTGTGACCTCCTTTGTGCCTGTATTATGGCCCTGGGCTCATTCAGGGGCTCAGCTTCAAGGTCCAGTTCATCCTTGCACCTCTGGAAGTGGAGCGTTTTCTCCATTTGCTTGTGGAGAAAGTGGCATGCCTCACACTTACTGTCAGTCAAACAATGCTTTCTCACATTTTGGCTGCCTTGAAGGCAAGACTTAGTTCCCAAGTCCACTGTGACCTCACCACCCACCTGCCCCTGCCAAAAATAAAAACCAAAAACAGATGCAAGTGAACAGGTAACACAAAAGTTCTATCAAAAAGAGAATTTCCCGTTGTAACCAATTCGCCCCTTCCTTATTTGGTCTTATTTTCATATAATAGAGGGAAGGTGATATTTGCTTATCTTAAATCTGATGATAACTTTAAATAAGTTCAAAACTGGAGAATTTTATAGGTAACTACAGGTGAGCCCAAATTAAATTAAATCCATTTTTGGATTTAATAGGAAAAAAATTCTGTCTTACAAGAGCTTATAATTGGTCTGAGCCAGTGCAGCTGTGTGTTTGTTAGCAGCCTGACCAAAGTGAATTTGGACCCCCTACCCCTGTTCTCAGCATGGTTTCCTGTGACACACAGTGACGCACAGTGGGGTTTATCTAACACTAGAAAATTATTTGGGACTCAATATAGCTTCATGCACACACAATGTGTTTTGTTCTCCTATGAGTGGAGAACAGCCTAAAGTATAGATTGGCTGGAATATCTCCCTGCTTCCAAACAATGGAAGCTTCCCATCTCCCTCTCCTGCTCTGTGTTTATACATCCAGAACAGCTGCATTTGATGGATTCCTAGAGAATGCCAAGTCACATGCCTCCTTGGAGAAGTGCTTTAGCTGTAGAGCCATGCAGGGTCATCCTGTGATTCCAACCCTCAGCAGGAGACCTAGCTTTACTGTTATGAGGAGCTCTCAATCCTTGTCTTCTTGAAGGAAAATATTTAGTGAAGTGGCTTATACAGTTTAAACAGACATCTATTTTACAAAGAAAGCATTCCAAAGAGAGATAAGATGGGTTGTCCCAAAGCAGGAAGCATTGAGGTAGGTTCTGAATTGTGGATTTTAAAGTTTTTATAAATATTTCTGAGTTGTTCATGTTGTAAGGTAATCATTTTTCTGCCCCCAAATCATGGTAGACCAGATATCCCTCTTAAGATATTTCTTTTCTTTGATCCCCACGAAGGAGGGGTTGTCAAAACACAAGGTATCAAAATGACATCAGACCTCTGAGGATTCAAACCCTTTGTTGGCACACATGTGGGAAAATACCCTGGCACCTTGGTTTCTGATATAATGAGAACTGCCTAGCAGCAGCCTCAAGGGTGTTTAACCACAAAGGGGCAGGCCGTCAGGAGACACAGCTACCAGGATACAGACTCAGTGCTCCTTAGCGTCTTCATACATGACTCCTTGCCTAAGCAGTATCACAACCCTCCTTTCACTGGACTCTGGAGTGGGAGGGTCTTTGAATCACCTTCACCAACTGAAAGCTGGTTAGAGATAGCCACCTCCTCATTCCAATCCCAAGTCAGCATAAGAGAGACACTGAGGTTCCCTCTACAATAACAAGGCAAGTCTCCTCGAATGCCAGCAAACACACAGTGGGCCTATTTTCTTCCACTTCTTTCCTATGGAAGTCTCCTAGAGCTAGCTGCAGGTGAGAAAGGTAGGCTCTGGAGCCTCACATTCTCTAATCAAGTAGGGTCTCAGGAAAAAAAAAAACAAAAACAGAACCCAGAGCACTTGGAGGAAAACCATTCCTGAGGGAGGTATTTACTTGTGTGGATATGCACATGTGTACATGGTGTATGTGTGTGTGTGTGTGTGTGTGTGTGTGTGTGTGTGTGTGTGTGTGTGCTGGTGCCCATGTATGAGGACATAGGTGTGCAAACATGTGTCTGAGATGTAGACGTCAGATGTCAGCTATGACTGTTTTTGTCTTTGATTTTGGTTTGGTTTTATTCTTACATGACTCTAGGAATCAAGAGGTCCTTGTGTTGAAGGGCAAGCATTTCACTGACAGCTCTCTCCCCTCCCCCTGATAGCTACACCCTATATGGCTGCCGACAGAGCCCTGGCAACTTCTTTATGCACAAAGATCAATGAAGAGCCAAAGAATTGCAGGCCTGGGGAGACCAGGTAGACAGTTCTGTAGATTGGAGCCCAGGCACACAGCTTTCTTATACCCTGTTCCCCGATTGCCCTGGCTGCAGTGGTGCATTGCACCTGCCTGGGCATACGCTTGCCATCCTCCTCCAGTCTCCCAGGAGGGGTTCGAGCGGATTCTCCTTGATGCCCATCTTCATTCTAATCCAGGAAAATTGGCTCATGGCTATCCTCACATCAAAATGAAAAAGGATCATAAGCCGTTGATCCTCCTGCAGTGAGGGCTAAGCTTTGAGATGACCATTTCTTGATTGTGCAAAATAGACATTGAGCTTTTTCTATCCTTGATGGTGATTTTAATCCCCCGTCAGTTGGCTCAGGTATTTTCTGAACTTTATTTGCTGCCTCCAGCCAAACACATAATTTGGCCAAGGTTCTGAGTCAGAAATTGGGTCAGCAGTCTCTGTCTCCTTTAACCTTGCCATTCCATGGTGTAGTAAAAACAGGCTCGCTCTCTCTCTCTCTCTCTCTCTCTCTCTCTCTCTCTCTCTCACACACACACACAC
>NW_026585644.1:14801162-14835387 GCF_907164565.1 Psammomys obesus
CACACACACACACACACACACACACACACACATCTCCCACAATTTTGAAATTTTGGTTTGAACCTTCAGCTTTAGTCCTCCACCCTCCTTGGAGGAGAGAATGGAATCCACTGATAATGGCCGGTGATATTTTCTGTACCTGATCCAAGATGCAAAGCCAGTGATTAACCAGCCATGCCTGAGCAATGCAACCTCATATAAAAGACCTGCATTAGTGGCATCTGGGAAGCTTCTAGGTGAAGATTGCACTCAAGGGCTTAGAGGCATGGCCAGAAACAGTGGGAAGCTCTGTCTACTTCTTAGATCTTGCCCTCATGCATCTCTTTATTTGGCTATTTACTTATATCCTTCATGATACAAGAAAATTAGAAGTACATTTCTATATACTTTTTTTTAGTTGTTCTGGCAAATTATCAGACCCAAGTGCATCTGTGAGAAACCCCCTACTTAGAGCCAGTTGGCTTTGCAACAGATGTCTGAAACAAGGGCAGTATTGTAGATCACACTAAATCCTAGATTATCCCAATACTGACTAAATTTCTGGATACTCAGCTAGTTTCCAGTAGAGACTGCTGACAATTGTGCTTTCCACATGTGTGTGACTCAGATACAAGACCTACCCACCCAGCCTCAAGTACCCCAGATGTCCTGCCTTGTCCATGGCAGGCCTTTATCTGCTGTCTCTAGCAGTCTGTCAACAGAGTCTCGCAATACACACCATCCTGTTGGACTCAGCCACCTTCCTCAGCTCACAGGGCTACCCTAAGATTGACAACAAACCTCAACCCACACAGGGGATTTCTTGTCTTTGGTCACAAGGTGTGTCTTAGAGCTTCCCTGCCAGTGGGTCATAAGCTGAGCCCTTCATTAGCTACGCTGAGTGGGTCCAGATGGCTACATATTACCCAGGGCAATAAGAAACCTCTTCCATTCCCAGACACATGGCCACGCCGTGGAAAATCTTTCCCCAAAGCCCAAATCACCACATGCAAAATGATTTCCCATGATGAAGTTCAAACCACATAAATGGCATTGGATACTAGAGGAAACAAATGGGAAGGCTTGAAGAGTGTATCCTTCCCCCGATGGCTTGGCCAAGGGAACCCCGGAGATGCAACCTGATAATAAAGGACTACAACTCATTCTTCATAAAGGTTGTTGGATTTCTGTTCTTTGGTGTTCTTGTAGCAAAATAGACTTCTCAAATTGAGAGACATTCCCCCACACAGTTTCCATCTGGAATTAAAATGGCACATTTGCCTCTTATCCGATTATGACCTTGGAATGTATCACACCATCATGTTCTGGAGACACCATGATCTATAAGGAATTCTCTTATTTCTTTTTCATCTCTGGGCAATCTCCTCTGGATGGGTTGGGGAAGTGCATGCAGACAGAATGGGAAGGGTGGAAGTAAACAGAAAGTGGAAGGTGGATGTTGGCAGTTGATTCTACTTATATTAGTTCTCTTCTTACTGCTGTGGCAAAATATATAACAAAGGCAACTCAAGGAGAGAAGGGCTTAAGGGTACAGCCCATCACATAAGGAAGGTTTAGTATCAGGACAGAGCCATGTCTGCAATCAGAAAATGGGACATAGGTAGGGGTAGGGTGAAATGGGGTGGGGTAGGGTAGGGGTAGAGGGACACTAGTGTTTCACTAATTTTCTCCTTTTTATTTAGTACGGGACCCCAGACCATTAGATGTTGCTGGTCACATTTAAAGTAGATATTCCAATCTGAGTCAACCCAGTCTAGAATTCTGTCAGACATTTCCAGGGTTGTGCTTCCATGGTGAGTCTAAATACAGTCAAGGTGACAAGATTAACAACCAGACTATCTAAGACCCCTTATGCTGTGACTGGCCCCTCCTACCCACTTGTTGAGTCTGGTTGGGGAGTCACATGGGTTGGTTTCCCTGCCCATCAATGTAGAACTCACCCAGCTCTCTGAACCCATGATCCATTCGGTGGGACAAGGAATGGCATTTATCACAGTTGAACCTCAGGTTTCCCCTGAGCTTATTGGGGGCAGAAACCACATATATGCATGCTGAAAACAACACCTGGAAGCAGTTCTCTTCTAAGCCTGACCAACAAGCTTCTAGTTTGTAATCTTTCTGAAACTTCACTGCTGTCCTCATGCTATAGATGAAGCATCGAAGGCAAAGAGAGAGAAGGAGGAAGGGAGGGAAGAGGAGGAGATAAGGTGGAGAGGAAGAGAAGACTATGAAGAGAGACAGACAGGAGAGAAAGAAAAGTGGAGGAAGGAAAGAAGGGTAGAGGAGGGGGAAAGGAGGGAGATGAGGAGGTAGATAAAGAGAGTGAAGTAAGAAGAGATAGAGAAGGAGGAAGAGAAAGGAAGGGAGAGAGGAGTAGGGGAAGAAGGGAGAAAGAGGGTAGGGATAGAAAGAGGGAGAGAAAAAGGGAGGGAGGGAGCAGAGAGAAAGAGAGAGAGAGTGCTAAGGGGCTTGCAGCCAGGAAACCATTCAGCCAGAGTTTGAACCCAGGTAGAACCCTAACCCAGGAGAGAGGCAAATGAAGCCTTGGCACCAGATAGCACTGAAGCAGCAATGACCAAAGCACTTATGGCATCAGCATTCCATCATCATGTCTCCCATCTGAGAAGAGGAATAACTCACATTTGATAGCTACTTCACTAAAATAATGTCATTCATAATATTCTCAAATGGCACTTGGGGCAGATTCACAAGTACCTTTAAGGAGGTGACTATCAAAGGTCCAGTCTCCAAAGTCTGTGTGAATGCAGAGGAAAAGATATTCCTTAGGGATTGATCCTCTGATGGCATGGTGGAAAAGGCAGAGAGATCTTGGGACTTAGATTCAGGCAGGTAAAAATCTGATTCTGGGGTTCCCAAAACAAGTCTGGCCTTCATGGAGAGAAGAGAAGTTGTTCTTGACTGAGCTAAGTTTTAGCTAAGTAAAACTAAAACAAAACAAACAAGTAATACAAGCTTTTCTCAGCTATCACTGAGTGAGTGGAAAAAAGATAGGGCAAAGAATTAGTATCTGTTACTTTAAAAAAAAAAGTATCTTTTTCCTAAGTTTATTTTCATATGCAGCCAAAACCATCAGCTTTGGATGAAGTGGAAATGTGTGAGATGGATGCAACAGACATGAGTCACAGAAACCTTGGTGCCTGGAAGGTGTGCTACACTGAAGTCAAAATGAATGGCTGCATGGAAGGCATGATCTTAGTCATGGTGCTAGCAGCCACAGTGCCTTGCACAGAAATCCTAATGTGCCTAAGTCCTCATGAAGAACAGCCATAATGAGCAGAATCTACAATGCACCAAAGTCATGAGTCATAAAAGTAGCAATGTATAGACTCTGTAGTATATGGAAAACACAGTGCATGGAAATTATGATGCACAGAAATCATAACACGCATAGGTCATGATGAGCAGAAGTCATGATTCATGAACATAGTGATGCATGGATGTCATGATGTACAGAAGCCCTCGTGTGTGGAAGTCATGATGGGCATGGGTTATGGTGCACGCAAGCATGGAATCATGTTATACAGAAGTCATGGTGCACAGGGTCATGAAGCATGGACACCATAAAGTATAGAAGATGTACTGAATTCATTGTACATAGAAACCATAGTGCATAATAATGGAAGCCATGGTGCACTGCGATCATGGCATGCTGAAGTTTGGTCACGTGGAAATCCTGATTGATGCACAGAAGCATAGAAGCCATAGTATATGTAAGTCACAGTGAACAGAGTTCATAGTTCATGCACATCTTGATTCATAAAAGCCATGATGTTTACAAGTCATGCTTTGTAGAAATCATGGAGTGTAGAAGTCCTGATGAAATTCATGATGCACAAACATCATGTTCTACCTATCTCTTCCTGGACCCCAGCCTTCGAGTTACCCTGAACCTAACCATACCCAGTTCTTAGAGCTTCTCAAGTACATACACAGAGCCCTTCAACATCACATTTTGAGCCTTTCTTCCTCCAATAGAAATTCTCCAGAATCCTTCCTCCATTTCTGATTCCACTCACTCTCAAGATAAAGCCCTTCCCTGCTATCCTCAAATGGACACCTTGTCCTTCAGAGGTACCAATCACCTCCTTATGCTGCACCTAAAAATCTAGGTAACAGCAACACTCTTTTCCCCCTGTTCTACTCTCCTGTAGGACTCCCAGAGCCTTGAAAATAAGACACAGACCTCAAACCTCTGACAATGCATGCATGCATGCATCTTCCATGAAGGAGTGGATACACAAAAACATCAAATAAAATAAATACAGGATGGGACAAGTGTTATTCGCCTACCAGCTTGGCTTAGGGGACAGGACTAGGCAGTGTGGCTAGTGCTGTGTCTTTCTGTAGAATTCTCCTTGGTAATAACTGTTCTCTTAGACTACAAAAGCTTTCCATTCTTTGTAAAAATAGGCCTACATGATAGCACAGAGCAGTCCGGGCCCAGGGATGCTCCAGGAGAAGTGGGTTTGCTCTGTTTTATAGTACTTTTTTTTTTTTAAGAACATGGCATAGGAAAAAAACAAACAAACAAAAAACAAAACAAAACAAAAAGGCTCTGGTGGCAGGCAGACACTCCCTTTCTGGAGTCTCCAGGTTTTGTTCTAGGAAACACTGCAGGAAAACAAAGACGCTTAAAAGACTGGAGATTGGAAGGCTTTGGAGACCAGAACGGCAAGATCAAAGAACTGTAAAGCTTTTGAGGTGAGATGTATAAATGGAAACTAATTAATCTGAAGGAGGAGTTTGCTGTGCTATTTGAGTTTGCATGAATGCCATCTGCTGGGTGCTCGCAGAGGAGGTCCCATAAACAGAGAAGCCCAAGAAAACATCTTGGAAACCGGCATGTGCCTGCGACTGCTGTTCTCAGGGCTACTTACAGAGCAGCATTTGGGGTTTCTAATTGTCTTAGCTCTATCTTTGCTTCTGGCTGGGAGACAAAGCATCAAGAAAAGACTGATGGGTTGGGTAAAATACCAGACTCAATCCAGAGAGCTGGATGTCCCATGTGGGCATCTGCTTACAGGTAGCCTTGAGTGAGTTTCTTAGCCTCTGTATGTCAGTCTCCCTCACATATCATCCACATAGGACCACTGTGGGCTGATGTGTTCCAAGTGACAGCCTGCTTCAGAGTTCAAAGGCTCTGTAAATGTCAGCTGCTACTGTATGAACTGAGTTGCCTCGTTCATTCAGAAAACTCTGCTGAGAACCAAAGCCATAAAGCAGTGTTGTCCAAAATGTTTACACATTTGTATGTTACCAAGCCTTCAGTGACTACTGTGGTATCATAATGGTGTGGGCTGACATTCGGCATCACCTACATTTGTGTCTGTTTTACAAACTGGAAGGGCTCAGGGAGCAGTGTGGAGGACAAGGCTTTGGAGATTCCCAGGCTAGAAGAATCACACCTTGAGGGGTGCAATATGCAGAACATGTCTGACACAGGTGACACTGGAAACACACGGCTACCCGATAATGTAGTGACACTGGAGACATAGGGATGTCCCCATGTCATGGCTGATACTGGAGATGTGGGGATAGCCATCTGACACAGTGGCACTGAAGAGACTGATGGTCCCATGGCGTAGATGACCCTGGAGACACAGGAATGTCCCAGTGATATAGGTAACAACAGATGCACTGTGGCTTGATTGGACCCTGGTGACATCAGGTTCTGTGTGGCCACATTACTGTGCTGGCTCTCCCTATAGTGCTCTATTGGATCAATGGGCTTTTGTGGCAAGAATTTCCCTACCTGCCTCTGCTAGTTAATTTTGATTGTCAACTTATTTGAATCTTAAATCAACTAATAAATACATTTCTGGTTGGGTCTGTGAGGCATTGCCAGGAATAGCTAGCTGATTGTGGGGAAAACCCTCTCCTAGAGAAAGTGAAACCTTCTGGCAAGTGACCCAAATACAAAGACATCAGAAGAGAAAGTCACGGTGCTTGCTTGTATGCCTTCATTCCTTCATTATGAGTACATCTACTCAGCTGCTATCCTTTCTTTATTGCCATCAAAACCCGGTTTCCTCTGCATACTAACACACACTTCAGACCATGGCTCTTCAAGAACCCTCCAGGCTCCAGCACGAGACTGCTGAAACATCCAGCTTCATGGACTGAAAAGTGATGGAGCCGTTCAGCTTCTCTATCACACACATGACCACCGTTGGACTATTTCTTTTATAATATATGTTCATTCTGTATGTCCTGTTCCTCCAGAGAACACTGACTAGCACACTCTGCAGCCCACATCACAGTCTGTGTTGCGGAGTGTGTGTGTGTGTGTGTGTGTGTGTGTGTTTAAGGAAATAATAAATTTAAATTTTCCTGGTGATGCAGATGGAATTTAAGGTCTCATGAGCTCTAAGTAGAAGCTCTACCAAAGAGTCCTAAAGACTTTCTGGGCGTATTCCAAATGATGCTTAGGGAAAATGAAGGCATCTAGAACTTACCAAACTCTGCAACACAGACACTAGAGGCTTTGGGAAGAGAGCATATGGGAGGTTGGAGGTGTTCAACAGACCTCCATTTCTGGTAGGACATAGGTTGCTGGGCACCAGGGTGTCAGGGTGAGAGGATCATGTGGGCCATGGCATTAGGTGATGCAGTTGAAGCATGCAGGAGCAGTGGGGTAGAATTCAGCAGCCCTGCAAACTACCTACTGAAGGTTTGCCTTTATCTCTTTGTCAGCTCTACTTCCTTTTCCTCAGACCACGGTGGTTTCACCTTGATAGCACGCATCTCCTGTTGGGCTGATGGCCCAGCTCTGAAGGTGGGCTCTGTAGTGTCCAGCAATATTGAGGACCAGTTCATTGTTTATTAGCTAGGTCTATCTGGACGTCCCCTTTACACTGAGTTCATGTCCCCAAATCAAATTCATCACCTCCTCTGAAAGCAACTTGTAGCACTCATTATTAAAATTCTGTTTTATTTGGGGTTCCTTAAATCCTCTCTCTTCCAAACCCCCAACCCTGGGTAGGATAGAGAAGGTTGGCTATCGGGGAAAGGGGGAACAGGCCCCTTTATTTCTCCCAGCTAGTGTTGCTAGGTTCTCTTGGGACTCTGTACCAGTCTCCATCAAAAGTGAACATCGCATGTAGTCTCCTCCAAGCTGCTGCTCTGAAATGTTTCTTTTGTGTTTTTCCAAACTGCCACATGCCACCCACCACCTGCCCCGCCTTGTCTTCCAAGGCTTTCATGTTTATATCCCTCAGAGTCCTAGACCACACCCCTTTTCATGCTGCCTGAGGCAGGCCTGTTACTACTGGCAAAGACCACGCCCTGCAGGAGGCAACTATCAGCTGTGGACAAACTAAAGCCCAAATTAGAATCCCTCACTTGGGATTAAAACAAAAACATATTTACGTAACATAACTGCATTTTTAAAGAGACCAAAACTTCCATCGCAGCAGCCTCTCTTGGCATGCTCCAGTCACCAAAGCTGAAACCTGCTGCCGACCCACACTGCTTTCCTGGGCCTCTCCTCCATCACTAACGTGTCTAGTCTGTACCCAGTCTGGCATGGCTGCTTTCTGAACATGCTTCTACTCTCCAGTTTTGTACCTACACCTGGACCTGGTTTAGAAGCCCTTCACTCTCAAACCTCCCTCCCTGCCTGTACCCAGCTTCGATGGCCATCTCAGTGGACTATCCACCTACTCGGGAATCTCTCCTTTTACAGCTTTTCAGAAAACCCAAGTCACCCTCTATACAATGCAACTACCTCACATGGCTTACAGGACCACCCATGGCAGAATTCCCCTTTCAGCCAGAGTTTTGCCTCAGATCACACCTATCCTGGTAGGTAGCCCTGTCCATAGGGCTATCAGTCACTCCTTCGAGCAGACACACCCAGCCTGGACATCGTTCCCTTGGCCTCTCCCTGCCTCCCCCACTGACCACCTTTCCCCTGACTTCATCCTTTGCAGGGTTACCACACCTCAGCACCTCAAGTCCACAGTGGACCAAGCTTTTCACCCATCGTTAGCCCCCCGGGAGCCATCAGACTCCAGTGAGAAGTGAGGGTTGGGGCGCTGCTTAGCACAGGTTCTGCAACATATCACACACCTAAGCAAGAGAACAAATTGCAGGTATCTGCTGAGGTTGGCTGAGATTAGCCAGGAAGAAACAAGAACTCAAAGGTGGGCAAGAATGAGAGCCATTGGTCAAACCCAGAAGCCTGCAGCAGGCCCTGAAAGACAACTGAGGGACAGCTCTGCAGAGCCTGCACCTGCTACTATGGTGCTCTAACAAAGACACGCAGTCCCAGCAGCTGTCACTCATGTCTGTCGCCCCTGGGTTATACGCTCCTAAAACCTGCTCTCGATCTGCCTCCTCCAGCGGAGTTGCTCCTGTGGAGGGAAGGAGCAGTCTCTACACTTGTTTGCACAAAGCCACCCTTCCCCTTTGCAGCGCCGTAGAGGCAGGAGGGGTGCCGCCTCATTCATCATCCGTCAGCAACATCTGATTTGGCGGCTGCCCTCAGTCCATTAACAGGCTCTGCATTCACACCAGCTCCCCACCGAGGTGAAAGGGATCATGGGATCCGCAGCACCTTCAACCCACCCTGTCTCCTACAAGGCCGAGCAGGTGTCCTGCTCATCACCCAAGAGCGACAATGATGGTGACACACAGGTCTGGTTACAGCCTCCTCCACGTCCCACCCATGATTACATAATTAATATCAGAACACAGTTCACCCACCGGTGAGTCACGCGCTACCACCCGAGATGCCGCCGCTTACGCCTCAATCTGTAGGACTCATTAGATTTGGATGCTCGAGGGATCCGCGCAATTCCCAGCCGTGCCCTGTCCGGTAGGGGGAAAAAGATCATCTGTAATAATTACCCAGCTCGCCCCGCTCGGCGGAAAAATAGATTTGTTACTTGTCTTGCTCAAAACAGCTTCACCTCCAGAGAGGGCTTTGAAGGTTGTGGCCCTGTCGCAGGGACTCACTAGCTTTCCATGGTCTCAGCGGTGGAGGGGTCCACCAGTACCTCTCTCCACACCTGAACTTCCTCTTCGGCTGTGGGCTCTAGGGGGACACTTCAGGCAGAGCCTCACTCCAGAGAACATGAAATGGGTACGTAATTAAAGGACTAAAGGCCAATTTAGGGAAGGACCAACTAACAGATGAGTAGGCATGTTCGGCTGTGTGTGGGCGGGGTCTCTGTGTGTGTGTCTATGTGTATGACTGTGTGTGAGTGTGCAAGTGTGTCGCTGTGTGTACACTCATGCACATGTGTATTATGATACAGTCCTTATCAAAACTTTAGTGTGCAGTTTCAGTATTCAGCATTCTAAAAGGATACTGGCCTGATGTGTGTGTGTGTGTGTGTGTGTGTGTGTGTGTGTGTGTGTGTGATGTACATGCACAAATGTGTGCATGTTTGTGCATGTGCATGTGTATGTGCGATAAATACTAGAAGGGGACTGACTGGCCTTTATGAGTCTCTTTTTCACATACTGGAGCCAGCGTGTAGGACGGTGCAGGAACCTCCCAGTCTTCCAGGAAACAAAGAGTAGACAGCAGTAGCATAGCTTCCTTTCCCACAGGGAATTCTTCTAACAAAAATAAACATTTCATTCATTCATTCATTCATTCATTCATTCATTTCACTCACTCACTCACTCACTCACTCACTCACTCACTCAGTCATGCATCCACCCTACATTGCCTCTGTGGCTCAGTGTGACACTGGAATTTTTCTGGAAGCTGCACCTGAAAAAAGGCTCGTGTGCCAGTGGTTTATTAGGGAAGTCCTTCCAGAGGGACCCAGCAGAGGAACAGAGATAGAAGACAAGAAGTGGCTGTACAAGTTTACATTCCCACCGGCAGTGGAGGAGGGTTTCCCTTTCTCCACATCCTCTCCAGCATGTGTTGTCACTTGAGATTTTGATCTTAGCCATTCTGATGGGTGTAAGGTGAAATCTCAGGCTTGTTTTGATTTTCACTTCCCTGATGACTAAGGATGTTTTAAGTGTTTCTCTACCGTTCCATACTCCTGTATGGATAATTCTGTTTAGCTCTGTACCCCATTTTTTAATTGGATTACTTGATTTGTTGCTGTTTAACTTCTTGAATTCTTTATATATTCTGGATATTAGCCCTCTATCAGATATAGGATTGGTGAAGATCCTTTCCCAATCCGTAGGCTGTCATTTTGTTCTGACGACAATGTCCTTTGCTTTACAGAAACTTTTCAATTTCATGAGGTCCCATTTATTGTTGATCTTAGAGCTTTTGCTGTTGGTGTTCTGTTCAGGAAGTTGTCTCCTGTGCCAATGAGCTCAAGGCTCCTCCCCACTCTTTCTTCTAACAGGTTTATTGATCCACTTGGACTTTAGTTTTGTGCAGGGTGATAAGCATTTGCATTGCATTTTTTTATATACATGTAGATACTCAGTTAAAACAGCACCATTTGTTGAACATGCTATCTTTTTTTCCATTATATGGTTTTGGCATCTTTGCCAAAAATCAATCTGGCACTTTCTCAGACAATTAGGAACAGTGCTATCTCAAGATCCAGCTATACCACTCCTAGGAATATATCCAAAAGATGCTCAAGTATACAGCAAGGACATTTGCTCATCCATGCTAATAGCAGTTTTATTCATAATAACCAGGATCTCAAAACAACCCAGATTTCCCTCAACTGAGGAATGGAAACTGAAATTGTACATTTACACAACGGAATACTATGCAGCAATTAAAAACAAGGAAATCATGAAATTTGCAGGCAAATGGTAGGAACTAGAAGATCATCCTGAGTGAAGTATCCCAGAAGCAGAAAGACACACATGGTATATATTCACTTATATATGGATATTAGACATATAATGTAGGATAAACATACTAAAATCTGTACACCTAAAGAAGCTAATCAAGAAGGAAGACCCTGGGTAAGATGATCAATCCTCACTCAGAAAGGCAAATGAGATGGATAACAGAAGAAGGAGAAAACAGGGAACAGGATATGAGCCTACCACAGAGGGCCTCTGAAAAACTCTATCGAGCAGGGTATCAAAGCAGATGCTAAGACTATTAGCCAAACTTTGGGCAGAGTGCAGGGAATCTTATCAAAGAAAAGGAAGATAGAAAAACCTGGAAGGGTCTGGAGCTCTACAATGAGAACAACAGAACGAAAAAGTCTGGGCACAGGGGTCTTTTCTGAGACTGATACTCCAACCAAGTGCCATTCATGGAGATAAACTAGAACCCCTGCACAGATGTAGCCCATGGCAGCTCAGTCTCCAAATGTGTTCCCTAGTAAGTGGAACAGGGGCTATCTCTGACATTAACTCAGTGGATGTCTCTTTGATTAGGCCACAGAGGAAGACAGATGATGCAGACAAACCTGATATGCTAGGGTCATATGGAAAGGGAGGAGGACCTCCCCTATCAGTGGACTGGGGAAGGGGCATGGGAGGAGATGAGGGGGGGAAAGAAGGTGGGGTTGAGAGGGGATGAGGGTGGGGGCTACAGCTGGGATACAAAGTGAATAAGTTTTAATAAATAAATTAAAATATTTAAAAAATTAAAAAAGAAAATGAAATAATGAAACAAAGAAGACAAGAAGTGAAGGAGGTCAAAGGCAGCTGAGCAGCTAGAAGGCTCTGCATGCTGAGGCATGCTGTGGTTCCCCAAAGCAGACATAAAATTGCCATGGTGCTTCCTCCAACAACTCCCAAAGGAATCTTTAGGGTTTGGGAGGTAAAACCTTGAATATAGTAAGTTTGCAGCAGGTGTGAGCAACATGAGCAGACTCCTGGAGCCCTGCGGAGCCCTCTGGGGAAAGCTGCAGCCAGAGCTAGCAGTGGAGAGAAAGCCGCAGAGACTCAAGGTACAGAGAGGTTCCAGGGGCTCGCCTACTCTGCTCCACTGACTTCCAGAAGTGCAGGTTGTCAGAAGCACTGGGCACCCTTGACCCTTGTCTCCCTCAGTGACTTTGCTTTGCAGCCCTGTCCTTTGGGCCCTTTCCATGACTTCTCTCTTAGCCAGAAGCCTCTGCTGGCCCCACTGGACACCTTCACCGCCACCCCCAGTGGCTGTTGATACCTGCATCTCCTAAGATGACTTAATGCAAAGGCTGGTGTGTTCTGGGAGAACAGTCTGTTTTATGAAGGATAGATAATAATATAGGACTAGGCAGTGGAGCAATCTGTGGGCCTCTTGCAATGCCCTCAGGAGCTCCCTGGAAGCAGGGCATGAAGGTTGCTCTGTGCTTCGGGGTCCAAACTCCCTTTCCTAGGGGCTAGAGCCAGGCACATGACTTCTATGTGTGTCCCTCTCCTGTTATGGAAGTATTAAGTGTACCAGATGAATGTGAGTTTTAGAAGAAAGACCTGGTCCCCAAGTTAGTGTTGCCAGCATCTTCCTTACCACTCACCCATCCAGACAAATCACAACAAAGCAAACAGAGGAACAGCCACAAGCAACACTGAAGTCTTCCTGTGCCTCCCTCTTGGCTCACACCTCACCCACAGTATCCCCTTATTCAGCAAGTGGCCTACGTTCTACCTTCAAGCCATGCTTTCTCTACCCTGAGTCTGAGCGACCTCCCTAGCTCTGTGCACGGCATCCCCTAAGCATCCCTTCTAGCTCACATTTGTTGCTTCTCTTCAGGTCCTGCATGGCTTCCTTTGACCCTCTGCTATGTCCAAAATGTATGTTTAAACAATAATTTTATTGCTCCTACCTTCCTGAGTTTTCTATACCTTATACTCAGCGACCCCATACACCAAAAATAGGAGTCGGTGGGGGGAGGGGACAATGATTGGACATTTTTTTTCCAGTTGCAGAGAGGAAATAGTATATTGCGGGATGGAGATTTTCTTAATGGGCTTGATAAAAGTTGCAGGAGGCATCTGAGAAGTCCCAAGCAAGCTAAGTCTTCTGGTGAAAATTTCCCAATCAGTGAGATCTCAGGCCCCAAAGTAAATGCAATTGTGTTCACTACGTTTGGGGACCCTGACATTTCCAGAAGCTAAGACAGGTTCACCTACTTTCCCTGGCACTTTCAAGGAGCTGGCAGGACATGCTCCAAGTATGTTGGGATGCCCAGGTTATGGGGACAAGACTTCATTGTCTCAGAGATTGCAGGCACAGCCCATCACACTTCTGCTCCAGACCATAGAGAACAGCCAGTCAGAGTCTGTCCTAGGAGACACATCTACAAGGTGCTCTGGACCAATACCCTAAAAACAAGGAAACCTCTATGGAGCTGCCTGCCATCACAGGGACAGGAAGGTGGCCGAGAAGGGTGGAATCCCAGTTCCTGGCCCACTGAGCAAGCAGCTACTCGGACCCACAGGTCTCAGGATACACCTGTTTGCAGCTCCTGGGCAGATGGGCTTCAGGGAGACAAGCAAGCAGAATCAAGCAATACAGGTGAGCACAATGGCCTCCACACGGGTTCTGATGCTTCTGAGACCCTGCAGGCCCATGTTTTCATGTTTGTTCCTATTTTTTTGGCCTGGTTTGGTTGGCTCTTTTGATACGATGTCTCTTGTATCCCAGGCTGGCCTGTAACTCACTGTGCAGATGGAATGACCTTTAACTAACCATCCTATCTCTTCCTCCTTAGTGCTGGCACCACCACCCACGAATATATGGTGCTGGGGTTGAAACTCAGGACTTCATACCCAGTAGGTAGGCCTCTATCAAGTGAGCCACATTCCTAGCTTGCACATCTGTTGCTTTTGACCAAAAGTCAGGAGAAAACAGATGGAAAAGATGAGTTTGCCTTCCCAGAGAGTTGAGGATAGCCAACAAAGCATTCGGCTCCAAGTGTCAGATGCTCGGAAGCTTTACGGTCTGGGATGCAAAGGAGATAGGCTCTGAGGACAGGACCCTTCAGGTGTGAGCTGGCAGGACAGAGTCATCAGAGTGACCCCTGGACGAGCTGAGGAATAGGAAGAGACCTGTAAGTCAAGAGGTGAGCCTCAGTGGCCCTGGAGGTGGAAAGGCTTGAAGTGATCAAAGGACCGGTGTCCTTGTGTGAGTAAAGTTACAAAAAGACAGGGCTAAAAGAGAAAAGGAGGATGAAACCTCTAGACCCCTGGGTCCTCCAGTCAAATCACTGCACCTCTGGAGACGAGAGGAATGCTGGAAGGGGGCAGACAAACACAAGGTGGGAGGATTTGAGTTTAAGAACGGTGTTTTCAGTTTATACATCTCAGACAATATTAAGGCCATCATCAAAGACAGATGAGGAAGCATTAGAGAAGGAAGTCACATGGGCTGGAAAAGTGAAGGTCTGGAGAACGGT
Organism: Psammomys obesus; assembly: GCF_907164565.1. Taxonomy (NCBI): domain Eukaryota; kingdom Metazoa; phylum Chordata; class Mammalia; order Rodentia; family Muridae; genus Psammomys; species Psammomys obesus. The sequence continues at coordinate 14,815,457 of NW_026585644.1, forward strand.
GAATGCCCAAGAATAATAATGCACAGACTTTCAGTAGATATAAAGGATCTTCAAGGTGGCTGTGATTTGGTGCAAACGAAACCTGCTCTACTTGAGGCTCTGATCCTTGCCGGGTAGCCTTGGGCAGTGAGGCACCATGTGCGCTAGGTGGCCTCTGGTTGGCAGGGCATATCCACACAGGGATGCTGCCCTGTTTAGCACCTAAACCTTGGGCCTCGTCAGCAGTGTTCAACATAAAGGGGAAAGTGAGGTTGAACTGAGGCTTCGTGAACAGGGGTGATTCATCTGTCATGCATGCCCCAAATCCCCACCAGTGGCAGTTGGCCGCGATGAAAGGGAGAAGCAGCTTTTGTAAAAAGAAAGAAGTGTACGAGAAATCATGATGTAGAAGAAGAGAGAAACAAATGCTAAGAATTTGATATGTTTAAAAAAATGTGCACTGAAACAATGAGTCAGGACTGACTTATTACACTAATGGCACTGAGAGGATCGTCTATGGGAGTGAAAACACCCAAAATGCAATTTTACTTTATTTCATACTAAGAGATTAAAATTTAATAAATAAAATACAAAAAGTAAAGCCCCATGAAACACAGACCATTTCTATGCATTTACTAGACAGCCCGAAGTGGAGATTAAGGTTCTGGGTTGAACATATTTAGTCTAATTGCAGGCATTTTATATATGATATCATACAAACTACTCAGCCCCTTTAGACTTCAGATTTCTGGTCTATGAAAAGAAGGGAAAAACTGCCCCAAAGACTAAATTAAATACTGCATTCACAGCAGCAACATCTAGCCCAGTATGTAAGTACCCACTTTGTGTTGGCTATTTATATTGTCATAATTGTTTTGTATTTCATAAAGACTCTCTACAATAGTAAGGAGACACTTTCTTCTTGACAAAGCCTTCTGTCTCCGAATGCCCAGGAATTGTAGTCAACCATGTTCTTACTCATTCTGTACCCCAAATTCACTTCAGAGCCTGGTGAAAAGCCCAAAGGCCCCTTCTGAGGCAGGCTGTCTCTGAGGGGGGTCATTGTGGTGGGTATGACTGGCAGAAATGGTGAGCTCCAGGCTCCATCCTGGTCTTCCATGAACACAGAAGATGTGATGTCACTGGGTGTCCCTCAGTCAGGTTGTGGGAGTGAGAGGAGCCAAGGCTAGTGAAGGACTCCTGTTTCCCTGCTCTGTGACTGACAGGCAATAAGAGGAGAAGTTTCCATGACAACCTGGCAGGTAGGAATTATGGTCTCCTTTGTAACAGAGGAGGAATCCTGGACTAAATTAGGTAACCCACAGAGTCAGAACCTGGTTCATGGCAGAGCTGAGGTTTGAGTCATGAGGCTGGCCTAGCAGTCTGTGGAATCCTCTTTGGTTAAACATAGCTAGCTCTCAGAGTCTCAGGATAAGCCTGCGGGCAGAGTCAATAGCTAGCCAGGTGGCTGCAGCACAGAGCCTGGATGACAGAAGACGCCCAAGCAAACTCCGTGCTGACCTTCAAGGGGTGAAAAGCATGTGTTGGACTTGAAAAGCAGGGTATGGGGGAAAGCCTAGGATGGAGTGGTCCACAGAAGGCCTCCTCACCCAAAGGATAACTTAAAAACAAAAAGCAACCAAAATATACCTATAAAATCACATATAAATACCAACACCACTGAATATTCAGCTTCAGGGCATTACAACTTGACCTGGTGGACTAGGGGAAGCCCCACCTGTCTCTGTCGTAGAAGCTCAGCTTCAAGGAGAAAAAGTAAGAAATGTAGCTAAGATGGTCTCCAACCATGTCCCTGGATGCCTAGACACGGAATACAGAATCATGGGCCTGTGTGCTGGTCTACCTTGCAGTTGGGCCCAGAGGAGACTGCATGCACAGCCCTCAACTCCTGGACCAGGAGAGCCTTCAGGACGATGCCGTTGGAATACATCCACCTGGTCTCATTGCTGCAACTCTGACCCTGAATGTAGAGAGAGGAGGCTCAGCATTAGAAGGAAAGGAATTAGCGTTAACCTTCAGACCCACAGCAGAGCTGTCAAAACCAGAGTCCTTTCCCTGAGATAGAATACAACTCCACCCCCGGGAGCAGAGCAGAGTGGAAAGCCCCAGGGAGGCAGCTGAGCAGGCTCCTGCCTCTGCCCCAGACAATGACCCAGGCAGTTAATCTGTTTTCCAAACTCCATTTGTGGGAGTTCCAGTGAGCAATTGCGCTTCTATCGAGGTGACTCATCAGCCTCCTGGACAGCGATAGTGCCCGGGTTTCCACCGCCTCACTCTGCAGACCAGCGCTGCCCATGCAATCTCTCCTGCGGGATTGACCTTATTTAGGAGATAGAATCTTGTAACCTAAGTAACGGGAGGGCAGCCTATCTGAACGTGACATATAGCATATTTTCTGCCAGCCACACCATGAACCAGTTTCCCACTTCATTTTTTTTTTTTTTTAGATCAAAAATAAATGAGGAAACGGAAGGTCTCAGGAGATTTTTTTTTTTCCGCAAGTGGTGGCTGGGTTCCCTGGGTAGAACACAATGATCTGCTGGGTGCATTGAGCATGAGGGGAGCTCTTGAGCAGCACCCAGTAGACCCTCAGGACACTGACCCAGTTCTAGAGAATTGGATTCTCTCAGCAGAGTCTACGTGTGTGCCAGAGGAAGCAGGTCCTTAGGTTTTTAGCTGTCTGAGGGAAATAGCTGGCAAATATCTCAAGATCAAACCCAAGTCCCTTTATCACCTCATAACACTACTTACTGACAGTCTCTTCTGGAGACAAGCTGCTTTGTTTAGGGAACAACTGCTTGTGGCATCTTTGGGTCTGTCACCAAGTCATCACCAGTGCAGACTAGCAAAGCCCTCGCCGGAGCAGTAACACAGCCTGTGGTCTGAATGCGATCTTCCAGAACCTCACCTATGATCTTGAGCCTGGCATCAATGCAGACTGTGGCTTTCCCCAGCCTTCTAGAAAAGGAATTAAAGGAACACAGAGAAGCGCAGTGTGTGGGAGCTGGTGACAATGGCTGCCTTAAGGAAGGCACGCTGGCTGCTCGTTAACAGCCAAGGCAGGGAGCGTTTGTTCTGCGCCATGTTTGCTCCCAGGGTGGGAGGAAGATGGAGCAGTTCCCCTAGAGCAGAGCTGGCAGGAGCCTTCTGTCCTGAGGGTTGGCACCCACAGGCCCTTCCTTCTCACACCAACCAGATACCTCTAAGTGCTTAAGCCAGGCCCCCTCTCTGCCCTGTAGAACACGCAGCATACAACCGTGTCACTGTGAGCTTCTCTCTTGGCCCTCCATCTCTTCTCTCACTTGGAGCAAATGTAGCACATTCTTGTATTTCTAGCCAGACCCACAGCCTATGTGAAGATTTCACCCCACAAAGCAAGACTGTAGGTGATGGGATTTTCTTCCCCCAACACGTGAAACGTTCAACCCGAGCATCAAGCTACTGCAGTTTCCAGAGCCTCGCTCCATTTATATCTTTCTAAGCCTGCCTCTCCTCCCTTTCTAATCTCTGCACCTTTCAGCCAACCAGGCAGTATACTCCATTCCACTCCTCCCTGTGTTCTGAAAGGTTCTTACCGTCCGGGATTCTCTGCAGAAAACAATGCTGCTGGCTTGATTTTAAGATTCAGCCTGAACCTCATCCCTTTCTATTCAGGAAATCACCAGTGTGGCCCCCTGGCTCCTTCATTTGGCTCTTTCACACCTTGTTTCACAGGGTTGCCTGTCCTGTGACTGCCTCACCTTGCCCTGTTCTTCAGAGGGGCTCTCAGAGCACAAGGAAGCCCTCTGCCTCCAGTACCTGCCCTGTGGACAGGCATACATGCAGCACAGAGCAGCTGCTGGGTAGATGGCAAGGATCACTGCAGACCACAGAGGCACCACACTGGGAAATTCAAATCGAGAATCCAATAGTAATGATGCCCTTCCATTAGAAGCCCTGTGTGTGCTAGAGGGGCAATCGGAAACCCAGAAAGGGACGTCTGAGGTTCGTGTCAGGATTTGAGAACTGGAAGGTCACTTCAGAGACCTGTCAGGAGAAAGACATGTGCATTCCCTGCAGGGCTTCCTACAGGAAGTGCACAAGCCGTGAGCTGTGCTGGTACCCAGCAAGGCATCCGACTGTCAGCAGTTGAGGCTCCACGCCAGCCTGCGCTCCATCTCGAAAGGCTTGTGCTTGCAGCCATTTTTAATTGGGCCTGTGAGTGGTTATTTATCAACATCAGCAATGGGCTGAGCTCTGCTCTCGACTCAAGGAAATGGAGCAGAGAAAAGCACCATCCCTTCGTCCGTGAGGTCTGTGAGCACTGGGCTGCCTGGTGAATCACAGTGGCTCCAGGCAAGGTGCGCGCCGTGTGAAGATGCACTTGCCAAGAAGTCAACCTGAGGACAAGAGCTCCCTCACCATTTCCCAGAGGGTGTGAACCCAGTACTCTTCAAGCTTGTGTCCCTAATAGCTCTACAAGGCTTCTTAAGGAAGTCTGGGTTTGAAAACATCGGCAAGATTTCTCAAAGAGGCCTGACTTTAAGGCCTGTTTGTCAACTGTGCAGGGGGCACAGGAATTAGATGACACATTCCAAGGGGAGCCAGTCTGTAGTAAAGCAGGCACTACCATCACAGGGGAACTTGGCATTGCCGCTGACCATTAGTCATTCCTTTATGTATAGTCCTTGTCTATGCCCGAAGACTATGGGAGCACCTGCTTTGTCCTGTTCTGTAGACAATGGAGCCATTCCACCTCAGGCAGACCTGGCATCTCTTCCACGCCACACAATTGGTAAAAAGGAAAGGCTAAAGCATCCTTGGTTCTCTTAGGAGGCTCTGGTTTACCAGGTACTGTTGTACTCTGATATCTCTTTCTCCTGTCTGTCTCTCTCTCTGTCTCTCTCTGTCTCTCTGTCTCTCTGTCTCTCTCTCTCTCTCTCTCTCTCTCTCTTTCTCTCCCTCTCTCTGGCACAGAACACAGAACACAATGGCCCACTTCTAAGTTCAGGTGTCCTCTGTGCTTAGTGAGGACACAGGGGCCCAAGGGAAGCGGTGAGCTTGCATCTATTGGCCCAACTGAAGCCATGCAAACCCCCCTGAACATGATGCAGAGAGGTCTGTCTTCTCAGTCACCACTGATCTACAGGTGGAAAGGCGCCTGGATAACCACCCTCAGGGATCGGGCGCACTGCCAGTAAGAGCACGCATGTGCCATGGCAACAGAACACATGCTGTGTCTGTTGAACCAGTGGAAATCCCCTGAGAACACGAGGGCAGCATGGCTACATGACTGTTGAAACCACCTACCAGCATATGCTCATCGCGGGACTCCAAACTAAGGTTGGGGCTTCTCAACCATCACGATGGCCATCAGTCAAAGCAAGGGCAATGGCTGTACCTTGGTCAGGAGACCCAGAGCCAGCAGGTCCCAGTGTGCTCCTTGACCCTCTGCCCCACTGCAAATCGGACAGGAAGGAGAATGTGACCCACGCCAGACAACAGGGCCTGTGGTTACTCCTTTCCCGTCTATCCTTCAACACAATTAAATTAAAAATTGTTAAATTTTTATCAATTTTTAAATTAAACAATTAAAAGGCCAGCATTCCTTTGTTTTAAAATTTTTCCACTTTAAAAAATCTTTGTTTGTTTTGAAACAGGGTCTCACTCTAAGGCACAGGCTAATCCTGGACTCATAATATTCCTTCTGCTTCAGCTTCTCCAAATGCAAGGATTACAGGTACACTGCCACACCTGGCTGCCAGGGTTCACTTTGAAACAGAATAAATTGTAAGCATGTGCCTGTTGTTTTCATGGTTGCCAAGGAAGCACTCCCTACTCATACAGTTTGAGTTCGCAAATCACACTTGCAGACAAAATCCCAAGATTCCTTCTGTGGTCATGGACACCACTTAAAGTTCCTGACATATCCTACCAAAACCAGAACTACAGAGTGGGGAAGGAGGAAGATCCAATGTCATTCTTCCTCTACACAGGAAAGGGTTCCTTGCTTGCCACCCCATCCTAAGTTTGATCTTTGTCTTCTACAATGGGACTTGAGCAAACACATTGCTGTCAGTCTGGGTGGTCCTCAGGCTTGAGTCTAAGTTCCTCCCACACTTCTTCATGAAACAGACATTTAGACATCAGAACCACCAGAGGCCCAAATGATGACCCTATCCTGTTGGCAAGTCTCTGGTGTCTTCTAAAACCTCCTCCCCCTGCCATGAGAGACCAAGAACCAACAGCGTGGGCCCAAAGCACTGAGTCTGGAGCCATTGATCTTGTGATTCACTAACTAACCCATGTGGTGACCTCTGACTTCCTGAAAGTGCAGCCGTAAACACCTGCTGGGAATAGACCACGGGACCACAGGAATAAACGTGGTTTTCCTGTGTTTTAGTAAATAGTATACAAGAGAAGTACCTCAAAGAAGGAACAAGGCTGTATTCATCTGAATACCATGCCAGGTCCTGCCTTTCAAGCTATCCAAACCTGTGTCATCTGCCAGACCCTGTTCACAAGGAGAGCCTAGACAGATACACGTATGCTCAAAAGCCACTGATGCCTTCCTCACTCACTCGCTTCTGTGTGACTGTTGCTCCAAATCCACCTCAGCAAACCCCTCCACTCTCCTCCCAGTCTAAGGCCTCAGCCTAGGACTCAGTTCATGGGCCTGGCTACTGGGGATCCAACTTCATCTTGGTCATCCCATAGGTTCACTGCAGGGTAGATCTCCGGCATACTGAGTGAACAAGCCATGGGGACACAGCCCACATACAGAGAAAGAGCCTCCACAGACTCAGGAATCACAGTGGAAGTGGCAAAAAGAGAGACACACGGGCTGCAGGGTTTCTGGGGGAGAAAGGCTGGAAAAGGAGCATGACCTTCAGTTCAGGGCAAATCCGGCTCCTTTTGGGGAGGGGCAATGCGCAGTGTGTGATAGAGTATATTGTCAGTGCAGCCTCCTGCAGAACCATGTTCTGTACACCAATGCCGAGGACACAGAGTGTGACATTGAACTAAACTGCTTATTTTTAATAACCTTATTTTAATAAGGTTTTAAAGCAGATCATGTGAGTGTATCTGCACCATGCAACTGTCCAAAGGCTCACGATGATGGTTCCTGTCCCATGTGCATGCCACATTTTCTGGAACCTTCCCTAAGGTCTGCTTCTCCAGCAAGCATTGAGGTCATCAGGTCTCAATAGGACATTGCTTCAGGAGACAGTGGCTTCCAGTCCTTATGGAGACATTTGTCCACCATGCCACTCCTTGTTCATTCCTGAAGGTCACGGTATGCTGCAGACAATTTTCTCCATGCCTGTTTGTCCAAAGTCAACCTTGCTCCTCATCTCTGGTTCTTTTCCCTACACAGCTCTTGGCTGTGGAACTGTCATGGTCCTATGCCTATCCTAATCAGGCTCCAGGCTTTCACCCACCAAAAGACAGTCACATCTCTAGGCCATGAAAACCAAGTCTGTCTCTAGAATTTGCCATACTCTCCTGACTGGAAAGTGCTGGACAGCCAAGGCTGTGTGGCCTTGGATACAGTCAGCAGGAATATGTTGGGCAGGAGTTTTCAGGGATTTAAAAATATTAAAAGCTTCATAATCCCAGGAACTGCTGTTAAAGGTGCAGTTTCTTGGGCTTTAAACCAGAAATATGTGGAAGAGTGTCAGGGAATCTACAAGAAAAAGAACAGTCCTGGGGGCTGGGGAGATGCCATGGAAATAGAGTGCCTACTGCTCTCCTAGAGCACCCAGATTTGTTTGCCAGCACCCACACAATGGCTAAAACCTATCTATTACTCCATTTCCAGAGTATCTGCTGCCCTCCTCTGGTCACTGCATGCACTTGGTACACACATACTCATGAAGGCACACACTCACACCCATGAAAACAAACAGGTAAATATGGTGCATGAAAAGAACAGGCTCCACAGACAAGCATCTCCCACCAGTAAGTAGGTTTGTGGGGGATTGTGAGGGAGTGGCAGTCCAGTCCTAGGAATCAGGTGGTAGGATAGAGATGCTCTTCTGCTTCCGGTTATAGAGCAGGCTGGGATGTTCAGGGCTGGGACAGCCCAGTCCAAGGATTAAGCAGAGAGACACTCAACAAAGTTGTAGGGGACACTGGCTTTTTCTTTTTTCCATCCCCAGTTCTTGATCAGCCCTCATGTATTGGTCCCTCAAAATGTGAAAGCCACAGCAGTGTGTCTATGGCAGCACTAGAATAAAAAGAAGACATATGACAAAGCGAGTCCAGGACAGCCAAGGCTACATAGAGAGGAGAAGAGGAAGAACAGGAGGAGAAGGAGGAGTTGGAGGAGGAGGAGGAGACATGTGGATGCCTATCTTCTCTTGTCTTCAGGAAATCTTTTTTATGCACCCCCCAAACCAATCAAGCTAGCTCCTCTTAGTCCTCAGGACACCCTGGCAGAGGGCAGGAAGTTGCTGCACCTGGCTTAGAACAATGACTCTCCTGAGTGCGTCTTCCACACCTGAGCTTATTAGGGTGCCCCAAGCAAAAAAGGACCAGAAGAACAGCACTATAATTGGCCCTCTGACATAGAAACTAGCCCTGGAAGTCCTGCCAGCACAGGGCTCACACATTCCCAGACTGCGCCAGCTCTGTTCCAAGCGGCAGCACAGAGGGACTCTAGTTCACTTCCCAGGGATCTTCAGAGGCTTCCACTGAGGGTGCACATAGGCTGGGGTGGGTGTTGAACAAAAGGCCAGCATCCTCAGAGTCTCAAGTAAACTCCACAAAGATTAACCAATCGCCCTTCTCTATTGCTGACCAGCAGCTCACCTGTCATCCCAAGCATGAGAAATGTGTGGCCACATCACATGCTGATTGGACTGCCAATAATAGCTGATTTTGAATGAAGAAAATCTCAATTTTTAAAAGAAGAAATACTATTCATTTGGACAATGGGCATTCTATCAGAATTCTTGATAAATATTTAGGTTGAGTGTTTGGGGAACAAAGAGGCCAAGACAGTTAGAATTAATCATGGATCACTCATTACTTAGCATGTTTCTCACCAGAGAGCCACTGGGTGAAAGACCCTGCAAGGCTCCAGATTCTAAGCCAAGCTCACTTGAAGAAGGAAGAATGCCCTCCCGTTCTGACAATGACAAATATAGGTTCAGTACAGGCACTGTCTCAGAAGCCCCCCCTCAGAGAGGCCAGTTACAGTCAGGGGTGAGCTGCAACTCATTCTGAGACCCGGTGCAGCTCAAAGCTCAGGGGGATCAAAGGGTCAGGCCTGCAGTCGCCAGAAAGTCTCCCCGAGTCCTTGGGAGGGCCACGCAAATGCAGGACTTTGGAGCCTCTCCCTGTGCAGGAGGAAGCACCAGTCGGCATCACTGCAGGACACTGCCATCCTTCAGAGACAAGGATCTAATTTAGTAACTACGTGCATGCTAGTTCTGAAAGGAAATGCAACCAGCGACTGGGAAGGACTGTACACAGACACCCACATGCGTAGAAAAAGAGCAGAAACCTGCAGGTGGAGAGCATTGACAAGAAAGAAACGCAGACCTATCTCCATAGGAAGGGCTTAAGACAGGGTCTCCTATGCAAGTGTAGCTGCAGCCTCAGGAGACGGTGAGGGGGTAGAAAACAGGTTTCTTTTGGGAACTGCAGACCTAGGCCTGAAGGATGCCCGCAGCCAATGCCTGCACTCCCCCCTTGACTTGTCCCTTATGCCCTTCACTGCCTCTTAGTCCTCTCCAACTCTCTGTTGCACACATCCCTGCAGCCTCCTTAGCTTATCTCCAGGCTCCAGCATCCTGAAACACATGAGCTTCTTGGGACAGTTCACAGTCAAGCCACAGGAAGGGCTGGGCTATCACATAGGGAATAGAGCACCCGCTGTATAAATGTGAGGACTAGACCAAAATCTATAGAACTGCTGGCGGGGGTGGCTCCTGTGCAATGCCAGTGCTTGGAAAACAGACAGGAAACCCCCACAGCAAGCCTGCTGGCTAAGACTAGCCAAGTCAGGGAAGGAGCTCTGAGTTAACTGAGAGATGTGAGATGGAGTGATGAAGGAAGACACCGGACAGCAGCCTGTGGTCTCTACATGCGTTCATACACACATCCACACACACGCACGTATGCTCATGTGTTCCCATGCAATGTGTGAACATGAACATGGACATTCAGACACACCGTGCACATCTACATAAGAACAAAATCGAAAAAAAGCAAAACAATGAAACCCACGATATCACCCAAAACTTCTGCCTCACAGAAACATCCCGAATAATGTTCGACCAAAAGTATCAGCAGAATGGCTCCCCCAGCATATGAGTAGATGCACACAGCTCCCTGCCACAGATTTGTAAGAGCCTCTGATCCCGGTGTTTTCATCAACAGCCAATGTATGATTGATGTCTGATGTGGCCCCCTGCTGACAGGTTCCTTATGTGACATATCTTGGTCATCCACTGAACTCCAGGGTCATGAGGCTTTCGTGTCCTACTTTTTCTAGCAAAACCTTACCTCCTAAAAGGCCCACAATCCTCAAGTCAAGGTGGAGTTTTGCTGAGGGTAATGGGTAACTAGGGGCTGAGTTGAGGGTCTATAACTCAATCTTATTCCCTCACTACTCTTTGATTCCTGTTCCTCCAGGGTGTGAGGAGGTGAAAATTCCCTTGTATTTGTCTCTGCCAAGATGGAGCCAGGTGCACCATGTATCCCTCTCCATGAGGGATGGTGACCCCTCCAACTGTGAGCTAAAATAATGCTCTCCCCTAAGCTGCTCCTTATTGGATAGTCCAGCAATGAGAAGAGTGACTAATGAAGATGAGTTTAAGATTAACTCAGTGAATAACAAGTCATGGAGATTACCCTTCCCAAAGTGGGTAGGCTTATCCAAACAGCCCATATCTTCTCTTACTGGCACAATACCACAGACTAGGCAGCCCTATGAAGAAATGGGTAGGCTTATCCAGACAGCCCATATCTTCTCTTAGTGGCACAATACCACAGACTAGGCAGCCCTATGAAGAAAAAAGGGTTTGGCTCGTGGCTCTGGAGGTGAAAGATCAAGGGTCACATCTGGTGACTGCTTCTTGCTGGCAAAGTCTCCAGGTGGTACAGAGTGGTGTATGGTGAGAAACTGAGAGCTTATGCATACTTTCTGGTCTCTCCCCCTTTTTCTATAAAACTACCAGAACTCAATCATAGGCCCATCTGATGACTTGATTCTAATCACTCCATATAGGTACCACCAGGAGGTGAATCCCACTTCCTGTATCTCACAGTAGAGATTAAACTTCAAGACAAATTTCAGATGCAAAAGCGTGGCACAATTGAAGGCCTGCACAGAACAAAATCACAGCTCCCTTGAACAAGAGGTATGCCACTGCAGATGACCTGACCTGGCCTGCAGCCTTGGTCCTTCTGCCAGGCTACTCAGAGCATGGTGGAATTGCCCATTCACACACATTTCTACAGTAAATCTTTTTCCAGATACAGAGGCTTTTCAACCCCATCAAGCATTGTAAATAACATAAACTAAAAATACGAGGCATACACCTCACCTACTGGCCATGATATCTTAGCCTCTCCTACCCTAATCAAAACACTCACTCAAGACTACTATTGAAAAAAATCACAAAATTGTTGGTGTAAGAAGGGATTGGCAGGTCAGGTTGTGTGCAGAGAAGAAGAAGAAGAACCAAGCAGCTGTATGGGTATGCTTTCATGCCATCTCAAGCCCAAAGCCCATCAAGCTGAACCTCCCAAGCCAACAATAAACCACGTGCCTATGCCTACATCCTACCCATTCTATTTCTCTACACCCTATAAACTCCCCATGATTCCCAAGTACCAACAGCTGAGTGACCACAACATGAGCGTGTGTGTAGTTGTAGAATAATGAAGATAGGCTGCCTTGCTCTGTCTGTCTTGGTGACTGGTATCTCACCAAGAGATACAATGGCTGGTATCTCTCCAGCCATTGCTACACCCATTTGGCCTCCCAAACTCCATCTATGAACTATCGTCACATGGATAAGGAGAGAGAAGAGGCTACAGAAATGTTAGGGAAGTGCTTGAGTCAGTCAAGCTCTAAGCACAAATGACTCTAGATCAGTGGTTCTCAACCTTCCTAATGCTGCCACCCTCTAATACAGTTTCTCATGATGTGGCAACCCACCCCAACCATAAAATTATTTTGTGACTACGTCATCACTGTTAATTCTGCTACTGTTACAAATCGTGATATAAATATCTGATATGCAGGATATCTCATATGCAACCCCTGTAAAAGGGTCATTGGACCCTCAAAGGGGCCAGGACCCACAGGTTGAGAACCCCTGTTCTAGATGAAACCCATCATGAGAAGGATCAGAAGACAGCACCCTGGCAAGAATGTCCCACTGGGGCCTCAAAACTGCTTCCACAGACAGTGAAAGACATACCATACTGCTGTGCCCTTGAGGCTCATGGGACATCAGTAGGCTCTCCTAAAACAGTGTCACCATCTCATCCCACAGCTGGAAACATCTTTATTCTGTCTCCTTGCCTTGAGAACTTAGTGGATCCATGAACACAGACTCTTGCTGTTGTGGAGAGTCTAGGCAGGGTGGTAGGTGCATGTCAGCATGTCAGCTTGCCAGTCCCTGAGAAACGAGACCCAGAGGAGGTGAAAATTCATTCTGTGCCTGAAGCCATTTAAAACCTGCTGCACTGGTGCTCACAGAAGCAAGCACGGGGCAACGCTGGTGAGAGACCAGGGAGGATAGCACCTGTGTACGTCACGTGATGCTTCTCTTGGACATCTGCTGTTTCTCCTCCTTTCTGGCCCACCTTACCACAGAGCTGATGGAGAGAGCTGGCACTCCACGCTGCTCTGGAGAGCTGTGAATACCTGCCGCCAAGTGAGAGAATGGAGAGGTGTGAACATCTAGGAACGGATTTGGCTCAACAGCCCAACAGTGACGAAGCTCCTAACAGTTCCAGCTGTCCCCAGTGCCAATGCCTTTAGTCCTAGTGGGTGTCCTCCAGAGAGACAGGGGACAGGGGGACAGATGGTACTTGGGAGACTCACACAAGACTGTGTTTCCATGTTCTTAGCCTCCCACTGATTCTCTGTGGAAAGGCCTGGCTCTGACCCTGAACTTCATAGGCAGTGTGTTTCCAGGCCACATGGCTCCACATTGCTGAGTGAACCAGAGTCACAGTGAGGGAGGAGGGTACAAACAGATACATGATTTAAACACTACCCAGGCTCTGGGGGAGAACAAGCCACCCACCCTGCTCAAGGAATATCCAACCTCCAGAGAGCCCCCAGCTGGCCTGCTGAGTGTAACTTGATTGGGCCACGCACACCCTGATAAGGCCTTATTTGAATAATGTACACAGCAAGACCACCCTGAATTCTACCCAGTGACACAATTCACCTTCCCAATTCAGTCCAGGCATCTGGTGCTACTTTTATTTACACTGATGACATTTTATAGACACCAAATCTGACCAAGTAAAAAGTTAACAACAGAAGATGCTGTCCAAACACTTACGCTCAAATTCTAGGCCTAGAATTTAATCTGGGATATAGAAGACAGACAAGCCAGTCCACTTTTCCAGACCTCGGTTTCCCTAAGTGTGAAATCCGGTGGTATAGAGTTTGCTGCAAGGTGAAATGAGCCTGTGCTTTGAACCATGAAGCACCATACAGATGTCCATGCCTGGATAGTGTCAGGACACTCACTTATTCCACATCACCTGACTGCGAGGACCAAGCATAGAATCCCTGCTTGTGTACTGTGACAGGGTCACTCCTGATATCTGGCCACACACTAAGTCTCCTTTCCTGCCATTAAGCCATTTTTGCCATTCTCCTTCCATTTTGGCAAGATACAGGGACAGCTCATTTTTTAATTGATCAGCCTATGTGTTCACAGAATTGACTCTATTCTAGTCTTGTTGAAATAACAATTGTGTTAGGAGTTATTTTGTTAACATCCTACTCTTTGGCACTTTAGGAAAGTTACCGGGTCAATATACATGTGCTTGTGAGTATGTATGTGTTGATGCATGCATGTATGTATATATACATTCATGTGTTGGCATGTTCACCTGTGTATGTGTGTATGCATGTGTGCCTTGTATGCATGCACATGTGTGTGCATATATGTGCATTGTGTATACATGTGTGCACAAGTGTATTTGTGTACTCGTGTGCATGTGGGTTAAGACGTGCTCAATGAATTAATTCTAATTTTAAATGAGCTCTGAAAACTGAAACTTCAAATGCACTTTATGAGCTTGCAATTTTTCTTCTGGCTACTACTGAGGTTCACAGGGAAGGACGTGTGGCTTGTCCCCAGCAGTACCTCCTGCAATGCTTCCCTGTGTAACAGGGATATCACCAAAAGAAGTAACTGGCTCTGGGTGTCACCAATGAAAACAACAGTCACAATCCTAATGACGCCCAGCGTAACTGGATTTAAACATAAAGTTAGTAGACAGGGGAAAAAAGCCAGCAGTCCTCACTGACCACAGCACAGCTTTACCTGTCTCCTCTCTGGCACACTCTGCAGAGGGCAGTCTAGGAAAACACACAACCCAGAGGCATCTGCCCAGGGTTGAATCTCTACATCTATCCCTTACTTTGAAAGTGTCACATGCCCTGCACCCTGCTCCTGGTTCCTGCTTGAAAACCGGAGGTTCAGAAGGCCCCATGAGGATAGTGCACACTGGAGAATGAACAGAAGTTACCCAGCCCAGATCCTAGCACTGCACCCTTACATTACTGACATGACTCCCTTGCCAAACATGGGGGAGATGTATTAGAAACAAAGTCATTTACACCCCAAAGAAAAGAAAGGCCTTCTAATATCTGTGGAAAACAAAGAGGAGACAGGGGCTGTTATGATCAGAGCAACTTCTAGAAGTGGGTGTATGTAAAAGAGAGGTGGGGGGAGGGAGGGAGAAAGGGAGTAAAGAACGGGGAGGGAGAGGAAGGTAGGAGGGAGGAAGAGAGAGAAAGAGAGAGAGCTCCTATAGGAGACTTATCACCCAAGCTTGAGGTCTGACTTCACCACTGACCGAATGCTAACCACAGGTGGCCTGGCAGGGGATATGAATGTATTTTCTCAGAGGACTATGAAGGGATTGGGTAAGTTTACATATGGACACTATCTACATTACATCTTAAGTTCTCAGTATTGTCATCAGTGTAGACCCATAGGCAGCAAAGTAAGACCCCTGCCTGTGTACGTTAATCTTACAGGAACCACTCAGCTCATGGGCTTATGCCTGAGGACTGCAGTTCTCAAACTGCTGCAAAAAACTGGAATCTCCAGGCATCTCCTATACACAGCGGTTATTGCACGGAGCCTCATGGAGGTTTGCTGAGTTCTGTTCTAAAGCTATCACACTTTCTGTTTCTATCCACAAGTGACTTAGGATGTGAACATGTAGCTCTGAGTTTACACAGAGAGACTGCTGCCCAGGCCAACGGCTGCTATGGAGACTGTTGGTTTCTTTCCCATTCCTGTGTGAAAACAGCTTAAGGGAAAGGGGGGTGGTTTGGGCTTGGAGTTCCAGATGGATAGAGTCCACCATACTGGGGAGGTATGAAGGCAGAAGCAGGAAGCTAGACAGTCATGCTGCATCTATCCTTGAGAAACAGAGAAATGCATGTGTGTATGCCTGGTGCTCACCTAGCACTCTACATGTGTGTGCAGCACGGAATCTCACATGAGAGAATGGTGCCCCCCTTTCAGGCTGGGTCCTCCTACATCAATTCAGACAATGGAGTCAGTCTTACACAGACGACGCCTCCCATGTGAAGACCTGCTTTCCAGGTGATTCTGCGTTGTGTCAAGCTGACACTGCTGCGGCTGAGCTGAGGCCAGCCATTAGGTCTAACTCTTAGTGTCTCGGGCACACTCCCACCCATGACCTGACTAACAAGAACAGCAGCTCTCGAACCCCTCCCATGTTCAGTCCTCGGAATGAATAACTGAAGCTCAGATCCTTAGGCATTCCTAATTAGTTAGCTTAATTATCACATTAACACTTACCACTGGGATTTTTTTTTTCAGTTTTAGTCATCTTTTGTGCTGTTATTCCAATTAATTGTGTTGGAAGACCATGAGCCTGGGCTTCAAAGAATAACGTGCTGATTTTTGAAGTATGGCGTTTGATCAGAGGATTGCCTCAGACAGCTCAGCATCTGGAAGGGGGAGTCGAAATATTATGCAGTCCTTTATGCTTATAAAACTGGCAATAGAGACCTATCATATCTTTGAATAAATGTGTGTGTACATACACACATACACATACATACATAAAAACATGCATATTTTTATCTGACATCTTGGATACCCAATCAGAAGAAATTTCTATATTTCTGCTCATATGCTTGACTACACAAATACTAAACACATACTAAAACATAGCCTTTCACTATTTCTCTTTCCCCCAAAACCTAAGATTGAGATTTTCCTGACTTCCTTTGAAGCTGCCTTATGGAGGCAGGTGGCCATTTTGACAATATGTATACAATGTTGCAGCTGTGGGTCACACCAGGCCTCTCAGGACTCCTTGTGGGTGATTGACAGCTATTATTTCTCCTGTGTCTGTGATAAAATATCATGCCGAAAGCAACTTCAGAAAAAAAGGGGTGGTTGTTTGTTTGTTGTGCTTCGTGTGTGTGTCTGTATATCTGCGTGTGTGTGTTTGGTTTATATTCAAGGGTGCAGTCCATCACAGCAGGGAGTCATGGTAATGGGAGCATGAGGCAAAGATGTCACTTTGCATACGCAGTCAGGAAGCAAAGAGTGACGGATGGTGCTCGGCTCACTTCCTCTTTTACATATGGCCCAAGACCCCAACCCAAGAAATGGTGTTGCTTGCATCCCAGGCATTTCCACTTCATCAATCCCAATCAAAATCCTCTCTCACAGCCATGTCTACAGGCTAAACCGCTCTGGACAGTCCCACCTGGACGTGCCTGGAGTGATTCCGTTAACATCACATCTAACGTCAGCCATCACAGCAGCCACCTTTCCACTGGACAAACTTCCAGCTCTGCTCACCCCATAAAAGGGACCAAGAATTCCATGTTCCTCTTAAGTCCCCAGCACAGGCCAACTAGGCTAAATAGCAGGCTCGAGTAAGCCTTCCGTGCTGGCCTCACTAGGCTGAGGCACAGCCTCCTACATGGGGAAGAGACTGGGTAGGATGAAATCTGAGGCTGGGAGCTGAGCAACCCAACACTTTATTTCCCAGATCACAACACTTGACAACAAGGGTGATTATCAGTAATTGCCTCTGGGCAGCAGGCACAAATGAGGCCTGGAGTGGAGGAAAGGTCACTCTAAGTGTAGGAAAGGAGCAAAGCCCAGATCCACAGGAGAAATCTCAGATCCAAATCCCAAACCCACCTTCACACCCCATCCTGAGCTGGACCCTTCCTGTGGGTACAGAACCTCCCGCTGCTTTCCGAATGAGCCATAATACGACTTCTGTGTGAGCTGGCATTCACCACCTTCCCTCAGAACCTGGCTTATTTGACGACAACAGTGTATCGCAGTAATTATACAGATTCCCCTCACTGTAAGAACCGAGGTGACATTTGGATCACCACACACCCGAGAACTCTCCAAGTAATCAAATGTGGGAGGAAAGGTGAGGAAACAAGAGGAGGGGGGAGAATGCATTAAAACACAAGTTCATCTTAAGACAAGCAACAATAAATGCCAAGATTTGATCTTTTTAAGTCTATCAGCATATTTTTCTGTGGCTTAATCTAATTTCCTATCTCTTTGTGAACCAAAGTTCTCAGAGGGGTTCCTCTCTAGAGGTGACATTGGCTCTAAGGGTGACATTGGCTGTAGGATGACATCACCTCTGGGGGTGACAGAGGCCCTGGAAAGACATCACTTTGTGCCGGGTGGAGGGACCATCTTTGGGCAGGAAATCACTTCTAGGGCTAATATTGGCTCCAGAGACTATCAGCTCTTGGGGGGAGCATCAGCGCTAGGAGGGCATCTCCTCTGGAAGTGATACGGACTCTAAGACATGACGATAATGACTCAAGCAGACAACAAAATATGTAGGAGAGAAAAGGACGCAGAGGAGCCTGAGCATTGGGAGATGAAGGCCAGGTGGCAAGAAACTAGACGGACATGGTGGGGGTGGGGAGGGGGGTGAGGTACAGTGCTGAAAAGCCCACACTGACCTAAGGCCAGCATCTGATACTGAGAAGATATGAGATGGTACCTGAGTTACAAAAGGCAGGAAAGTTAATGTAGGGACAGCAGCACCTAGGCAGGCTAGTCCTTAGTGCATAAATGCCAGCATAGAGGGCATGGTGCAGGGAATGGCTGGATCGTAATAGCTCTGCTCAGTGAAGTAAAGGAGTTTTGCTGATGGGCAAGGCTGAAGGGACCCAAGGTATACCAGCCTATTTGCAGTTTCTGTCTGAGGCACTGGGAGTCTGGTGGTGCCATCTTGGCTAGATAAGCTGGGCAGTCTAACTTCAGACCCTGATTATCTATCTGTGCATGTCGCAGCATGTGCTATCCTGCACATCTGATGGCTTATTAATCACTCTGAAACCCATCTCCCTAGAGATAAAATTATAAGCTCTATTGTGGGAGCAAGGTTGAGATGGCAAGTAGAAAAGTGACAAACCGTTCTTGCCATGCAGCTGACGCCTGAGAAAAGTTGTCAACCTCAGGTCCTACAGTTTACAAAAGGGCTGGCCCACACCTGGGTATGGCATTCTGCCTGCTGCCAGAGTCATGGCTGCTTGATGGGAGGCTGGGTGAGTTAGACACACCTGGGCACATTCAACAAAGATGCCTAATGGGCCTGCCTATTCCTGTTTTTGTGAGGGGTTGAGTTCTCCCTCAGAGAGCACTTACAGAAGAGAGAGAGGGGAGGGGCTGTTATGTGACACTGTAGCTTAAAGGTGGCTCCAGGGACAGGGTTTCACACTCCAAAATGTCAAAATACAAGTCCTGCATCACAGCGTAAAGCTAAGAAAACAAAACAAAACAAACACCCTAAAAATTAGTCCACAGAAGTCTGAAAGATCTAGGTGAGAAGCCCTTGTCTCCACTCTGTCACCAAATATCCTCTCCTAGGTTCCTCAGCCTATGAGCTACAGCATGCACAGCAGAGCTGCTGCACAGCAGAGATGGCTGACCTAGGCCAGGCTCAGCTTACAGGATGCAGTTGTCTGGCGGGTCCAGCAAAAGCCAGGTGCCGAGGGAGGCTGGCCCCAAGGGCACGGAATAAAGGACTAGCAGGAGCACGTGGAGGGAGTCCTGTGCAGGCTGGGGGAACCACGGCAGTGTGGGGGTTGGAGAAACAACTGCCAACCATGCTTGCTTCCTGGGGAACCTGTTAGTTCAGGGGAGCTGCTCCTCAGAAACCCCCAGGGGCACCCCGCTGGGAGGAGAGCTCCCCAGCAAGAGGTGGGCTCCACTGCCCTGAGGCCCTAGACAACAGCTGCCAGTGATCAGATTTTGCCCTAGCCGAGGACCCCTCCAACTCCCCACCCCCACCCCAGGAATATTAAATGACCTCTCCTGCCTGGGTTCTAAAGGCAGGTTTCCCCAAGTGTGGGCTAAGTCAAGATGCCTTTGTTCCCATTGAAGAATTCCACATCAGATCCCTAGAACGAAATAATGAAGACATCCTGACAGGCCTACCCAGCCAACTCCTGCAAAATCTCTCTCTTGAGAAAGTTTCCCACACAGAGGTTTTCAAAAGCTCCTTTATAACGAAGGAGCTATTTGCCTGTGACTGTGTATGTGTATGTACCTGTGTGTGTGCATGTGCGGGCATACACGTACGTGTGTGACTGAGCATGTACATGTGTGGGTGCATATATGGGTGAACCCATACGTACATGTATGTGAATGGGTACACATGCATATGTTGTGGGGTATGTATTATATGTGCAAGCACGT
>NW_026585644.1:14835397-14859510 GCF_907164565.1 Psammomys obesus
GATGTGATGTGTAGGCCAAGGCTGCGACCGTACAAATGGCTGTGGGCGATTCTCTGCAGTGCCCTGATTCTGAGGGCTGTTCTATCTGTCCAGAGATACAAGGCCCAAAGAGCAGAAGCTCAAAGCCCACAGCCCTGATGCCTGAACCAGGAGGGACAGCGATTCCCAAGGCCACCTTAGAGTCTCGGACCAGTGTGGAAATCTGCAGTCGGGATCAGCTTTCTCCTGCTGTACACACAGCAACAGAGAGCCCTACAGAGAGAGCCAACCAAGCAGACTCACAGGCTCAAATCGGCAAGATGGGGAGGCAGAACAGCTTGGAGTCCATCTGTCCAGGAGTGTCCTGCAGTCCACTCTGCTCCCCAGCTCTGGCCAGTCTGCACTAGCTGCCGCTAGGGAATGCATTCAGGCTCAAGCTGACTCAAGTCATTTCTTCTTAAGGCTTTTCCCAGCCAGGAAAGAGGTGATGCATGATAGACTAAAAAAAAAAACAAAAAACAAAAAACAAAAAAACACTGGGTATTCAGTACTGAGCTCCACATGCAACAGGCCGGTGAGTCCCACGATCCATGACTCTTTTGCTCCCATCCACTTTCTCCACATCCGAGGAAGCTGAGTCTCAGCATGACAGATGCACCTGCCCAGGGAAGAAGCCAGGTTTCAAATCCAGACCAGCTTGTCCTAAAGGCTATGCTCTCAATTGCCAATGGCAGGAAGTCTACTGGCAGGTAAGGTAAGAGGCCCAAAAGTCAACTTGATCCACTTTAGAGTGGATTGCAGGCTTACTGCCTCTAGTTCTCCGTGACCCTCCATGGAGTATTAACAGCCAGGGCCATTCAACATTCATGTTTAGAGCTCAGAACAGAACTGATAGAATGAAACACACACATACATACCCCCATATACATACATGAATATGTACATATATGCATAGTCATTCATATATACATACATGCATACATTCATTCATACATACATTCATACATTTATTCATACAAATATGCATACATACATACATACATCTACATACATATGGGATTTACTAGAGTAGCTTACAGGCTGTTGTCCAGCTAGTTCAACAATGGCTGCCTACCATGAAAAGGTCCAAGAATCCAGTAGCTATTCAGTCCACAAGGCTGAGTGTCTCAGGTGGTCTTCAGTACATGCCGGAATCCTGAAGAAGTAGGTTTCCTCTTCCAGTGAAGAACTGGGCTTGCCAGTGAGAGTAAGAGTAAGCAGGCAAAGAGCAAATTCTTTCTTCTTCCGTGTCTTTACATAGGCTTCCAGCAGAAGGTGTGGCCCAGATTAAAATGGATCGTCCCACCTCAAAAGTTTTGGATTAAACGTGGGACTTCCCACTTCAAGTATTTTAAGAAAAACCCTTCACAGGTATACACAACCTCTTGGGTTTTAGTTAATTTCAGATGTGGTCAAGTTAACAACCAAGAATTCCCATCACAGAGCTAAGTGATCCAGCCTTTATCACCAGGGTTCAGGATCCCTGGAGCAAGTTTGCAAACACTTTCAGTAAAGCTGGAAGGAGCCAAATCCTGGAGACTCAGGTCTGAGGCTGCAGGGGCCTCTCCAGGATCCACCCCTCTGTAGCCCACAGTCAGGGGAATAGCTAAGTGACCTACTCTATTTTCTGCTTAGGCCTAGAACCACCAATCTGGATAGGGTAACATTGCCAGCTCCACCAGCACCCAGAGGGACCCCCTGACTATTCTTTCCCCTATCTATTGATAAAGGTCCCACTGCTGCCCTTCATGTTCCTGCCCATGCCTTCCATCTGCAAACCATGCCGTCAGTTAGGAGAGGCTTCCTGTTGCCACCCAGAAAGCTGCAGAAGTGATCACTCCGACAGGTTCCTCCATCATGTCAATATTTTCAATAAACAGCCCTTTGCTGGAGTGCTCTCAGGAACATGATTAACATAATTCCCTTCCCTTCCTCAAAATTTGATATTTACAAGGTGATTCTGGTGAGAGCAGAACGCTGGCTGACTGGGGCAGTGTTGAACCCACACTCATGTTTACTTTCAGTACTAACACTGCTGGGGCAGGAGCTGCAGAGTCAGGAACACTCACCCTTACTTCACTTCTCGGGGGCTTTTTGTTGAGCAATGCAGACATTTCCTGGAGGGAAAGGGGCCTATAAGCTCTAGAGACCCTGAAAGCTGAGCCAGTGTCTATGATAGGGGCAGGTTATTTATTTTCCAAACGTTGGTTCATATTTACCTCTTCTGAGAAGCCCTGGCTCTTCTGTCCACTCTTTGCCAGTGGAGTTGAGTCCTTCTCTGAACCTCATTAGAATTCCTATTTGTGTTATTATGCTCATAATATTGTTCAGATACAAATGGAGTGCTGGGGAGACAGCTTAGGCAGTGAAGTGATTGCCTTATGTCCTGGTTTGAATATCTGTCCCCACAGGCTCATGTGTATGAACACTTGATCCCAGTGATGCTGTTTGGGGAGCTTATGGAACCTTTAGGAGGTGGAGTCTTGCAGGAGGAAGTGTGTCACTGAAGGCAGGGTTTGAGGTTTGATTAACTGGACGCACTTCCTGTGTCCTTTCTCGGCTTGCTATGTGCAGATGAGAGCATCCGGCTTCCTGATTGCCACACCAGCCTCATGCTGCTGCTGCCATGCCTCCCTCACCATGATGGAGGGTAGCCTTTCTGGAGTGGTAAGCCAAAATGAACCCTTTCCTTCTTCACATGCTGCTCTGGTTTGAAAGACAACAATCCCTGTAGGCTCAAATGTGTGCATTCTTAGTCCCAAGTTGGTGGAATTGTTTGGAAAGGATTAGGAGGTGTGTTCTTGGTGGAAAAGGCATGTCACTAGGGTCAGGCTTGGAGGTTTCAGAAACCCACCCACTCCCCATGTCCCTCTCTGCCTCCTGCCTGTTCACTCTCATGATGTTCACTCTCAGCAGTTCCTGTTCTCATGCCTTTGATCCATCATCATAGACTCTAAGCCCCTGAAACAGCGAGTCCAATTAAATGCTTTATTTTGTAAGTTGCTTTGGCCATGGTGCTTTATCACAGCAACAGAGAAGTCACTAAGACACCAGGCAAGCACCAGGACCTGAGGCCAATCTCCAGAATGCATGTAACAATGAGCTTGGTGTGGTGATCCAAAGTTGTCATCCCAGCATGGGGAAGTGTGGTCAGGAAGGTCCCTGGAACTCACTGGCCAGCCATCCTAGCCTACTGAAAGAGTTCCAGGCCAGATAGAAACTCTTTAGGGAAAAAAAAGGTGCATCAAGTCTAAAGAATAACACCCTAGATTGTTCTCTGGCCATGTGCATGTACACATACAAGCATATACACACAAATGCACCAGCACACACATGGATATATGCTGTAAGTAAATGTGCTAATCTACCTGCTTCTGACACTCCTTTATTACCCAGAGGTCAAAAAGTTATTGCAACCCCAGCTGCCAGCTCGTGGTGGGCACCTCCATGTCATCTGCTTTTGGTCACTCTCTACGGTTCTAGTGTCTGTTTCCACTATGCACCACTGATCTTCTGCATGGGCTGTGGCTGATGACTTCTCTAACATGGAGAATAGCAACAGTGAGTGGATTCTATAGCTTAGAGTTTGGTCTTTCTCACCCATATGCTGTCATTTGGAACCCTCCAGGGGGAATTTGCCTCCTCTTGGGTGCAGCATTGAGATGAGGACCAGGGTGCCACCAGCAGCCAGGAAACATGTAAGGCCTGCTAAGGCCCCCAGGGACTTGAAAGGCTGTTCTATCACATACTGACCCAGAAGACCAAGCGAAGCTGCTTGTGTGTTGCTGGGCTGCAGTTGGCCTCT
Organism: Psammomys obesus; assembly: GCF_907164565.1. Taxonomy (NCBI): domain Eukaryota; kingdom Metazoa; phylum Chordata; class Mammalia; order Rodentia; family Muridae; genus Psammomys; species Psammomys obesus. Next base: position 14,839,221 of record NW_026585644.1, read on the forward strand.
TGACTCTGTCTCTTTATGTAATGTCTCAGCTTTCAATGAAAAGCACATCTTCTGGTGGAAACAAGACCTAACATTTGGGGCTTTTCACTTGTCAGGCTAACAGGGTGTGTTGCATATGGTCCTCATGATGCTAGCCAGTGTTCACTTCTCATTCACCCTTTGGGCAACAAACAGAACCCTGAACAGGGCTGCTGAGCCAGGGGGTGTCCGTAGGTTACACGTGTTGAGTGTATCTTGAGCTCACAGTGTTTTCTGTTTGTGCTGCATCCATCAAGATGTGACCCAACTGAAGTCAAGGGAGAGTCAGCCTAAATTTACATGTTGTATGTGCCTGCGCTTTGGAGTTATTCGTTACGCAGCCGTACTCTCTTACTACAAGTGCTCATTGCTGCCCTGAACTGATCTGAACTGAAGAAAGCCCACCAAGCTGTGCGGACTGCTGAGGCAATAGAACACATCATTATTTTTTGAAGCACAAATGAGATTGCCTTAAAACAAATCATATCTGCTTCTAATTACTTTCCTTTTTTTAATTTATTTTTGCATGTTTTTTTTTCTGTTTTAATCTTTTTATTTATCACAATTTATTCACTTTGTATCCTAGCTATAGCCTCCTTCTTGTCCCCTCCCAACCCCACACTTCCCCCTTCTTCTGCTCCCATGCCTCTTCCCCAGTCCACTGATAGGGGAGGTCCTCCTCCCCTTCCCTCTGACCCTAGCCTATCAGGTCTCATCAGGACTGTCTGCATTGTCTTCCTCTGTGGCCTAGTAAGGCTTCTCCTTTCCCTCTGGGGGAGGGGATCAAAGAGCCAGCCACTGAGTTCATGTCAGAGACATGAACCCAGTCCCCATTCCCCTTACTAGGGAGGCCATTTGAAGACTGTTATATGTTTAATATCCACTTATAAGTGGATATATATATATATCTCCAACATCAAACTAAATGGAAAGAAACTTCCCACTGAAATCAGGGACAAGGCAAGGCTGCCCACTCTCTCCATATCTCTTTGACACAGTACTTGAAGTCCTAGCTAAAGCAATAAGACAACTAAAGGAGATCAAGGGGATACAAATCAGAAAGGAAGAATTCAAAGCATAACTATTTGCAGATGGTATAATAGAGATGAGTGACCCCAAAAATTCAACCAGAGAACTCCTTCACCTGATAAACACCTTTAGCAAAGTGGCCCTATACAAAATTAACTAAAAAAAAAAAAATTCAGTAGCCCTCCTGTATACAAAAGTCAAAAGGGCTGAGAAAGAAATTAGGGAAACTATATCCTTCACAATAGACACTAATAACATAAAGTACCTTTCTAATTACTCTCAGGCCAATTGATATGGCAAATCTGAGCTTAACCTGGACTGAATAGCCCCAGGTTTGAGCTGAGGTCTGTCACACGTGAACCCAGGACCCCGGGACCCCAGAATTTCTAATTTCTCTGGGTCTTAAGAGCCACTATTGAACCCCAAACCTCAGCTAATGGTGACAATTTCTTTAAGCTAATTTTACCAAATATTCGCCGAGCCAGACATGGTGCACAAGCATGTAATCCTAGAACTTAGGAGGCAGAAGGAGGGTTGCTAGTTGTTCATAAGAATCAGAGTTACCTACCTAGACCCTGTCTCAGAGGGAAAGAAAGCAGCATTCATGAACAATATTGATTGCTGAGCCTCTCTGGGACTTCAGCCAGTGTTCCCAAGGCCAACACTGCCTTAGGAACATATCACCTCTGTCTTTGCAATCTTAAGGTGTACAGTCGTAGGGCTTGCATAGTCTCCACAAACCTATGTGATCCATAAGCCCTTCTGTCTATATTCTCTCACACAGGCCTCATAAGAAATGTAATGGGGCAGATACAAAATTTTAAAAGCAATCTGTTGAGCCGGAGGATGGTGGCACTTGCCTTTAATTCCAGCACTCAGGAGGCAAAGGCAGGCAGATCTCTGAGTTTGAGGCCAGCCTGGTCTACAAAACAAGTTCAGGACAGCTGAGGCTACACAGAGAAACTCTGTCTTGAAAACAACACCAAAAAAAGCAAACTATCCTTCTGTTTTCAGTGGCTTTGGCATAAGACCTCTAAGTGATGCTATCAGTTCCCTGTCCCTGTGATGCAGAGATAAAGACGCATAGCTCCATTGTGATGGAAATACTGTGTCCAGTGTAGAGTGAGATGCTACCGAGTTCATGACATAGGCATCCCCTGCTCCCCTTACTTGGGAACCTACATGGAGACCGAGCTGCCAATTGGCTACATCCGAGCAGAGGGTTTAGGTCCTCTCCATGCATGGTTTTTGGTTGGTGCATCAGTCTTTGCAGGTCCCCCTCGGCTCAGATATTTTGTCAGTCTCTTTGTAGAGCACCTGTCCTTTTGGTTGCCTGTTCTTTGATCACTTCACCCTCGTGATGCAGTCTTGACAGGCCACAGTGGAAGAGGATCCAGGAAGTCTTAATAAGACTTGATAAGCTAGAGTCAGATGGCAAGGGACGAGAACCCCCATTTAGTGGACTAAGGGTAGGCAATGAGGGGAAGAAGGAGGGAAGGTGGAACCAGGAGTAGATGAGGGAGGGAGCTACAATCAAGATATAAAATAGATAAATTGTAAAAAATATAATAAATAAAAATAAATAAATAATAATCAAAAGAGTGAGATGCTATTTGTCCAAGACTCTACAAAGTCAAGTGTGGTGATTCAGACCTATAATCCTAGTACTTTAGAGGCTAGGATTAGCCTCTAAAGACACGAGGTTTGTGAGTTCTGTGTCAGCCTAAGCTACAGACTTCCAGGCCTGCTAGGATGCCACTTAGAGACCATGTTTCAAAACAAAGAAAGAAATTTCACAGGAAGAAGCCATGCCCACAGTGCACCAAAGAAAGTCACAGCAGTCTGTGCATTGTTACAAAGAAAACTGGCATGCAGTTCTGTAGCTCAATCAACTACACAGCCATGGCACACTGAGGGTCATGGACACAAGTCCCAGTGCTTCAGTGCCAGTATATTGTCCTAGAACAATGGGCATCATCTGCCCTAGGTTATCACACACATTCTTGTCACCTTTGATTTTAAGAGTTGTTGAATGTTATGCCTGAGAAGTCTGACTACTTCGTCTATGATAAAAAGATTAACCTTGGTAAGTGTTCTTATCTGCTATATTCCAAATGAGAAATGAGAGCCACTTCTACCCATATCTGAGCCAAATAAGCAAAGCCCAGGGTCCTAAATGGATTAATGCTTTTCCATAAAGTAAAGTAGCGATTACCCACCATGCAGGGCTTGCCCTGGCCTGCATGTTAGCAGAGTGACTTATCTGCCTTCACACTATCTGTCAATGAAATTCCTTTCATAGGAAGTCCTGGTGCAAGTAGAAACCCAAGTGCAAGAGAGGAGAGGTAAATGGGCTCTGGACAGGTCAGCTGCAGAGGCAGCCACACCCACCTGGCTGGCCCTAGCTTACTTCTACGCTTGGACCACCTCGGTAACCTTAGGAAGCAAATATCCAGGCTCCTTCTGTAGGTAGCCATTGCCCAGCCAGGAGAACACTGAGTGGAGACTTCTCCCATGCACTGAGGACCAATGCATAGGGGAGCAGAGGGTTGGGGGGAGCAGGAGATACTGCAGTGTTCTCAAAGGAGGATACTGGGAGTGAAGCACTGGGACTAACTGCTAGTCGTGGCAATATGGGCACATAGCAGGGCTCCTCACTGCATTTCTGGAGAGCCAGGGCAGTGTGAACAATGAAGTCAAGCATCCAAAATTGACTCTTTGGACGTAATATTTACTCTTGCACTGATTCCTTTAGTCCCAATCTGTTCAGTCCATCAGGAACTGGAAGGATAAGCTTCAGTATTTGAAGGTAGGACCAGCTCAACTGTCATTCTCATGAGCTAATAAACAGGGGACCTTATACAAATACAAACAAAGAGCCTAAGCACATGCCCCATGGGCTGCTGGTTCATCACTGATCAGGGCACTTCAACTCTCTACACAAGTCCTGAGTGTAAGAGTTTGTCTGAAGAAAAGGTCAGCTCCTCTAGAAATGAGTGTTGAAGCCTGCACAGAGCAAAGGGGTGTAGAACCCAGTCAACCCCTGAGAGAGGAGGGTGGGCAGGGACGAGTCCAGGAATAGGCTGACAATCCTATCCTCTGGCCACGCAACTTTAGGGTATTGAACTGCTGCCTCCATCTCATAAAACAAGTTCACGGGGATCCCAGCTTGACAAGAAAAGACGGGTGTTTATGCCCCTGATCTCTCAGAACCCTAATGAAACCACAAGGGATGTTTCAAAGAGTACAAAGAAGAAGTGTAATGCAAAAGGCAGAAAGGAAGAGAGTAATACCAGTGCAGAAGAGGCTTCAGGGAGTTTCTAGAAGACACCAGCCAGATAGACAGATGCAATGAGCCAGAAAGGACATAGGGCTGAGTCCTTGGGGTACCAACTGCAAAGACAACAGGAAGCAGAGGCATTCCTGTGGAAAGCATACCTGTCCTCATCCAGGCTGGTAACATGAACTTCCAAAAGTCCCTACTATCCTCTAGGTGGAAAAAGTAAATAACGCAAAAGAAAATACTTATTCTTGTAGTAATAAAGATGATGATGATGATGATGATGATGATGATGATGATGATGATGATTGAGAGCCCTAACCACTAAGCAGGGAAGTCACAAAGAGCTCAAAGTACAAATTGGAGGATCCAAAAGCTAGCAACCAAGCTCAGCTATCAAGAAACTATTTAGGAGAGAAGTACAGGCCTCACTGAGCACACATCCTCAAGCCTCTCTTCCCTCAAGAGAGAGAAGCCAATGAGGATGGAAAGAGCTCCATATGTATCAAGAATGGGGACCACTGTTTTCCCTGATGTGTGCAGCTGGGCTGCCAAACACATACACGGTTAGTTCCAGGAATGGGGACTACTGCTTCTCCTGAGGTTGTACAACCCCATTTTATGAACCAGCTGACATATCATTTTGCTTAAAGCAGCCATCACCTTGAAAGCAGTTACATTCAGGAGCTAGTTTCTATGTCATCCTGCAACACTGCCACCTTTGGCCTCCTCCAAGTGACAGGTGCACCCGTTGGATAGGTGAATCATCTGATATCTACGTGCAAGAAGTAAGGGCATTAGGACTGACAGGTAGCGATGAGAAGCCCCTGGGTCTTCACTCCACTGGCACATGTGGTCCTTGTTCTAACCTCATCTCCCGCGGGAGGAACATCACACACCACAGCCATTCAGAACTGCTCAGGATAACCTCGGCCATACAATGGGCAAGGTCCAGGGTTAGGGACCAGTGAACTTTGTCCCCACCTGCTTCGTGGGGTGCTAGTGGACTATCAAGAACCTTAAGGTCACATCTGTCCATCTATCATGGCTTATGATCAGCAGTCCCAGCCCTGGCAATCTCCCTTGGCTGCAGTGGCTTCCTCACGTAGACACCCTCAGAGCACTGAAAACCAAGATTAATGAGCAATTAGTGCGAAAATCTTGAAGAAATCTGAACTAATTAAATAGCAGATGGAGTTTTAAGGAAATCCTACCCAGGCTTCAGGCTTCAGATTATTACAAAGTCAGGCTCATCCCTTGGTTTGGGGACAGTCTGAAAATGCAGAAGCTTTTCATTTATTCTCTCTCTCTCTCTCTCTCTCTCTCTCTCTCTCTGTGTGTGTGTGTGTGTGTGTGTGTGTGTGTGTGTGTACACACAAGGATTAATGATGGGATTCATCCTCAATAGCCCCTTCTCTTATTAATTTGTTTGTTTGTTTGTTTGAAGCAGTGCTTCTCATTGAACCTGAAACCTGCTGACTCAGCTAGACTGGCTGCTTGCAGGCCTCAAGGATCCTTTTATCTCCATTCCCTCCCAAAGCAAATGATGCGCATCTGGAATTGTAAGTTCATGCTGCCACATCCAGCTTTTTAAACATGGGTTCTGGGTGGGTACTGAACTCAGGTCCTCATGCTGGGATAGCCAGCATCTTAATGAGCCATCACCAATCACCCTGGCCTGGGAACCTCTTTAAACAGGAAGCACGTTTAGTCTTGCCTAGCACATAGTGGGTCCAGCACAAGGGTGTCTTCTGGGATGAGTCTTGAAATGAAAACCAACCTCTCTGCAGCTCCCATATACTCAGCCATGCCTGGACTCTAAGGCCCGGAGTCTCAGAGTGGGCCTGGTCTCTCATTCATTTGGCTCTCCAGCAGTCAAGCCAGGCTTGAAGCCTCTCACTCATAAGCTCTGATGCAGGTGGGGGTTGCTGTGTAACAGAACTCTGGAAATAAAGCTGATGGTACTCACCTCTAATCTATGAGGAAGCAGATGCAGGAGACTCATGACTCCAGAGGCATCCTAGACTGCATAAGAAACCCTGTCTCAAAAAAACAAATCAGCATGAAAAGTAGCTACTGGTGAAGGTGTCAGCTAACTAGTCGCTAGGCTCTGAAGATATTTCAGAGAGAGAGGAAAGACATTTTCAGAAAGCCAGCAGGATGCATGGCCTGAAAGAGGCAGAGAAGACCTGTCTCTTCCCACGGTGACTGAGCATGGGTGCCTGAGACTCTTCCGGCAGCACTCCCAGAGCCTTGTCTTTCTCTCAACACCTGGAGACAGTCCCACCCTATTGTTCTGATCACCATTGCCAATTTTCTGGCTTATCTTGCACTCAAAGGTTAAGTGGGAAACCCCCAAACCACCCTTAGTATCTTTGCTATTGGCCACCAACATCCAGGTTCCATCAGCCCAGGGAGGGTACCATGATGGCACCATTTTACATACTTTTGTTGAGTCCTGGCTCCCAGGGCCTGTCAAGAGGAATCTCCGAATACCCAGAGGGGTTGTCATAGAAAAGATTTCCCTGGATCACAAATGACAACTGGCTTTGCCTTGTGGTTTCAACAAGGCCCCTTGGTAAATCCAATCCAGAGATGCAGATACCCCTGCCTCAAGCCAACAGAGCTCTCTACAAACAGGCCACCCCATCAGAAGCTCTCGTTGCCAGTCCCGGTCACATCCCCAAATAAGTGGCTCTGTAGCTTTGGGCATAGACTTTTCCTCTCTCAGTTGCTTCTTCTGCCAGGCAGAACAGATCTGGTGTCAGGATGTGCGGTGTTTCAGGAGCTTCAGGGTGATGGTGACAGGCTGAGGAGCACCGTGCTGGAAGCCAGGCTGCTGTTCATTGGGTTTTTTTTTTTTTTCTCCTGCAGACACCCTCCCACGCCTCACCAGATTGCTGTCCTGGCCCCTTCGCTAGTTGCCATGGGAAGATGAAAGCACAGAGCTAAGCTGGGTAGGCAGGCATGTTACAGCAGCTTTTTGAGGTTCCAGTCCCCACAGAGGAGAGCTCATCAGGGTGAAGGCTGGCTCGTTAGCACAGAGCCCTTGGCCAGGCCTACTCACGGCCTCTCTGTACATGCCTGGTCCCCAGATTTCAGCTCCTTCCTCACTCAGGCGTGACACCTGGGCAGGCTTAGGACAATTCTTATTCACACTTCTGCTTTTTCATTATTTTTAATTTGCACTTGTGCATGTTTGTGTGTGTGTGTGTGTGTGTGTGTGTGTGTGTGTGTATGTGTATGTGGAAGTGGGAAGGGATGCATACACATGAGTGTGAAGATGCTAGAAAAGGATATCAGATGTCTTCCTGTCACTCTCAACCCTTAAGGCAGGGTCTCTCACTGACTGGAAAGCTTACCATTTCGGCAAGGTGGCTGACCAGCCAATGCCAGGAATATTCCTAGCTCTGACCCCCAGTGCTGGGCTTGTGGACATGTATAACCATACCCAGCATTTATGGAAGTGCTGGGCCCTCATGTTTACACAGAAAAGTGTTTTTAACTCAGTGAGCCATCACCCTACCTCCCATTCCCTATTTCTCAATGCAAATCTCACTCCAAAAGATCTGAGGCTGAGTTTCAGGCCCATGTAGGATATGAGAGTGAGGAAAGTGTCAGAGATAAGCCTGTCTCAGCCAACGACAGCAGCAGCAGCATCCTTCTCCAGGGTAGCCTCTGTCAGGCACTGTACCAAACTGCTTACATGCATGGCCTCAGCAAACCAGACAGTGATCCTTGCAATATGGCCAGAATGCCCACATTGTGGAGGATAGACTCAGGCTCCCACAAGTAAGAAACAGACCAGATAGCTGGGACCATTCTCCAGTTCCCCATAGTAGACACCATTAATGGATCGTGGTCTCATCCCAAGCTCAGTTCTCTGTTTTGAAGCTCCATCCCTATCCCAAAGTTCCCATTATGTCATGGCCCCCACATATTACAGCTCTAAGTCCCTGGAAACCTCTGCAGATGTAACAGGGAAGTGTGCTCTGGACCAGCGGATGGGCCCTGACTGAGGCACACTGTTCTTACAAGATACTGGCAGGAGAGTGACACAGACTGGAAGAGGTTGTATGGCCATAATGACAGAAGTTGGAGGGATATAATTACAAGTCCATATATCCTGGCAGCTACTAGACAATATGAGAGGCAGAGGCATTCTTGTTTTGGCCTCCAGAACTAGCAGAGAGTAAGTTGTTTCTATCTGGTATATTGAGTTTAGAGTCATTTGTGACAACAGCCAAAAAGATCCCAAATGATGGAGCCAACTGACGAAACCCAAGCTCAGCAGAGGACAGCAGCAGCAGCATCCTCTCCCCGAGGTGTGGTAGGCCAGGCACTGCACAGAACTGATTGCAGGCCTGGCCTCATTAAACCAGATGGTTTTCTGTCCTTGGCTGACCTTGCAAACACACACCTGTATTTTCTTCAGGCACATTTGCAGGATGAGTCACACTGAGGCCAATAAAGAGGATATACACTCCAAATGTCCATCGCTGTGTTCCTGGTTCACCTCCACCCACTCCATCCACAGAGATGACAGTAGTTGGAAACAGGAGGGCAGCCCGGGAGCTACCAACTTCAGCTGATTTCACAGCACAGAAGAGTGAGCTGCCTCCTCCTTTCTCAACCTGCCTGAGTATTCTATTCCTGCCAGATGCTCACACAGAGGCAGAAATGCCAACCTCTCCAGGAAACCTGTCTTCCCAAAAGGCACAATGCCTTAGTCTGACCCTGCTTCTTTCACACCCTGGACACATGGACAATGTGATCCCCATAATTCCTGTCTCCACATACATCCTTGGAGCAGAAGTGGGATTCCCATGGCTGTGGTTCAGGGAAACATAGGACTCAATTCTGTTTTCCTTGCCCAGTCCCTTTGCTTTCTTGGACTCAGCTCCATGTACCCCAGTCTCCAAAATTCCCCCTGCCCTGAAATGATGGACAGCAAGCCAGCAGTCAGCCTGGGACACTTCTTGGACCATGAGCATCAAGATCCATGCTCTCAGAATACAGGCTGACTCCAACAGACATAAAAGCAGCCTGGGTTTCTTTTTTTAATCTGTAAGAGCTTGGGAGATTCACATTCTACCCACATCTAAGAGCAGGCAGCCAGGCAGCTGCTCTCCACAGCGTGAAGCTGGCAGAGCCCAGACGCAGACGTGTGCAGCCCCAGGCGGATGTCCAACTGTCCACAGAGCTCAACTCCACAGAGACAGAGATGCGGCTCTCAGCAGCCAAGCTTTCGCCCTGCTTCTGTGCGTGAGGGACCCGACTGCCGAGGAGGCTCACAATCTTTCCCTCACAGCATCTGTCATGCAGGGCATGACTGATGTCTCCTGGCTTGTCCAAGCAGTACGGAAACATAAAATCCCCATTGTCTGATGGAATCCACGGTTGCCTGCCAAAACATCAGAGATCATTCTCAAAACATTTAGTTCAGAGCTCAGCACCTATCTGCTAAGCTTAGTCTGGAGAGTAACTGGCTTCCCTCTTGGACACCGTTGGCTTTAAGAGAAGGTGGCTGATATGCTGGCTGTCCACATCTGTGGTATAATCACAGGGTTTGGCCTTAATCACAACAGAGCCTCAGTTCTGTTTTAGACAATGCCCCCCCCTACCCACCGCCCACAAATGTCTATTAGAGACTTGAAGCCTTTGCTGTTTAAACTTATTAAAAAAAAAAAAAAAAAAAAGCTAGTCCATTCTGCTCCATGTGGAAGTAGGTGGTTGATGGTGGCCTGAAGGACACAAGGCCAGGGCCTCCAGAGTGACAGCAGGGAGGATCATATAGAGGTCACTGGGCAAAACCTGCCTCTTCCAGAGAGCAGACCTGGAAGGAGCCTTAGGGTCTCTGCTGTTTGGTAGAGATTAAGTGGGGAGGGGAGTGAGGGAGAAAAGGAGGGAGGGAGGGAAGTGGGAAGGGATAAAAGAGGAGTAAGTAAGGGAGGAAGGGTAACTTGAGGATGGAAAGAGAGGAAAGAAAGGAAGAGACAAGATGGGCGTGAACAGATCATCCAGGGAGCATTCACATAGGCAGCAAGAACTGACTCCATGGTTCTTCCTAGCAGTGTCCACTGAGCTGGGACAGCTCAGCTCAGCCTTGATGTGGGGATCCCAAAGAAACAGCAGCAAACCTGCCTCAGACCGTAATTGGGAGCAGGGTGCAGATGGAGAAAAGTACTGTATTGAGTCCATACACACCTCATAGCAGGTTAAATTGGCCTGAGACAGTTAACCAGGAAGAAGTCTAAATTTGAAAGCCAGCATTTTCACAAGAAGCCAAGTCAAAGAATATTAGGGGATGATTCTCCTCAGGGCCAGGTCCTAGCTTTATCTCTCTCCATTCATCACTTCCCTGTCTTGTCTCTTTCTTTCTTTCCCTTCCTCTCCCTCCCTTCCTCTCCTTTTCTTTTTCTTTAAGTACAGACAGATCCCAACTTGCCCTACCCCCTCTGCTGTTTCAGAGTTCCCATGCCACTTCAGGGGTTGAAGTAGATTCTGGGACCTGGGTCCTCCCCGTGTGATAGTGAGGCTGATGTCAGCGCTTTGCTAACTGCTGTACGTCAGACCTGGAGATCACAGTTTAACTTCACTGGCTCAGGGATCTGAGTATGACCTACAAGGCTGGTAGGACTATGTACCTCCATTACCTGGTACAGAGAGTGGGGGTGGGGGGCTCACATGATCTCACCATCATCCAAAGCTTCCTCCAAGCTGTTTGTTCACCTACAACATTGCACCTGCAATGCTGACAGGACCCAAGCTTTCTATCCATGCTGCATGGACACTTCACAAATAAACGAACATTTGTAAGGACTAGCCAGGAAGCACGTGAGAAGGCAAGGCTATGGAGAAACCCCATGGTCCATGATTCACAAGTCTGTATGAACAGAAACACAGTGTGTGTACTCACAACTCACCCCTACACATACATATACACACATAGCATAGACACATACATAGAAATGAGACTGGCCATGGACAGGTATGGGCCTCCTTGTCTTCCTTAGAAAAAAGGAAGGCCTGCTGAAGACACTTCAGGATGGCAGGGCCCTGGCTCTAAGCTCCCAGTGCAGCATGGGAAAGCAGGTGAGCAGTCTACTATGGTTTGAATGTGTGTCCATCCCTCCCTCTTTTAAGTAGAAACTCTCTCTATATAGCAGTGTTGGGCTGGAAGCTAAAGCAACTCAGGCCATCATGTCTCACCAGCACGATGGCTACTGTGAGAAGGGCTTTCAGAAGAAAATTTACCCTCTTTCACTATGCCCCAGAGGGCACAGTCTTCATCCTGCTTCTCCCTGCCTCACAGTGAGAAGTCCCTCACCTTCCCCATAGTTCCTGCCCTACAGATCATGAGCTATCAGTCTCTACCTGCGTAAATGACCCCAGTGTCCTACTGCAGCAGCACTGACCATGTGCTACTTCCTGGGAGGACCCAAGATGTTTGTTCCCCCCACAATGCTTTGCTTCTCAAGAACAAAGATCTCCCCAAGCCCTGGCCCACACTGGTGAAACTGGAAATCTACATTGAATAGAACATCTAGAATCAGTAGGTATATTGAGGTAAGCAAACTTTCAAGGCAACTTAAGTTCAGTGAAAACAGACCTGAGCCCAAGCATGTTCATACCAGTAGCTGGTTATTGCAGAGCAGGGAACAAACTCCACCCACTGAAGAGGTCAGGAGAGAAAGACATAAGCATCAAGGACTATCTCTTTGGGAAATAGGGATACTTTGTGATGCCTCAAACCAAACAGAAAGTTCAGTGGTCAGAGGCAAGCCAAGGAAAAGAGGGCAATTCTATGGCCAATCAGAACCTTGACCCTGCATTAGATGAGGGTAAGGGGCCAGGAGTGGCCTGTGTGAACGAGGTAAAGGGGTGGTGTTATGAAGCACAATTTTGTGACTGAAATACAAATGCCTTGTGAGTAACCCCCAAGGGCACAGCAAGGGGATAACATAAAGACAATTTTGATGCTGAAAAGATCAAGGAGGAGGCTGTCCACAGCGTGCAAGACCAGAGCAGGATGAAGACCTGACACTGAGTTAGAGGCTCAGTGAGAACCTGGCAGAACTGAATGTGGGTCTAAGCCTGTTGGTTTGGACCACGTAGGAGGAGGCAGAGTGCTATGAAGGAAGCAGGTGGGCATCGTGGAGGAGTCAGAAAGTGGCCTGGGAGGCCCTGGAACAGGGTCTTCACTGAGGTTGTGGAGCAGTGTGCATGAGGTAGAAGGATTCTGTCCATACGATAAGAAGAGTCCTTATCTGGAACAGTCTGGAGAGTTGATGAAATGCAGTTCCTAAGGGATCAAAGAGATATGCAAAACCTGAATTCCAGGCCCTGGCTGTGGAAGAGCTGAGGATGAGATGTAGGTGGCCATTGGCAGTGGTCAAGCCCTGCTTACATGCTAGATGGGCAGAGGGCAGTTAGGCCTCCAGAGGCTGGATACAGGATCAGGTACAATTAGGAAGAAAGTCAGGGATGGCCCGGGCTGCAGGTTTTGAGTGCTCTGTGAGTCTCCACCAGTGTACAGCACAGAAGCCTTGGGAAGCAGGGACGTAGCCCAGAAGCTCTGGAGAGAAAGTGGAGCTCTAGGCAAAGATGGAATATCAACCAGAGAGAGGCCAAAATCACCAGGGCTTGTCACTGGGTGGAAAGGACATGACCAGACTCTGGGAGTTAGAGCCATCAATGGGGTAAGAGTGGTATCCAGGAAAGCTAGAAAGCCAGGCCTCCCTCATCCAATCCCCTGGAAGGTCATCCAGGAGCAAGCTTAATGGGTCTACTGCAAGTGACCTTGAATACCCTTTCCTCTGGGCACTGTGCAAGCAATTTTCTCAGTTCTCACAGCACCCTGCCTTCCAGAGGTATGGGCTTGGAGAGTGACACCTGCAGAACCTCGAATGAATGAATGAATGAATGAATGAACGAACGAACGAACTGATATGCATGTTGCCTCTAGCCAGCAGCTGGGATCCCCTCCCCAGCCAGGGAAGCTGGCCTCAGCTTAGGCTGTTCAATCTCCACTGTAGCCAGTGCAACGGGCTGGGACAGGACAAGTTGCCAAGCATGCAGCTGACTGTGCACACTGGTGCCAGAGCAGAGCATGAGCACCTTCTAGGACTTCAGATGCACAGGACATTTCCAGTGCCACTGCCTATACTTTCTCCACAGTGCCAGGACTATACACACATGGGCATACCTACATTTGTGGTTCATGTGTACAAAAGTACATGTACTGTACACACACCCAAATGTGTACAACCACAAATGTGCACATGTGAACACACAGACATAATCCACAGTCCATTGACTCCCTCAGGAATAGTGTCCTTCTCCCCCTTACCTCCTTTGCAACTTGGAGAACCTTCTGGCCTCCTGCCTCCCCAGTGAGCGCTCTCTGCATACAGGGACTTCCCAGCCCTGTCCTGCCTGCCATGGGCTGCTCTCCTGCCATCTGGTCACAGAGTCTGAAAAGCATGGGCAAGCAGCCAACTTGGCCCCAGCTCTGCTTGGAGGCTGGACTGGCAGATAAATTGGTTGTGGAGGGAGAGCAAGAAGGGGGGGGGGCGGGGGGGGCCTGGGGGTGGGGGGTGTAGGCAGAGGAAGAATTTTAGACTCACCCTCTGCTAAGCCATGCTCCAGCTTTCCAAGCTCATTGCACTGCTGTGAAGCTGACAGAGTGCCAGCCAGGAGCAGGCAGATGGTGCCGGGCGGGTGTGGGCCAAGCTGGAGTGGGCAAGGACCTTGTCAGCATAGACATAGGGCAGCAGCCCTACCCCCACTGCCCTCACCCCAGAAAAGGTGTGGCTTGCCAACCTCACTCCCTGTAGGGGATGGTCCAGCTCATCCTGGTTTATTCCTGTCCTGGGAGGCACTGACCTGAGACCCTGAAATGGCTCAGGAGAAGACTTGGTCCTGGCACACACTGGGCAGGTGGCCTGATGTCAGCTCTTGCACAAAGCAGTTCTGACATTAGTGTGGCCTCTGAGATCTCCAGAGATAAACCCTGGACAGCACAAGATTTAGATTTCAAGATACGCTGGCTTTGCTGTGGCCAGTTGTTACTAGAGGCTGCTGGTCTGTCTTCTGGGAAGAGGAATGAGGAATCTATGACAGGGGCCAGCAGTGTGGTTTTTGTCACATAGATGAGTGTCTAGTAAAACTTACCTGTCTCTCACACCACAAACTGAGTCCTATCATCCCCTTTTAATCTTGTGAGCATGATCTTGCAGGCCCGCAGTGAATCAACCCCTGCAAGGCAGGTAACAATCACACATGGGACCACTTGACAGTGCATGGCTAGGACCCCTGCATGTAGAACAAGACCCAAAGAGTAAGTGAGGAGACAGCCATGCCCACTACAAAAAGGCTCTCCCTGCATTTGCTGCTTGGCCCAGAGCACTTGTGAACTGCAGGGCTGCTGGAGGCTGGGATGCAGCACACAGAGGGATGGATTCAGGGGGGCTCCTATAGACAGGTCCACTCAGGCCTGCCTGTGCTGTCTGCAGTCTGTGCAGCCACAGCTACTTGATGTCTGAAGTGGGTCCAAGAAGGAAGATGAGAAAGGAAAACCTCCAATAGAAGTCAGAGGAAATCAGCCTAAATCTATGTAATGCTCTCTGTCTTGGGTTTGAACATGCCTCCCCCAGCTTCACCTGTTTTCAGCATGACACAGTGTAGAAGGTAGAAAAGTCTTCAAGGCCCTGAGCTGTCTAAATGCCAAATAACCCTTACAAATAGCAATGCCACAGTAGACATACCATAGCAGTAGAAACATGCCCACCAAGCCTCCCTTTGATCCACCCTGCCACTCAGGTCTAAGTAGGCCAGCATTTAACATAAAGCTTTTTTTCTTTAACTTTTCTAGAATGAAACCATTTGAAATTGGCAAGAGGATGCCAAGACCAAAGTACCTGCCCCCACCTTCCACCCCTGCACTTCCCCAGACGCCCGTGTTCGTGAGGAAACTAAGTCCTTTAAGGACATTGTCATTTACAGATCAAATTTATTCCCATGAAAACCGATTGGATGTGTAAGAACTTTATCATTAGAAGGAGCATGTGGCTACCCCAGTCTCAAGCTAAACTTGACTATGAGAGTGGCCACTCTAGTCACTCCCCAGATATCCCTGTGTTAAAATCCTACTCATGGGTGAAGCTGTTCAGAGGAGGAGGGTATGGCAAACCCTTTCGTAAGCCCAAGGCCCTTAGGATGGGGGGTTAGTTTATTTATAAAAAGCAGGCCAGGAAGCTCTCACCCCCATCTACCACGCAAGAACATGAAAAGACAGCTATGAGGCATTCAATAAATCTTCTCCAGGACCTACCAGGTCTCTTTCCTAAACTCCCTAGGCTCCAAAAGGATAGGGAAGTAAACTTCTGCCATTTATAAGCCACTTCACATATGGTGATTTGCTATGGAAATCCAGACACAATGAGACAAGAATGGGGTCTTTCTGTAGCAAATACCTAAAACCATGGAGACAGCTTTGGAACTGGGTGATGGATATAGGAAGTAAGAGGAAAAATATCCAAGGCTAGACCATGATTGGATGAGTCTGTGAGGGCTCAGAGGAGAAGGAATGCCATAGAGAAAACCTCAGCTTCCTTAGAGGACACTTAAGTGATTCTGGAAGTTAGTAAAGTAATGGTCAAGAGGACATTCTGATGGGGTAGAGGCTGGTAGCTAGGAGCACACTCTTGGACTGTGCCAGAGAGGCAAACACTCTGTCTGAACCATGTTGATGGCTGTAGAAGGTAGGACCTGAGACTGATTAAACTGCACATCTGAACGAGAAAATACCCAGATAAAATGCTTATTCTTTAAAATAAAATGATGTAAGTACAAAGTTGTACATCAAAAGGCAAGTGGAACTTAAATTTCTGAATCCTTCTCAGCCTGCTCATATTGGGAAATTTGAGAAAGCCTCTTAAGGAGACAGCAGGAATAGATACGGCCAAGTGAACACTTGACACGGAGATTAGTATGACTTGCCCATCTAAACGGAAGCCAGGACTCGCCATCCAAAACCAATGGAAGAGAGACTCTCAAGGCATTTTGGAGCTCATCAAGTATGCGCCATCAGAGTGCAAGGCCCAGGAGCAGAGTGGAACAATGTGAAAGGAGGGCCATGGCTGCCTAGGGCTGTCACGCCCAGTCTGACAGAATTTTAGATGCTCTAGGCAGGTGCAATGTTGGCAGGCAGTTGTGGCAAATAGTTTGTGCAGGAAAGTTACAGGGGCTTGGAACCTCCTGCTGGATTTCAAGATGCCCCTGAGAGTCATGGAACCCACCACAGGGATGGTGCCACTGCAGAAAGTGCTAAGACAGCTATGAGACATAGAACTGCTCAAGGCCATGAATGCAGAGCTGCCCTATGGCTGGGTATTCGATCCTCACATGACAAAGCCACGGGCATGGGCTTTTCCAACACATGCACACTAGAACACACACATACACACATGTGCACATACACAATCACATAAACACATGCATAAAAACATACACACATATATACACAAAAATAAACACATACATAATCACACAGATACACTCACACACAAACACACACACTCTAAAGCATGGAGACAAAGGTTACTTTTGATCCTTAAGAGTTGACACCCTCCCTTTATCCCTCCCTTCTTTCTTTCCTCATTCCTCCCCTTTGGAACAGGAATGTCTGACCATCATTGTGACAATGTTTGATCGTGTCTACTCACAGCTCAAGGGAAATCTTCCCCAGTATAAAACATACCTTTGAATCTCACCAGTATATGATTAGGTGAGATTTAAAATTTTTGAAGTAACACTTTTCTCTGGAATTAGTTAATATTTTAGGGTGATTGCTATGGAATTCATTCCTCCAGTGAGAAGAACAAGTACTTGGTAAGGGTAGGAGCAGGATGCTATTTTTGAATGTGTATGTGTATGCACATACATATGTCTACATGTTCCTTCCATCTTTTTTTTTTTTTTTGCTTGTTCATTCATTTGGCCATTCCCACCTTTGGCTGTGCAAGGACACAGTAACAAGGTACCATCTTGGAAACATTAAACACTGTCTGCCGGGCTGACAACCTGACTATGGACTTCCCAGACACTAACAACTGTGAGAAATGAATTCCAAGTATTTGAAAATTATTTATAAACTCAGGTTGTATTTTGACAAAGCAGCACAATTAATCTAGGATGGTTATATTTATACACAGAAACACACACATATATGTAATTTCACAGAATTTCCTGCAAATTATAGTACAATTTGGAAGTGGGAAGGAAGTGGACAGCATATATCTCCCATCCCTTTAAAAGGTCCTGAAATCTGTTCATTGATCACCTACTTTCTCCAGTTAGGAATGTACCTAAAACCAGCAGGGCCCAGTGGTATGTGACTAATCCCAGCTATTCAGGAAACAAGGGAAGAGGACTGCAAGTTCAAGGTCTGCCTGGATTGCAAAATGCATGTGACACCAGAGAGGACTTAGTGAAACCCTGTCCACATTTGGTTCCCAGCACCCACCTGAGATCTAACATCCTCTCTGGCCTCCAAGAGCATGCCCAAGGTGTACAATGGATAAGCATGCATGTCGACATACATGTAAATAAAAATAAATGATAATAGGAAAAAGTTGCTGTCTTGGTGCTCAGTGCTAGTATGCTTTCCTAGTGTGTTTTCAAGCCCTGTGCTTAGGGATGGGGGACAGTTAACATCACATGCTCATGATGGTATCCCAGGAGTCATGCTTCGCTGATTCATCTGTAGGCGTCCTTGGGTCCACATAGGTACAGCCTCAGCTCTAAGTAAAAGTTATATATAACCCCAGACCCCTGTGGATGTGGCTTCAGGTCCCCATGAACATGACCCCAAATGTATAGATATAGTCTATGGTATACACAGATGGTGTACATAGCTTCTAGAATTTGGGAATCCAGGTTCTAGAATGCAGGTTCTGTCCCTAAATCTCTGCACAAGAAGGTAATGGAATGTCCTAATTTTGGAAACTTCCTACCCTAGGGGCAGAAGATTCTATGGAGAAAAGTTTTTCAGGTTTGCCCAGATATACCATGTGAGGTCAGTAGGTACACAGATTCACATGGAGTAAAGAAAAGATTGTCTACGTAAAGTCTTTTCACCGCTCAGGGACATACAGAGCCAGGTCTCTATTGCCAGGTCAACCACAAGACTGCTCCAACAGACTATGGCTTTGTTTACCTAGTTAGAGAGGAGCCAAGAGCTTCCCTTTCTTACTCAGAACTCAGCCCCGGAGACACAATGCAGCCTTTTCTCTTCCTTGGTACCAGGAATGTGTCATGGTTCTTTCTCTTCTTGATGAGAATGAAAAAGAGAGGAGGAGCTAAGAGAAGACAGGGTGGAAGAGCACCGTGTGGCCTACAGGCCACAAACAGCCTCTGGTCTTCAACATTGTCCAGGTCTCAGCATGGCTACAAATAAAGAACTGCATTTTGAGCTTATGAATACACCAAGACTTTCTTTGTCCCTAAGCTTCCCAGGCTACTTTCAAAGACACAGGGAGGAAGTCGGGTCAGCTCATTCCTTCTCCTGTCCCATCTGTACCAGGCAGGGAGGGTAAAACATGAACAGAGCATGAGAGAAACAGCAAGCCCCACTGAGGGCAGAGGCAAAGCCAGACCACCAGCCAAGTGGGACACAGACCCTGTTCTCATGAAAAATTCAACCTACCACAATCTTCCTCAGCCTAACACTACAGCTGACTCTTCGTGGAAGAGATGGGCCGACATCAGATGGCATCACTGTCTCCAGAGTGTGGCACAGAAATCTCCATGCACCTGGTATCTTGCAGTTCACACAAGTGGAGTGTGAAGGAGGGGAAGCTAAGCAAGCCAAGAACACCCATGTGTGTCATCTGCTGTCTGCTGCCTTGTGTAGACAGGTGCTCATGCTCCCTCTACACAGCGAGGCAATGCTCTGTGGCACTGGGATGTTCTCTCCACCCCTCTCTCTCTGGCATGCACAATGCAGACAGCTAGAGCAATGGTGCATTCTGTGTTAGTACCCCGTGTAGAAAGCCACAAGCTGGCACAGCCAGGAGGAACCCCTCAGCAAACCAAGCAGGAGCCTTCCTACTCTCTGAGTTTTATCTTCCAGAGAGACACCTCTGGAGACAGTACTCTTCTCTCCTGCACATTGTTTTCTTTTGTCTGGATTGTCTTCTCTTCAGAACGAGCACCCCAGACCTAGGGAACACCAGAAGCCCTGGGGAAGATGTGGATAGCTGCTGGCTCCCTCCTATCTTCTCTCCCTTGCTGGGGCCCCTTGTTCTCCTTCCTCAGGCATCCATCTCTTGGAGCATCCTCTCAATTTCTGTGCCCAGAACTTTCTCAACCAGGGGCCATGTGAGTCTGTCTTTACATGCTTTACATGCTGTGGTGAGGCTTCAGCATCCCATGGCTCTGGGCTGTAGGGTCTAGAATCCACGTAAAATTGCCACTCTGGTGCCTTGAGAACCGTGTGAAAATGTGAGTTAGAATGTTGGTTCTGTTAACTATTTATGAAGGAAACCACATCTGGTCAAGAGGGGCAGCACCTATCTGTCAGGAGGGACAGCATCTGTCAGGAGGGGCAGGATCTGGTCCGGAGAGGCAGCACCTGTCAGTCACGAAGGACAGAAAAACTGCACCTGTCAGGAGGGACAGCACCTGTCAGGAAGAACAAAGGAACTGTACCTATTAGAGAGGACAGCACCTGTCAGGAGGAGCAGCAGCTGTCAAAAGGGGCAGGCAGCACCTGTTAGAAGGGACAGCATCTGTAAGAAGGGGCAGCACCTGTCAGTCAGGAGGGACAGCACCTGTCAGTCAGGAGAGACAGCACCTGTCAGGAGGGACAGGGAGCATCTGACAGGAGGGACAGGCAGCACCTGTCTGAAGGGACAGCATCTGTCAGAAGGGACAGCACCTGCCAGCCAGGAGGGGCAG
>NW_026585644.1:14859520-14886768 GCF_907164565.1 Psammomys obesus
GACAGCATCTGTCAGAAGGGACAGCACCTGCCAGCCAGGAGGGGCAGAATCTGTCAGTCAAGAGGGGCAGTACCTGTCAGCCGGGAGGGGTAGAACCTGTCAGTGAGAAGGGGCAGAACCTGTCTGTCAGGAGGGACAGCACCCATCAGTCAGGAGGGGCAGAACCTGTCAGTCAGGAGGGGCAGCACCTGTCAGTCAGGAGGGGCAGAACCTGTCAGTCAGAAGAGGCAGCACACTGTCCTCCCACTTTGATGGGGGCATGGCCAGGCTCTATACCTCAGGCCTTGGATGTGACTCTGTAAACAGACATATGTTTGTATCTAAGACATCTGGGTCCCTCCTCTTCCTCGTTGCAAGTTCTTCTGTTACAGGTCCTTGATCAGGGCTCCGTGGAGACCCATCAGGGAAAGCAATTTTCCTGGCTTGTGCAGAGGTCTAGCATTACAAACTTCCCTAAACATAAAAGAGTTAATCCAATTGGGCAGATTTCACCTGGCTAAGAGACCACCACTTGGAAATGTGGAGCCATCCCAGGAAGGTCAACCTACCTTAAACCACACTGACATGATGGGGGAACAATTGACCAGTTAACAAGATAATGTACTTCTCCTTGTCAGAATTCCTGCCCCTGGTGCAGCTGCTACCAGTTCCATTGAGGTCCTGTTGATCTCTCTGACTCAGGAAATTATCATTTTCCCCTTTCTTCTTTTCTGTATCTTTCTCTGAAATTCTGGGTTTTCTTTCTCTTCCTCTGAAGCCCCCCTCCATGGCACACAGCTGTTTTTCTGGCACATGGCTGACCTTCATGCCAGCTTAACTCAAATTGAGTTTTCCTTCCTCTTCATCTCCTCCTCCAGGCAGCTGCTGATGTTTATAGTTTGCCTGTCCTTGGGTTTTTATTTTAAAGTCTCATGAAACTGCCCTTTTAAGTCCATTCTGGGATTCTTTCATTGAGACTAAGAATACCAAGAGAGGACCCTCATTTCTTCAATAATATGTAACAACTCTAGGGGACTCCCCCCCTAAAGCCCTTGTAACATTTATGTGGACTCCTATTCTCTCTCCCATTTCCAAAGGCCCCATGGAGTTCCTGTGCTCCAGGACAGCCACCTGCTAAAGCTACTCAAGCCTCTTCAGGGGACACATGGCCTTGTGAGTCTTCCCAGCGGCTGGCTTCAGAGCAGCGCTTCTGTGCCAAAGGCACAGCTGGTATGGGAAGCCCTGGTGAAGATCCAGACTTGCCTGAAAAACGGTGACCAGACAGCAGGAGCCACTGTCACCCCAGGGCAGATGTTGTTGGATTCACACCAGTGATCAAGCTGTCAGGATGCTAGGTGCAAGGGTTCCCAGGGCTCTTTGTTAGGATAGATTGGGCAAAGGTCACTGGAGTGCTACTGTCAAGACAGCAATAGATGAGGGTTCTATCAGTCAGGGTCATCCAGGCTCTTGTTATAGTGGGACCATTTCATGCAGGTCTAAACAAGCATTGGCCTTCAGAGTACCTTGGAACTGTAGTCATGGCAACAAAGTACACAGGGAAGTACAGTGATATTGAGGTCTACTGTAGTCATAACAGAGCTATTAACATTCCCTTTTAGGATGGGAGGAAAGGAAAAGTTACCAGAACCTCGGCTGAGTTCACCAGCAGCTGGGACACCGAGGCTGCATCCTTCACTCATCATCCATGATGGAATGGGGCTTTACAGTGAGACAGCTGCTTCTGAGTCATCCATGTTTCTATAAGTAACCCATCATCTACGTGCCTATAAATAGCTCTAATAAACTCACTAGCTCAACCAAACCAGACCTGGAAAAAAAAATAATTTCCTTGACATGTCAGTTTTCTATCTGGGGAAAAGAGCTATTTCTTTGTATTTCCCTGGAAAAAGAACACAACAAATTGGTAGCTGAAATGGAACATGACAGATCCAAGGATGAGCCTGGGAGGAGAGGTTGCGTGTCTATCATGGGTATTACATGCAGCTGAGGCTAAGCCATCAAAGAGTGGAATATCTGAAGGTGGATCCCAGGGCTGTCATCTTTTTCTGATGTGGTATGGAGTAGTGAGCCTCCACGATGAAGGGCCAGCCCATGAAACGGAGATTGAAGGGCTGAAAAATGGATGGCGGTCCCTGAAAGTAGCACATATGGAATGAGATTTCCAGGAAGCTATCGTGGCAGTCACATGGCTCCTGAGATGTGTGGACATACAACCGAGGTTGAACAATCTACCCATAGGAGTGTGCCCATGCCAGGAGAAATGGGCATGAGAAAGGCATCTTCTGTAGTCACCTCTGATTTAGCTGGAAAAATGGATTTTAAAAAAATGAGGGATAACTGGCTTTGTGTTTCTTACAGCTCCAGGGAGTCATAAGGCAAAGAGCAAAAATTAGATCTGTCCTAAAGAAGCCCTTGTGGGATCCAAAACATAGAACCAATGGGAAGAATTAGACAAGGCAGAGGGACGAGACAAGATATCAATGATTGTGAGGACTGAGGGAGCTAGGCGTGAGAAAGGTAGTGTATCATGTCTGACTCACCAGGCCATACAGAACTGTGCTTAGTGGAGAGGTGGACACAGGCTTACTTAGCAGAGACCTCGGCACTAGTGTGGGATGTTAGTGGCATTCTCAAGCCTTGTGGTGGGGCAAAATCTCTCTGGCTATTGATACTAGAAGATCTAAGTGATTTAGATTGGCATGTATGTCAGGTTTGTGAAGCTCTAAAGCAAACAAGAGACATAAAGAAAAATTTTTAATAATTAAAAAAAAAAAACAGACAATGAAGAGGTCATCTGGAAGCAAACGTGACGAGAATTGTGCCAGGCTAGAGTTCCTATGGGGGAAAGGGAAATGGAGAAAACCAGATGCTTGTCATGAGAACTTCTTGATGGCTTTGTAGCCTGGGACAGCACTGTAGTGATAGACTGACCGACGTTGATGTTCCCCACTGCCATGCAGGAAAGCGGTCTTGAGGGCTGGGATCCTCCCAAGCCATGTTCCCAACCAAGGGCCCATGATTTCTTGACAAGAGGTCCATGCATGGTAACTGGAGGTTCCATTTGACACTGCATATTTGCTGAGCTCCCTAATGGTATGTGAATCCTAAGGCTTTGGTTGCTGCTAGAGGCAGATCTACCTTATTCACAAAAACACCCCCCCTAAATATCACAGCAAAGGATGGATAGAGAGAGAAAGAAAGGGGGAAAAACTGAACAAGATAAAACTTGTCTTAGGGTTGGAAGTTAATCTAATCCACAAAGTGTTATTGCTATAGATGTAAACATCAGTGTCCTGAATTCTGTGTTCCCACTCCTGGCCAACAGGCTGTTGTTGGTTGCTAGATCCTGATGGGTACTGTGCCTGCTGTTCTTAGCTCATCCAGTTTCTCCATCCTCCAAGTGGGGTCCCAGAGGTATAGAGCATGTGTCCAGTGTTCCAGAACAAGCCAATGACAGGACTGGCCTCCTGTGTGCAAGGAAATCTGTATCCACAATGCTGAGAGAGGTCCTACTGTATATGCATTCATATGCATACACAGGTATGACTGTGTGTCTGTGTACACGTGAATGTATTTTTCTGTGTATCTGTATGTAGGAGCCAACATATGTTACTCAGGCTGTAGACAGGGTGGCTATGTGTTTATTGGGAAAAGTGTGCATTTGTGTATATAGCTTTAGATAGATAGATAGATAGATAGATAGATAGATAGATAGATAGATAGATAGACAGACAGATATGTACTGTGCATGTCTGTATGTGCATGCATTGTGTGTGCCCCATACATGAGTCTATGCATGTGTGTATCATTATGCCTGTACATAATAGTTTGCATATAAATTTGTTTCTGCATATGTTTACACATATATTCCTGTGTATATGGACTACAGATAGTAAGGGAGCAGGCTAGGCTTATTGATAGACAGGAATTCTGAGCCCAGGATGGTATTCTGATAGTATATCTCAAAGGCCAAGGCTCTGACTATGTGAGAAAATGGACTCCCAAACTGAACTAAGTCCTTGCTGAGCAGCCATGGATTCTGCCATCAGCTCACTGATCCTCAGTTCCATTCACCAATGGAGGAGCAAGTGTGACTCTTACTGCTTTAAGATAATAAAACCAAAGCTCAGAGTTTGCCTATCATTATCCAACAAAGGAAAGAAAAAAAATATCAAGAAATAGAGTTGTGTCAACTATTCTTTGTGTCCTGGAATGACAAAAGTGAACCTTCTAGACATCTGTGAAGGTAATGTACAAGTGTTCAGATGTTTCCTTTGAGTGCCACACATTTCGCATATCCTTTGCGTCTTCCAAACCATAGCCCATCAAGCAGGAAGTGGCCAGTCTCTGCATCCATCTGACCCAGTTACACCAAAAGGCTGAGCTTGGCTCCCTTCTCTTCCTTCCAGTAAAGGGGAAGGAGCATGCCCCTTTCAGCCCTTCTGGAGCCCACATGGCTCCTAGGCCACAGCTGAGGTCTCTATTCTTGACAGGAGGTCCATGCAGGGTGAGTGGAGGTTCCATTTGACACTGCATATTTGCTGAGCTCCCTAATGATATGTGAATCCTAAGGCTTTGGTTGATACTGGAAGTAGATCTACCTTATTCACAAAAACACCCCCCAAATATCACAGCAAAGGATGGATAGAGAGAGAAAGAAAGGGGGAAAAACTGAACAAGATAAAATTTGTCTTAAGGATGGAAGATTATCTAATCTAATCTAAAATAATCTAATGCTGCTGTCTTCAGAACGTGATGGGTGAAATTTGATGTTTTCTCCTCTCCTGCACACATTAAAATGTAGACTCCAAATGGAATCTCTCAGACACAAGAGCATTTGGGGAAATTTTCTACTGGACAGGGCATCCAAAGGGCCACACTTCACAGGCAAGCCCAAGGTGCCCCAAACTCTAGTCTCAGATAAAAAATGGGTCTGATCTGTGTCCATTCTCAGCTGCACATCCAGCTGCTTCATCCATACCATGACCTCAGTGCCCACTGGGGGCCATACTAGTTCATAAGTACTGTCTGCTCCTTCAGATACAGGAGGAGGTAAAAAAAAAAAAATGTGGGGAAAGGCACAAAGAAGAAAGCCATGAGTGTTGCCCTAGGATGCCTTTGAACTGGGAACAATCAAGAAAGGCTCACGTAATCATGGGGAGGTCAACGAAGGGGTGAAACTGAACTCTGCCTCTGGAACTAGAAAGGATCATCCTGTGTGAGGTAACCCAGACTCAGAAAGACACGCATGGTATGTACTCACTTATAAGTGGACATTAGCCAAAATGTCCAGTATTACCAATGCTACAATCCACGGGCCCAACGAAGCTAAGGAGGGCCCAGGGGAGGATGCTTGCTTGCATCTCATGCAGAAGAGGAAATAAAATAGACATATGAAGTAGATGGAGGGAGGGACCTGAGTGGGAGAAGGGGTGGGAAGGGTAACAGGGACAGGGATCAGGTGGGGGTAAGAGGGAAAGGGCAGAGGGAGGACTGGGAGAGAGAAAAGAAATCTGTAGGGCAGCATCTGGATGCTCTGGGATAGGGGAGGCTCCTGGGAGTCTTTGGGGGTCACCCTAGCTGAGACTTCTAGCAGCAGGAGTTAAGAAGCCTAAAGTCATTACCTCCTGCAGTTTGGACTTCCAGTGGGAGGGAGGGCAGGGTGATACCAGCCCACCCATAAAACCTTCTTTCCTACAAAAAATGGAATCAATTGAGGAAATGGCAAACCAATGACTATCCCAACTTGAAACCCACCCAATGGGAGGAAGCCAACCCCTGACACTATTAATGATACTCTGCTATGCTTGCAGACAGGAGCTTAGCATAACTGTCTCCTGAGAGGCCTCATCTAGCAGCTGATGGAAACAGATGCAAAAAACCCACAGCCAAACAATAGGCCAACCTCATTTAAAGGAAGAGTGAGATGAAAAACTGAGGGAGCAAGAAGGGTCAAGGATATCACAAGAAGGACCTACAGGGTCAACTAACCTGGGCCCATGGGGGCTCACAGAGACTGAACCAACAACCAGAGAGCACGCATGGGCTGGACCTTGACCCCTACACATATGTAGCAGATGTGCAGCTTGGTCATCATGTGTGTCCCCTAACAATGGGAGTAGGGGCTGTCGCTGACTCTGTTGCCTGCCTTTGGATCCCTGTCCCCTAGCTGGGCTGCCTTGTCTGGCCTCAGTGGGAGAAGATGCGCTTAGTCCACCTGTGACTTGAGGTGCCAGGGTGGGTTCATACCCCTTAGGGTCCCCCCCTTCTCTGAGAGAGAGAGAGGGGATGAGAGAGGAGGCATGAGGGCAGGACTGGAAGAAGAGGAGGGAGGGGGCTGGGATCAGGCTGCAAAACAATTAAATTTAAAAAGAAAAAAAAGACTCTTTTGAATGCTAAGCTAGTACCACAGATTTCATTTAATAATTTCAACCATCCAAGCTTATCTTCCCAAGAGGGGAGTTTCCAAGACAGCTGGTCTGAGTTTATAATATCAGGATCAATAGGGCCAATGCTGGTACCTGCCCTGCTCAGGCTCTCCATTTCCTTTGCGCCTGGGACAGGATACTGGCATTTTCCTGAGATGTCCCAAATCACTGGGTCTATGTACTTGAAGCTGTCATCAGTCCTGCTAAAGCAATCGTCCTGGTGGTTGCAAATGAGGGCTTTGGGAATGGTGGCATCTGTGCTGCTGTGCCATTGTGATTATTGTAGTCAAAGGGAATTGATAGTAGAGTAATGCTAGAATGTGCAGTGGCCCCTAAGAAAGGCCCCTGGGGTCACCTACAAGGTCAGAGCGTATTTGATGTCCAAGAGCATGCTCCTCCTTGAGGGGAGTCCCTAGGAAGACCCTGTGGACACCTAGAACCTTGTTAGGGTACCATTATGAGGGCCAACCTCTCACTGCTTCCCAGTTCCAGGTATCTAACCCACTGTGGGAGTCTAACACACTCTGCCAGGCTCACAATGGTGTACCCAGTTACTGAGGTCAGTAACTCTACAGGGCCTCATAGCCAGTGAGTTGTATGAGCCAAGGGCTTCTCTTCCCGGCTCTGAGGCTAGAGTCCCTAATTTGAGCGTCGGTCCCTACCCTGAAAAACATGGTGCAAAGGGTGCTTCTATCAGTGACCTGATTCTATAAACTCCAGCCTGCGAGAAACCTTGAGCAATGGCCCAAACTACAGCTTCACTCTGGAGCAAGCACAATTAAGCAAGGAGAACCTGAACTCAGTGTGCCAGAGGCGATCACTCACCCAGAAGGGTGAAGACAGGGTGAAGAAATCAAAGGAGAAAACACACACACACACACAGACTGTAACATGAGCACTCCAAGCTGTTTCCCTTCACTGTGGCAGGCTAGCGGCTGATTTGGGTGGTAGGGCTCTGCGCACAAACCGGGAGGGTACGCTGTCCCCCGACACCTCTGTAAACCTGCTGGTAACTGTTCTGCCATCTCTCATAAACCTTCAATAAAACCAGCGAGACTGAGCCCCAAACTCCCCCGATGCCTGTTTAGAAATTCTATTTGCTGCTGACAATTTATGGGCTAGGAAAACGGTAGGCTGAGTGCCGTGCACCCGAGAGAGGCAATGCTCTCACAAACAGCTCCCAGCCTAGCTGCAGCTGGGAGAGCAGCCAGCATGAGACACAGCACGTCCCACCCCCAGGAAACAGGTCTGTGTCCTGTGCCCACACCACACTCAGAAGCCGGGCCAGGGGGACGCTTGGCAGAGGCCAGCGCACGAGGCTCTGTGAGCTCAGGCTCTGCAAGGCTGAAGAGAAACACCTTGGCTGTCACTGCAGCGTGGACATCCAACACTCAGGTGCAGGAGGTCAACAGTCTTCACCAGGGACACTGTGGTATCTGAGTCCAACCAACGCATACACGTGTGCACAGAAATGCACAGACATGCAAAAGTTCATGGAGGTATATGTGTGTATGTCATATCTATATATCACGCACATATGCTCAAAATACATGCTCACATGTGTAATGCCTACTTCCAGATATAGATCATATTTTGTACCATATGTGTGCACACATATAAAACACATGTATACCACATGCACCTTTGCATAATATATATAAGGACACAAATACATCACATATATATAATAAATACATATATATACATAAGTTATATATATATATATATATATATATATATATATATCATACTAGGAACGTGTAAAACCCACAGACACACACACATACAGGTGTGCATGAGCTACACTGCACGTATGACACAGGAAAAACATATATGTAACATCATAGCATATTATCTTCTCATACCAGACACCACACAGGTATAATCCATAGCACATGTGTACACATGCACAACATATATAGAGACCACACATCCATACCTGCGTGCACATTTAAAACACATGGAGACATACAAACGTGTGGCCGTAGCACTTCCCACGTGTTTGTGCAGCCCTGCACACTGCAGACACAAATATGTGTGTCTAGAGGCCACTGACTAGAGGAACTGGCTGCTGCTGGATGCTCTGAAAACCGTGAGCCACTCTGAAATGGACCTACCCCTCAGCCTGCTGTTCACCTCTGCAGGCTTTATCTCCTGTCCCTGTCCTATGGTCTTTGGTTCATGGCCACAAATCCCAAGAGGAAGATGGGCTTGGTAGGGACGTGGCAATTAACTGAGACAAATGCTGATCACAGGGAAAGAAATCAAGTCTGAGCCTGAGCCTGGAGGTGAGGCACAGAAAGGTTGGAGAGGTTACAGGAGAGAAGGCTGTGGATTTGGCAAGCAGAAAGGGTCTTGGGGGCAGGGGGGTGCTTTGGAGGCAAAGGAGATACCAGGTAGCTGGGGACCTAGGGAGGGCATCAGCTGCTTAGTGAGCACACCCGCCCTTCCCATACTGTCCAGGTCCAGACACTGAAGACAATAGTCTTCCCACCCGCAGCTACAACATGACCACCTAGGCCACAATGATCACCTGGTCACCAGGCCTGGACCCAGTACTGCTGGCCTCACTGCAAGGGCAAAGCTTAATGCAAGCTCATGTGGTCTCCACTCCGCTCCACTCTCCCCTCCACCCTTCACATTGGCCACCAAGGAACCTGCAGACCTAAGGGGTGTCCCAAAGCTGTTTTGTCGAATTCCCTCCCTTCCTTTTTCTCTGTACCTGCTTCTTTCCCACCCTGCCCCTTTTTATCTCTCTGCTCCACCCCTACCCAGTCTCCTCTGACCTTCAGAGAGCCACGCCCATGGACATCACGGCCCCATTTTCCCCCAACATCCGTATATCCACTGCCCATTTGTCTCCCAAACCACAGTGCTGGAAGGCTGAGCAGAAAGACTGCTATTGGTGGTGGTTTAGAGCATGCTCAACAGCTGAGGGCTACTGGAGACAGAGACATTTTCCTCAGCATAGCTACAGTGAGGTGCCCAGGAGCCCTTTTATTAAAATCTGACACATACATGCGTGAGTGCACACACACGTGCACTCATGTACACACATGAACACAAACGCATGCACACACATGCACATGCTCAGTGGGGTACGTAGGAGGGAGACTAGCTAGGGAAAGGAAGGGGATCTGCAAGATTGAGGAGATAAGAGAAAGTAATCCAAGTGTGATCCAAGTATATACGTGTATGAAGAGGTAATGAAACCTATTGTGATACTACTTAATGTATGCGAATAAAAACATAAAAAAAATAAAAGTAAGAGAACATCCTAAAGGGAAGATTGAGCCAAGATCCTGCTGCCAGTGGTAGGGAGGGCTGGGGTCCAAGCCACCTTCCTTCAGAAGTGAAGAGGCCTCTCGTGATCTACACAGCTCAGTACAGGAGGCCCCGGGCTCCAGCTGGGTGTCCCTGCCTCACTGGACTGCTCCTGAAACATCGAGGGTGTTCCTGAAGTATCAATCCCTAGAGCTCTCTTGCGACCTGTGTTTATTCTCTAGGAGGCAGATGAGCAGTGTGCGTGTTTCAGGACAGGCACTAACAGCGATCTCAACCCAGCAGTGTCAAAAGCCTTCTGTGCTGGCAGCCACCAGGAAGAGCCAAGCATGTGCACCGCTTGAATCTCCACCACTGCCCCGGGCACCTTTGCTCCTGGTAAAATACCGTGTCACCAGTACAACCTGAACTCGCCATGAAGCTTCATGTAGGGAGTGCGTTCTGATGCCCTCCCTCCACCTCCACTCCTGACTGTGAGGTGACACCCCCATTCCTCTCTCAGGATCCCCCTCAGTCCCCAGTGTGCCAGTGTACAAGCCTGGCCAGCTGCCTGTAGGTCACTACAAGGAGCTTGAAATAGCTGTGGGTCTTTCCTGTCCCCCGAGCCGCCCCTTCTGCACGAGGCCCGCATACAGCAGCAGGTGCTTGGACAAACCCTGCTAAGTGAGCTAATTATTTCAGGATTTCTGTAATCCACAGACCCAGACATTACCCTTTGTTGTTTTGAAGGGGATTTGGAGATATTCAGGGACCTCTCTGAACAAAATTATAAAGTCAGTGTTGATGCCAGTACTGATGCCGCTCCGGACCTTGGTAGCCTCCCCCTCCATCAGCAATCCTTTCCTCCCCCAGGGCTCCTGTCAATTCCAGCCAAATTCACTGCTAACAGCTCTTGTTGCTACGCAGTGCAGGGGGCCTGTGCTTTAATGGACCCAGGCTTTACTGGAAGAGTGCTTATGTGTGTGAGGACTTCTTGGACTCCATCATCTAGACAAGGAGATGTTTAAAGGGGGCAGTCATCCGTCAGGGTAGACAGGTCCCTGTCTCAATAGAGAAGCTCAGGCTCTGGTTCTTAGTCACATTTTTAAATTTTCACTTGTGGACTTGATCGGATGAGCACCAGGGTGTGTGCTTGGCAGCTTGAGAACCAGGCTTCTCAAGGGCTTCTTTGATTCTAAGCCCATCTGGGTCTGGACCATGAAGACTGAAGGGTACACCTCATTCTAGGAACATTTAAGATCAGGCCATTCATTCTGAGGACAATATCTGACTGGCTGGTCTCACCTTGACTGTGACTCATGAAACTGTTGTCAGAATTATTTCTAAGTATGAACCCATGAGATCTGTCTCCTTCCCTCTCCCTCTTTCTCTCCTTCTATCGCTCCCTCCCTCTTCCCCAGCCTCAGCCCACCTCCCTTTTCCCTGTGACCACAAAGAGACTGAATCTAGAACTTTCCAAGCTCAGAAACATCCAAAATGAGCCCTGGCTGCCAGATTACCTTTCTCAGGCTGCACGTCTATGAGGCACAGAAGGGTTCTCAGTCTGACCCCAGTCCTCCCTGAGCTAGAGAGGTAGACATTAGGGGCTTAACTGTGTTCCCCAAAAGGACATGTTGTCATCTTAACTGCCAGTGTCCATGAACATGACCTCATTTGGAAATGTGACCTTCACAGAAGCCATCAGCTGAGAGGGGTTGTGATGGGTGCTAATCCACAGGCTCAGTGTCCTTCTAAGAGCAGAGACATCATGCTAGGGGGAGAGAATGGTATGACAGACATCAGGGAAAGCACAGACAAAGTTACATTGCAACAGCCCAGGTATCCTGGAGCAAACAAGGCAGAACAGATAGGCATCCTGAGACCCAGCAGGTACCTTGATTTAACTTTCTAGCATCCCGAGCCCTGAGAGATCAGATATCTGTCCCTTGTAGCCCCCAGATGTTCTTTCTGTGGCAGTGATAGAGGCTCTAGAAGGCTTCTAGAAGGCTGGGCTTGTCATGCGAAAAAGAAGTCCTGTGCATTTATGGGAGACACTCCAAGGCCCCCAGTGGATGCTGGTGTGAAGGCTGAAACTGAACTGTGTATGCATAGTCGTGCCCCAGTATCCATAACATTAATTTTGCTAGAGCTGAGGAGAGGGTCCAGTGATGGAGTTTAGAGTTACTGATTAGGAGGATTGGTTCTTGAACCCTCCATAAATACTGAACTCTGTCAATGCTCATGCCCCTCATGTGAAATGGCATAAACAGGAATAGGATAATTATAAAGTTATACTGCATTACAGTATCTAAAACACAGCACTTTCTGTCTAATATTTCCAGGCCATGATGGGCTGAAGCTGTGGATAAAGGGACAAGTGTGTTATTTGCTTCACTCCTGCTTCCACACAGGGCTGGGGACTTGATGCTACCTACCATAAACAGTGAGCGACACCAGGAAGGGAGGGTACAAAGCTGGCCCAACTGTTCTTCAGGCTCCTTCTATAGCTTCTGTGGCTGCTATGTAGATAGACATTGGAGAGTGTGTTCATTCATTCTCTTCTTTTCTCCCTCCTTTCCTTCTCCCTCCCTTTTTTCTTTCCTCTCTCCCTTTTTTCCTTTCCCTTTCAGTAGTTATACATAGAAGAAACTTTGTGCACATTGTGAATTCTGGAGTCTACACTTTCTCTGAGGGGGGAAAATGTCCTTCAAGGTTACCTGGAATGGGCCCAGCAATTCCTTTTTGATGTTTCTACATTATTGTGAAGCTTTGCCTCCAAATCTCTCACCTCCGTCATTGACCCTTCCCCTCAACTCTAGCAGAATTAATGCTGTGAGGCTCATGTATTTTATTACACCACTTTTCACTCCTGTGTCACTCTCTGTGTGAGATGGGTCTTCCCAACTCTAAAATGATGTCAAAGGCCACAGCAATGCCTTCTCATTCCACATTCTCAAGATGAAACACCTAACAGGTACAAAAAGTATTTAGCCAGTGAAATACCAGATATATGTAGTAAAGAATGAATAAACATACAAATAAGTGGAATAACATTGAAATGAGAGAAAAGGTGAAGCACTCTTTGCAAACAGCAGGACTTTAGGAATCGGGTTGCTTAAAATAGACGTGGAAATAGATCTTTGAAGATGGAGAAGTTCTCACAAAGAGGTGAGAAGAAGGTGTAGCTTAGAAAGAAGGGGCTTTGGAAACCATCTGAGTCCACTGCTCCGTGCTTACAACCTATTATGAAGCACAGACCTGACATAAACAGAAGCCTCAAGAGAATAGCATGACACACAGGAATCCAAAAGTAGCCCAGGCATGGATGACAGAGTTTATAGCTGGGCATGAGAGCAGCCTTGAGCTGGCCACTTCCTTCCTCCCAGTCTTTGCTTCTTTACCTAAAGCATACCTAAAACACAGGTACTTCAAACCATTCCAGAACAAGACCAACTGAAGCATGAAGAAGGCCCTGAGCCTGGGCCTGTCCTAAGGAAGATGCTAATGTTTCCTCTACTTTCTCAATCACCCGCTACCACATTCCTAGCAAGCAGGAAGCCAAATTCAGTAGCACAAGTCCTCTGTCGTCCTACAGAGTGAATGACAGTCACAGCTGCCATATATCACATCTGACACCAGCCCCAGACACAGAGGGCAGACTGAGTGAAGCCTATAGCTGACTTTCTGACACTCTTTAAGTCTGAGCTTTCATAGCTCTGTCTAACACTCTAGCCACGGGCAGACATCCCAACGACATTGAGTGCTTTATCCAAGCTGCAAGCACAACTTCAGAGAAGCTAAAAGCACTGAGATCAGCCGAAAGGAAAAAGGCAGATCTGAGTTCTGAGACCCTCTGGCTCCTCTGTCACCTTTACTTACAGCTTGCCATGACAATGACTTTAAAACC
Organism: Psammomys obesus; assembly: GCF_907164565.1. NCBI lineage: Eukaryota > Metazoa > Chordata > Mammalia > Rodentia > Muridae > Psammomys > Psammomys obesus. Next base: position 14,873,117 of record NW_026585644.1, read on the forward strand.
ATGAGAACCCAAGAAGTCTGTATCCATCTCTTTGCATGAAGATTCCACTATGAAAATTCTCATTATTTCCCACTTCCATGAGGAAAAACCCATTTCCAATTATGTTAAGCACATAATTCACACTATTGCTAATACAGGCTGTACTAACCAATTGGCAAAACCAATCTGTTCTCTCTCTGAGCATCAGTATTGCTCCGGACGCCTGTACGAAACAATTTCTATGTTATTGCCAGTATTTTTATTCTTTTTTAAAATTTATTCTTTAGAATTTCATATATGAGTTCTATATTTGCATAATTTTCACTTCTTTCCTCACTCCAACTTCTATGTCCCCCAATTCCTACTCAACTTCATGATCTCTTATTGTTTACTATTGTTACACATACATTCATATATAACTTAATAAACACAACTTGCCAAGTTCATTTAGTGTTACTCATATGTATGTGTGTTTATTGCTGACCACATGAGAAGACCGTTTGTCCCTCCTTCCTCAGCATGATTAATTATCTACAGCTTTTCTTCTAAGGATGGGGCCCTATGACATTTCCTCCATCCCCACTGGCATGTCAATTGGTGGTGTCATTTTCTGGTCCTGTTTAGGTAACCACATTGTTGAGATTTCATGAGTGCAGCTTCCAGCATCCACCCTGGTCCTTGGGTTCTTATAATATTTTTGTTCCATCTTCCATAATGTTCCCTGAGTCTTGTAGATGTAGAGCTTGTATTGCAGATGTGTCAGTTGGTACCTCACAGTCAGGGTTAATTGTTCTCTGTAGTTTAATGAGTGGCGACTTTGAGCGATATTCTCTATCTGTTGCAAAAAGAAGTCCCCTTGGATGAGTAGTGAGAACTACATGTACCTGCAGATCAGCACTTAGAATAGAATTAGAAGTTACACTAACTGAGGCAAGTAGCAGTGGTTGATTGTCCTCTGAGGTCATGACCTCACCAGCCAGGAGTAAGTGGGCTAGGTTTGTAGTACCAGGCATGAACTCCCTCCTATCAAGTGACCTATGAATAACATTGATGATCTCTGGTCATTGCTGTGGTGTATAGGCATTACAGCTAGGTAGAGCTATTGATAAATTTTCTTCTTTGGAAGCTTACATGACTCCTCTTATAATATGAGAGCTAGTCCTCAGGAAGGAGGCTTCCAGGCCAGTTCCAGGCCAATCTCTCTGTCCAAACCAGGGGGTGTGTCTTTAGTAACAGGGTCTTACCTTCCAAAATGTTATCACTCTTTTTCAAAGAAAGAAGCAAAAATTAGTTCTGAGAGTTATAACTCATTGGATTCGCCTAAAAGTCTGGCTGTGGGACAAAAAGGTTGTCATACAACTTAGGGAGAAAGGGGAAGGCTGTAAACACTCAGAAGGCTGAGGCAGGAAGTCACTAAGATGCCAACCTGAGGATACAGAGAGACCTTCTTGAGAGAGATTGGATGACAGAAAAAATAGGAAAAAGAGGAGGAAGCTACCCCCATCCTGGTTGTCTCCTGGCTCCTCAACATAAAATTCTCTGAGATTGAGTTTCCCTATCTATAAAACATGATACTATCCTAAGCCAGGGTTAACAGATATGTGACTATGTTTAGCAAACACTGCAGAATAAGAAAAATCCTGGTGACACTCCCAAAATCCTGGTGAGTAAATTGACCTCATTGTTAAGTTGTGTTACTCAGTGAGTTGCCCTTTCCTGGGTATCACAGTGAACTGGGATCAGACTGGGCCTTGAACATGCCCTTCTAGCTGACCTAACCTGTGTTTGGGGTGAGAGCTTTCTCCTGGCTGTGTAATAAATATCCTAATCTGAAGTTGAGGTCCTAATGCCTCCCTGAGCAACAGACTGAGCCACTAATGTATCCAGTCCCTCGAGTTTCCACCCTACAAACAATGGAACTGCCTGCACAAGTCCAAACAAGCTTCCTTCTTCCCCTGACAACTGGATCCTGTTTAGTCATGTTCCCAGCTAATGGCACCATAGTGGAATTTACTCCCCAGAAGCCATGGGTTCACATGCCAATCTGGGCATTGTGGTGAGAGTCCTGGAACTCGGTCCTCAGCATTCTTGTGGACTTGATTGCCTGTCCATTGTCTTTTATCCAGACTCCAAATCTTCAGAATCATCCCATCCCACTTGCAAATAGCCCTCCTGCTGAAGTTGGAGGTGTCTCTGAGAAACCCCATACTTGGCTTGATGTGGCTGCTTTGGCAGTTCTCACTGCCTTGATAACCAGTCCTATGTCAGGTCCTAGACTTGCAATTGGTTAGTTTGGTTTTCCTGTGCTGGGGATGGAACCTAAGGCATTGCCCAAGCCAAGCCACATTCTCTGACTAACCTCAAATCTTCAAAAAGCCCAGATCAACTTCACACTGCCAGGGCACCCTTGTGTATTGGTTTTCTAGTCACTGGAGCCAAATTCCTGACAGGAAGAGGCTTAATAGGGGCAAGGTTCATTCTGGCTCACAGTTTTGGCAGGCACAGCCACCAAGCAGTAGAGGCCGCAGGAGCTTGCTGCTGAGACACCTCACTTCTTCACATCTCAATAGTACGAGAAGCAGAGAAGCAGCACAAATGTGGAACCAGACCATAAACATAAAGGCCCATCCCTAGTGACCCACTTCCTCACCTAAGCCTCCCTTCCTAAAGGCCCCATACCCTCCCAAAATAGTGTCACCAACTGGAGACCAAGTGTTCATAAACATTAGCCTGTGGGGAAGGGGTAAAGGGAGAGGTCATCTTCAAACCATAACATCTCTGTTAGCAGCCTTCTCTGTCCACTGACAATTCCACCTCAGAGCACCAGGTTGCACTGGACAGCATCCCACACACACAAAACCATACTGTATTTTGACTACGGATACTGAGAAGCTCGCTCTCTACCTTCCCAGACACTGTAGCAACCAGATCCATTGCCAAACTCTCGGAAGATGGAAACTTACAGAAGAGCCTTTTCCCCAGCAGCAATTGTGGCAACCATATATATTAACGAGCAGTCAGTTTGTAAATGTAGAATTCTTTTTTCAGAGGCTCCCAGACATCTTTATGAAAATCACCTACACAGGGAACAGATTTTGACAGTGGCTTCCCTAAAACTGCTATGGCCTCTTGACCTTTTAAAAGATGACCCACTGATCCACACAGCTGGAGGTGCTGAGAGCAAGCAGCAGCCCTCCTGGCACACTCTGGGCCATTCTTCAGGTCAGTGGACATCCTATTCCCTGAGCTAGTTGTCTCCTAACAGGCGTGCTTAGGGTACTCCTGGCCTTCCCAATACCCAGCATCAGACATGTCCCTCTATTTCCTCCCACCCTTTTGCAAGTAGCATGTGTCTGTGCCAGAACAAGACTTGGTACTTCTTAACCTGGCTCCAAACTGCCCCCATTTGCCATAACACAGGACTAAACATAGTAAGACAGATAGGAACCATAGCTCACCCATTACCCTCTGTTGAAAGCTGCTGTGGATTGTTCAGTCTCCAGGGGCTACTATATTTCTATTATGATACCCACAGAGGTATAATGATGGTCCAGAGACGTCTCCTTAACAACACCTGCACATCCTAGGTGCCCAACGACATTATCAGCAAGACTGTAGTTCACCTGCAACCTCCCTGACCCCAGACGGTATATTGCATATTGTCATGGTTCTGCCAGTCAGCAGCTACTGACGTCTGCCTTTCACACTTAAACAATTTAATGTGTACATAAGTTTATTCTGGTTAATAGTAAGTAAGTAAAGACTATATTTTATTAGGGGTTATGACAACATTATTAAACTTACATGTATATAACGCTAGAAGAACTAGCTATATATGTTTCCAGTCTTATTTTTCACTTCCATAATACCGTATGAACTTCTAAAGAACAATAAGAGAAAAATGAACAAGGGAGAAGAAAAAGAAATGCAAGTGTCTGATAGACATATATTTTTAAAGTCACCTTCCAGCTGAGGTATGGCTCAGTCTCTAAAGTCTTTCAGTACAAATGTGAGGACTGGAGTTCAAGCCTAAGAATCCACTTTAAAAAGCCGAAAGCCTCTGCCCTGCAGACTATCAAAGCAGATGCTGAGACTTATGGCCAACTGTTGGCCAGAGTGCATGGAATCTTATGAAAGAAGTGGGAAATAGTAAGATCTGGAGAGGACAGGAACTCCACAAGGAGAGCAACAAAACCAAAAAAATCTGAGCACAGGGGTCTTTCCTGAGACTCATACTCCAACCAGGTACTATGCATGGAGATAACCTAGAACCCCTGCACAAATGTAGCCCATGGTAGTTCAGTGTCTAAGTGGGTTCCATAGTAATGGGAACAGGGACTGCCTCTGCCATGAACTGATTAGCCTGCTCTTTGATCACCTCCACCTGGGGGGTGGGGGGAGGCAGTATTACCAGGCCACAGAGGAAGACAATGCTCATCAGGAAGAAGTCCTGATGAGACCTGATAGGCTAGGATCAGAAAGAAGGAGAAGAGGACCTCCCCTATCAGTGGACTTGGGGAGGGGCATGCCTGGAGAAGGGAGAGGGAAGGTGGGATTGGGAGAGGAGGAGGGAAGGGTTTATGGGGGGGATACAAGGTGAATAAAGTGTAATTAATAAAAATAAATAGAAAAGGCCAAGCACAGCGATACACACTTGTAATCCCAGCCCTGGAGAGGTTGACTGGGCAGGCAGCCTGCTCTACCTGGTGAGCTCCAGGTCAGTGACAGATTGTGTTTCAACAAAACAAGGTAGAGAATCAATGAGGAAAAAAAATCAAGGTTAACCCTGGCCTCCATTTGCATGTATTCATGCTCCCACACTTACACACAAACACACACTCACATCTACTAGTACCCCATACTTGCTCAGTTGCATACTCATACAAACTTGCTCACTCTCACATCTCCACATTCACATATTCTCACATTCACGCTTTCACTTACATGCTCACTTGCACACTCATGAACTCACATGTCCTCATACAGTCACATACTCACACTTGCACAGTAGTATACCCACAATTGTCCACTTGCATCCTTACATTTGCACACACACTCACACTCTTACACATGCATGCTCTGACACACTTGCACTTTCTCACTCACATGCTTGCCCATGCAGTCACACACGCTCATATGTATAATTTTCACTTAATGTATATCACATTCGTGCTATCATAAGTCAAGCCATAACAAGAGAGAGACCAGCCCGTTATCAACGCTGATTCTTCATTGTGGAGGAGATGCCCAGCAATAGGGAATGTTCTATGTGAAGTGTTGTTTGATGTAGGATCTGATGTGTGATGATACCACCTTTTAAAAATGCTGTTTTTTGAAGCGTTTAATTACTTGGAGAAATGTGTATGTGATGAACACAAATTTATTTGCACACCTTGATGTCAAGAAAAGTTCTTCAAAAGAAGGAGCTGAACAAAGGGCTACCAATGACGACAGTGTCCCCTCATTGCACAGTTGAAGAGGAATGCTTTCACCTTTTTAAAAGTCTTCCCTACAATGTTTGAACATTCCCCAGTAAACTTATACAACTAAGGTGCTCTGAAGATTTTGAAGTTAAAGCTGAAGAAGCGTAGTGTTTGCTTTTCTAGATTTTGTCTTCTTCGTCTCCATCTGATGTGTCCACAAAGGTCAAAGAAATACATCATTCATTCCCTCCAACAGATAAAGATTTAGTTGTAAAACAACATGCTAGCCAAGTCTAAACACCTGCAGCCATAAGCAGCAGGCGCTTAAGTTACCGGGAGGGTAGGAGACTTTCTCACAGCTGACAAAGCAGGCCATCCAATGAGAGGTGATAGAGTGCCAGCCTGTCTGAAGAAGATACTGATCTGGGCCTCATCTCAAGAAGGAACTGAGTCATGGTGCAGAAGAGCCTTTGAGCTCAGACCTTGGCTGTCAAGAGAAGAAGATGCTCCCTTTGCTTCATCTTCACAATGTGTAGACTTCCGAGCCCACCAGCTCTCCCCAGTCCTTCCCATACACAGCCACCAAGCTGGGAGCCCATTTGCTGCTAAGGTTGCTAAGGATCCAGCACCACTTCTGGGTGTTGAGGCCAGGAGCACTCCCACATCAACAGGCCCTGTTCATCTGAGGCTTACCTCTCCTTCCACTGGATGTTGACATGCTGTGCAGCACAGGGTCCTCAAACTCTCTCTTCCAGCTCTGCATTCACCCTGGTGACATCATCAATCCTGTGGGCCGAGGCATCGTTTCTGGCTGATCAACCTCCAGGTTAGATTTGCAGTCATGGATCCTTGGGAAAACCCCAGATTTTTGCACCTGATGCTTCTTGGTGATTATAAATGGCATAGTTCACAAGAAACTCAGTTTTTAAATTGAAAGAAAGAAAGCCTGACTTCCCAAGAGCCTGACTCAGGCTGCCTCCCACAGACATTTCTTGGTAAAGATAATGCTCACTTGGTTTTTCCAGGTCAAGAGAACTGAGAGCCACAGACTGTTATGCTGATGTGAGAACCCTATTCAACACTTTCTCTCTGGATGAGAAGGTTACAAAGTATTCAGAGAGCTTCTGGAAGCCACACCTTTATATCTTTCCAAAGCCACAGTAAATCCTATGGTCACACCCTGCCGCCCTCCCTGCAAAGGATTCATGCAGAAGATGAAAGAACTAGTCACGCATTGATGGGGTAGTTCAAGCTAGAAGTGACGGCTCTGACCTTCAGAGAAATGGTACAGCTCATCCAGTGACAGGGGGCCATGTGCTTGTCTCCTGTACTCCAAATGCATGGCCACACAGGTAGAACAAGAATGTCCCAAACAATGAAGGCTGGAAGGTTGGCTTGTCCATGCTGGTCACTCACCAAGTCAGCCAAAAAGAGAAGCACTCTTGCTTGCATGGGAAGCAAACTCAGAGGCGGAGTTACCACCAGCCCACACTGAGCTTCCTGCAAAACCCTCTGGCTGGTGCCCACAGGCTCTGGTTCAACCCACACACTGGTGAAAAAACATCCAGCAATTCAGAAAAGTGGATAGCAAAGTAAAGTCAGTGTGTCCACAGCCCCAGTGGCAGAGATAGATGGCTGCTGGGCTCCCAAGGTTGGGCAAGGCCATTACCACCTGAATAAAGTCATACTTTAAAATGGGATAGCATCCTCAGATGCCAAGAAGGAAAAGAAAACTCAGGGCCCTGCTCCAGGGGAAAATGTCCTCACATAGGCAGGTGAGTATATATTTTTGCTCCAAAGCAATTGGAATTTGGCATCTTTTCCCTTGCCTGGTGGGAACTCAGATGCTCTGAGTCATGTTGAGGGAGACGCAGATAATCTCCCCACAGCAGGGAGTCTCCCACATAATGGAATTATCTAGATAATGACAAACCTCGGGACCCTCTAACAGTAGGAACTTGACATCACTGTCACTCTCTTATAGACAGGGTGCCTGGGATCCAGAGAAAGTCAATCGCCAAAGCTACATATACCACAGTGATCAGTGGTATAAGCCACCATGCTCCTGTGTCCCAAATGCAAGCCTCTGGAGGACAGGTGGCTTGCAAGGGATGTGATGAGAGCAAAGGGCTTTTCTATATGGACAAGCACTGACTTATGTAACAACTCATAGGCACTGTGCACAGTGGTGTACCAGGTATTGCACTAAGTATTGCTTCACTTCACTGAGCCTAAAGTTGTTTCACTTCATCCCCAGTATCATCCCTCACAAGAAGGTGCCATTGTTCTTGACTGTAGGTAGGGATTTACACATCAGTGACTTTCAAAGGCCACCAACAGTCACTGACTAGCATAGAATTGAGCCTGGCCTCTGGGAAAATGCCAAGTGTTCACAAACCCACAGGAAAAGGGTGTCCCAAGCTGGCACTAAACACTAAACCAGTCCAATGGAGCCCTGGTGTTTAGTCATAGCCATCAGGAATCTGGCCCTCCAAGTAAGGTAGACGCTCTGTGCGGCTTCTCACAGAGAGAGTTTACATGGACAGCATTCTTTTCTGTAAGCTACAGATGAGAACCTTATCACCGAGGGTTCGGTGCCTGTCTGGTAGTATAGCATCCACATCAGCAGGATTGACCATCACAGCTCCTCGGGTCCACCATGTAACAGGGCTGGCCTGTGTCTTAGCTCAGAGCTTCTTAAATGAGCCAAGATGAGGCACAGTGAAAGTTAAGGACAGAGTGACAGATGCCTTTCCTGGTCCAGCCCCTTGTTCCCTTCACTTTTGTATAAGATCCCAAGAGTGAGCCCAAAAGTCCCTCCCTCATTCTCCTATCCTACTGTGAGGGTCTGCAGTTGTCTTAACCAGTATTCTATTGCTGTGAAAAGACACCATGACCACAGCAACTCTTATGAAGGAAAGAACCTAATTGGGGCTTACTTAGAGAGGTTAATCCTTTATCAGCATAGCAGCACACAGGCGGAACTAGTGCTGGAGAAGTAGCTGAGAGCTATATCCTGATCTGCTGGTTGTGAGAAAGAGAATCAATCTGGCTTTGTCAAGGGCTTTTGAAACCTCAAAGCCCATCCCCCAGTGACACACTTCCTCCAACAAGGCCACACCTCCTAATCCTTTCAAATAGTGCCAGTCCCTGTGGCCAAGCATGTAAATCTATGAGCCTATAGGAGCCATTCTTATTCAAACCACCACAGCAGCCATTGTCAAGGTGCTGCTCTGGATGCACAAGGAGGTCCTCTCTAAGTCTGAAAAGCTCCCAGAGGTTTGCCTTTGTTTTACCACCGAATCTTCCAGCATTTTCTAGTAATCCTGCTATGATGGCACTGGGTATTCCTGTTTGAGAGCTTTTAGAAACATCCTGCCTAGCTCTTGTTAAGTGGAAAAGGCATGAGGAGACTCAGAGTTAGAATGCATGACAGTGTCATGATGATTTTGTGCCATACCTCAGACTGTATGTGCAACCCTTCGCTCTCCCCACACAGAACAGACTAAACTTCTCTAGTTGGTCTGGGAGTCACTCCCTTGTCAGGGGAGTCAGTATTCAGCCTGACCTTTCTAAAATGAAAACACCATGATTATGTGAGCAAAGCCATTTTGAGCCTGGGTTTTCCCAGGGTGCCCTACTTCGATCAATCCTGTCTCTAAAGATGATTCCCCCACAGGCCTGGTGACTCCGAGACTCTGGTGTGTAGCTTACTGATTGTGAAAAGGACCGCCAGGGCAAGATATCACAGATTGCAAGATGGAACTTGGAGCCACAGGTCCAAGCTGACAGAGGTGATCAGTGAGTCCAGAAGAGCAACAGTGGTCAGCCGTGGTGGTTTCCCAGCATCTGTCCCCCAAGCCCTTTCTACCAGACTCCTGCTCTCCTCACTGACACAAGCCATATCAGTTCCTACTCAGGGATCAGGATGACACCTCAATATAACAAGTCTCCCATGAGACAAATGACAGGAGAAAAGCTCTGTCAGTTTGTTGCATCCTGACTCCACACAAAGGAAGGTTTGGGCAAACATCACTTTCCCAAATGCCAACTGAGAATGCCTGCTATCCAGACCTTCAAGTGAGTGACAGTCGGGCCTCTTTGGTAGATGCTGTCACATCATCATTTGCAGATGAAGACAGTGAGGCATGAGAGTTTAGGTAACGTGCCTCTGATCACACAGGTGCAGGCAAGTCTGGGCAATGACTGAGCATCCCCACCACAGCTCAGCTATGCCTAAGGGTGTGCTACACTTCTGCATGCCATCCATGTAATTGTGCCACGTGTCTAATCATTAGAACAGTGCCATGAGGCAGAAAAAGGATTTGGGCATCACAGAGTCTGGTGGAGAACAACAGTAAACCCTCACGAACAGGAACCAGTAAAAGGAGAAAATAAGCCTGTGAGTGATGAGGAATGGTACCCAGTGCTTAGAGGAGTATCCCTCCGATACACAAGGTAATCCCTATGCACACATACACACAGGAAATACATGCTGCAAAAGCCACACAGTACTCTGGAAGAGCCACACTACAGGGCTCTTGCTCAAATTCCTTCCCCTGGGGAGACATAAGCAATGTCTACCCCTCTTCCAACAGTCCCAATGACAAACAGAGGTATGATTCCATCAAAAAGCACTCTGGGGAACAATTAAGTTTATTGGGCTTCTTTACAGGCTAGTGGGGGAGGGGTTCAGAGAAGTGTGAGCAGCCTTAAAACAGTCACACTGGAATGACCGTTCCCAGTGGGGTTGGTAACTCCTCCCTGGCCACATAGATGGAACCCTCCTTAGTCTTTCCCAGACTATATACCTCTAGCCCCTCCCTGAGGGCACCTACAAGTGGTGTACAAATGCATAGAACTGGCTGGGGAAGGGGGTTGCTGGATACTGGGTGAGTGGCCTACGACCTCCCCTGCCAGTCTTTAAGCAAGCAATGAGGAAATATCAATAGTCAACATGCCTGGCTAGGATGATCTTTTGCAAGTGGGCCTAGCTGAACTCATAAAAATGGTGGCAGTTTGGCCTATAGGATAATCCTGTATGACAAAGGAACACAGATCAGCTCCCACCAGAGCCAGGGCATACCGGCTGTCCATGAAATCCAGTTTTGGAGGTAGGCAGGTTCTATCTAGAATGACGTGGCGGTGGATACACAACTTCATGTTATTAAAGTTTACATGCTGGGTTTTATTATCGGAAAACCACACTCAATTAATACTTGTCCAAAAAGGGTATAGCTTGACTTGGTCTGCTGTACATTTCTAGATTTAGGCCGGGGGCTCCAGATGTGAAGTTCATCAGAGCAGCCTGATCTCGTGGCATAGGCTTGTGCAGCCAGCCTTGTGTGCTCTAGAGGGCCACTGGGAATTTCTATTTGTTCAGCCACTATCAGTCATACTTTCTGCAGCCTCACGCTTAACAAAATCGTAAGTGGGGAGACTTTTCTAGACCTGACACTCACGCACTGCAGCAGATCAAAGGGCCCACTGCGGCTAGATGCGTGGGGATGCCAGTGGCGTTTCTGAAGAGGACGGAGACAGAGGGGCTGTGCACCTCCCGCCACGAGCCCTCATTAGCATTCTCATCGATGCCTCCACATGGATTAGCAAGGATCCCATGTCCCCATGAGGGACCTGCTCGTATTGAAGGAGGCAAAGCCCGGCTCTGTTTATACTCTGCCTTGTGCATTCACAATGAACTGCACTGGCAGAACAGAACGTTTGCCCGCATGAGGAGGGCGCTTTACCTTGGTCCAAGGGAGACCACACATCAAGACTGAGTGGCTCTTAGAGCACTGAGTCCTAAACATCTCTGCCATGTTAATGAGAGCGAAAGCATAGTGTCCCTCCTGTGAAAGAAGGGACACAAGCACAGCGTTCCTTGCCTGTGTAAATCCCCATTGTTCTTCTCACATCAGGCAGAGCTAGTTAGAGGATGCTGCTAGTGACCAGAGGGAAAAGGTGGGCTTCAGACTCTCCCGCACTGTCCCAGTTCAGGAGGACAAAGAGCTCAGGTGTTGCCAATTCCCACAGCCATTACTCTAAGTCAAGAGTAAGACTATTGCCTGGGCATGTGTTTTATGGCCATTCATTCCCTGTGCTGTTATTAACACTGAAGTATCTGTCACAGTCTCATCCCCATTGTTCATCAACACTGTAGTTGGAGATCAGAGGGCTTGTTTCTGAGATCTGCACAAGCTCATGATGGAGGCACAGTCAGTACTTTCTAGGTAGCCACATTCGCCCTGAGCTAAGTGCACTGTACACTGAGCTGCACAGCATTCCTGTAAGCTAGGGTATGTGGCAGACATCGTCTCTGCATCAGAGCCCTCTGTCCTCTGCAACAGGACACGGAATTGATACTGTTAGCATTGGGTTGCTGACATCTGGGACAATCTCCTGCTTTTCTTGTACCCCATGGAGGTACATGATTTGTTTCTGAGGATAGAAATGAGCAAAGGTGATGTGTATCAGTCCCTGGCAAGGCTTTTGAAGAATGGGAGGGACTTCTTCCCATGTTCCTTCTCTTTCTACCCATGAGGAGAGGGCTTGCAGGCCCTTGGATCAGCATAACCATGAGATAGAAGGCTCATCCTCAGCTGCCAGCCTATACACTCACATGGACTTGTAGTAAGCCAACGATGTGTTTATGATGCCAAGTGCTTTTGGGCAGCTGGCTCTTTGTAATGCAACTGGTGCTATGTCTCCCGTGTTGCAAAACAGAGGACCAGAGAGATAAGTGACTTGACAAGGTCCCACACACATGAGGACTGTGTGAGATCTTACTGAATGTCTCCTTTTCCAAGCCCTCTCTCTCTCAGTCCTGTGGCCTGCTTCAGAGACCTGAATCTGCCTGTTCTTCAGTTGCAGAAGCCTGGAGTAAAGGCAGGACCCCAACCTCTAAAGGAAGGTAGCCCCATCCCACAGGCTAAACAATGTGCCCCTTGGAAGGTCAATGTCAGTGACTATGACGCCTCACATGGCAGCAGTAGAGCCTACTCTGGCTCCAGGCACGGAGGACAAATTGACTCACAGCAAAGTGGTGTTGTTTGACAGATCCCCAAGCCTCCACCAGCTTCTGAGACCAACTGGGTAACTAGAGCTTCTCCTATTCCTTGGAACTGGTTTTGTCTTTGCAAATGGTAATCCTGCATTCCTACCTGACCATGGAATTTTTTGTACCCAGAAACTGAAGCAGTTCAGCCCTACTGCTATAAAAACCCATCATGAACACAAGTTCTGAAGGCAGTGAGCAGCTGAGGATCCAGCGGGCAGTGTGGGACCTCCAGAGGTAAATGGGAAAACATATTCTCCTACAGCTCTGCTTGGCATGCATCAGGCTCTCAGGATATATTTGTTAAATATGTGGATTTTGTTTTAAGATGAGAAACATGGCTGGGATGCAGGTCAGTGGTCAAGAGCTCGCTTAGAATTCACAAGGTACTAATTGGATCTGATCAGCAGCTGGAGAGAGATATAGATGGGAGAAAGAAGAAGAACGATGATTTGATCATTAAATGAGGGCATCCAAAAATTATACCCACTGTTATTACCATCTCATGACACACAATATTTTATAATCAAAAGAAATACAAAGGCTGGGGCTGTAGCTTAGTTGGTAGAGTGCTTGCCTAGCATACATGAAACCCTGGATTCAATGCCCAGCACTATATAAAACAGTCATGGTCAGACACTCAGGAGGTAGAAGCAAGAAGATCAGAAACTCACAGTCATCCTTGGCTAATGTCCTGAGTGGTTTCAGCTGTCAACTTGACACAGCCCAGTGTCACTGAGGGAGACTCGATTGCAGGATCAGCCTGTGAGACTTCGTGTGATTGTCTTGATTGTCAATTGATAGGGGAGGGCCTAGCCCACTGTGGGTGGCACCATCCCTAGGCAGGTGGTCCTGGGCTGTATAATAAGAATGCCAGCTAAACATGAACCTGGCAGCAAAGTGCAAACATTGTTCCTCCATGGTTTCTGCTTTAGTTCCCTGCTTGAGTTTCTGCCCTGACTTCCTCAGTGATGGACCATGACCTGGAAGAATAAGGTGAAATAAATTCCCTTCTCCTCTAAATTAATTTTGGTCATGGTATTTATCACAGCAAAACCAAAGCAAACAAGAATGGCTAGTGCAGTGGGTTCAAAGCCTATTGTAACTCCATGAAAATCTTTCTCAAAAATCAAAAAGTACCACTGTCCTGCACAAAATTAAGAAGAAGAAGAGGAAGAGGAAGAGGAAGGGGAAGA
>NW_026585644.1:14886778-14891345 GCF_907164565.1 Psammomys obesus
CTCTCACCGGCACAGTGTGGCTATGTCACCAAGTCTTGCTTGTCATTCTCACCAGCGAAGCTTGAACAACTGAAAAGAATGAGTAGAATGCTTACCTAACTTCAGTCATTAGCTCTCCTCACCTCCCCCATGGTGCAGTAACTCAGAGCTCCAGGCTAGACCTGCATCCCTGCTGTGCCACAAGGAGGATGCTGGTGAAGGGCCTTGTACCAGACCAGCAGTACATGTGACCCCAAGTTACAGACTGTATACCAAGCTGGTGTTAATTACTGTGAGAAAAAAAAAAACACAGCTCATAAGATCAGGATGAATTGCTTGCCTATTCCAAACAATTTCTCCATGGGACTCAGGAGAAAAGACCCTCATGAACTTTGCACACCCTGAATGACCTGACCTTCCACAGCTTTTCTGATTCCATCTTTACCACTTGCTCCCAACTTTCTATTTCTTACACAGTGCACACCCCTGCCTCAGAACCTCTGCACTAGCTGGGTATGTCTTTCTTAGTCATACATGTGGCTTAACTGTTCACTTATTTAATGTCCTTATTAAATGTCATCTTCCAGTAAAACTATAGTTGGCCATATTCCCTTGTTTAATTTTTTTTCCTTAATATCCATTAAGCTGTCCAGTGAAATATACAGTTTACTTAAATATTTCATATGGTGTCTTTCTCGGGTAAGATGTGTGTGTGTGTGTGTGTGTGTGTGTGTGTGTGTGTGTGTGTGTGTGTTGTGCAGACCTACATTCTGAGCACCTATAGCAGTATCTGGGTCACAAAACAGCTCAATGGACCCTTGGTGGATAAAGTAGGATATGTAAGCAAATATTAATAAAGGGGAAACAGGAAAAAACTTCGCAGTGTTTGATTTGAACCTGTCAATAAAGTCACCCAGCAAAGGCTCCAGGAGAGCCCGTTGAGAGAACCACTTGTGGAACAGACATCCCAGGCACCTAGGAGAAGGCTTTGCTGCATTAGAGCTGTAACAGCAGGTTGGAATGAGAGCAGACAAGGAGAACGAGGTCCCCACTCAGTCCATGGGAAGATCATAGTGGTGGCTGTGGCTACCCACAGCTGGAGCAAGACTGATACCCAAGCCATTGCTGGGGCAGTGAGTGGATTCAGAGTGGTGTGAATGGTGATGGGGCACAGTTTATGGAGGTTTCTAGACCTTCTAAGGTTGGCTTTTGCCAGCAGGAAGGTTGACAGCCCAATAGGGTGTTCTGTGTTAGAACACACCTTGCTCTTTATGAAAGCTGTGATTTACAAGTTTTCCCCACTCCCTCATTTTATCAACAGTCACTCACAGGGCATTCAGAAATAAAGCCCTGATGAGCAGTACAGTGTCCACTGAGGCCACTGTGACCATGGACAGGGGCTCCTTCAGTTAAATTGCCCCTAGGCCTCTTCTATCCTTGGTACAAATCCATGCCATATTAGAAATGACATCTTCAGACCTGTCACAAGAATTATATGCATGTTTTGTTTCAAACAAACTAGCTGCATAGACTTTTGAATTTACAGAAAAGAAAGAGGAACCGGAAGAGAAGTGGTCAAAATTTTGAATACCCACTATGTACATGGCATGGAGCTAACTTTATATCAAAATGTCTGGCTTCTGAAGACCCAGTGTACAGGGAGGGAGATGAGAACTTGTCTTGGTGCCTCTTCCATTGTAATAATAAGACACAGGAGTCCGGATGACTTATTTTTAAAGATGTGTTTAGCCTTCCATTTTGGAAGCTGAACAAGCTCTACAAGGATCTCCTTGGCTACATCACACCACAGTGGATGATGTCATGTCAGGAACATGTGAGAAAGGCAGAGCTCACATGGTGAGATGGAGAACCGGGAGCAGCTTTGCATCTTTATAACACCTCTCTACAGAAAAAAAAATTAAAAACTCAGGTACCTCTAGGAATACCTCAATCCCTTCTGAGGGCATGGTCCATGACCTAATGACCTTCTGTTAGACCCTATCTCTTAAGGGTTTCACCACATCTACACAGTAGGGCCACATTTCCAACACATGAAGCCACGGGGAATATACTCAAACCACATCCAAACCATGGCAGAGCCCCAGAAACAGTGGCAATGTGTGTTAGTTACTTGTCTGCTGCTGTGATAGAACACCATGGCCGAGGGAAGTTATAGAGGAGAGAATTGATTTTGGCTTGTGGTTCCAGAGGGATAAGAATCTGTTATGGCAGGGAATCATCAGCAGGCAGCATACAGGAAGGCAGGAACAGCTGAGAGCTTACATCTCAAATCACACGCAGGAAACAGACCTCAAAACCTGCCCCCTGCTCTTGAAATGACAGACTTCTTTGAGCAAGACCACACTTCCTAAGCCTTCGCAAACAGCTCCACCAACTGGGGACCCGTGTTTCAAATGCCAGAATCTATGGAGATCATGAAGGATTAATTCTCAGGCCAGGGTTGTGAGGGCCATACTGCAAGGGGAAGGAGTAGAAAGGCATCCTGTGAAGTAGAGAGTGACTACTTCCTCAAGGGAGAAAATCCCTTCAGAATCCAAAGGTTCAAAGTCCTCATTAGGGTCCTCCTACACATATCCACCCCAAGTTAAAGGGTCCACCTCTTTTTTTTTTTTCTAACAATCTGTACCATCACTTTAGCCACTGACACCCTCTGAGGCTCGTCTTGAAATTTTCACTCTAGGTTAACCAACCTAATAATGAAGGATTAGACTGGATTTTCCACAACTTGAGCTCTGGGGCACATTAGAAACCTGTAGACTATTTACACACTGAAGCCAGGTAAGTTTTTCATTGACCTCATGCTTTTGATGTTGGTGGTGGTAGTATAGAGCTTCAAGAGCTCTTTACTTATCCACAAGTGATCAAAAGTTTTATATGCAGTCACTACATTTCTTGTTCCTCACCGTAACTCCTTCAAATATATCTAACCATGGGCTTTCAGCCCACAAGACTGGATGTCTCAGCAGTCTCATCTCATGCTGGGGTCCTGGAGGATTCTAAAAAGCTGCTAGTCTCCAGTCTACGCTGGCATCCTTAAGATGTTAGATCTGATACAGACAGCAATAGGATAGATGAACTTACCAGCAAGAGCAAAGGCAAGTAGGCAAAATGCAAATATTCCTTCTTCTGTGTCCAGAATGTGTAGTGAAATTTAGACTGTGTCTCCCTGCTTTAATAATCTGATTGAGGAAATCCCTCACAAGGGTGCCTGGCCGCTTGGGTTTTAGTTGATTACCAACACAAGCAAGCTGAAAACCAAGATTTGCCATCACACCATGCTAATCCCCACTGTAAAACAAAGACCAGAGCCATACAGCCTCTTTCTAGTTCCTGGCACTTCTAGACGTTAGATGCACTCATGACATGTGACTTTTTGGCCACTGCTACCACTCTGTATAGCCACTGAGAAATCATCTATTCGATATGTATATTGCCTGAAAGGTGTGCAGCCAGCATTTGCCAAGATCCATGGTGACTTGAAAGCTCAATATGGAGTAGACTTTTGGTCTCTTAATTCCTTAAATCTCTTAAATTCATCTGCTAGCTCTCACCTCACTGCTTGTAGACTTTAAATCTAGACTCTACAAAGAGACTCCAGCATGTCACCAGCATCCCAGACAGTCACCTTTTACTAGACGGCTGGGTCCACCCACAGAGCCTCTATTTCTGGAAATGACACTGAACAAGGGGATGGAGTCTGCTTGGTGCTGCGGAAGCTAATCCACAGGAGGGGTGAGGAGGAGGAGGAGGGGATGAGCTCCAGATCACTCCCACCCAAACTCTGCAAAATGGGAACAGTGCATCCCCAGAGCACCATCTCATTTGACAGGGCAGCGATAGTTCCCACCTTAGCCCACTTCTGAGGTGGTAACAAGGTCTCAGGGCCTCTCTGCAACCTCACTGTCCTGCTTGTCAGATATTTTCAAATGCTGCTCCTTCCCTGAGGCCCACCCCTCTGCAGATGAAGGCTCACTCATGCCTCATTGTTACATCTCTGAGGATCCTCAGTCTTCCAGCAGCCCCTCATCACCTGCCTTGGGAGCCTATGACTCTCCTTTTATGCAGGGACAGAGGAGCTATGTTGACCAGATAAGGGACTTCCTCCCAGGAGACTGCCATCTGCCACCTACCTTGCCTGCCTGCTCTCTACTCTCAAAGCTAGCAGTTGAACAGAATGTTTTACTGGTAGAAGAGCCTCACCCACAAACATTTCTCTACTTTCCAAGGCCATTTGCCACTCTCCCACTCAGTATGGCTCCAGCCTCTGGCTCTGGGTAGCTCAGGCCAAATCCCTGACCCACACCAGTACATCTTTGTTGGCAGTTGCCAGGCCTAGATCCCCAGAAGCCAGAGCACAGTATCTCCTGAGTCATTCTGAAGTCATTCCGAGCTGAGTCATATTCCTAGACCAATGCCTTCATGAGAGCTTCAAGGCTTCTCTGGGAGGTGGCTGTGCCTGGCTAAACTATTTCTACCTACCACCTTTTCTATCCCCTAGATGGCACACCCACAAGATATGTCTATGTCTATGTCTATGTCTATGTCTATGTCTATGTCTATGTCTATG